>NC_089507.1:152681819-153310153 GCF_036850995.1 Saccopteryx leptura
AGGGAAGAGTCAAGGGAGAAAAGAGCCTATCGGGCCGTGTGACCCAGCCTGACAGGCCCACACGACCCAGCTACCTGAGAGCAGAGATGAAAAGGGCTATCAGACAGCCAGCACCTCTCGGCCTGTCCTTCTTGAGCCGACGTCTCTACTCGGTGGGCCTAGTAGAGGCCAGATCCTAACATTAGGAATGTGCTTTCTCCCCAGGCTGGCCCCCCCAAAAATCTAAGACTGTCCAGGCAAACTCTCCTAACATCCTAACCCAGAAAGCCAAGATGTTTCCTTCACACAATCACCCTGCCCTTGGAACTCAGAACCTTTTTTTTAAGACCTTGAATTATGTACACGGTTCTGAATTTTAACATAGCGAAGGATTAGAAACATGGTCCTCGAGTGACAGCCAGTTTAGAGATATGCCTGGCTGGAAGGGGAAACAGAAGTGCTAGAAGATGCATTATGAATAAAGGGCAAGCACGGTACAAGACAAACAAAAGAGTTCGGGATGCCTTCCGTAACTTATCAATAAAATTTAATATGTTTTTGAAAAAAGTCAAGAAACCTTCCTTTATTTCCTAAGTTCTCAGGACAGTGGAGGACATTTCATCTTTGGCTTTGAGACACAACATTAATCAAAGGACACAAGGAATATTTAAAAAGAAAGTTAAAATAAAAACCTACACTATTCATCAGTAATCGTAGTTTCTCGATGTCTTTCATTTGCTGGAGTTCTTTCAAGGTTAAGTTTAAGTCACAACCGGCTTCATAGACCAATGCTTCCAGAGTAACCAGGTTATCACAGAGGACCAGCAAACCAGGAATACTCCGCTCCATTCCAAGCCGAATGAGGGACAGTGCACAGTCAACCTAAAATGGAAAGGCAACAGTAAGTCTGAGGACTCTGGTTCTGCCACCCGGGGGCGGGCAAACATAGGTTTACAGTTACAATACAGTCATAAATAATAATACAAGAAAGAACTCTGTTTTGCATCCCTCTGTGCAGAATTCTTCCAATCAATTTATATCAAATCATATCAACAATAGCATATATATTTGGTACAAAACTTTATAGAGTTATTTATCAAATATATCAGGATCAAATGGTTTCAAAAGAATCACAGCAAAAAACTCTGAAGATAAAGATGGTAAGAGAAAGACAACAATCTTAAATTCATAGACCTTGACAGTTTACAGAGCAGTTTTACATATATTTATTTGTCTACTGAATTCTGGCAACGTGAACAGGCCGGGGAAGAAACGTCACTAGTTAATGATAATGCCGAATTAATCCTAGTCTCACTGTAACATTCTGCTCCAAAAACAACCCTTTGCTTTCAGATTCCTCTCCGGGGCCCACACTTCCACAGTGCCTCCCACACAGAGGGCACCGAGTGAATACCTGCTGAAGGACTGACGCCAACAGACATTTTCTCTGCTGCGCCTCGGACACGTGGCCTCCGCCTAGACACAGTGCTTTCCTACAGATGCTCGGTAGACAGCCATCTGCCTCCTATGACTTCATCAGGTTCACAAAGTGAGAGTCTGATCGACAGCAAAACTATCTACAGTGGCCAAACCTATAGCACCTCTTCCTCCGCCTTACTCCCTCTCCTAGACTAATGATTATGTGGTGAGGGCCTACCATGAGCTGGGCACCACTCTGGGAGTTATGAATACAGACGTGAGTAAGATGAGGTCTCTGCTTCAAAGACCTCTCCGTCTCACAGGACACAACCATCGAGGCCGAGCGAGGGTAAGGGTGGAGGATCTGTACGCACTCAAAGCAGAAGGCACATGGCCCAACCTGAGGTTGGGCAGGGTCTCCCGGGGGGGGGGGGGAGGCAACAATTCAAACGAGCTTTAAAGAATCGACAGCATTAGCAGGTGAGGCAGGAAGAGGGGCCAGAGAGCAGCATGAAAGGGGGGCCGGGGCGCACAATGTGCTGTAAAATCATGATTAGTTCCGAGGGGACTGGTTGGAGGTGTGAGGAGAAGCAATGGAAACGTGGCCAGAGCAGAGGGCGGGGCCAGGTGATGCAGAACACTGTTCACTGAGCCAGGGAATCAGCAGTTTCCTGAAATGCGATGCAACCAAAGGACTGTGCACTGAGGCATGCCATGCATTACGCTTTAGAAAGAGCACTCACAGAAAGTATTTATTGGATGAGGAACTGGAAATGAACTGGACTGAAGAGGGCAGACTAGTAGGGGAATCACAGTTACTAGCATTCGGAGAGTCTCCTAGTGACAAGCGTGTCCTGGGGGAAAGCACTGATGGGACAAGCCAAGAACAGGAGCCATGTGGAGGAGACTGAAATGAGTGGCTAAGACAAACAAGAAAGGACCCACGTGGCATCCCAGAAGCCTCTGCAGAAGGGACTCAGCAGTGCAAAGGGGCAGTCTGTTAAACAACCGAGGGAGGAACCTGACACCTGACACAGAGAAGGGCTGCCACGCTGCGCTGCGGCAGGGCGCAGAGAGTAGCCCAGCTCCCGGGACACAAGCGTAAGCGGACGTGGAGAAGGTGCTTCCAAAGAGCGGTGAGTGTTGCCAAGCTGAGCTGGGACAAAGAAGACAGCTAAAACAAGCCAGGGAGAACATGACTCATGCATGTGTGTGCATGCATGCGTGTGTGTGTGTGTGCATAAAACAGAACTGATTTGAACCTTAAGGCAAAGCAGTGGAGACAGTCGAGGAGAAGAGGAGGATACAGAAGAGAGACCAGACGACTGAGCAGCTGGGAGTCTGGGCTTCACCTGGAAAGCAAGAAAGGGGACCATGTCCTCAGGGAAAAGCTGGCAAGAGTAGGATAAAGGGAAACGAGCTCTCCAATTTCCCAATGAAATACAAAGCGGAATCACTGCCGAGAAGGAGGAGGGAAAAGGAAGTGGGCAGGGGTGAGGGGCAGAGACCAGGAAGAGGGAGAAGGGAAAGAGGGAGCAGCCCTGACACAAAAAGTTGCCAACCTAGGTTAAAGGTCCACCCAAAGCCCTTCAGAGCCCCAGGGACTGACTGACAGGCGAAGATGAAGTGCAAAAAAAAAAAAAAAGAAATGTATTTTCATTTGAAAGAGGTTGTATCCTGGCTGGTTGGCTCAGTGGTAGAGCATCAGCCCGGCATGTGGATGTCCTGGGTTCAATTCACAGTGAGAGCACACAGAGGCAGCACCTATCTGCTTCTCCACCCCTCCCCCTCTTGCTTCTCTCTCTCTCTCTCTCTCTCTCTCTCTCTCTTCTCTCCCTACAGCCATGGCTCAATTGGAGCAAGCTGGTCCTGGGTGCTAAGGATGGCTCCATGGCCTCCACCTCAGGTGTTAAGAGCTCAGTTGCTGAGCAACAGAGCAGGGGTCCCAGATAGGCAGAGCATCGCCTCCTAGTGGGCTTGCCAGGTAGATCCATCCCAGTCGGAGCTCAGGCACAAGTCTGTCTCTGCCCCCCCTCCTCTCACTGAATTAAAAAAAAATGTTGCAAATAAACACAAGGGGAAAATTATAGGTAGGTAAGGCATGAGGCAAAACTGGAATGATCTGGTTATACATCAAAAGATAAATGTTTTTACCTGTCTCATAAAAAAATATATAATTAATGTCTGAAAGGAACTATCTACTTGTACACCAATTTAGAAAAAAACTCTATCTCAGGTGAATTTTCAGAAAGCATGAAGAAAACTTGATGCATAAAACATCCCCATAAAACAGCTGGAACACACAGCACATTACCGATGTGTAATTCATTCACCAATTTTGTGAGCTGAATTCGTCTTTCTAATACCAGCTTTGAATTTGTTGCTTTCTCAATACTAACTGAAGTAAAAATGTTTTAGAATCAAGTAACTGACACCTTAAATAAAAGAAGGCTCTCATGCAACCTAAAGAATAATACCATAAAGCCCAAGCCCTCACTGGATAAATTTCACCACTAAGAAACATTTTCCTAAGCCTACAAAAACGTTTTGTTAAAGGCGTTTGTAGGCACCAAGGAAAAAGAAGTCCCATATCAATTACATATCCAAAAGTGAACAAGATAAAACTATGTTAGATATCCCTTGACTGTAGCACAAGCCACATGAAACACCAACGCATAAAATGAAACTGAATAACAATACCTCTATTAGAAGTGTTTTAAACAAATGAAAGAAAGACTAGAAGGCAGCTCAACAAAGCATCCCAAAATCACTCTTCTTTCTTTATAGTTACTCCTAATTACTCACAAGATTTCAGGACATCTAGGGAATTGTTAGACTATTAAAACATTTCAATTTCAGAAAGCTCTGGGGTTTTTTAAATAGACTTTATTTGTTCGAGCAGTCTGAGGCCGACAGCCAACGTGAGCAGGAAGAACAGACTTCCCGTATTCTCCCTGCCGCCACTCGAGCACAACCGCCTGCATGCTCAGTATCCGCCTCCGAAGGGGCACATTTGTTATCATTGATAAACCTTTCCTGACCCAGCCTATCTCCCATGTCCACAGTGTGCGTTAGGGTCCACTCGTGCTGCTGTACATTCTTTGGGTTTGGAAAAATATATAATGACAGTATCCATCATTCCCATACAATACAGAGTAGTTTCACTCCCTTAAAAATCCTCTCGTTTCTCTTTTTGTTACTGCTATTTTCTAAAATCCGGAATAATGACTGAAATTTGAGTTATAAAATATTTAAAACTACAGGCCCTGGCTGATTGGCTCAGAGGTAGAGTGTCAGCCCAGAGTGTGGTTGTCCTGAGTTCGATTCCCAGCCAGGGCACACATGAGAGGCGCCCATCTGTTTCTCTACCCCTCCCCCCTCACTTCTCTCTCTCTCTCTCTCTCTCTCTCTCTCTCTGTCTTCCCCTCCTACAGTCATGTCTCGATTGGAGCAAGTTGGCCCCAGGCGCTGAGGATGGCTCCATGGCTTCCACCTTAGGCACTAAAAAAAAAAAAAAAAAAAAAAAGGCTCCAGTTGCAATACAGCAAAGGTCCCAAGTGGGCAGAGCATCGTCCCTAGTGGGCTTGCTGGGTGGATCCTGGTCAGGGCACTTGTGGGAATCTATCTCTACTTCCCTGCCTCTCACTGAATAAATATATGTATATATTTAAAATATATATTAAAATAAAATATATATATTATATATATATTTAAAACTACAAATTGAGCAGTCACTACTTATCTTCTAAAATACATGAGGGTGATTACCAAGCATTTTTTAGACATGAGATAATTCTGAATACTCATTCCTAGTTCAAATAACAGAACTACCTAGAAATCAATTATTTAAATGCATATATAAATACACTCACACATGCATTTCTCCTTACTCTCAGAAAGCTCTATTTAGTTCAGCTAAGAAACCACAGAGTGCTCAGAGAAAACTGGTCCAAACAGAGTCCTTTTCTTGTTAGTAGTAAATGCCATGCAGTTCCTGTAAATCATGTGATGCTATCTTAAAAGATGTCCAGATACAAATTATGCATTTTATGGTACAAAGATGTGCCTCATTGGCTCACTTGAGAGCTTTCTTCATCGATTATTGTCAAGTGAGTTTCTCTTGTATCAGCAAAATAAAATGCCTTTGCTCATGGTGAACAGTATGAACTGGTCATTTGCAGATACGTGGTATTGGCCTAAGACTACAGTTCTCAATGGAAGCAGAACAATCCACCAGGAGCCATCCAAAAATCCTGAGGAGGCATTTCTGTCCATCACAAGAATGAGTGGGACCTACTGACACTTACTGTGTGGAAACCAGGGAAGGCGACGCCCCACAATGTGCTGGGGAGCCTACATAACCAACCTGCCTGAGTCCTACCTTCCACATGCCCTGAAAACCAGTTACAATGATCAGAGGCTAGACCTCAACTTCACTTAATATTTACACAAAATCCCTTTTTGCATGGTTTAAGTTAAAAAGTTTACCATGAGTTGTTCATATCTCAGACAGATCTTGGGTATTTCCCCCACACAATAAAACCTGACAGAATCCACAACTTCAGCTATCTTACTCAAAGTGACTTCTCGCTGACTACTTCCCAGAGTAGTCATGATGCAACATTTACGTATTCTATTGATCCAATACATTGCAGTTAAGTCATTACGTTAATTTTTTGGAAATTTTCTACTAATAAGGGAAGTCTACGATTTTCTCATCAGGATAACAAGTATCACAAAACATTTGCTACTGCGGACCTGAAAACCACTTTTTTAAATTAATTGATCTCACCTAAGCTATTAAGATGTGTTAATTGGGCTCTGTAAGAAATATTATACAGGCCCTGGCTGGTTGGCTCAGTGGTAGAGCGTCGGCCTGGCGTGCAGAAGTCCCGGTTCGATTCCCGGCCAGGGCACACAGGAGAAGCGCCTATCTGCTTCTCCACCCCTCCCCCTCTCCTTCCTCTCTGTCTCTCTCTTCCCCTCCCGCAGCAGAGGCTCCATTGGAGCAAAGATGGCCCGGGCGCTGGGGATGGCTCCTTGGCCACTGCCCCAGGCGCTAGAGTGGCTCTGGTAGCAACAGAGCGGCATCGCCCCCTGGTGGGCAGAGCGTCGCCCTCTGGTGGGCGTGCCAGGTGCATCCCGGTCGGGCGCATGCGGGAGTCTGTCTGACTGTCTCTCCCCGTTTCTAGCTTCAGAAAAATACAAAAAAAAAGGAATATTATACAAAGACCTGGACTCGGTCTGACTCTTGGCCCTGTGCACCCTAAGCAAGCTGCTCACTCTCCTTCCTGCGGACCCTAACTGACCTACCCACCACACAGAAGGGCAGACTGCATCAACTACAGAGACTCTTCCCATCACGACAACACCTTGAGATTCTGAACATTTTCTACTACGGTCCTTTATCCATCTTCAAAAACTTAGAAAGTCAATCATAAATATTCTTGGCCATCCCCCAGGAAGTTTGGTCTATAATATTCCCATCAGCTCCAGCAAATATTTCATCTTGAATTCTATGAATACGAACAGTAGGAATTGGATTAAGCAGAAATTCAAGAAGGAGGCTATCAAATGGCGACAAAGGGCCGTGCCAGACGCACAACATGGAGATATAAACAAAGGGTAGGAGTTCCTTCCCACAGCACTGGAGTCAGACCCTCTGGGGTCGCCTTCCCATCAGGGGAAATGGCCCAAGGCCAGGACTGCAAGTAGAAAGGAAAAGTCACCCACCAGCCAGGCGCTGAATGAGGCTTCTCAGTGCATCCTGATGCTCTTCACTCAGAACTGCCAGCCTCCATCCTCTGAGATGGGGACAAGCACTGCTCACACTGCAGAGCACCCCGTTAGCAGACCTTGTAATGTTCTCTCCTGCACATTTCTTCGTTCTCACAGACTCTGGAATGAGCCACTGAAAACAGTTGGCAGCAGGTCTGGAGCTACCAAGCGTGTTGGTGGAAGACTCGAGATTAGTACTTAGATGCCCTATATTTCTGTATAGTCCTCACCTCTCTCTCTCTCTCTGATACCCCCTCTCTAGTGCAGCTGCTATACACCTCAGTCAGGCGCATGGGACCTGAGGGAGACGGGACCTGGACGTAAGGAAAACATTAGGACAGAGCCTCAGACGGGGTTCCTGAGAAGCTACGTAAGGCTTCACTGCAGTACACACTGCAATATGGTCAGACGAATCAAGCACTTCTCGGTTGATACAATCTTTTTAATTAATATGGCATCAAACCTATTAAAAATATATGGACATTCTCACAACAGTCTGGACCATATTTTGCAGCTTATGGTTTAAAGAAAGATTTTGAACAAATTTTCTTGTATGTACTGGCTCTCTAATAATTTATTAAAAAGCCACAAAACATTTTAGATAAAGGATAAACAAACAAATGTAAGAAACAGTCATTCATCCCTCCGAAAGCATACATGTGACCGTGACACTGCCGCCAGCAGCCACGCCACGCAGGAACCCTCAGGATCCAGCACCGTACTGCTGGCCTCTCCGAGCTGCAGCATCGCCGTCCCCTCACCTGTCCAGCGTGATGCTCTATCTCCTCTGCTCTGGTCTGGTACCAGTCCATGACCTCCTCCACTGCCAGCCGGGGGCTCTTGTACCGCAGGAGCTCAGGCTGGGCGGCGTACAAGAACTCACCTTCATCTTGGAGGCTCGACTCAACCACCCGTCTGTAAAGTGCAAAAGGAGCAATCAATAACTGATGGGAATGCTGGGAAGAATTATAGTGGAGGGGCCAGTCATAGAGACAGGAAGGGTGGTTGCGTGTGCATTCCTATATGTACGTGCACACTTACAGGATAAATAGAACGTTTCAGGGAAGCTTCATTTATTTTCCTATTAGTTTTCCCAATTAAAAAAACTCAGAATGGATGATAAAACAACTATTCCTCAAATCAATCAAAAAAGTATTGCCTGACCTGTGGTGGCGCAGTGGATAAAGCATCAACCTGGAAACACTGAGGTTGCCGGTTCAAAACCCTGGCTTGCCTGGTCAAGGCACATATGGGAGTTGATGCTTCCTGCTCCTCCCCCTTCTCTCTTTCTCTCTCTTTCTCTCTCTCTGTATCTCCCCCCTCCTCTCTAAAATGAATAAATTTAAAAAAATTAAAAAAAAAAAAAGTATTAGCAAAATGAAAATCACCGCAGGACGCTTGTACAACACGCACATGGCCCGAGCCTGCCACAGGCCTACTAAATCACCATTACCTATAAGGGCAGCCAGGCCTACTTTAGGAAAAACACCCCTCGGGGATTTCAATACAAATATCAACTAAAAATCCTTGCTTTCCGTGTTCGTAAACATAAAAGGAACTAAGCCTTATTTATGTTGGTAATATTCCTTTAGTGGTGTCAGCAACAGATTACTAGACTGGCATTTGCAAAATATGGACCGACTCCACACCACTTGCCATCAGGAGCGAGAAAGAAACATCTAGAGGAATGAGCACTCCAGTAACTTCACGGAGGTGACAGGTTACAGGTTTTTATGAGGTGGTCCTGGCCAGCCATGGTTAAAGACTAAGAAAACATATACATATATAAATGAAACTAAGATATTTCAGAGAGACAGACGGAAAACACTGCATTCCATTAGGGACGCCCACTCATCTACAGTAAGTTGACTATAAATGACAGGTGCTATAACTGCTACTCTTACAAGCCAACAAACGGGCCCTGGAGTCAGAACCAGGCTGGACACAGTTCCATCTCCAGCAGCTGTGGAACCTTGCCTTCATGAGAGAAAATTAGTCTAAGAACTGTGTGTGATTCATATAAAAATGGGAACAATACTATGCAAAAATATGCAGAATAATATGAAGTACAATAGTTGGCCCACGGCAGCTGCCTCATTTTTATGTACAGGTATTATTTTTACAGAAGTGATTTGTAGCTGCAATATATGACCAGACACAAAGCCCACGAATATTTGGGCATGTTAACCACAGGCCTTAGACAACCTCTTACGCTTCTCATTGGTAGTCCGTTACTTACCTCGTCTCACGACTGCCATTATCATTCTGACCAGTGGTTTATTCCCCGTTGTGGAAAAAGTCACAATGCACCCTCTGAAATCTTCCTTTTAAAGCTGCCCCACTGCAGCGGGAAAAATCCCCACAAGCAACTCTGAGTTCCTTTGATATGTATTTCAGTTCTTTCTTCCCTCCAGCACCATTTGAGAGACTACAACCACTCTCTCCTTCTGGAACATGCTTCACCTTCAGTCCAGGACACTCTCCTGTCTGACTTCTCTCATCTTTCTGGCTGCTCCTTCTCAACCAACTTGGCCAGAATATCGTCCTCCAGCCCCACCATTAAATGGCAGCTCTTCCCTACTAAACACTGAGTCCTGCTCCCTTCCCATTCTATACTCTCTGGCTCCCCCTTGGACTAAACAATATAAGTTAGCACAGACATGACGACTGCTGTATTCGACCCCTAACCCAGACTTCACTTAGAAGCTCTACATTCTGTTTCACAAGCACTTCAAATACCACGGGACCAAAATTGAGTTCACAATATTCTCAGGTAATACACATGCCTTTTTAAAAACAGAACCCTGATGATGTCATCCCCATGCCTACGTTTATAACTATAATCTGCCATAAAATACTCCAGCTTTATCCTGGTTCCAATCTCACTTTGGTCCTATATCCTGATTTTCAGTCCTTGAGGGGGGCCTGACCTTCAGTCTCCAACATGCTCTTCACTCAGCTAGAACACTCCCTCCTTGCATCTGTCAGACCCATGTCCACATGCTAAAGCCTATCCATCCTGGCCCTGGCCACTTGGCTTAGCAGTAGAGTGTCAGCCTGGCATGTGGAAGTTCCAGGTTTGATTTCTTATCATGGCACACAGGAGAAGTGGTAATCTGCTTCTCCACCCCTCCCCTTCTCCCTTCTCTCTCTCTCTCCTCCTCTCCTGCAGCCATGGTGCGAATGGTTTGAGCGAGCTGATGATGGCTCTATGGCCTTGCTTAAGGCACTAAAAATAGCTCAGTTGCTGAGCAATGGAGCAACAGTCCCAGATGGGCAGAACATCACCCAGTAGGGGCTTGCCAGGTGGATCCCAGTCAGGGTGCATGCAGGAGTCTGTCTCTCTGCCTCCCTGCCTCTCATTTAATAATAATAAAAAAAGCCCACCCATCCCTCCAATCTCAGTTTTCACACTGCTTCCCCAGGAAAATCTTCCTTGCCCGCCCCCCAAGTGCAGGTGTTACTATCACATGCTCCCAGCGCCCAACCACCTGCCACAGCACTCATGACACTGGGGATGTCCCACTGCAGCACCCCTCCTCTCAGATGTCATCCTGCTAGCATAAGTCCAGGACTGCGTCCAGTTTCTCTCTTCAGTCTTCGGGCTCTGACACAGGACAGACACTCACTAAATCATTAAGCAGCAAGAGAGGACCTGTCCCATTGAATATCTGTGTCATCTTCAAAAGTATCTCTTCTTCTGCCACATATTTCCTGGCTTTTCATTTTTATAGTTTTAGGAGTGCCAGCACAGCAAGCTTGAGTCCCATTTTAGCTCTCTGTGCTTGGGCAGAGAAGAGACGTGCTCACGTCTTCTATCTACTTGTTAAGAGGCTCCAGCAACAAGCTAAGGGGAACTGGGGTGTAGCTGGGGGATGGGGCCGGGCCTCAGCCGTGCCACTCTGTCCAGGCCCCTCTCATGTTGAGAACTGTGGCGACAGGGTCAACACACCCCTCCCCACCATCACATCCACTGGCACCAACCTCCCGTCGCCTTCAATCCACCCATCCCTTTAAACTCTCAAACAATTGGTAAGTAGATGTCCATTGAATGGGGCTGATCAGTACCGTGCATTAAGCTCCAGTCTGTTGAAACTCCGCAGAAATGGCAGTAAAAGATTTTCCAAGGGGCGTGGGGGCGGGGGGGAGGAGCATGGTAAACTCTCAAGGAAGAACAGGGTATACAGAGTAAAAAAAGAACTAAACCATGATTTTTCATTCGAGGATGTCTACAGATAATAGCCAGAACTGAAAAATCCAGAAATAGCTGTATAATTATGTTATTCAGAGATACATAATAAATGCCAGAATAATCATCTCAGAGAATTTAAAATAGTTGCTTCTGGTGAGCAGAATATAAAGGAAGAGGAACAAAGGATTCTGGGTATTGCTTTTTGCTTTTTTTTTTAAACAAGCTTGCTTTTCTTTAAACAAGCTTTTTTAAATGAACTTTCCTTTTTAAAAACAATTTTTTAAACAAGCTTTGCTTTTTCTCCAACAAGTTCTTTTAAACAGAGTGCCAATATTCAGCATATAAATTTTCACTAAATGCCCAAATTCCCAACCCCATCGACTCGGCCACCACACTAACCTATGCCTGACGCCCAGGTACCTGGAGATTCTCTTGCTCAGTTCAGGAGTGCCAACAACAAACCTCTGGTCTCCTGGGAGAAAGTGTGGAAGGAGACAGCGAAGGCGCATTCTTCCGACTCCGAGGGCTGGTGGATAAAGGGCTTCCACGGTCCCTCACCTGCCCTTCCCCCCCACGCCTCGGTTCCCACCCCTTGCACAGTGCTGGTGCCCCCACACTCTCGGGCTTCCCAAGGTTACAGCTTATACAAATGAAAAATGAAACTGAATCAAGAACAAAATAGCATGCATATCACAATTAATAACCATGACAAATATATCTGTGTATGTCAAAGACTGAAAGTGAAGATCTCAAAATGAAAAAGTTTGTGTAAAAGGATCATTTGTAGAATAATTCCTTGGTAGCATTTCATATTTTTCCATTAAACCAATTTTAACTGAGTCAAGTTTTTTCTTATTTTTTTAATTCAAACTCTAAATCAATGACTCGCAGCACACCCCACCTCCACGGGGCGGTCTATTCAACCACCCCAAGATGAGAAGTAGCGCCATCTGCTGGCTGACTCTTACCTGCACTCTGCCTCCTCACACCAATCTTTCTCTCGGTGTTTCTGTTCAGGCCAAGGAATGATCACCAAGGAGTCACCGTTATAACTTAAATTTAAAAAAGGAAATTAATAAGTTAAAACACACATTACATGAATAACTGCCTATACAAGGAACATGTAGCAAAAGATCTCTCTAACCTTAAATCTCCAAGACTCCTCGTTATGGCATGCTAGGTGGTACATAATACATATTGGATAAAGTATGTAAATGAAAGAGACCAAATTGCAGATCTCTCTTCTATCATAAAATGGTTCAAAAAGCAAAGGAAAACTCAAAACAAATTTAGCAAGGAACTAAAGAATGGTATGGGTGTGTGTGAATTCACACAAACTAAAACATTTATCAAGAGCCCATATTTTATGTTCTTAATCCTTTGCCTTCAAAAAGTTTACAACCGAACTTCCTGTGATCATAAAAAGTAACCACTAGCTACACGTACATGAATAGAGCACATCAAATGTGGCTACCAATACTAAGGAAAAGAACATTAATTTAATTAATAATAATTAAATTTTAAATAGCCACATGTGACTAAATGGCTACCATATTGGACAGCATAGAAGATAAGAAGTAGCAAAAATAAAGAAATGATTTTTCAGGTTAAAAATATCACTGAAAGATAACAGGAGAGTCTAAAAGAGGCAAAGGACTGATGGGATAAATTAAGAATAAATTTAAAAATGAAAGTGAGGTAAAAACAGTACGGAGATGCCGCGGAGTGATGTGCCATGAGTCACGAGGCCAGGGAAACAGACACATCTGCCTTTTGTCACATGTTCTTTTTATCGTACATGACTTTCTCTTTGGCACATGACATTCTAAAGTGAAGCACTTCACATATTATCTCTAAAGTCCCTTTTAGCTCCCAACATCCTAGATCCCATGAAAACAACTGAAACGTTCTGAATCTAAAACCCTGGAAGTTCTGAAAGTAGAAGAAGGCTGGAAGTGGGCAGTGCTAGACACCCCCCTCAGTATTATTACTGGTGCCAATTATCCAAAGTCCAGGTACCCCCATTAGATGTATACTAAAAGACATGTATCCCACAACATTATAGAAACAGTATTTTACCCCCTTGCAAGCTAACATGTAATGTCCTGGCTAACTTTGTACCAGAGATACATATTTGAAGGCATTTGAGTCCCGATTTTTAAATTTCTGCATCATACAGATGATCATTTGGAATGAATGCGGCAATCACACTATTTCATTTGTCACCAAGTGAAAAGCTACATTATTTTCTTCCTTGTCAATAACTAGTATTTTATCACAGACTACTGAAATGGGAAGTAAAAAAGAACATTTAGATACAATGATGACAATGCTCACTCTTCCAACACAAGAATAAATTACAGCGATGAATTCAGGAAGTTGGGAGACCAATAAAGGTAGCAGACTATTACTGCCTTTTCTAATCAATGCAGACACGGTTCCACAAGCTACACAGAAGTTTGGGGGTTTGGGGGGGGGGGTTGGTATTTTTCTGAAGTTGGAAACAGGGAGAGACAGCCCGACCGGGATCCACCCGGCATGCCCACCAGGGGGCGATGCTCTACACATCTGGGGCGTAGCTCTGACACAATCAGAGCCATTCTAGTGCCTGAGGCAGAGGCCACAGAGCCATCCTCAGCGCCCGGGCAAACTTTTGCTCCAATGGAGCCTTGGCTGCGGGAGGGGAAGAGAGAGAGAGAGGAAGGAGAGGCGGAGGGGTGGAGAAGCAGATGGGCGCTTCTGCTGTGTGCCCTGGTCGGGAATTGAACCCGGGACTCCTGCACGCCAGGCCGACGCTCTACCACTGAGCCAATCGGCCAGGGCTAAGTTTTCTAAAAGACTTATAAAAAATGTATCAAAAGATATGTATTTCCTATACAAAGTACATATTAGATACAAGGGTGAGTACTAAAAAAAATAATAATAACGGCATGGGACCTTGAACAAAATAATATTTATTTGGTATTTAAAGACTAGAAAGTTGTAAAACTTTGTTAAGCTTCACTGAACAGAAATGGGTAAGAAAACACACCCATTTTTATCAGGACACCTATTAAAGGCACGTTCCGAATGCTCAGAGGCCCACTCCAAAAGGTACCTGGAAAGTGCCAGGTTCATATCAAGTGTTGTTGCTACATATTCAAGGCACAGCACAACTAAATGTTTCCAAATACGCTCGTCATCACTGGCAGCGGGACCAGCAGAGTATCAGTGAGGATCCCAACAAGAATCATCTTTAACATTTACTGACCTCTTACTATGGACCAGACAGAATAGAATGCTTTTATCATGTAATACCTCATTTAGGCCAATTTATCTAATGTATAGATGATATTACTTCCTGATATAATGGGAAAACTTGAGGCCTAGGTTAACTCGCCCCTTCTCATAAAGCTAACAAATGAAAGAGCTAGGCTTTATTTTATTTTTATTTTTATTTTTATTTTGTATTTTTCCGAAGCTGGAAACGGGGAGAGACAGTCAGACAGACTCCCGCATGCGCCCGACTGGGATCCACCCGGCACGCCCACCAGGGGCAATGCTCTGCCCACCAGGGGGCGATGCTCTGCCCCTCCAGGGCGTCGTTCTGCCGCGACCAGAGCCACTCTAGCGCCTGGGGCAGAGGCCAAGGAGCCATCCCCAGCACCCGGGCCATCTTTGCTCCAATGGAGCCTTGGCTGCGGGAGGGGAAGAGAGAGACAGAGAGGAAGGAGGGGGGGTGGAGAAGCAAATGGGCGCCTCTCCTATGTGCCCTGGCCGGGAATCGAACCCGGGTCCCCCACACGCCAGGCCGACGCTCTACCGCTGAGCCACCTGGCCAGGGCCAGAGCTAGGCTTTAAACACAACTAGACAGAGTCCAAAGCCTGCACTTGTAGCTAGCACACTGTTTCTGGAAAGGATCCGGGGACTGTCATCTAGCCCCCAAACACAAATCCATCCTTATTTCCAATATCCTCTGCTTCATACACAAGAGCCACCAGGTTAGATTGGTGAGTGGCAGACAGAGAGCAATTTGAGTCCTTCTGAGATTCAATTCAAATAATCCAATAAGGACCATTTCCATGCATATTTAAAGGATATATTTAAATTAAGATATAAAACCAATCTCAACACCAGTAGGTTGGTTACTAGTCTAATGAAATTTACTTCTACCAAATATGACTTGACCTTAGATGTGATCATCAACAGTTATGAAAAAAACAAAAAGCCTTCTGCTTTTTCATTTTCTTACAGGATGTTTCCATGAAGCAAATTATTTTAAAATCAACTTTAGGAGTCTAAAATTTTTGACCTGGCTGGTGGCTCAGTGGATAGATGTCAGCCGGTGTATGGATGCCCTGGGTTCAATTCCCAGTCAAGGCACTCAGGAGGCGACCATTTGCTTTCCCCACCTTCTCTGCCTCTTCCCCTCCTACAGGCAGTGTCCTGAGTGGCTTCAGCATGGTCCTGGGTGCTGAGGATAGCTCCATAGGAGTGCACCAGGCTCAGGCACAAAAAATAGCTCAGTACTTGAGCATCGGCCCAAGACAGGATTGCCAGGTGGATCCTGGTTGGTGTGTATGAGGGAGTCTGCCTCACTACTGTAGTAAGGTACCACAAAGCTGCAAAATTAATATTGATATTCTAGGAGAAATGATCAGGCTTTCCTGTCCCATCCTTCCTTTGGGGAGGGTAGGAAGAAGAATGTAGAAGTTTCTGGCTTGCAAGAACAATGGGTCATTTAGTTTTAAATCTAAAATAAAGGTTAACCGAGCCTGACCAGGTGGTGGCAGTGGATAGAGCATCGGAATGGGATGCGGAAGACCCAGGTTCGAGACTCCAAGGTCGCCAGCTTGAGCGCAGGCTCATCTGGTTTGAGCAAAAGCTCACCAGCTTGGACTCAAGGTCACTGGCTCGAGCAAGGGGTTATTTGGTCTGCTGAAGGCCCGCAGTCAAGGAACATATGAGAAAGCAATCAAAGAACAACTAAGGTGTCGCAAGGAAAAATTAATGATTGATGTTTCTCATCTCTCTCCGATTCTGTCTCTCCCTATCTATCCCTCTCTCTGACTCTCTCTCTCTGTCTCTGTAAAAATAAATAAATAAAAAGGTTAACCGAGAAACTTCTTCTCTTTCAATAGATGGCAGAATTTACATACCACCCTGCATTGACTGTAGTTCCTCCCCCTTCCTGGAATATTGAGAGTAACATACCTCTAGGCAAAAGAGGGGAGATGAACCCTAAAAAATTTGTAAACATCTTTGATTGTGTTACCTTGAAAGTCTTAATGTTTCTGAGTATCCCCTAAACAAATGTTGTCAGCTTGTGCCATGATGTCATGCTCTCCCCCGCCCGTGTGTAATCAAGGGTATATAAACAGCCCCTGAAATGTTTTTGGCGCACATGATTTGGGTTTGCAATTGCCCCATGTCAGCAATATGTAGCCGGCATAGTTAATAAATCTCCTCCTTTAATAAAACTCTTCAAAATTCATCTGGACTTGGTGTCTCTACGTAAACCCGCAGAAGTGAGGTACGGGTATTTACAACACTATCTCCCCTCCTCTCACCTAAATATATATTATACATATATATTTATTTTAAAAATAAAATAAAATTCTTGCTATACAGAGACAACTTGGGGTGGTGAACACAAAATACAGTGTATTATACAGTTGATGTATTGTACAACTGTGCACCTGAAACCTGTATAATTTTGTTAACCAGTGTCACCCCAATAAATTCAATAAAAAGGAAAAAATAAAATAAAACGCTTGCCTTAAAAACACCATATGTTCTTTATCAAGATGCAAATGACAGCACTTAAGAAACAAACAGGACCCATCCCCAGCCAGAATACAAATTCCTTGAGGGCACGATCTGTGTTTGTTTTGTCTCCTGCCCTATCCTCAGCCTGCAAACAGTCTCTGGCAGTTAGCAGGTCCTAAAATAATACGTGTCAATGGAATTAATTCATTGATAGCATGTCCAAGATGTTTTCAAGTGATCTCATGAGAATCACAAAAATTCAAAATTGAACAGAACAATAAAAGGGATAGTTTATTCATAAAAAAGACACGCTAGAAAGGCAGAGTTCTGTGGAATCTGGAGCTCTGAGAATGACAACAGGAATGCTTTCCTAATTTAGATTATTAAACTGATGAAATGGTAACCTATAATCCTAGGTAGTGGTATATAATCTAGATAGTTGGACATACCATTATACACTGCTCACAAAAAGTAGGGGACATTTTATAGCTTCATATTCATTTTTAAATATTCCCTAATTTTTGTGAGCAGTATACTTCAGAGGGGAAAAGACTTCAGGATATATATTTCCCTAAATTTCATCATACTTTACATTTCAAAATAATTGGTTTTTCTTCTAAAAAAGAAAAACAAAACAAAACCCAAAATTCAGCTATTTATTCTTTCATAAGGTAAGCAGAATGATACAATGCTTATAAAATTCACAGTAGCCTGACCAGGCAATGGCACAGTGGATATAGTGTTGGACTGGGACACGAAGAACCCAGGTTCAAAACCCCGAGGTCACCAGCTTGAACGAGTGCTCATCTGGCTTCAGCAAGGCTCAACCAGCTTGAGCCCAAGGTCACTGGCTTGAGCAAGGGGTCACTTGGTCTGATGTAACACCCCCCACACACACTGGTCAAGGCACATATGAGAAAGCAATCAATGAACAACTAAGGTGCCACAGTGAGAAACTGATGCTTCTCATCTCTTTCCCTTCCAGTCTATCTGTCCCTATCTGTCCCTCTCTCTGTCTCTGTCACACACAAAAAATAAATAAAATTAAGATAACATAAAATAAAATTCACAGTTAACCCTTTCCCTTAGTTCTGGTTACAACAAAAATATTAGTCATGTAAATTCAAAAGAAACCAAGAAAGCATACTGCTTCCTTCTAAAGAACTGTAGAAAAGTCTGGTTAGTTGCAAACATATACTTCTAATCTAAAATCCTATAAACATGAAGCAGCATTTACATTATTTTATTTCATCTTTTCCTCTATTGTTTCCACTTTGCTTGGGAACTCTTAAAATTTAAATGCATCATCTCCATTAAAAAAAAGGAAGTACAGTAAACTTAAATTATTTCTTTATAAAATAATGACTGTTTTTGCTTAATTTTAGAATTCTTTTACTAGAACCCTGTTCATTGTTTATTCAAACAATAAACTTTGCTGGTTTCATTTGAAGGTAACATCTGTCAGCAGAAAAGGAATGAACATAAATTCTCTCACCAATTATTGCTCACACTAAATATAAATGTTTTATTTCAAAAAACATTATCAAGAATAAACTTACAAAAGTTATTGGTGTTCTGCTCCCTGGAAACAAAAGGCTAAAGAGTGTATTACTAATAATTGCCACCTCTCAGGTACTGATTTTCAGATAAGGAGTTATATTTATTCCTAGTAATAGCACAGAAGAAAATGTTCTGGTAAATAAAAAACAAAATGTAATAATTTGGGCCTACGCTATTGTTAACGTCACTGAACAAGTCAGCCTCAATGAGAAACCAATCAAAAAAAGCTAGTTATCACTCAGAATGCCAAGATGGAGAAAACTATATAAAAGGCATCATTCAGCATTCTATTCTGGAGCAAGGTAAATTTAATTTCATTAATAATTTACTTAGACGGTAGAGGCAAGACTACTAAGACATCTGAGCCTAACTCAAGTTCTTGGACATCAGGGAAGAGTAAAGAGAGGCAAGCGTGGAAATCCAACACCTCTTGGGCGTGGGTCCTTCTCCTCCCACCAGGGGACCCAGTGCTCCCCGTTTAATAGGACACACTGTAATATGTACACACCTACCCAAAAGGAAGACGAGATAAGAAAAAAAATTCCTTAAATTCTAATCCATTGTAATTAAGAGTAAGCTCTCAGAATACCAATTTTCAACCTTTTTCATTTCATGGCACACACAAACTAACTACTAAAATTCTGAAGCATGTCAAAAAATATACGTTTTACCCATCTGACCCAAAAATAGGTATAATTTTTATTAATTTACCAAAAAATATAATAGTAGCATTACCTACCCTTTTTGTTCCTAAGTGTCTTTTTATAAAATCAGGTGCCTATACTTGTATATAAAAATTTCTGGTACCAAGAATTAACCAATCAGATACAACATTGTTACATGATATGCCCAATAAGATGCAATTCTATAATGTGACCCATATATTATGGTTCAAGATAGGGCATTCACATGTACTGCTATTATTGCATTGGCTGTTGGATTTTGACAATCGAAGGGAAAAGAGCCAGTGACCTTGACTAAATAATCAGGTATTGCGTGTTTTAAAAATGTCTTGTAGCACTCTGGTTGAAAATCCCTCTCTTAGAAATCTAACCTCGTGGAGAAGAAAACAAACAAATCAAGAATTCAAAGCGGCTCTACTAGAAAAGCCAAATCCGACAGTGCATTACAAATAACAGCTGATGCCAACCCAATAAGACCTAGAAATAACACAACTGAAAATTGGAGGCAGACAACACCAAGCCTAGACTCAACCAGCTCTACAAACAATACACCCAAACAAACAGACATAATGAGAAGACAGAGAAGTGCAATCCAAATGAAACCACAAGAGAAACCTCCAGGAAATGAACTGAGTGATATAGAAATAACCAAACTTCTGGATGCAGGGTTTAAAATAATGATTGTTAGGATGTTTAGGGATCTTAGAACAACAATGGATGGTCATTACAAACACCTAAAGAAAGAAATAGCAAATATAAAAAAGGATATTGAAATATTAAAAAAGAATCAGTAGGAGATGACAAATACAACATCAGAAATGAAGACCACAATGGAAAGAATTAAAAACAGGATGGATAAAGCTGAGGATCAAATCAGTGAGTTGGAGGACAAGTTGAACGAAGGCATGGAAGCAGAGCAGAAAAAAGAAAAGAGACTCAAAAAGTCTGAGGAAACTCTAAGAAAGCTCTGTGACAACATGAAGAGAAATAACATCTGCATCACAAGGGTTCCTGAAGAAGAGGAGAGAGAACAAGGGATAGAGACTTTGTTCTATCATATCATAGCTAAAAACTTCCCTAAGTTAATGCAGGAAAAATTCTCACAAGTTCAAGAATCACAGAAAACTCCACTAAAGAGAAACTGACAGAAATCTACACCAAGACACATCATAATTAAACCAAAGCTAAGTGATAAAAAGAAAATATTAAAGGCTGCTAGAGAAAAAAAGGCTATCACCTAAAAAGGAGCCCCCATAAGGATGACTTCCGACTTCTTAACAGAAACACTTGAGGCCAGAAGGGAATGGCAAGAAATATTCAAAGTAATGCAGAACAAGAACCTACAACCAAGACTACTTTATCTAGCAAGGCTATCATTTAAAATTGAAGGAGAAATAAAAAGCTTCCCAGATAAAAAAAACTCAAGGAATTCATTACAACCAAACCAATGCTGCAGGAAATGTTAAGAGGCCTGCTGTAAACAGATCAAAGTGGGAAAAGAATATAACAAAAGAGGAATATAGCTTTAAAGAATAAAATGGCAATAAACAACTATATATTAATAATAACCTTAAACGTAAATGGATTAAATGATTCAATCAGGCCCTGGCCAGTTGGCTCAGCAGTAGAGCGTCGGCCTGGCGTGCGGAAGTCCCGGGATCAATTCCCGGCCAGGGCACACAGAAAAGGCGCCCATCTGCTTCTCCACCCCTCCCCCTCTCGTTCCTCTCTGTCTCTCTCTTCCCCTCCCGCAGCCAAGGTTCCATTGGAGCAAAAGATGTCCCAGGCACTGGGGATGGCTCCTTGGCCTCTTCCCAGGCGCTAGAGTGGCTCCGGTCACGACAGAGCGATGCCCCGGATGGGCAGAGCATCGCCCCCTAGTGGGCGTGCCGGGTGGATCCCGGTCGGGCGCATGCGGGAGTCTGTCTGACTGCCTCCCCATTTCCAGCTTCAGAAAAATACAGAAAAAAAAAACTGATTCAATCAAAAGGCATAAGGTAGCTGTGTGGATAAGAAAACAGGACCCGTACATATGCTGTCTACAAGAGATACACCTTAAAACAAAAGATGCACATAGACTGAAGGTAAATGGATGGAAAAAAATATTTCATGCAAATGGAAATGAAAAAAAAACTGGGATAGCAATACTTATATCAGACAAATTGGACTTTAAAACAAAGGATATAGTAAGAGATAAAGAAGGCCACTACATAATGATAAAGAGAGAAATCCAACGGGGAGATATAACCATTATAAATATCTACACACCTAATATAGGAGCACCTAAATATATGAAGCAAACTTTGATAGATTTAAAGAGCGAGATCAACAGCAATAGTATAATAGTAGGGGATTTCAATATCCCACTAACATCACTAGACAGATCCTCAAGAAAGAAAATTAACAAAGAAACAGCAGTCTTAAAGGACACACTGGATCAGCTGGGTTTAAAAAATATCATCAGAACCTTTCTCCCTAAAGCAGCAGAATATACATTCTTTTCAAGTGCTCATGGTACATTCTATAAGATAGACCGCATGTTAGGGCACAAAAGTGGTCTCAACAAATTTAAAAAGATTGAAATTATATCAAGCATTTTCTCTAATCACAATGGCATGAAACTAGAAATCAACCGCAACAGAAAAATTCAAAAATTCTCAAACACATGGAAACTAAATAGCAGGTTGTTAAATAATGAATAGATTAACAATGAGATCAAAGAAGAAATTTAAAAATTTCCAGAAACAAATAATAATGAGCATACAACAATTCAAAATTTATGAGACACAGCAAAAGCAGTACTGAGAGGGAAGTTCACAGCACTACAGGTATACTTTAAGAAGCTAGAAAAAGCTCAAATAAACAATTTAACCCTGCATCTAAAAGAACTAGGAAAAGAACAGCAAGTAAAGTCCAGAGGTAGTAGAAGAAAGGAAATAATAAATATCAGAGCAGAAATAAATGACATAGAGGCTAAAGAAACAATACAGAGGATAAGTGAAACCAGGAGCTGGTTCTTTGAAAAGGTAAACAAGATTGAAAAATCTTTAACCAGACTCACCAAGAAAAAAAGAGAGAGGACTCAAATAAATAAAATTAGAAGTGAGAGTGGAAAATTACAACTGACACAACAGAAATACAAAATATTGTAAAAATATACTATGAAGAACTCTATGCCAAAAAACTAGACAACCTAGATGAAATGGACAAATTCCTTGAAACACATAATCTTCCGAAAATTAATCTGGAAGAATCAGAAAACCTAAACAGACTGATTACAACAAATGAGATTGAAACAATTATCAAAAAATTCCCAACAAAGAAAAGTCCTGGGCCTGATGGCTTCACAAGTGAATTCTACCAAATATTCAAAGAAGAACTAACTCCTATCCTTCTCAAGCTATTTCAAAAAATTCAAGAGGAAGGAAGACTTCCAATCTCCTTTTATGAGGCGAGCATAATTCTGATTCCAAAACCAGGTAAAGACATCACAAAGAAAGAAAATTATAGGCCAATATCCCTGATGAATATAGATGTTAAAATCCTCAACAAAATATTAGCAAACCGGATCCAGCAATACATGAAAGAAATCACACACCATGATCAAGTGGGAGGCAAGGCTGGTACAATATTCAAAAAACAATCAATGTGATACATCACATAAACAAAAGGAAGGAGAAAAACCACATGATAATTTCAATAGATGCAGAAAAAGGATTTGATACAATCCAGCACCCATTCATGATCAAAACTCTAAGCAAAGTGGGAATATAGGGAACATACCTTATGTCCAGATAAAGGCCATCTATGACAGACCCATAGCCAACATCATACTCAATGGGCAAAAATTAAGATCAGGAACAAGGCAGGGGTGCCCCCTTTCACCACTCTTATTAAACATAGTCTTAGAAGTCCTAGCCATCAGATAAGAAGAAGAAATAAAAGGCATCCAAACTGGAAAAGAAGAAGTAAAACTATCATTATTTGCAGATGATATGATACTGTATATAGAAAACCCTAAAGTCTCAGTCAAAAAACTACTGGACCTGATAAATGAGTTCAGCAAGGTGGCAGGATATAAAATTAATACTCAGAGCCCTGGCCGGTTGGCTCAGTGGTAGAGTGTTGGCCTGGCGTGCAGAAGTCCTGGGTTCGATTCCCGGCCAGGGCACACAGGAGAAGCACCCATCTGCTTCTCTACCCCTCTCCCTCTCCTTCCTCTCTGTCTCTCTCTTCCCCTCCCGCAGTGAGGCTCCATTGGAGCAAAAGATGGCCCGGGCGCTGGGGATGGCTCCTTGGCCTCTGCCCCAGGCGCTAGAGTGGCTCTGGTCGCAACAGAGTGACGCCCCGGAGGGGCAGAGTATCGCCCCCTGGTGGGCAGAGCGTCGCCCCCTAGTGGGCGTGCTGGGTGGATCCCGGTTGGGCGCATGCGGGAGTCTGACTATCTCTCCCCGTTTCCAGCTTCAGAAAAATACAAAAAAAAAAAAAAATTAATACTCAGAAATCAAAGGCATTTTTATACACTAACAATGAACTGTCAGAAAGAGAAATTAAGGAAACAATTCCCTTCACTATTGGAACCAAAAAAATAAAGTACCTAGGAGTAAATTTAACCAAGGAGATTAAAGACTTATACTCAGAAAATTATAAAACATTGATAAAAGAAATCAAGGATGATACAAACAAGTGGAAGCATATACCGTGTTCATGGCTAGGAAGAATAAACATCATTAAAATGTCCATATTACCCAAAGCAATTTATAAATTCAATGCAATATCAATTAAAATACCAATGACATACTTCAAAGATATAGAACACACATTCCAAAAATTTATATGG
Source organism: Saccopteryx leptura (assembly GCF_036850995.1). Lineage (NCBI taxonomy): Eukaryota > Metazoa > Chordata > Mammalia > Chiroptera > Emballonuridae > Saccopteryx > Saccopteryx leptura. Next base: position 152,706,020 of record NC_089507.1, read on the forward strand.
AACCAAAAAAGGTAGTTCAGTAATCTTGAAAAGGAAGAATAAAGCCTCAGCAATCTTGAAAAGGAAGAATAAAGTGGGATATCACACTTCCTGATATCAAGTTATACTACAAGGCCATTGTACTCAAAGCAGCCTGGTACTAGCATAAGAACAGGCATATAGATCAATGGAACAGAACAGAGAACCCAGAAATAAACCCAAAGCTTTATGGACAACTGATATTTTACAAAGGAGGTAAGAGCATACAATGAAGTAAAGACAGCCTCTTAAATATATGGTGTTGGAAAAACTGAACATCTACCTGCAAAAAAAATGAAACTAGACCACCAACTTACACCATTCACAAAAACAAACTCAAAATGGATAAAAGACTTAAATGTAGGCCGTGAAACCATAAGCATCTTGGAAGAAAACATAGACAGTAAGCTCTTCGACATCTCTTGTAGAAATATATTTGCTGATTTATCTCCACAGGCAAGTGAAGTAAAAGACAGGAGGAACAAATGGGACTATATCAAATTAAAAAACTTTTGCACAGCTAAAGACAAAAAGAACAGAATAAAAAGACAAACTACACAATGGGAGAACATATTCGACAATATGTCTGACAAGGAGTTAATAACCAAAACTTATAAAGAACTTGTAAAACTCAACACCAGGAAGACAAACAATCCAATCCAAAAATGAGCAAAAGAAATGAATAGACACTTCTCCAAAGAGGACATACAGATGGCCAATAGGCAGATGAAAAAATGCTCAACATCACTAATCACTAGAGAAATGCAAATTAAAACCACAATGAGATATCACCTCACACCAGTCAGAATGGCGCTCATCAACAAAACAACACAGAATAAGTGCTGGCGAGGATGTGGAGAAAAGGGAACCCTCCTGCACTGCTGGTGGGAATGCAGACTGGTGCAGCCACTTTGGAAAACAGTATGGAGATTCCTCAAAAAATTAAATATCGAACTGCCTTTTGACCCAGCTATCCCACTTTTAGGAATATACCCTAAGAACACCATAGCACTGTTCCAAAAGGAGAAATGCACCCCTATGTTTATGGCAGCATTGTTCACAGTAGCGAAGATCTGGAAACAGCCCAAGTGTCTGTCAGTGGACAAGTGGATTAAAAAGCTTTGGTACATATATACTATGGAATACTACTCAGCCATAAGAAATGATATCGGATCATTTACAATAACATGGATGGTCCTTGATAACATTATACTGAGTACAATAAGTAAATCAGAAAATACTAAGAACTATATGATTCCATACATAGATGGGACATAAAAATAAGACTCAAAGACATGGACAAGAGTATGATGGTACCAGGGGGAAATGGGAGGGGGAGGGAGGAAGGAGAGGGAGGGGTTTAGGGGAGGGGAGGGGCACAAAGAAAACCAGATAGAAGGTGAGGGAACACAACTTGACTTTGAGTGAGGGGTATGCTACATATCAAATGTCAAAATAACCTGGAGATGTTTTCTCTGAACATATGTACCCTGATTTATCAATGTCATCCATTAAAATTAATTTTATAAAAAGAACTTAAAACTGTTTTTTAAATAAAAAAATTTAGGAAAAAAAAAGAAATTTAACCTCGGCCCTGGCCAGTTGGCTCAGCAATAGAGCATCGGCCCAGCGTGTGGAAGTCCCGGCTTCGAGTCCCGGCTTCGATTTCCGGTCAGGCACACTGGAGAAGCAACCATCTGCTTCTCCACCCCTCCCTCTTCCTCCTCTCCTCCCCCCCCCCCAGCCACAACCATGGCTCAAATGGTTCAAGCAAGTTGGCCCCATGCACTGAGGATAGCTCCATGGCCTTGCTTCAAGCACTAAAATAGCTTGGTTGCTGAGCAATGGAGCAACGTCCCAGATGGGCAGAGTATCACCCCATAGAGGGCTTGGCAGGTGGATCCCTTTCAGGGTGCATGCAGGAGTCTGTATCTCTGCCTCCCTGCCTCCCACTTAGTGATATATATTATAATAATAATTTTATATATATATATACACACACACACATACACACACACATATATACAAAAGAAATCTAACCTCTGTATTATGACTATGACTCAAGTGATTCAATATGCCTGTGCCTCAGTTTCCTCATTAGTGAAGTGGGTATAATAACAGGTTCGACCTCATTTGGATTTGGAGAGGATCACATTAGAGCACACAAAGCCTTTTCAATGGCACCTGGTATATGGTAAATGTTAAATCAGCATAAAAAGCACCATTATAAACACTGGCAAGAAGGCTGCTCATGCGTGCTGAAATACAAGAATATGGAATCGTTTACAAAATCTACTTTATAGTAAATAGTGACATCATTTTAATAATCATGTCACTGATTACATTTACAAATACCCAAAAACTGCAATAAACTACACTGACACCTTCTGGAGTACATGGCACCTAGGAAATGCAATAAAGAGTAATAGGAACTTGTTTCAAGCCCTGGCCAGGTGGCTCAGTAGATAAAGCATCAACCCAGCGCATCAGAGGTCGTAGGTGTGATCCCTGGTCAGAGCACACACGAGAAGCAACCAATGAGTGCACAATTACATGGAACACCTAAACGGAATAACGAGTTGATGCTTCTCCTCTTGCTCTCTCCCCCTTGCTCTCTCTCTCTCTAAATTACTATATAAATTTAAAAAAGAGAGAGAAAGAGGGAACAAAAGGAAGAAAGAAAGAGAGAGAGTGATGACCCAATGAGCTTATTTCTAAAGTAGAAATAAGTAATAATTTCCACAAGGCAAGATCTCTCTCCCAAATGCTTAAAACCAAGTTTGAAATTATATTTTTAATCACGAGCAAAGGATGATTTGAGCATTTCTGAAAACTAGTTTGTAAAATCATTAATGTGTAAGAGACAGTCACAAATTCCAGTGGAGAACCATATAATTTTTCAGAAGAGGTAGTTAAACCAAGTAGTTGTTGGAGTGTCATCCTGACACACCATTGTGGGTTAAACCCTCCGTCAGGGCACAGACAAGAACCAACCAATGAATGCATAATAAGTGGAACAACAAATCCATGTTTCTCTCTCTCTTTCTTTCTCTAAAATCAATAAATCAATTACAAAAATAAAAAAGTTAAGAACTGAGAAAGGCTGCCCTTCACAAAGGTGTGTAGTGTCCAAAGAACAAGGAGCAGCGATGAATCCAGGTGTCAGCGGTGGGAAAATCGCCTCCTGCATCACCGCCACCATCACCTGCCCTTGAACAGATGGTACTGATTTTGAGGAAGACACACTGAAAGCTGCTAGAACAATATAGAATATCTATGCTTGCTTGGTGCAAGAAAAGTTACTAGGAAAAAAGAAAGCATCCTCACACCCAATTTCAATGGCCTATACTTTGACAAGAAAAAGCTGAAATGAACAACATAAAAAAGAATATTTCCCCAAACATTTATGCAATAATACTTCCATTCAGCATTCGGTATTATACACATAACAAATATTTATAAATGCGTATGTGTTATTTTCTTTTCTTTTTGTGCTGATTTTCAGATTTATCATTGCACCTATGGAAAACATGGATGGGCTCAACTTAAAATTGATGGAGTACAGCTTTTGTTTACAGTAATTAAACTATAGACCCTAGCATTTCATCCAGTGAGAAACAGTAGATAGTAAATGTGATTTACTGAAAGATCTGAGGTCTAAGAATCACCTAGGGATTTCGAGGACTCTCCACATACTGGGGACACAGGCCCATGTCGGGAGCCGATCCACTAATGCTGGCTAACTAGGTCACAGCAGAAGAAGATCCACAACTGCTGGTTGACAAAGTCACAGCAAAAGAAGATAGAGTCACCGCAGTAAAGACCAACAGCTGCGGGTTGACAAAGTCACCGCAAGGAAAGGCACGATACTTCCCCCTTTAACTTTTTAAATTAATCTGGCCTTATATCCCCCCTTTTTTCTGGGTGTGTGCTATTAATTATGGCACAGGGATAATAGTACCATGCTTTCCCTGTAGATTCATAGTAATTTCTTTGGAAATGAGACAGAGGGTGTAAGTTCCACAGAAAAGCCTGTAAGCCCCTTGAACTGGGCTCATAGACATAAGAGGCTGGCTATGATATCCCTCATAAAGGGTTAAGTTTGTAGGAGAACTCCTTCTTAATCATGTTAGAAAGAATAGATTGTGACTTGTGACTAGATAGGAGGCAGTGGCTGTGCACAGAGCACCTCTCGGCCTTCACTTAATTCAACATTTTTCCTCCTAGCCTTTTCATGTAATAGAGTAAAGAAACATTCCTTTCTTCTTGCTTATTTGATCTGCAAATAGTGATACACTCTGAGAAGAATAGAGGTAGAACTTAACTAGTGTTTAAATATAATAAATAAGTAATATTTGACTAGACAATAGTATCTTAGATAAGGTATAATAGAATGGCCCATTGTGTGGCCTAGAATGAAAACGCAGTCAGCAAGAAAAGAGTGTTTTACTAAGAGAATTGTCTTTTGACTAAAGGCAATTGCTAGGCTTTCTCAATGAGATGTTCTCATAAGATTTACATACTTTCCAAAATTCTTTAATAATGAGAGAAATGTAGGAAAATCCATAGAAGTAATAACAATTAATGTCTTATGTTGCTACTAGGCTATCTTGCAAGTGCACTCTGTATATCTTTGGGTGAAAGCTATTCTTAATGTTCTGTCAATTTCTTTATAGGCAAGCCTTTTAGAATCTTGTGAAAAAAAAAAAAGTAGGACACTGCTTAAACTCAAAGCCATTTATCTGAGCAAACGGTTGTCCATTGTTAGTCCTTAATAATCTCGTCTGCTAATCTCTCTCTGCCCCTTAACTCACAACAGCAGTAAAATTAGTTAACTATTAATACTAATACCTTAAAAGCTTTTACCGATGTTGTTATCACTATTCAAGTTATTTTGTATTTTGAATAATTTGCTACCTGGTTTGTAATTTATAGATATAAATTAACTGTTATCCAGAAACATGTAAACATAGTGAAACAGAAGCAATGATTAACACCATGTAATTGTAACTCAGTGTGTGTGTATAAAAAGGGAGCTATACTAGCATTGAGCAGAGATGCCTGGCAGTAAATGCTAACTAGAGAATAAAGAGAAAGAAAAGAATTCGGCTCTCTCACTCGATTTCGCCGACGCCGTCTCTTCCTGTGGGACCCCTGGATCCCCCCCGGGGCTGGACCCCGGCAGGCCCACAACAGTCAACAGGGAAAGAAGCGGTACAAGACAGCCAATCAAATGCATTCCCTGTTCTCTGCTACTCATACTGAAGGGGAGCCGCGGAGAGAGCGGCAGCTAGGCCCGCAAATCTATTACTCAGAGACAACCAGAACCTGGCACGTCCACTTTGGACTATTAATTAAAGCAGCAAAAGCTCTCTGAACAAAGATAAAAGTATATGCCATCTGAATATATTAACTACGAACTAATGAAATGAATCAAAATGCCTGTAAATTGTATCAATGTTCATCATATACCCTGACCCTATATTAGCTTGTAGTGATAACAGGGTTTAAACTAAAACCTTGGTCTGCAAACCGTGGCTCTTTGGCCCCTTGAGTGTTTAACAAAGGCCAGCTTAGGAGTACCCTAATTAAGTTAATAACAACATACCTACCTATATAGTTTAAGTTTAAAAAATTTGGCTCTCAAAAGAAATTTCAATCGTTGTACTGTTGATATTTGGCTCTGCTGACTAATGAGTTTGCCAACCACTGGACTAAAGGATTAGAGAGAAAAAGAATATCCTTATCTCCCTTCTACTCATATCGCCAGATTCAACAGCACCAATAACGTCTATGTAGACCCCCAGCCACAGGAAGGCTGCCGCACTGTCACCCTTCAAAACCCCTGCTATTTCCTGCTTCTAGGCCTGTGCTGAATGGGCAGCTCACATGCTATTATAAAGCTGCCCACTGTGCCCCGGCCTGTGACTGACACTTACATAGGGTTAATCGTGTGTGAGCACAGATCCTGAGTTCTAAGCAATTCTAAGCAATTTCTCCCCCTTCCCCCGCCCAGCTGCCTTGAGACAAAATCAGTGTTATCGTTCCCATTTTACAGTAGAGCGAACAGAGACAAAGAAACAATGAGGAACTTGTCCAAAGTCACACAACCAAAAGGCTGCAGCTGGGATTTGAACCCAGGCGGTCTGGTTCTGGAGTCTGGTCTCCGACACTGATATCCTACCTATCTGAATCCCACCTTTTTCAGCCCAAATTACTGCTTTTCACAGGGGTTTCTGTGACTGTTCCAGGCCAGACAGCTTCCTTCCTGAGCCCTCACTACTTGTAAGTGGAGAATTCACGTGGCATTTACTCCTATGCAGCGTATTGTGATCATCTATAGGCGGCGTATCCGTCTCCTGTTTCCCTGGAGTTCCTAGCTATGGTTTTGTGACGTTCCTATAAGCCTCTGCCGCACCTCGGAGAGGCAATGTTCCCTTCGACTGCTTTGCACCTGTCACCGTTCCTAGCAGTGCTATATACACAGCAATAATAAATTATTTTAACTAAATTTACATAATGGAATTATTTCATTCAAGCCTCAAACACCTCAAAAGTTACATCTATAATTACAAATCTGCAGATGAGTGAGCTAACATGAGCTCAAAAACCATCACTGACTTTCTGAATGAATGATTTAACGATCAGTGTGAACAGATCTCCATTGACAATCTCTTCATTCTAAAATCGGAGCTCAAAAATAACAATAGAAAAACTTCTTAAGAAATAGAAGGTAAGATTTAATGAAGACAGAAAACTTCATCTGAACAACAAATGAAAACTATAAACTCTCAGGTACCTGATTCCAGGAAATGGGCGCCGTCCCAGACGAGAAACCAAAGCACCAGTGACATCAGGGAGGAATAAGCCTATCACAATTTTGTATTTTGTTTATCCATCAGTCTTTCACAAGACTACTTAGTGCACTTGACACTAAAACAGAGTTATAACAAACATTTGTACCAAAATGTACGAAAAGCGGCTGCTGCTGCTGCTCTAGCCGTACCCTCCACAACCACTTGTCTGCTGTACAGGGAACACCACCTGTGCGCAGGGACTGTGCTGGAGACACAGCTCTCAGAGTACTCTACCGTCACAACACCAACATGACGGCCCACTGCACACCTGCAGGAACCCAGGGCCAGAGAAGTAACTTCCCGAAGGCACACAGCCAGGAGGGACCAGGACCAATGCACACAGCCATGGTGTTTCTGATGAGTCTTTGTCCTCCCCGGTATACACACTGTCAATCCTCCACACCACATAATGTCCCCACTAGGTAGTGATCCCAACACTTACGTGTGTCCTGGATCTCCCCCACAGTGTATATATCGGTGTTTCCCAACGTGGGGCCCACGCCCCACAGGGGAGCAATTCGATAGTTAAGGGGGGCAATTTGAAAATGGACTCGACACGACTTTAACTCTTTCGCCCCGGGCCATTTAAACGCAATGCTAGCTATCGGTGCCAAATTTAACAAAAAATGCAATTCTTAAATAATTGTGGTAAATAATTATTAAGTATAATTTCGTTTGACGAGACCAAAATATCAACTGGGTGATTGGCGTCGTCAAGTAAATTTCGTCCTGGGTTCACCGCGGAGCGTGCCGTCTGCCACGGGGAACCCCGGACGTTTTAAAAACTCGCTAAACAACGCAGTTATTCTCACCTAATTGGCCCATCACAACTTCTGTAGTGTTTCACATCATTCAGTTGGTGTTAATTTGAAGTAAGTGTCAGTCAAAACTGTTGTAAAAGCTTGTTGATTTAATAAATATACATATATATTGTATAGATATAATTGGTAAGTATTTGATTTTATTTTTATCAATATTAAACTCTTTATTAAGTACTTCTTGCATCGGGGCTAGAAAGCACTAATATTTTATAAATATTATTGGGGCTATAATAGTGCATGCACGACAATTTTAATTTTAGAAGCATAACTTTCCAGAAAATTTTGTCAAGTGGAAAAAATATAGATACCTTTTGATTTGCGGTGGTAGTGTAGTAAATGTGTTATATACATTTAAATAAATATGAATTTTTAGTATACGTTTACTCTATGTCACATAACACATATTTTAATATTAGTTTTTAATTGATCTTATTTTTATTTCTTATAGCCCATAGTAAAATGAGTGGTGCAAGCAAGAAAAAAACTCGTCACTATTCGGAGGAATATTTAAAATTTGGGTTCATACCCGCTGTTCACGATGAGCGGATTCTTTTTTGTCTTTTATGCCAGCAATGCTTGACCAACGAATCAATGAAATGAGGTAGTCTTGAGGCACATTTGAAGGCGAAACATAGTGCTCATATTAATTCAGATTTGAGTTACTTTAAAACTTTAAAGAAAAATTTTGAAAAAAGAACATTAAAGTCTCTATTTACTGCTCATACTTCAACTAATAATCGTGTTCTTGAGGCTAGTTATCAAAATTCTTTATTCATAGCTAAAACTGGAGAAAATCACACTATAGGAGAGAATTTAATAAAACCGTCAATATCAGCATTTCTTAAAACGGTTCTTGAAAAAGATAACAAAGATGTAAAAGCTATGCCACTCAGTGACAATACTGTTAGCAGAAGAATAGAGGAAATGAGTGAGGATATTGAAAAACAACTTATTGAAAAGCTGAAAACAAGAAAATTCTCCTTGCAAATGGATGAATCAACTTTGAGAGACAGTGAGGCAGTATTGATAACTTACGTAAGATATATTGATAAAGGACATTTTGCTGAAGAAATGTTGTTCTGTAAAAGATTAGAAAGCACCACTACCTCCAAAGATATATATAATAAGCCAAATGTGAGCGTCTTTTCAAGCTATTTTGTGAAGAACAAAATGAAGACCATGTGAGACTTTTACTTCATACTGAAGTAAGATGGCTATCTAAAGGAAACTGTTTGAAGAGATTTATGGAACTGTTTGATACTCTTAGTGATTTTTTAAGCGACAAACCTGAAATGAAGTATCTGTTAACAATAGATGGTAAAGCATTTGTGAGTTATTTAGCCGATATCTTTGAAAAACTAAATATATTAAATAAGCAACTTCAAGGAACAAATAAAACTCTTGTCGATGCAAAAGCAAAGATATTTGGTTTCATTACCAATATTGAGTTATGTCAGAAACATATTAACAACAAAAACTTTAAACAGTTTCATTGGCTCCAAAAATGTGAAGTAACTGATACCACTTTACTTGTTATTGTCAATCATTTGAATATTCTATCGGCTGATTTAAAAGAAAGATTTTCTGATTTAAAACAAATTGATTTCCCAACATGGATGATGCAGCCAATGTTAGTGGATTTGTCTGATATATCAAATATGCAGTATCAAGAACTCACAGAATTGCAAAATGATGAGTCAGTTAAAGCTTTATTTAATATCAAAGGAGCGCCTGACCAGGCGGTGGCACAGTGGATAGAGCATCGGACTGGGATGCGGAGGACCCGGGTTCGAGACCCCGAGGTTGCCAGCTTGTGCGCAGGCTCATCTGGTTAGAGCAAAAACTCACCACCTTGTACCCAAGGTCGCTGGCTCGAGCAAGGGGTTACTCAGTCTGCTGTAGCCCCACGGTCAAGGCACATATGAGAAAGCATTCAATAAACAACTAAAGTGTCGCAATGCGCAACGAAAAACTAATGATTGATGCTTCTCATCTCTCCGTTCCTGTCTGTCTGTCCTGTCTATCCCTCTCACTGACTCTCTCTCTGTCCCTGTAAAATAAATAAATAATATCAAAGGAGCGATGGCATGGCTTTGTGAGGAAACAGAAATCAAATACCCAAATTCAACCAAATGTGCAAGAAAACTATTGCTACCGTTTCCATCTTCATTTTTAGCTGAATGTGGATTTAGTGCTGTAAATGATTTACTGGTAAAAAAAAGAAATCGGCTGGATATAACACAATGTGGAGACTTGAGACTAAAGCTAACCAAATTGGAACCTAATATAAAATCTCTGTGCAGCAAGCGCAAGGATCACACTAAATTAAAATAATAAATTAATATAGAAAAATCTGTATTAAAATTATTTGGAATTTAAATTTGTTTTTCATTATATGTTTTGAAATCTTACTTACTGTGTTTTGTTAACAATTTCATAGTGATTTCTTCCTAGAACCTATCATTTATATTTATTAAGTGAACAAATCAATTTTTTAATGTTAAAAATTATGTATGTTACATAGGGGGGGACATAAAAATTTTAGAAAGGTTAAGGTGGGGCATGGCACAAAAAAGGTTGGGAAACACTGGTATATATAGAATGTAAACTTTTAGGCTTAAAAATGGGTGCACACAAAGGTCAAAACACTTCTTAAAATAATGTATATGCTTTGTCTATAAAATATGAATTTGATTAATAGAATTCTACTTATTACAAATACAATATTTAAACAGGCTTGCCCATATCAGAAATTGGGGAAAGTATCTCACAGGTTATTTATATGTTAATTAAATATAGTGTGATAAAGAGATTCACTGCTGTTACAGATGGGTATTTACATATTAATGAAATCTTGACTGGAAAAGACATTGTGTGATCAAAAAGAATTATAGGAACTATTTCCCCGAGGTAGTTCAACCATTCAGAAGACGTTACAATCTTCTTAAGGATCACATGTTCTGAAATTATTGGTCAAGGCATTTACATTTTAGAAGAAAATGAATAATGGAAGAAAAACCTCATCTCTATGAAAAGAGTGCCACGTGGTCATGCTGAATCAATAACAAAATAAAAATCAGGAAATTTAAACTGTATTAAGCCACAGTAAAACATTTGACAATAGTTACATATACACTGAAATGATAATGTAATTAAAATTATTTTAAAATAATTCCTTCACTGAGAACATATTCCACTAATGCCTCCCAAACTTTTCGCTCTCCTAGCCAGATAGCAGCTTGTACTCTGCTTCTCTCATAAACACGCTATGAGAAGTGTATGTGAAACATAAAATTTATACATTTTTTAAAACATTTCATACTCAATCATGAAATGTTGGCTGAATAAAAGGAAATGAATTAACCAGTACAACTCCATTTCCCTAGTATTTTTCAGAGCACCAATACATAACAAATCAGTACCAGCACAGTTTCCAAGACCAGAAAAACTACTCAGAAATAATTCTGTTTCTATCTTTTTAAGCAAAAAAACTGCCCTATATCCATTTCATTGCTTTAAATAAACAGAAAGACAAGAACTAATTGAGTCAAGATTTAACATGCCCACAGAGCCAAGAGACATGCCAACTAATTATCCCCGCCAGCCCAGACCCCCTGCGCCCGGAAAATAGAGGCGATTAGGCCGTTCTTCCCTGATCCAAACACCAGGTGGTTCTCGGATTCAGAAACTGCCGACAGATCCCATTCTGTATGGTACTCTCTGTATTCCTCTCTATAACAGTCATCGTGAAGGCCAGATACTTATCCCAAGACTAAAATATAAACCAATTTATTGGTCTTTGCTCATAGCAGTTCAAAAATAAACTGCACATATGGGAATCAAATTTTGATTAGGTAACTAATCAACTTTCTCATTTTTAAAGGGAAAAGAAACATTTTTATGTGTCCCTTTAGAATCAAGAAGTGAATGCAATGCCCCAATCTTTCCATAGCATTTCACGATCAAGGCTATAGTCACGGTGATATTTCATTACAACAACAAAATTATGGTGGGAATAGAATGCCCAGTAAAACTGCATTTTAAAAAATTCAGGGAAAAAAATAAAATCCTTATGAACAGGACTAGGCTCCATAAAAATACAAGTAAGAAGGGATACATACTGTGTTGGAAATCACCTGCACTAATTCACTTTCAACTAACAAATTAATTGGGAACATCTTTTAAACTTTGTGACTAAACAATATGTGCTATAGTTGAGAATTGAGTAGATAGAACAACTTCATGTTAAGTATTTACTCAGACGATTCTTACCTGTTTAAACTTCCAAACATCAGAACTGCACTCAACCTTCAGGACCCAGATCAAACCTTACCTATTACTGATTTACCTTTGTTTCAACAGGAAGTAATCTCTCCCATCTCAAACCCTATCTATACTCCTCCTGTGACACATATTTCAATTTTAGGGTAGTTATAGCTATCCCTAACCTGTCGAATCTTCCCTGCTAGATTCTAATTTATCTGTGGACAGAGACCACATCTGACTCATCTTGTATCCAACTGTTTGAGAGCATTACGTTAAATGAAATAAGCTAGTCACAAAAAGAGAATACTAGTCAAATTCATAGAGACAGAAAGTAGAAGGGTGGTCATCAAGGGCTGGAGAAGGCAGAAAGGGGGGTTATTGTTTAATGGGGAGAGAGTTTGTTTCACAAGATAAAAAGAGCCGGAAAATTCATTGCCCAACAATGTGAATGTACTTATACAATGACAAGAGTTAATACGGGGACATTCTATGATATGTGCATTTTACAATTTTAAAAAATTTTAAATAAAATTAGAAGTGCATCATGACCAAATGGTCCTTAATACAGAGTCAAAAATACATAGAGACAAAACTATGATTTACTAATGCACAAAACATATACGTACTCACTGAGGAGGATAGGGGAGAGAGTTAGCCTGTCACCTTGCTTGTAGTCTGAAACGATCCGTCCCAGATTGTGTGAGCTTGCTTTAACTGCATCTTACTTTTCCACACCAATACCATGAGCTTTCCAGATCTCTTCACGTAATTATCATTTATTTATTCAACAGTTATTAATTATCATTGCATGTGTCAATATCATAGCACTTTAATATGGGATATGTGTCATCAGGTTATTAAAAAAAGCACAGCATACTAGCAAGCTGAAAACAAAAAACATCCTCCAAATCAGTCACCCAACAGCCTGCTAAGCTTGGGTGAGTGCCATAGACTTATCAGTGAGAAAAAAAGCATGTAAAACTTACTTCCCAGCCCTGGCCAGTTGGCTCAGTGGTAGAGCATCAGCCCCATGTGTGGAAGTCCCGGGTTCAACTCCTGGCCAGGGCACACAGGAGAAGCACCCATCTGCTTTTCTACCCTTCCCCCTCTCCATTCTCTCTGTCTCTCTCTTCCCCTCTGCAGCCAAGGCTCCATTGGAACAAAGTTGGCCCCAGGTGCTGAGGACGGCTCCATGGCCTCTGCCTCCGGTGCTAGAATGACTCTGGCTGAAATGGAGCAACGCCCCAGAGGGGCAGAGCATTGCCCCCTGGTGGGCATGCTGGGTGGATCCCAGTTGGGCGCACATGGGGTTCTATCTGACTACCTCCCTACTTCTCACTCAGGGGGGGAAAAAAAACCTGATTTCCTGGTGGCACTTCCCAATGAAAACTGGTGATGTGAGAACCCCTGGAGACCCTGGATTATCTCCTGCATCACCAAGTGCGGCAGGGCACACAGAAGGGACAAAGGCCTAAGAAAAGCAGGGGCGATTCAGGGCTAGCGAGGGAATACAGCACCAGGAACAAACACAGGGGTTACAGCACGCACAGCACAGAGAGGCCTGGGTCTGCAGGTCAGAGGTCAGTCACTCATCCTGTTTTCACAGTCGTTCTAAAGTAAGGCAGGGGAAGTGCATGTGCACCACCAAGGCAGCAGTGATTTCTGAATGCAAGACTAGGTGTATAATGTCATGAGGTCAGAATGACATCCTATGTGATCCAAATAATTGGTGACTTAAAATTTTCACTCAGTGGCCCTGGCCAGTTGGCTCAGTGGTAGAGCACTGGCCTGGTGTGCAGGAGTCCTGGGTTCGATTCCCAGTCAGGGCACACAGGAGAAGTGCCCATCTGCTTCTCCACCTTTCCCCCTCTCCTTTCTCTCTATCTCTCTCTTCTCTTCCTGCAGCCAAGGCTCAATTAGAGCAAGTTGGCTCCAGGCGCTGAGGATGGTTCCATGGCTTCTGCCTCAGGTGCTAAAATATAAAATAGCTCAGTTGCCAAGCAATGGAGCAAAGGCCCCAGATGGGTAGAGCATCACCTCCTAATAGGCTTGCTGGGTGGATCCCAGTTGGGCACATGTGGGAGTTGGTCTCTCTGCTTCTCTCCTCGTTTAAGAAAAAAGAAAATTTTTCGCTCAGCCAGTTTTCATTTTTATCCTTAATGATGTGTCCCATAAATTACAGTAGAACTAAAGGTACAGAACGATTAGAAATCAACAAATAATTCATATAACGAATTCAGACAGGAAAATGGAAACACCTAACACATTTTCATGGCTCACACTAATCCAGTCCGTCGGCATGTTACAATACGCTTTTCATGATCAAACTTTCAATCACCAAATAATCTCAGCTTAGATGTTCACAGGCAAACAAACTGTCAAGTTACTATAGTAACAGCTTTTCTAGGATGATGAAAAAAATAAGGTGTTCTGGATATTCTATTTCCATCAACACTGTTGCCACCTATACTATAAAATATTTAAATATTGCAAGATCTCAAAATACACTATGTATAACTCAACCTTTCCTTGTTGATTCCGGAGATAATCCAGAAATATAAATATGATATCAATTTTCACTGTCTAGTAAATATATGTGTCAAAGAATTTCCTGACTGATAAATATTAAACAACAGTTTATTTCCATATATTAAGAGTAAGTGAAGTCTAAATACAATGTTCCATCCTTGATAGGATACTGAGACAGAAAAAGGGTATCACTTTGAAAAACTGGTTACACCCCCAAAAGTATTTAGTTTAGCTCACAGTATTACATAGTTGGTTCTGCTATAATGTTTTGAAAGTGCAAATTTGTTCCAACAAGTTGATACGTCAGGGAGCAACTTAAGCACGACACAAATACTGTGTTTGCTAGTGCTGTTTTATTCCTAAGAAACACCAGGTGAACAGAGAAAGCTACACTCACCTAGTGCCATGTCAATTACGTGTGCAGGCACATACTTCCCAAGTATCTACCAGCAACTCCAGTCCCTGGCATGAGTCAGCAACCACTCCCATCCACATCTGGTGTCAGAGCTTATCATCAGACTTCTCATCTTCCTCTCCCTTCTTCCCACCAACACATGAGCTGCAACTCTTCCGACACCTACGCCTGCAAGCAAAGTCTTTTTCGGGCCTTTATCTAGAAAAAGTACCGTATTTTAGTATTTAACACGTGTTAAACTAGGGAAGGATTTTTATTATGTTGCCAACTTCGTTCCACTGCACAAAGGTTTTGGATGCTGGGCCCTAACCCCATTTTCCTCATAAACCCTGTGGCTTCTACTGCACGATTTTGCACAGTGCGGCGATTTTTAGGAATGCCTATGTCACATTACATGCAGAACTGACTAACCCAGCAGTAATGTCTTAGTTCTGACAAATGTGCTATGATTCTGTAAGGGTAGACTAGATCAGGGTGTAACATGAAGTCTCTGTACTGCCTTTGCAACTTCTCTGTAACTATAGAACTATTCCAATAAAAATTTAAAATAATAAGATGATGCCAAGCTCTTAGCATGAAATTCCGCACTAATAACAAGTGCTAACACTTAAGTAGCAGTTACTTGGTGCCAAGCACTATTCTCGGTATGCTGCGTACATGAACTCATTAATCATTCTCACAACACTATGAAATAAGTGCTTTAGTCAGCACCATTTTACAGGCGAGGAGACTGAGGCACAGTTAGAGACTTCTCCTCGATCATGAATCGGGGCAGCCTGGCTCTCGTGTCTGGGCTCTCACCCTAGGCTATACTCTTCCAACAGGCAGCAGTTTAAAAGACAACCTTTTCAAGTAGATGCTTCATCACTATGAAAGGTTTTACAACAGGAAAAGAGGCATAAATGAAAAATCTAAATAATCCTTCTAAAATGTGCAGTAACCCCTGAAATTAATATTATATTGAACGTCAACTGTGTTTGAAAACCTAAGAAGGCTATAAATAAGTAAATAAAATGTGCTATAAACATCAAAAATACCAAAAGTCAAAAATAAATATTTATTTCTTTTTTTCCAAAAATATTCTTTTACCACAAATTATGAAGATGTCACCTTTCTACTTAAAAACGAAAAGTCACCTAGCACATAAAGTATAAATGTTTTATAGCAATGACAAACTAAGGATGATAGCTAATAAAAAGATGTATTATCTCTGACAGAAAATGTCATTTCAAAGTTTTACAAAATCTGGTCACATCTCATCAATATCAAATACACAGATGACTTAAAAGCAGCAATATAAACACAAAATAACACCACAGAAGTTTCCCAGCAATCACAATCATAAAACTTTGTTTAATGAAAACTGGTAAATCAAATTTTGTTTAAACGCCATGGCAAAATTTCTGCCAATGGGATCTCAGACTGAAATAGTTAAAAGGTCAGCGTATTGGTCCAACTTACTATTGCTTTCCAAAATATTATCCAGTTTGAACTCTAAAATGTAAAACTCCACCTACCCCCAATGGTACCTGCATTCATTCAAACCAACTCCCTGAGTTACTGCTTTGTACCAAGTACTCTTCTAAGCATTAAGGTTACCTAATGTATAATACAAGCTATGAAGTCTGACGCTTACAGAATGTATCCTTAGTCATTCGTGTCTTCATTCCTCCCACCAGCACTTACTGAGGGCCGACGATGTGCAAAGGGTGGGGAAGGAAACAAAACGCTCAAAAATCCCTGTCCTGTTGGAGCTGACAGTTTAGAAGGGCTAACAGACAATAAATAAGACAAATAAGCTACAACTCAAACTAACACGGATAGTGATAAATGCTACGGGGAAATATAAAGCAGGAAAGGAGGATTTAAAGAACTCTGACTTGTAAAGAGGATGCCCAAGGGTGATCTGATGAAGTCAAGAAGACAAACCACATCACATGTCAGGCTCAGCGCTGCAACAAAAAGTGCACTCCCTGGGACATCCTACAGTCTCTTGTTGAAATGGGCACAAGATGGACCCAACTTACCCAGTTAGCAAACATTCTCAGAGATCCCGCTACCCAAGCACCGCCCGAGGCCCCGGGGATCCAGAAGTAAGGGAGAGATGCACTCTGCCTGTCAAGAGTTCATTCAGGATGTACACTGAAGCTGGGGTTTGTTAAAGAAGGGGGCGAGAGGGAGAAAGGCACATATAGAAAGGACTAACTATAACATAATGTAAAAAGGGGCATGAATTATGAGAATACAGGGAAAGTAGCAGCTTACGGAAGATCTCATAGAAAAGACCAGGCCTGAAACGTAATTGTGGTTTGACTTTGCAGTCACATAAAATTATAAGGAGAAAGACCAAAAGTATACTCAATGCGAAAGATTTTCTTGAGAAACAAAGACTAACAAAAAGCAATGTTTTATCAATGTGTTTAAAATGAATATAACTTAAGGACCCTAGAAAATCAGTCTTTTCAAAGTTTGTCTAAGCAACATATCCCAGAAAAAGATTCAAAACAACTTTATCTTCTGATTACCTTCTGCTGCTTTATGATATACCTAAACTATTTATCACAATTTAAATCAGCTTATAGAGGGTCCCATAAAAAAATCATAGGGCATTCAAAGATAATGTAGCACTGGGCATTATAAAACTATTTTGCAAACCTATTGTGAAATTTCAGGTGAAAATCAAATTATTGCCCAAGCAATCATCAGAAGACAATAAAAATAAATGCATTCAAATCTAAGAAGAAATTACCTATAAAAACATTTTAAGAAACAATAGCTCTTTACTTTTTATTAACAATTTACAGTAGAAAAAGTCACTTCCATTTGTATTAGATCTGTTTTGCAGAGAGGCAGAAAATAATTAATGATATTAGAAAGTATTTATAAGTACCTATTTGTAAAAGGCACTTACATATCACTATTCAGATCTAGAACAAATATTTTTTAAATGAAAAGGGCTTTTCCTTTTGGTTCACTTTTTCCATAACAAAAACTAACATTTTTAGTACTAAGAATAGTGGAAAATAAGGAGCTTATAACTTACATTATAGGAGCCTACTGACTCTAAATAAATATAGGTTCAAATCCTGGCTGCACTTACATGGAGTTCAACCTATTTATAAACCTCTGTAAATCTTAGCTTTCTGTAATAGCAGAATATTACCAACAGTATTTGGAGACCAGATTAAGTATGTGCCAAATACATAACAATTACTCTAGAGATGTTGGCCATCATCATCAACACCTAAGCCCAGAACTGTGATACTGAGTTGAGGTGGTGGCGAAGGAACTGGGAAACCAAGTGATCCCCAATTCTCATAACGTCCCTTAAAAGTGTAAGCTGCCAACAGCTAAAGGCTGTAACAATGATTTCAATCAGATCTGTTGTAATCTCTTACAGAGTTCTACAGCTTATGGACAGATTTTGTATATATCAATTCACTTGATACTAAAAATATCCGATATAAATAAGCAAGACAGGGATTATTGATTCATTTTAAAGATGTGTAAACTCGAATTCAGAACAGATACATCCTGCAATGGATGACTGAGCCACATTCCTAGCGGGCTGGTTCGACACAGGGAAGAGGTCTCACAAGGGGATCCTATATTCCAGCCTTCCGCCTCTGTGTGATCACTGACAGGCACGGTGTGCTTCGCCCTCCCCCTCCTCCCAGGCACTGTGCAGGCGGGGGGTGATGGCCCAACACCCCATTCTTCATTCTCAAGAAGACACGTTCTGGCCTCTAAACTCCCCTGTGTGATACAACTGGGACTAAAGTCTATGTCACATGTTACAACACAATCAGAACCCCAACTTGAGATAAGAAACATCAATCAGTAACCAATAGTAAGGTGCGACTATGATTTCCCATTGGTCTCTGTGCTGCTGAAATTTCATAGAAAGAAAGGGTTGTTGAGAGAAGCTCCTGGGTCCCCTGGGTCTACTTCCTAATGTTTTCAGAACTACACCTCAATTTTTAGAAGATGTAACTAATTCAAACAGGTATTGTTATCTTAAAAACTTGCTCTTAACCAGACACAGTACATATTAAGCATCTAACAGTCAACTCAGGAGGCTTTCAAAAAAATAGAAAAGTTCACATTCACTAAGTTAAGATGCTCCAAATCTATGCTAGACACACTTTGGTTTCAGGATCATTTGAAAATAAGTTAGATGCCTGACCAGGCAGTGGCGCAGTGGATAGAGCATCGGACTGGAATGCGGAGGACCCAGGTTCGAGACCCCAAGGTCGCCAGCTTGAGCGAGGGCTCATTTGGTTTGAGCAAAGCTCACCAGCTTGGACCCAAGGTCACTGGTTTGAGCAAGGGGTTACTTGGTCTGCTGTAGCCCCACAGTCAAGGCACATGTGAGAAAGCAATCAATGAACTAAGGTGTCGCAAGGAAAAACTGATGATTGATGTTTCTCATCTCTCTCTGTTCCTGTCTGTCTGTCTGTCCCTATCCCTCTCTCTGATTCTCTGTCTCTGTAAAAAAAAAAAAAGAAAGAAAGAAAGAAAATAAGTTAGAAGTAACTTTATAACCAGAAAAAAAAGTTTAAATATATTACATTAAAATTACTTTTCAATGTAAGGTGTTCACCATGAAACATAAAACGGCTATAACTTAGAAAGCACATAAACCCCGCGGGCAGGGTCACGTACCAGGCCTCGGGCAGCAGCACGGAGTATTCATGGGGAGAGGTGGTCTCGGGGAAGCTGGAGAGAAGTGCGAGGCGGTGTGGAAGCAGGGCCGGCCCGTGGTAGGTGAACAGAATCGCCAGCGCTTGCACGCTGCTCTCCTGCACGAAAGCGGGGCAAGTGTCCGGCGTGAATGGCAGAAATAAAGGGCTGATTCTGCCTGACAGCATTCAAACATCTTTCATTTATCTTATATGCTGCTCTGATGTGAAGCATTTAAAAATATTCCTGATTCCTCCTACTCTGTATCAGGTTCTCAATCTAAAGCTATCAAAAAGCTTTTTATTTTTAAAAGTCAGAATAAAGAATAAATATTTTTTTAAAATATGATTCTATTTTGTGCACAATTATGAATATTACAACAAAAAGAAAATGTACTGCTGTCTGTATGTGGTAACGTTAACTGCACGGCTCAAAGAGTTTGATCAGGGGTCGGGAACCTTTTTGGCTGAGAGCCATGAACACCACATATTTTAAAATATAATTCCGTGAGAGCCATACAAAGACCCGTGTACATTACGCATTATCCAATGAAAATTTGGTGTTGTCCCGGAGGACAGCTGTGATTGGCTCCAGCTACCTGCAACCATGAACATGAGAGGTAGGAAATGAATAGACTGTAATACATGAGAATGTTTTATATTTTTAACGTTATTATTTCTTTATTAAAGATTTGTCTGTGATCCAGATGCAGCCATCAAAAGAGCCACATCTGGCTCGCGAGCCATAGGTTCCCAATCCCTGAGTTACATATTGTTAATGACTCTAATTGTTTTATTTACAGAAAAGGAATTACCCGAGCGTAAGTTCTTGCTGACAGAACAATATTCTGATTTCTGAACTTCTTAAAGAATTCAGCATCATATCTCTGTTCAGATGCATGAGATACTCCTAGGATTTCCTGAAGGGAAAGAGAAATTTAATGAAAAGCCTTTTAAATATCAATGACAAGAAAATATTAAAAACCTTTACCATCCTGCCTACCTAAATAAATAAGGTCTGAATTAATTAAACTAACGAGTGTGGGCTTAAGTACCACATCTGCAGTCTTGCCTTTATTTTAAAAATGACTATGTTTACAGATGCTGTTAATTTTTTAAAATCTAAATGTAAATGATAGGCAGTAAAAATTTAGTTAACTACAGTAGGTCAACCAAAAGCCGCCACCTGTTAAAAACAAACAAGCAACAATTACGCACGGCTGAGCGTATGCGCGCCTGCCGCGCCTGCAGGAGAACCTCCACTGGACCGCCGTGGAGTGATCTTTGTAAAAAGCAGACCAAACTATGCATTCACTCAACAGATACTCCCTGAGTGTCGCCTATGTGCTAGGCGCCCCGTCATAGGCAGCGGTGACACAGGAACAGTGCGCCAAACCTGACCTCCAAGTAGCTTACCATCTAGTAGGAAGGAGAAGCAAACAGGACCAGGCAAAGGGCAACTCCAGTTCTGGGAGGGCAGGAAAGATTTCCCAGAAACAGTATCAAGGCAGCAACAGAAAGGACTATCAGGAGTAGCCAAGGCGACGGCAAGTGCAGACCGCCCACCACGAGGTCTGGCTTAGGGCTCGTGTCTGTCCTGTTCAGTGCTGAACCCCAGACACCACGCGCACAGAATACACAACCAGCGAAGAGTGTGAGCTCCAGGTTAACGCACCTAGCTCAGAAGCAAGGAGGCAGGGGCTGTTCGGAGGAGGTGAGAGATGGAGGCTGAGAGAAAGAAGGGCACGTGTGAATGTGCCGAGTTCAAACCTCACAGCCCGTCTCACTGGGGCTCGGCAGGTGGGTGGGTGCACAGGTGAGGAGCTCTGGAGCCCGACCTGAGTCAGACGTGTAATACTGAGTTGTCAACAAAGAAGCGAATACGATTCCGAGGGAAAATGAGCAGAATGACATGAAAGCGGACAGAGGAACAATGCCATTTAAGGGATTACCAAGAAAAGTGGAATCTGGATCTGAGAGGCAGGAGTAGCAGAGAGACGTGCGGGGGAGAAATGTAATGCAGACTCCTCGCTCTCCTCTGTTCACCCTCTCCTGGCCCATTCCCATCAGCATCCAAACTGTACCTCTTCCTTCTTCTAATAAAATCACAACCCTCCACCTTTTCTACTTCACTAGCCACCGCCATCTGCTCTGCTCCACATCACAGTGAAGCTTCCTGGGAGAGCTGACCACACCCACTGGCCGCATGCCCCCATGTCCCCTCCCTCCCTAAGCTTCCCTGGCCTCTGCCAAACTCGCCATTTAATGCAACTCCTTACACAGCATGAAAGAGCTCTCAAAATACGGCCACAGCCCATTCTGAGCACCTCTCCCCTTCATGCTAGCTCCCTTTGTCCGGAGCATACTGTCTATTCTCATTCACTAGCCTCTGTTCCCACCACATGCTGACGGTCAGCACAGGCTACTAGACAGAGAGGCCCCACTGTGCACACCTGCTCCCTTTGTATTTAGACAAATCACCTACCTTCTCTAAGCCTCAGCTTTCCTGTCCATAAAACTAAGAGGATAATACTACCTGACTGTGGGGACTGTGGGGAAACCATCTGGATCAAGTGCACGAGACGCTGGCTAGCACAGAGTATGTCCTCACAAATGCACTGCACTTCCTAACACCTCCGGGTCCCCTCAATGGATATCTACCTAGCTCCTCAGCGGGCCAGCTATCAATCTGAGCCCTGGGTCTGGGGCTTCCATTCTCGTGTCCCTGGAGCCCCTAAACCGCCTCCCTCTCTTTAAGGAGCAGCTGAAACAGGATCCCTATGTCTTCCTGTGCAGAGACATCCCGGACACGCCGGGGAAGTGTAATGTTTTTCTCTGGGCTCCTTCCTCAGCGTTTCCTAGCTATCTTCATCACCATTGAGTATCGCCTGTATCATAAAAAACGGCTCCTTTGCCATCTCTTGACATCCAGCACCGACTTAATATCTGGCATATAGAGCAGGTACTTGAATAAAATTTAAATGCATCCATTTTTATCTCATTTATCATAGAACTAATAAAATAAGCCATGCCCTATGATTAAAATGCAGTGGCCATCTCTACCACTATCTACTGGTTAGCCATTATGTCTCTGTGTCTTCATTTCCAAATTCATCAACTTCATTTACTTTTCAAAAGCTTAGCTTAATTCCCTTAAGCAGTGGGCTCAACAAATACTTCAAATATCACTACTACCATGTACTGTATAATAAATGTCCTTACTACCATCAAATAGAAAATAGCAATTCAATAACTAAAGAATAATATAGTTGATGCCAAACATTTCATGAAACTTTTCTTTGTAAGATTTCACCATCAGTAAAATTAAGGCTAACAATAAAAAATCATAAACTAGTCCTGTATGGACTTCTGCAGCCCATTCACAATGTGCTTTTATATATTAAAATATCACAGAACTCAGACATCATTAAAATGATATACTTTTAAAATATGACCATCCCACATTCAACCTAGTTGTACTACTGTGCTTGCTTCGGCAGCACATGTACTAAAATTGGAACGATACAGAGAAGATTAGCATGGCCTCTGCGCAAGGTTGACACGCAAATTCGTGAAGCATTCCATTTTTTATAAACCTGAAGGGAAGGGGGGAGGGTGCTGAAGAGAGGGGGGCAAGGGAGATGTTGAGGGGAATAGGGAGGAGGGGGGATGCATTCAGGGTGACCCTAGAATCTATGTAAACACAATTAATTAAATTTAAAAAAAATAAAATAAATTTTAAAAAAACTAGTTGTACTACTGATAAAACCATTAGGAAGTTTTTGTCACCTGTTGCATAAAATGATATACTTACTGCTGTACTTCTTAATAACCACAGAGAGAGGCCTCTTTTGTCACCAGTATTTTGTCTGAAAATATTTCTATTATTTTAGCAGGTGGGGAATCAAACACTTTGGGATTTGCCTGCAAGCATCAGAAGTACTAAGTACCTCATTATTCTGGTATCATATCCCTAGGTGTGACAATGATTGAGTACCCAGTCTATGCCAGTACCAAGAGCCAATAGAAGCACCCACAGCAAGGAGGCATACCACAGACTGAGGACGTGAGCTATGAGTAAAGTCCAACTTCAAAGGGTAGAAATGGTATTAAATCCTGGTAACTTCAGTTGTGTGGGTCATGTGGGAAAGCACCCTAAACTGTGTAGATTATTGAAATGTTTCTCACACCTCCAACAATATCTACACTGATCCTATAGCACAGAGGGCTAGTGAAATGTCCCACATGAACACATCTGTGTCTGCGTTCCTGAAGAAACAAATATAAAGTACACTTTTTCAAGTTCAAGTTAGACACTTAATTTTGGCCATAATTAGAACAAAGTTCAATCAACTAAGTTCAACCCACTAACAAATCATTAAAATGAATCAGAAATATTCACAGTAGGATTACTAAAACACAACATACCAAAATTTGGTACTGGAGACAGATATATTCCATAACCTTAAAATCAAAATGTAAAACCAGTAAAGAAAAAGGATTGTAAACGTAAGAACGGGAAAGGCAATGAAGTGGCTAAAGCATTTCTAGTCCCTAGACCAGTGGTCGGCAAACTGTGGCTCGTGAGCCACATGCGGCTCTCTGGTCCCTTGAGTGTGGCTCTTCCACAAAATACCACGTGCGGGCGCTACCCCGATAAGGAATGTACCTACCTATATAGTTGAAGTTTAAAAAATTGGCTCTCAAAAGAAATTTCAATCGTTGTACTGTTGATATTTGGCTCTGTTATGAGTTTGCCAACCATTGCCCTAGACTAACAAAAAAACTCTTGACTTCCACAATCTCGAATTTTTAACAAAATTGATGTATAAGATAACCTATTTCTGTACATAAGGAATTTTTTTCCCTCCTAAATAGTTCTAAAGACCAACAGTACCAGACATGATGGCAGCCATAGCATGTATCATATAATGGTGATCAAATACACATAACTGGTTTGATTATACTAGCCCTTACCTCATATGTCGCAAGCCGATCTAAGTAGGTTAGTAACTTCAGTCTACAACGGCAGAGCTCCTTCTGTTCCAGCGTCAGCCTGTTCCGAATGAATAAATTAGGCCACTTATATTTACATAAAAGCACATTTCTCTAAGAGTTAAAATGAAATAAAAATGATCAATATTCTATTGAACCCAAAAATCGTGAAATAGCACACAAAAACATAAGGCTAAAAAAAGACATTAAATGCACTTGATTTAAGTTGCTGAAATAATTTAGAGCAATTATCTCTAGTAAAGAACACCCTCAGATGACAAATTATTTTAAAGAAATGACCAAATGAACGGTAATAAGTCAATTACTTTGAGAAGTTCACTGATTTCAGGAGTTCTTGCCTCCGCCTGAGCTGCTCCTCCTCTGTGTCCTGGGCCGGACCACCGTCAGGGGAGAGCTCCTCGTAGGAAAGGCTGTCAATGTCCACCTCACCCGGTAGCGTAAATCTGCAGGAAAGCAGAAAGCCCAAATCTATTTTGATTAATTTTGTTTAATTAGATGTAGTAAAAAACCACTAGCCCCTACTTTGACTAATTTTATTAATTTTTTTTCTAATTCAGCAAGAGGTGGGGAGGCAGTGACCAGGATCCACCAGGTAAGCCACCCACCAGGCAATGCTCTACCTGTCTGGGGCTGCTCCATTGCTCGAAAACTGAGCTATTTTAGCACCTGAGGCAAGGCCATGGAGCCATCATCAGCGCCCAAGGCCAACTCCCTCAAACCATTCAAGCCATGGCTGTGGGAGGGGGAGAGAGAAAGAGAGAGAGAAAGAGTAGGGGGAGAGAGAGAGAGAGAGAGAAGGGGAAGGGGGAGGAAGCAGATGGTCACTTCTCCTATGTGCCCTAAATGGGAATCAAACCGGGGACTTCCACACACTAGGCCAATGCTGTAGAGCCAACCGGTCAGGGCCAATTTTATTATTAATTTGACTTCCACAGAAACAACCCATTATTTGGAAGAAAGCTATTGCTTTTATAAGCAAAGTGATTCACTCATCTTCATATGGTGGACAGAAAGTCAGCAGGTCATCAGTATTCATTACATTTAGAAACTTTAAAGTTCAAGAAAATGAAGGCTATTAGAAAAACATGGCCCCAGTGTGAAACAGCCTATGAACAAAATGTCCAGAGTTTACAACTGAGTAACATCCATTTGAGGTCTCAAAATAGTAATGAATGTCACTCTCATTTTACATTATCTATGTATGCTATCACATTTATGTCTCACAAAAGGTTCCAAACGTCTGGGGAGCAATGGCTCTCGGCACAGATAACTTGATTATTAACAGACATTTGTATGGTGCTTAAAAGTTTATGAGGTGCTTCCACCAGATATATAAATAACCATTCTGGGTGAATGAGGAAAGTGAATGGGGCTCAGACCTGCCGACAGGGGCTCATCTGCCTGGCAGGCACACCCAGGTACCTGCTAAGCCCATAGCTTAGAAATGGCCGGCACTCTGTAAATGTTTATAGAATCTGCTCTTTCCTTAGCATCGTGCTATCCTACAGAAACACATTTTAGCTGAAAGGAAAGAAAGCTGTGAGCTCATATAGGAAAGCATCGACCAAAGGCAGTGGCTCATTCTAGAACAGGGGTCTCAAACTCAACTCAGCATGTGGGCCGCAGAGCAAGATCACAGCCGTTCGGCGGGCCGCACTAGGTCTACAAAAGGCAACTGTTACGCAACACTTTTCTCACTGCAGTTGAAAACAAAAAAAAATCAGTACAACAAGCACAATCGTACATGCAGTTTACTCAGTGTCACAAAACGACCAGAAACTGTAGTTCGCATCACAACTGCTGTTAACTAAGCTAATATCTACTAGGATGCTAGAGAAATGAAAAATACAAGTAGGCCCCTAGGCTTACTTAATTTTATCAAAAATATTTTGAACTTCGTGGATTAGTCTGCGAGCCGCACAAAATTGTTCGGCGGACCGCATGCGGCCCGCAGGCCGCGAGTTTGAGACCCCTGTTCTAGAATCATCTAAATAGAGAAACGTTTACCCTTTCCAATGTCTCAGCTTCATAGCTCTGACAAAGTCACCTACGCTTCGGAACCCAAATCTCTGTGACCAACCTGCCCTGGTCCACTCCCTCCCCGATGGCTGAGAGAGCCTCCAGGTCGGTGCCTTTCAGTCCATACTGAAGCAGCTCCTTGGCAGCATCCACATTTTCAGGGACTCTTTCTAGACACTCATGAAGAACCCAGGATCGTTTCTTTATTTTACTCTGGATACAAAGACAGTAAAACACAGAGGCGTCAAACAACTCCTATCATCCGTTAGCACCTGACAACAACTTTCTAGAATCATAACGCTCTACCCCAGGGAGTACTAGAGATGGTCAAGAGAAAAGAGCAAATTCCCATTCCCTTGTGGCCATTAGAATTGGATGCAGGGAGTGTGGTTTCAACTGCTGTCTTTCTTCTAATGCACCACACAATGAGACACAAAGCTAAGTACTCATTTTTGGAAACAGGAAAAGATCGTTCCAAATGTTTGCAGTTGCTCTTTACTTTCCATTTTGGGTTCTGTAATACAGTAGAAAATAAAGCAGGAATAAAAACAGTTCACTGAATGGGAGAACATACTCACTGATACATCTGATAAAAGATTAAAATCCAAAATTTATAAAGAACTTCTAAAACTCAACAAAAAAACACAAAATCCAAGTGAAAAATGGGCAAAGGACCTAAACAGACACTTCTCCAAAGAAGACATACAGATGGCCAGTAGACATATGAAGAGATGCTCAACATCACTAATCATCAGAGAAATGCAAATTAAAACCACAATGAGGTATCACTCCACACCTGTCAGAATAGCTACCATCAATAAGCCAACAAACAGGTGCTGGTGAGGGTGTGGAAAAAAGGAACCCACATGCACTGCTGGTGGGAATGCAGCCTGCTGCAGCCACTATGGAAAGTACTACAGAGTGACCTCAAAATATTTAAAATGGAACTGCCTTCTGACCCAGCAACTCTGCTTCTGGGAATATATCTTAAGAATTCAACACTAATTCAAAAATATATATACACCCCTCTGTTCACTGCAGCATTATTTACAATAGCCAAGATCTTGAAACAGTCCAAGTGCCCATAAGTAAATGAGTGAAACAGTACCACTTACGATAACATGGATGGACCTTGAGAACATTATGCTGACTGAAATAAGTAATATTCTAATAATTCTAAGAAAAAGCTTAGAATTATATCATTTCATTACATAGGTGGGGTACAAAACTGAGACTCATGGACACAGATAAAAGTAAAGTGGTTACTGAGGGCGGGGGGTGGGGGAGGGGATAAGGGAAGGGGAGTCAAAAGGGACAAATACACGGTGATGGAAAATGATTTGACTTTGGGTGATGGGTACACAACACAGTCAACAGTTCAATGCTAGAAATGTTTACCCGAAACCTGTGTACTCTTATTGATCAATATCACCCATTTAAATGTAATTTTCTAAATAAAACTTAAAAAATAAATAAAAATAAACAAAAGCATGCCATAAATCCAACTACTTTCTCAGAAAGGTGCCAAGGGTACAAATATACAGGCTACATAACTCAACTACTGTGGGACAAGATAGCTAGAGGAATTCAAGTGTGTAGGATTTAAACAAAAAGGGAGTATTAGTCAAGCTTGATATGTCAGTTACCTACCTATTGCCTCTCATCTTTGAAATCCCTCTTCAGCCAGCTGTGGGATAGACAGCACTTCCAGTTTGCAACTAAGGACCAACCCTGGCAACTAAGGATCAGCCCTGGCCGGCAACGTCCCAGAGGACTTCTCTTCCATCCAATGTCCTCCAACCACTCCTTGTCCAAGGAGGTCTGAATCCCAGTCCAGCGGAATAGACCTCCTTCCAAGTCTGATCCCCTCTGCGCACACTCCTTCAGCCCTATGGTTGAAGGAATCCCTTCGAATTCTCTTTACCCCTTTATAGTTAATCTTGTTAACAGAAAATCATTCTCCCTATTACAACTTTCCCTGTTCAAACTACCGTGTGGTTTCTGGTTCCTGATCAGGCTCTGACTAATATAGGCGAAGAGAGGTAACTGAGGTAGAAGAGAAAGGATTAGGCCCAAACCAGGTAGTTGGCTGATTTATCAGTAAATGTCTGTTCACATGTCTTTGGCACCAAAGTGCAGCTGCAGGGCCAATAACGTAGAACAAGGAAATTTCCCAGGTTGAATAAAAACCATTTCATCAGTTATAGAAAAGTCAGCCATATAAAGCACTCTAACATGAAATTCTATAACCAAAAAATATTCCATATATCTTAATTTTACTATGTTTCCAAAACACTTAGACATACCAGGTAATTCTGAATCGAAGCGATGTTGACCGCCGACTTCCTCCACTGCCTCTGATACACGAGATCGGCGTCCAGGCCATAGGTCTGAGCCAGGGACAGGGCTTCCTCATACTCTTCACTCTCAATCTTCCGACAAGGCAATGGAAACAGGAACGTTACTTTCCCGAACCACCCACGCGGTCCCTGCGATGTGATGAATGACAAAGGCCCCTAACCTACACAGCATGGAACTCGCCCCTAACTATTCTCAGGGGCACTGTGGCACTGGGAGCCACATTTTCAGGGGCAGAAAAACCGAGCAGTCATTTTAGCACATTAGGAGAAAGCTGAGAGGCAGGGGCAGGATGCCCACGGTTACCAGTAAGATGGCGGCAGCACCAGGGGGAGCGGTGCCTACAGCCTGATGCCCAGCACAGGGCTCCATCCAGGCGCTGCGGGAAGGGCACAGCCGCAGACCCTCAGGACTGACCCAGGCTGCCTGCCCAGCAGAGCCCTGACTCCTGGGGAAAGCGGGTCTGCACGCCTCCCCACCACTTGGCCTTGGCAAGACAGCTGCTCTGACACAGACAAGGCCACAGCGAGGGCAGCAGGACCCAGGCCAAGCCACCAAGTGGACAACCTAAAGACACCACCTTCCAGCTCCTCTTACTTGGATCACTCAGGCACAAAGACCAGCATTCCTTACAACGGCCATATAACAATGGTATTTCAAGCATGTCGACAATGTACCGATTGCTCTTTACATGTCTTCCTTTATTAAAACAGTTTATTCTCAGTGCAGCCCGGCCAGTCCAGCTGCCCGTGCCGCCCGCACCCTCACCTTGCGCTGATACAGCTCCTCCGGCGTGGTGGAGCGCAGGCTCACCAGGCGGTAGTGCTTGGTGATGGTGCGCGGACGCCTGCGCGGGGGCGCGAAGCGCTCCATCTCCGTGGCCAGGTACAGGCCCTGCCGAAGGTAGCCGAAGTAGCGAGCCTTGGCGGACACCTCCTGCTCTGAATCGGACTCCTCCTCCTCTCCCCCCTCCTCCTCCGCACCCCGAGGCTCCAGACGGGATCGCTTGGCCGCAAGATTAATCTCACACTGAATGGACAAAAGACAGGTGTTTGAGTTACAGACACAAATATTTGTAATGCTACTCTGATTTGATTCATTACATCAGCCAGCTGATCAAACTAGAAACAGAATTCAGAGGCACCCAACAACAGACAGTACAGACAATAGCTCCAGGAACGTTCAAATACATTACTAGCTCCTAATTTCCAAAACTAGAGCCTGTTTTAGTAATAAGTCATTTATGATCTTGTAAATATAAGCCTGGTAATTATTTTAGGACAATGGAGGACTTGAGAATGTTAATTTCTTCACTTTTGATAGTTTTATACCAGCTGTGGAAAAAGATGATGATTTGTTTGATCTATTTAGAAAACGAACAAGAACGCACTTATTTCCTTTACTGAGAAGAGCTCTCCTGCTCACCCTTCTACAGGCGTCTAAGGCTTCACGGGGTTCTGAGTGTGGAGGT
This sequence comes from Saccopteryx leptura, assembly GCF_036850995.1. Classification (NCBI taxonomy): domain Eukaryota; kingdom Metazoa; phylum Chordata; class Mammalia; order Chiroptera; family Emballonuridae; genus Saccopteryx; species Saccopteryx leptura. Next base: position 152,736,472 of record NC_089507.1, read on the forward strand.
CTATGATAGAAAATTTTCATTCTGGACTCAACAGAGTCGGCTTAGAACTTCAGCCTTAATTCTCCCTAAATAACATCTTTAGACTCAGTAACAAACTTGGAGATAAAAATACCTGTCGATCTACATGGACAGGAGAACTACTGAAGAATGTTACCCTTCAAAAACTTAAAATAAGAATATTAAATGACCAAAATGTAACTTTAAATTACTAGTCTCTATTTTGCAGTCTTTTGTCATAAGAAACTAGCTTTTCCTACTAAAAAAAACAAAATTTAAGTTTTCATACTTCATGGAAACAGGCTAAAGATTGTATTTCATAGGTAGCAATACCTTTCACATTTTAAGAGTACTAATCTAGAAAACAGAAAACATCCATTATGTCAGTGACAAAAAACAGCAAAATGCCTACTGTATAAATTTTCTTCATTCTATTACAGTGCAAATTAGTTTTTCTTTTTTTAAATGAGACAAAGGGATAGAAACACAGACTCCCATATGCGCCCCAACAGGATCCTTAGCAACTCCCATCTGGAGCGGATGCTCTGCCAACCTAAAGCCATGCTCTCAAATGAGCTATTTTTAGCACCTGAGGCAGAGGCTCCACAGAGCCATCCTCAGCACCCGGGCCTCATGTGCTCAAACCAATTGAGCTATGGCTGCAGAAGGGGAGGGTTGGGGAGGGAGGGAGAAACAGATGGTCACTTCTCCTATGTGCTCTGACCAGGGATCAAACCGAGGACATCCACATGCCAGGCCAGTGCTCTAACCAACCAGCCAAGGTCCAGTGCAAATTTTTAATTGAGTAAACAATAGATCTTTTTACACTGCACTCAACCTGTAATTCCAGTCATAGACTTTTGTTTTTACAATCAAAATTAGATAAATGGGATAACAAATTTAAAAAAATAGATACTGGCCCTGGCCGGTTGGCTCAGTGGTAGAGCATCGGCCTGGCGTGTGGGAGTCCCGGGTTCGACTCCCGGACAGGGCACACAGGAGAAGTGCCCATCTGCTTCTCCACCCCTCCCCCTCTCCTTCCTCTCTGTCTCTCTCTTCCCCTCCCATAGCCAAGGCTCCATTGGAGCAAAATTGGCCCAGGCGCTGAGGATGGCTCTGTGGCCTCTGCCTCAGGCGCTAGAATGGCTCTGGTTGCAACAGAGCAACGCCCCAGATGGGCAGAGCATCACCCCCTGGTGGGCATGCCGGGTGGATCCCAGTCGGGCACATTTGGGAGTCTGTCTGACTGCCTCCCCGTTTCCAACTTCAGAAAAATATAAATAAATAAATAAATAGATAGATATTTAGGTTTTTGGTGAAATCCATATTTACTTTTGAACCCAGTGGCTGCTCTACGAGGGGAAGCATTACCTCCAAACTTAAAAATCCCCCATCATGGGTCGCAGTGACCTGAGGTGACGGTTCAAACCATTCACAGGATTTTCCAAGTAAATTCTTCAAAGTTTTCACAGAGGAAACAGTCAGAGCACCAGAGCAGCGAGCCAAAGTCACAGCATTGTCGGCCCACCAGTTGACATCTATCAGTGGGTAGAAGGACTCTTTATCTAACAGGGGAAAGCAAACAACACAAAAGCATCTGTCAGTGTGGTCTCAATACAATACATTTAGTCCGATAATCCATTTAAAAACCATATTGGGCCCAAAATGTATTAAATAATAATAAAAAATGAGCTGCAAGTCATCACTCGAATTTTTACAAAATAGTAATATATTTAATAACCACCTAAGTGCCAAGAATCGACCCATCAAAGTCCAAAATTACAGGGATGGGAGTTTATATTAAGGTCTTTCCTCTCAAAATATAAAGAATATATATTTCACCATTTTCAACATAATTAAATTAAAAGGTGTGTGTGTACAAAGTGTACAAATTGTCACAGTTACAAAAGATTTTGGAAAATTTTCTTATATCACCTTTCAGACAAACAATATGAGAATTAGACCCTTTTTACAAATGTAAGACAGATAGATATATGACAGTGTTCAATGCTGACTGCCTCCTACACTCATGAAGGGAATCAGGATAACATGCCGACCACAAACATGCCACTTGGACAGAAGAGATACTCTAAGCTGAAGAAATTAGAGAAACTCAAAGTTCTTTTCCTTTGTGCTGTCACTTCTCTACAATGTACTGTTCCTTGTAAAATACCATTTAAGCCCAATGTCCCACCCGCCCTGGAGGTCCTCATCTCCAGGTGCCCCTGTGTGTAAGCCCCACGCGCATCTTAATAAACTTTCTTTTGTTCTTTTCTTGTTAGCTCTGTATTTTCTCAATCTAAATTTGCAGGGTCCCAGCCAAGGAACCCAAGGGGTAAAAAGAAAAAGATTTTTTCCCTCCCCTACAAATATCATCTTAAGAACACATTTATTATACAATAGGAATGTTTTAAGGTTTTAATTTCATATTTCATTCAACTCACCTTTGATTTTTTTTCTCTTCTCAGTAGAGAGCCTCCAGTCAGGATTAAGGTCATCATATCCTGGCTAAATATAAAAAACACACACATGATTTCTTGAGTCAACAATGTTAAGAAAATTATAAGAACATCGTCAAGAACTATGGGTTTTTTAAAATAGTGAAATATAGAGATGATGCTCTCCTTTGTTCTCTTAGCTACACTGAGTTCAAAACTACTCCTTTCCATAACCTTGAAAAGCACTGGTCCTAACACTTAAATGTACACAGGCAAGTGCTGGGACTCGACTTGATGAGAACAGTGTGCATGGGAAGAATAAGATGGCAAGTATGCAACTAATACAAATGAAAGCAAGATACACTAACAATTCCTTCTGCACACATTCACACCTAATTCTGGGAGAACAGCTGTGCCACTGTGAATAAACAGCAGCTTGGATCAAGCCCGCCCCCCACCACTTGCATCTGAGCCTCCCCCCAAGGCCTTGGCTTCCACAGCTCTGAGCCTGGGCTCCACAACCTCCATGTCATCTCTATGGCTAAAAATTTACTAATTAAAAATATATAACCATGCAATCTTCAAACTGAACCCATTCATATTCTAATCTCGTGGCATCATAATGTCTTGCCCAACTTTGTAAATGCAATGACACATCATTACCTCTCAAATATTATAAAACAACTGAGATTAAGCCACTGTCAGACACCTTTCTGGCCCCCTGTTAATTACTTACTCTTCAGAATTACAACATATAGAAAACAAAATAAAACAAATCAGCCACACAATCAGCTGAAATTTTAAGCCTAAAAAAGTGATACTCTATTTAAGTCAAACGTGCTTTTCAACAAATATGACACAATAAGCATATATGTGATATTACCAATTTATCAGTGGCTAAGTCTTCAGACTATTGAAATTAATATTTCTTTGCATGGCCTGAAAGAACCTCCTACTCCCTACTACTGGAATAAGTCACTCCATGAGGTCCCTAAAACAGAAGATGCAAGTCTTTAAACTTTATCCCAAAAATGTTACCATAAACCACTAAGTTTATATACTAAGGGAAGAACTACTGCCCGAGTTGACTTAACCATGAAAAAGATAATTAAGTTTCAAAGAATTAGAATAAATAAGATATGTATTATTGAAAATAATCAACTGAATTGAAATCTTATTTGATCACTCATAAGCAATTTAGAAGTTCTCAGTGCTGCCCAGTCAGCAGAGTTCCTGCTCCCACAGCAGCGTAGGCACATCGCCATTTACGTCTATGATGACATGTGTGTCTTCCTACCTATATCTGGGACGACACAAGGGGAGCTTGAAGTAACACTTTAAAACCTTAAGGCCAGCAAACAACAGTATTAGTTATGACTTAGCCTTGGGTAAATTTAAGGAGATACATGGTACATCACCTTAAAATATCACCAAAAAGATCTTGAGACAATATTTTAAAGAAATCACCTCATTGGTATAAGGCCTTTGAGAATTCAATGTGTGCTTGTCTTGATCAAAGTTCATGAGAAAGAGCACCATGAACAAAATGAACAAACAGCTGGTCCCCTAGAGCCAGTCTCCAGGCACTTTGGGACAAGACTGCTCTGGCAAATTGCCAAAATAATGGTGTCTCTTGCAAATTTAATTTTAAACACAAAGTAAAGATCTGTTCTTCAGCATCCAGTACTCTGTTCTAGTCAACCTTGTATTTTCAGATCCATTAGAGTGTCCACATGTCATAGTGGCTAAATGCTGATCGTTTAAATCACTGAGCCCTAATTAGAATGTCTATGCTATAGAAAAATTAGCTGACACAGCACTAGTTTTCCTGCACCCTCTCAAAAGTGTAATTCCTTCTGCTGTTTAGTCAGTGAATTCTGTGTACTTACACAGAGAGAGAAGGAAAAAAGTCAGATGCTCTAGGCCCCACACTCAAGCCAGCAAAGGACTAAGAAATGGACATATGAGACTGTAACCCAAGGGCAAATTGGATAACTGCCCCCCAAGACATGTACAGATAGAAGTGTTAGGGGTCTTCAAAGGACGAAGAAATCACCTGAGCTTGACAAAGGGAAGGGAACTCAAGAGGTACAAAGCAAGCCTTAAGGGGCTATACCTTTAAGTCTGGGTAAGGTTTAGATATGGAAAATGGGAGACTGAAGACACCCCAGAGAACAAAACCTGAACAGAAGTACATGGAAAAGACTAAGTTTATTCAGAAGAAAAGTAGGTCAATTTAACCAAAGGACAGGACATCAGATTCTAATTAACTATATTTTTGTTTGGGGGTTTTGGGGGGAAAGGGGGTTAATGGTGTCATTTTTTTATTGAGGTGAAATCCACATAACATAAAATTAACCATTTCAAAATGAACAATTTAGTGGTATTTGGTACAGTCACAATATTGTGTCAGTTCTATCTAGTTCCAAAGCATTTCCACCATTCTAAGTAAAACCACTTACCCATTAACCAATTACTTCCCATTCGACCTTCTCCCAGCCCCAGCAACCAACAATCAGTCTGCGTCTCCATGGATTTACCTATTCCAGATATTCCATATAAAGGGGTTCATATCACATGTGACTTTTTGTGTCTGGCTTCTTTTACTTCGCATAACGTTCTCAAGGTTCACCCAAGTTGTAGCATGCACGTACTTCATCCTTTTTATGGCTTCGTAATATGCTACTGTAGGTCTACACCATAATTTGTTTATCCATCCTTCCATTAATGAACATTTGGATTGTTTATACCTTGTAGCTGTTGTCAATAATGCTGCTATGACATGTACATAAATGTATTTGTTTGTGTATCTGTTTTAATTATCTGGGGTATATATCTAAATATCTGACTTCCTGCTTTAGCATATTCATTCTATATATATTCATGTATTCTACATGTATTCATTCTACATAGTAGATTCAACTAAGTATCTCAACTAAATGTTTAACCTTACGATATGCGGCAGTTTGATGAAATTACCTGTACAGTAGATTTAAGAAAGAAGACCAAACAAAACTCCAAACTTAAATCTGCTTCAGGCCGAGGTGGATGCCCGTCCAGCAAGCTGACAGCGTATCCCTCGCAACTTCCAAAGGTGACACTCCCACTGCTCTCCTTAAACTATTCAAATTGGCCCAAACTAATCACCCTTGAACTCCGAGGACACTATGCAGAGAAACGTGCCCTGGCCATGCTTTACGACCTAAAATATGCACTCTGCAGGCTAGTGCACAGCGGGCAGGACCGCAAGCTCCTGTGACCTGTGAGCGCAAACGTGGGGCTCGCTTCCAGCACCGCATGGATTCTTTCTGAGAAGCCACCTGCATGCCACTCCTTGGTATGATGTGCTAGGATAAGTCTGAAAACAGCCTAAGATGTCCTCACCTTAGAGCACAGTGGGAACCTGAAGAGAGAAGTCCTATCAATACAGTTATAGATTTTGTAAAGAAAAGACTATAATGGCTAAAATAACATTTTCTTCAGATTTAAGGATTGCATCTGATTTTTTTTAATAGCTGGAAGCTAAACATAGTGAAGCCCCTGCCTCCGAAAACATAAAAGCAACCTTTCGAAAGTTTATTCACTCCCCAAACATTGATTAGTGTTCACTACGCCACGCCCAATGTGAGATCCCAGGGAAGGAAGAAATGTGTATTCAGGGCCTGTTTCCAAGGAGCTAAGTCTAGTGAAATCGTGGAAACCGCCACTTATCCATCATTGCTCACTTATCCGTCATTGATTCAGCCTTCTAACAAAGTCAGTCCTTACCTACTATGTGCCAAGGAGAAAATAAAATGAGAACGAAAAAGGTAAATTTCTGCCTTTCACTTCTAAGGAAGCACAAGCAGGCACCTAATAAAACTTCTCCAGAGACAAATTAAGGCCAAAAATGAGATGTAAATACATAAACACAACATATGGGAAATGTTTGAGATGAAAATCACTTTAGCAATTTACTATATTCCAGACATGAACAAATACTTAATACTCCCAGATTTGTAGCCAGATGGATTTTCATATTGACAATGAAAACCAGAGTAGTTAATCAACTCACAACTAGATAGGAGAAAATCAGGAGAGGCACTTGTACGGCTATCTTTAATCATTAGATTTTATAGAGAAAATAATCACACAAAGCACATTACAAAACCTAATAAAGTAGTAGATTACATAAAGAAAGTCCCAGATGAGCTGACTTCACAATTTGGGAAAAGAATTTAAGGTTGTACAGCCCGATGGTAACGTGAGTGTATTCTCAGGCATGTTTAAGTGAAAACTACAAGCTCTGAGTATATACTGTATATTACCATGGAACCTATTTTTAACTAAGTGGCTTGTCCATTCATTTCCTAGAGTGGCAGTAAAGACAAGCAGAGCCCTGTCCTAACTAGCTGAGCTGACGTCGCTTGCCTATTGCCAGACGAGTGAGGAAAGAGCAGCTGTTTATGTGTTTCTCAGCCTGTGATGAACACACTTATTAATAACACATCTCCAGAGTGTCTACATAATAAAGTGCACACCCCCAAGAGTCATCCATATCAGCTACATGGACTCTCTCTCCCATAGCTGGAACCTATTTGCCCAGATAAAAGTCAGTATTTCTCAGCCTAAGCCCTGTAAGAAGATAGTCTAATAAAAAGGCTTAACCGATGAAGTCAGAGGACCAGGGTCGACAGGAAATCTTGATTCTTCTAACACTAACATTTAGTGTTCCAAGTTAACCGCTTTTAGCACTGTTCTATCAAAATAAGTATAAACCCATATTTCACTAATAGGGTTGCTATGAAGCAAATGAAATAGATGAAAATCAATCTATAGACAGCCAAGCCTTACTGTCTAGTGTACAAATGCTATTTATTCCCAACAGTCCTTCCTGCCGACACCATCAACTGAATTTATGTGCCTTCCCTCCGAGCTCATCTTTCCATAACATTAACATGTTATTTCATTGATTTGTTTATCATTTTCCTTGCAAGACTATGAAGATCATAAGGGCTGTGACTTATTACATTTCTACTCCAGCATTGATAGAGATACAAAAAATAGTTGAACTTTATTTTACGATTATTGCTTTGAATATAGTAGCTACCTACTCTTTGCAGTGCTGTTATATACAAGCCTTTTAGCACTTACTCTGGCATGCTAGGTTTTAATGACTCACTTCATATATTAAAGCCCAAACGTAAAAAGCCCAAGCCAATGTGATTGATCCCCAGGACATAGGTGGAAGACTCAAGCAAAGTGTGGTTGTTCAAATTCCTTTTGCTGGACAAAGAGTTATCATCGCCATCTCACGTCCCACCACAGCAAATATTGCAGATATTTATTATAGAGTCAAGGGTCTAGCAAAAAGAGGCTACCTCAATTATTTATTCTAGAACCTGGGGCGCACTAACCAGGCCAAGAGTTCAACATATCTGAGAGGGTGAAGAAATCAGTACCACATTCAGTGGAAAAAAGGATTTGTCTCTGTTCACTGAAAGATTATCAAATAAATAAACTCTGATTAATAAGGGTGTTTTCCACTTTGTAAAATGTATTTGTTTTCCAACATGGTCACAGAAAGAGCGTGGACATCAGAGTTTGAGAGACACGGAATCAAATCTCAGCTCTACTGCATCCCTATTGAATAATGCTGGGACAGCACTCAGTAGGTAATAATCAGACTGCTCAGGGGTCACTGGGTCAGAGCCACCGGAGGTGAAATGCAACTGAGGTACAACAGAAAAATCAGGCCACAGCAAGTCCTGATGAGCTGCCCTTCCAAATTCCCAGGGTATTTCTGTTCAGAACACTCATGAGGACAACACTAGAGACAAACTTCTAGCCTGACTTCATGTCGTCCCACCATGCACCTGTTTGGCCACTTCCTTATTCTTTTCCTTGCCTGTCCCATCACTTTCCTGATGACCTAGTCCAATGACTGAGGCATTTATACTTATTCATGCTAGAGTTTCAGGATTTTTAAACAATTCATAAATTATTTTAATACAATCATTACAAAATTCCAATTAATAAATAACATTAATAAGTCCAAGTGTAATGGATAAAATGACATTGATTGGCAACAAGACAAAAAAAATGTCTAACCAGTTAAGAAATTGAGTGTACATCAATAATGACTATCACAGATGCAATTTATCTTTGTAGACAAAAAAAAAGAAAAGGCTCTCCATAATTTCAGTAAACACAAAAGAATGCTAATAGATTTTACTTGAATAGCCCTATGCTACATGTATGACATTCTAGAACAGCGGTTCTCAACCTGTGGGTCGCAACCCCGGTGGGGGTCGAACGACCAAAACACAGGTTGAGAACTGCTGTTCTAGGATATTCACAAGAAATATTAAGTGTGCTTTCTATTAGATGAATGAAAATAATTTAAGAAAACAGAAAGTCAGGGGAAGGGGGAAATACCTTTAATATTCAAAGTTTTCATCATTTAAGAAAAAAATGTGTCCAAATGTAAAATTTTCCACACACAATTGAACATCGGGATCTTCCCAAATGACAAAAGCTGAACATTTTATCATCCTAAAAATTCAGGTACCCTTTGGATGAGTTATCAGTTTTGAGAGTTGACTCTCTCCACTTCTAGAATGAAGATAAGAGTCATATTAGCTATAACTTCAGAGGAGAGAGACTGACCCTTGATTTAGCTACCGAGGTTGAAGACCAAGATGCACCTCGTCCACTTAGAGCTAATGTGGACCCAGTAAGTGAGGGAGACGGTAGAAATGGGGAGATCAGATTAAACTGAAAGTAGGAAAACAAGGGCAGGAAATAATCTCCCTAAGCTTGTGTTGAAAATACTCAAGAATGAAATAGTCAAAATGTATCAACAAGTCTAAGAAAAGAGTGAGAAAATGTAGATCCACTTTCTCTTTTCCTCTACTATTCTAAAACAAAAATATTGTTAGCTTATTAAGAATTCTTTTAAAAGTACAGCTTAATTGATGAAAAGAATCCTGAAAAAGGACATCAATCCATTCAGATCATTCAGGGAAAATGCTCCAATCTTAGAATTACAAAACTATACACTAAAGCTGGTGACCAGATATTTCTACAGGAAAATGGGAAATAGAGTGAAAAAAGGGAAAATAACTATTAAAGTGCTCAAATGCAAAGTGATCATTAGAAGAGTAAAAGATTTATAACATAAGCTATATGTAACTGAGATTCTTCTGTAACCTCAGCATTCTATGAGCTGACCTCACTAGCCCATCATGGTTTTAAATTATAGTAGATGTTGATTCTATCTGTTCTTAAATAATTAAATCATTTAATTCTTAAAACCTGTCATTGCAAGACATTAAAAAGTTAACAGTTCTAGGACCTGATCGGGTAGTTCAGTTGGTTCAAGTGTCTTTCCAGTACGCCACGGTTGCGGGTTTGATCCCTGATCCAGGCACATACAAGAAGCAACCAAAGAATACACAACTAAATGGAACAACATATTGATGCTTCTCTGTCCCTTTCCCTCTCTCTCTCCCTTCCAGTCCTCCCTCCTTTCTTCTCTCTCTTTAAAAATAAATAAATTAAAAAATTAAAAATCCTAACAGTTCTAGCTTTCTCTACATCTCCACTATCCACCTATTGAGTGAAAAGATAACTCCCTTCAAGCTTTAAGCCCAAATTTAGGAGGAATTGTAACACTTTTAGAACACTGACCTTCCAAAGCTAAAAATGCTAACATCTCTAATCTGTATTTCTAGAATGAAAAAAAGGGGAAATGGAAAATTCAAATGGACAAATTACTCCGTATACAGAGTATACTGCACCAGAAATTAAAATCAGTACACAGTGCTTGCTCTATTCTTAATCTGTCCTACAATGCTGATAATATTATACTATAATATTTAAATAAAGTTTGGAATGATGAGAATAAATTATGTCAGTGCACTACAGTAAAATATCAAGCAACTGAAATCAGCATTGTCAGCACTCCCCCTTAAATGACAATCAGCTAAGAACAACCAGAACCAAGACACACCTGCTCCCTTTGACTCCACGCCCCTTGCTGCTTCAGGGAGGGAACGGCCCAGAGGCTGAGTTTCCCTGAGAAGTGAATGGCGGCAAGGAGGGTCCCGTCCGGAGAGAGGCTCATCTTAAAGATCCCGTCCTACACAAAAATAACAGCACATTAATGGCAGAGCAAGGGCTTGTCGCTCAATACAAATAACTTCCAGAATTTAATAACACTTCTTAAAGGGTGCCATGTCATAAATGATCTCTCCTAATTAAGGATTCCAACAGCTCGTGACATTATAAATGTGCTCCGGCATAGAGAAACAAGAGACGCATACCCTTAAGGAGGATTTTTAAATCTATTTTATAGTGTTGTAATTTATCACCCAAAGCCCAAATATGAGGGCATTATAAAAATATTCCTTAATATCACACATCAATTACCATGAGTTCTCAGTAACTTTTATGGGTTGATGTTGAGTAGACTGTTAATTTCCTGAATTCTGGGTCCACATCTTTAAAAAATTCTGTATGGACACAACGTCTGGAATATTCCATACATCACAGACAGGCCAGAAAATAATGCTATGGAAGAGGAGAAAAGGGAAGGGAAGAAAGAGAGGGATGGAAAAAAGAGGACCCAAGGGTAATGGGAACTAAAGCGGCCAGGGGAGAAATTCGTTCCTTAATTTAGGGAACACTGTGAATGTTTTAAGACTTTCCAGAGTTGCTGGTAAACTATGCAATTTAAAAAATCTAATGGTTGCCACAGAGGGGAGAAACTTTGTATGCTCCGATTTTACTTGGCCAACCTCAAGGTACACAGAGAAAGAACTTGTCTTTCACGTCCTATGTACTCAAATAATCTCTCAGTTCTTTCTTACAAGATAACCAAGTTTGCCCAGTTACCACAAGAGAAGCCGTACAAGCAGACTCCATCTGCCTACCAGCTACAACAGGATCAGAAGGACCGAGCACATACTAACTGGACATCTGTTTCCCATTCAAGCATTTATGAAGGACAGGGTCTAAGGTAGTTTGCCCAGACAGAATAAAACAGAGACCTGAAAATGGCGGCCCAAACCTCATTTCTCTGGATCATTTAGAAAGTCTGGCAACACAGGGCCCAGCATTTCCAGATGGCACTTATCAGGCAGTACCCTTAGAAGAGTCATGCCCCCACCATTCTCCATGATGGCCCAAGATTAGTGCCAAATATCTGCTACAGAACTAAACTCTAAACGTGACTATAGTAAAACTCCAGAATTACACCTGACTCAACGCACCATATTATCCACATTAGCCATCAATGTACAATTAAGAGCATATACAGAGGAAGACACGTAACAGTCAAGAGTCTGTCAGCTTTGCTCTTAACGGTACACTGGTGGAAACATTTGAGAAGCACAAGGTGAAGCTTGTGAGTTACCTGCTCTTGTCCTGGGCGACTGTAAAACTTGGCACTTAACATCCTTAATAATCCCAGTGTCTTTGGTACCTACAAAATAAACACATATCATGCAAAAAAAGATTAATGTAATGTTTTCTCGTGGTATAAAGTCTTTTGATCATAAAGTAAAAACTACAGAAAATCTAGTATTTTTAAAAATGGTTAAGAAAATCATCAATAGGTGTCAGAGATATTAGTGAGACTGTCTTTACCTAAAAAAAAAAAAAAGATCCGGCCCTGGCCGGTTGGCTCAGCGGTAGAGCGTCGGCCTGGCGTGCAGAAGTCCCGGGTTCGATTCCCGGCCAGGGCACACAGGAGAAGCGCCCATCTGCTTCTCCACCCCTCCCCCTCTCCTTCCTCTCTGTCTCTCTCTTCCCCTCCCGCAGCGAGGCTCCATTAGAGCAAGGATGGCCCGGGCGCTGGGGATGGCTCCTTGGCCTCTGCCCCAGGCACTAGAGTGGCTCTGGTCACGACAGAGCGACCCCCCGGAGGGGCAGAGCATAGCCCCCTGGTGGGCAGAGCGTCGCCCCCTGGTGGGCGTGCCGGGTGGATTCCGGTCGGGCGCATGCGGGAGTCTGTCTGTCTCTCCCCGTTTCCAGCTTCAGAAAAATACAAAAAAAAAAAAAAATCCATCAAACAGTACACCTTACAAATATACCCATAACCATTATTATGCTAAGTGAAATAAGCCAGGCAGAGAAAAACAAATATTATAGGATCTCACTTATATGAGGAATCTAATGAACAAAGTGAACTGAGGAACAGAATAGAGGCAGAGGCGGGGTCACGGGGAGCAGGACAGCTGTCAGGGAAGGGGGCTGAGGGAACGGGGTCAGAGGAGGTGAAGGGATTAGTGAAACTATACATACATACATAACACAGAGATACATCAGCACAGCAAAGCCCAGAGGGAAAGGGGGAGGGAACTGGGGGGGGCAAAGGGGGTGTAAAGAGGGACATGGGGGTGGGGGGTGAGGGTGTTATATTCAGTGGGACACTTGAATTTATGTAAACAAAATAAATTAAAACTAATAAAAATTAAAAAATATATATACCCATAAGCAAATGCTTTTTAAATACATACATAACAAGTCTAGTACACAGTATAGTCTATGCAAATTAGAATCAAGTCCAAGTTCTTCTCAAATGAGGCTGCCCAGGTCATCCTTCTATCCCAGTGGTCAGCAAACTCATTAGTCAGCAGAGCCAAATATCAACAGTACAACGATTGAAATTTCTTTTGAGAGCCAAATTTTTTAAACTTAAACTATATAGGTAGATACATTCCTTATCGAGGTAGCGCCTGCACGTGGTGTTTTGTGGAAGAGCCACACTCAAGGGGCCAAAGAGCCGCATGTGGCTTGCGAACCGCGGTTTGCCGACCACTGTTCTATTCTAACATTACAATACAAAAAAATCAAGGCCCTGGCCAGTTGGCTCAGTGGTAGAGCATCGGCCTGGCGTGCAGGAGTCCCGGGTTCGATTCCCAGCCAGGGCACATAGGAGAAACGCCCATCTGCTTCTCCACCCCTCCCTCTCTTCTTCCTCTCTGTCTCTCTCTTCCCCTCCTGCAGCCAAGGCTCCATTGGAGCAAAGATGGCCCGGGCGCTGAGGATGGCTCCATGGCCTCTGCCTCAGGCACTAGAATGGCTCTGGTTGCAACAGAGCAACCCCTCAGATGGGCAGAACATCGCCCCCTGGTGGGCATGCCGGGTGGATCCCGGTCGGGCGCATGCGGGAGTCTGTCTGACTGCCTCCCCATTTCCAACTTCCGAAAAATACAAAATAAATAAATAAATAAATAAATAAATAAAAGATTATCTAGGACTAAAAAAAAAAAGAGTATTTCCAACAGAAATTTCATCTATTAAGGAAGTAATTCTATACTTGAAATATATCAGAAAAATAATCATCATTTAGGAACCAGTATTTGAAATAACGTAAGATTATCTTTGTCTTTAGATTTAAGAAATAGACTTATAAAAGCAAGAGGAAGATAGGTATAATTTTTAAAATGGAAACAAACAAGCATTGCTGAAGACGCAGAGAACCTGGAACCCTAGCACATTGTTGGTGGGAATGTATACAGTACAGCCACTGTGGAAAAGTACAGCGGTCCCTCAAAAACTTAACTAATAATTACTGTGGGACTCAGCAACTCCATCTCAGTGCACACCCAAAATATTACACATTAAATATGTGTTCAAACAAATACTTGTACACAAATGTTCATAGCAATACTATTCACAACAGCTAAAAAGTGGGAACAACTCAAATATTCATTAACTAAAGAATAAACAAATATGGTACATCTATAGAGTGGAATATCATATTATTCAGCCCAAAAAATCTACAATTTGGATGAACCTCAAAATATGCTCAATGGAAGAAGCCAAAAACAAATGGCCACATTGCATAATTCCATTCATATGAAACATTCACAGTAGCCAAGTCCATAGAAACAGGAAGCAGAAGAGTGGTTGCCAAGCACTGGGGGGAGGGAGGAGGGGAGTGACAGCTAGATGGGAGTCAGGTTTCCTTTGGGGTAATGAGAGTGTCTTGAAACTAGATAGTGGACATTTGCACAAAATTGTGAATATACTAAATACCACTGAATTGAATACTTTAAAATAGTTAATGGCTAATATTATGATATACGAATTTTACTTAATTGAAAAGAAAAGGCAAGGGGTAGGTACTGTTTGTTAAACGTAAAATTTTTCCCACCAGAATTGAGTAGCTGAAGACATTAGTGATAGCCCAACTCCCAATATTTTCTCCAATTAAAAAGAAAAAAAAAGAAGGGGGAAATTATTCTACCTAAAAACCATGCCCACAGCTCAACTTAAAGATTGAGGACACCAAATCTTCAAGATAACTGCAAACAGAGAAAAATCACCAAACTCTAGGGCATCATCTCCACTTGCTCTTGCCATGTCCCACGACCCCTACCCAGGCCCACCTCAAGGCCTGGTGGTGGGCAGCAGACCGGAAACATACTGCAGAGCCAGGGTGGACAGGCAAGGGAAGGGGGTCTAAGACCTACCTAAAGTCACTTTCAAATTTATACTCCAAAATAAACTTTGCATAAACAGAAAAAGATCTGAATCTATTCATTGAAAGAGCCCAGGGATACCTGGGAAAATTAACCCAGAATAACCAAATCTAAGAATTATCCTAGGAAAGCTATTAGATTTCAAAAAAAAAAAAGAAAATCCTCAAGGCCTCCAAGCAAAATGGCTGAACAACATACATACAAAGGGGAACCATAACTTAACTGACATCAGATTTTCCAAATTCCACATACAACACAAAGCAACGCTAGACTAGTTTCTTTAAGTTCAGTTTAAAAAAAAAGTAACCCAAGGATTTCATATCCAAACATGTTTTCCTTCAGAACCAGGCTATAGAAAAACAAACTTGAACATACATAACTTAAAAACTCTTCACTTATGAGCCTTTCTCAAAACATCTACTAGAGTTGAGGTGCCTGACTGGTGGTGGTGCAGTGGATAGAGCGTTCACCTGTACGCTGAGGTCCCAAGTTCAAAACCCTGAGGTTGCTGGCTTGAGTACAGGCTCATCCAGCTTGAGTGTGAAATCATTGGCTTGAGCATGGGATCATAAACATGATCCCATAGTTGCTGGCTTGAAGCTCAAGGTTGCTGGCTTAAGCAAGGGATCACTAGCTCAGCTGGAGTCCCCTGGTCAAGGCACATATGAGAAAGCAATCAATGAACAACCAAAGTACTGAAATGCTGTAACTACAAGTTGATCTTGCTTCTCATCTCTCTCCCTTCCCGTCTGAAAAAAATCTACAAGAGGATAATTTTATCTCACCAATGACTGAGGAAAGTTCAGGAAAAGAAGTGACAATAAGCATTTTGGAATTATAAATGGACATCTAAGAATGGTGAGAATAAAGGTAGAAGCTAATGCATAAACAGTACATGTTTTGACAAAGTAGAAATAACACAACTCAAAAGGAAAGAGGAAAGGAAAAAAGGAAGAGGAAAATAAACTAATTTTTGTATAAGCAACTGGTAGGAATTAAAGCATATCAGTGAACCTGATAAACTGGTACCACACTAGAGGACACAGAGAGCATCGCAGGATAGCCTCAGGGGGATGTGAAAGGCAAACCCCTGTTCCAGTGAGCTCAGGGGCGCCTTGAAAGAGAGGAAGGGAAACAAGTACAGACAACCCTGAACATGTTGCAGAAAGGAAAACGGGTGGTAGCAGGACTTAGTGGGGTTTAAACCCCCCGACAGCTAAACTGGAGAATTTCCACAATGAGAAAAATAAAAGCATGTCATATGCTGATAACCCTCACGGACAGCAACACTGACGATGTGGGGAAAACACCCCTTGATGAGCAGGCGTGAGAGCTAGCGGGCCAACAGAAGAGGTGGCCCTCGCGGTGCGAGGACAGCGCGTCTGTGCCATCACGAGCACAAAGCACCAGCACAGATGCAGGCAGGGGCGGGCAGGGACAGGCAAGGGGCGGCAGGAGACAGGCAGGGGGCGCACAGAGGGAGGCAGGGGCAGGCAGGCAGGGGCAGGGGGAGGCAGGGCGGGCAGGAGGAGGGAGGCAGGGGCGAGACCTGGGGAAGGACCATCACGAGCACAGACAAGGCACCAGCAAGGTGCCACCCCTTCTGTTGGCCCGTTTATCACTCCCCCTCGCTCGGGGCTATAGTGATTCTCAGGGAAACAGCATTCCGAAGAGCTGTGTTCCTTCCACCACATTCTATACCCAAAAACGCAGCATCAACAAGGACAGCCAGTTTTGTTCACTTTACACTTTTTTCTAAAATTTTGATCTTAAAAATAGCAGAAGATGATAACACCATAGATCATTTTCTAATTTATCAAGTACATTCATATATCTTACCTCCTTTGATGCCCACGATAGCCTTAACACACGATGGTAAAGTGACGAGCTAGAATTCCAAGCCCGGCCTCCGCCCCTGAGCCTGGGTTCTTTCCTCCCTCCTGGTGACCACACTCTAGCCTGGTACTTGTTCCAGCTCATTGACCTTAGCTGTGGACACAGCTTACCCACCAATATGGTAAAGCCCTTGAGGGCTGCTACCTTTATATTCATTCTATCGTCTGGAGCAGTGTTTCAATGTTGAACAAAGGGATAAATAAAAGTATCTCGCAGAGATGACAGTAACATTAATTTGGAAATTCTGGTCGGTGCATATATTGAATTCTGCACAGTCTCTTTTACAACCTGGCAGCTTTGCAAGAGACTAGAAAATACGTCAGCAGCACTTTTCCAGTCAAAAGCCGCCCACCCCAACACAGCAGCAACCTTAAACAAGCAGTAAGAGAAGGTTCCATGAGGACAATGTCTGCCACCTGACAAAGAGAACTAATCCTATAATTCAAATGACTTCGAGGCTCGGGAAGGCTATGGAGAATGATTGTAATTTAGCTGCCAGACACATTTAAAAGCCACTAATGTAATTAAAATACATTTGCAGCATTTCAAGAAGTTAATCATACGGCAGAGCATTCAACTGGCAATTCAATATTTTCCCCCACTTATTCCGTCACTGCACAAGCAATTTTCTTTCAAAAGACTCCAGCACCAAAGCTTCAGGGCAGGGAGGGAGGAGCCACATGTTAGCAGAGTGAGCCCAACTCTTCAGGAGAAAGCCAGGTGGAAGAACAGCGAGCTCAGAGACGCCCAGATGAACACGAGTGTCCCAGTACGCGACAGTACTCCACGGCACTCCCTGTCCCAGACCACCTTGTTACAGCCACCCGACCACACTGTCCTGAGGCAGACTCTCGCAGTCCGCCGACTCCATCTCTCCTGGCATGCTCCCGCCTCCCTGTCTCCTTTCTCCCTAGCCTATAATTCTGACAACTTTCATGGCAACTGAAAAGTGGAACTGATTACACAACAAAATCCCAGTACTCTGTTCACCTGAGTTCATCGATTACTGAGCTTTTACCCCATTTGCCTTATCTGCGTGTATTATTACGTTTTAAAATTATTTTTTGACTGAAACATTTAAAAATAAACGGCAGACGACACTTAGATTCAAAGATGAAGTCGTTCAAAGTTGTTCTGAGATCAGCCCTGATGCATTTCACAGTTCAAACCTGCAAGCTGGGTATGAATTTAATCAGAGAGAGAAACATGACTGAACTCCTGCAAATAGAAATAATATGTCCAATACTTACAAGCAACTCCAACCTCATTCTTTTCTTAATAAACTGTGGGACAGTCATCATAGCGCAGATCAAACAATGCCGCTGATATGGACACAATCTCCTGTGCGGAGTCAGGGAAGGTGCCACACAGGAACTAGAGGACCTGCTTCCACCCGCCCCCTAGTCTTAGTTCTTGAGATGCCATGGGGCCTGAGGCTCGATCTCTGTGAAATGGAGCCAATAATACTGCAGCTGCCCCTCTCTGAATCCTCCAGAGGGTAAACGGGTGTTCGAATGAGCGGACGGAGGGCGAGCAGAGGGGAAAGCCAGAGCCCGGCACTGCACAGAAGCTGGTCTACAAGTGTGAACTGTTCGAAGGCCTCGTGCCAGATAAACCAGCAAGAAGACCCAATTAATTTTTAAAAAACCACTTTGTTGGGTTAAACTTATAATCGCATATTTTGGTACAATGCTAAAAGCTAAAAGAAAAAATGAACGAGAGCTTAATATAATTGCTAAAGATTTCTTTTCCAGAGTACTTCTCTGTTAGTTCCTTTTCAACACCAATTTCTTTAACCATTTGTGGTTTTAGAGAGTTATTCTGAAGTCAATATATGTTTAATTTTTTTTTTTTTTTGTATTTTTCTGAACCTGGAAATGGGGAGAGACAGTCAGACAGACTCCCGCATGCGCCCGACCGGGATCCACCCGGCAGGCCCACCAGGGGGCGATGCTCTGCCCACCAGGGGGCGATGCTCTGCCCCTCCGGGGCATTGCTCTGTTGCGACCAGAGCCACTCTAGCGCCTGGGGCAGAGGCCAAGGAGCCATCCCCAG
The DNA here is from genome assembly GCF_036850995.1 of Saccopteryx leptura. NCBI lineage: Eukaryota > Metazoa > Chordata > Mammalia > Chiroptera > Emballonuridae > Saccopteryx > Saccopteryx leptura. The sequence continues at coordinate 152,755,331 of NC_089507.1, forward strand.
CGCCCGGGCCATCTTTGCTCCAATGGAGCTTCGCTGCGGGAGGGGAAGAGAGAGACAGAGAGGAAGGAGAGGGGGAGGGGTGGAGAAGCAGATGGGCGCTTCTCCTGTGTGCCCTGGCCGGGAATCGAACCCGGAACTTCTGCACGCCAAGACAGTCACGGCACCAACGGCAGGCTCTGCCTCAGGTAAGGAACACATCTTAGGTCAAAACCCACAGAAATGTTGGATTTGCGTCCATTTGTTTACGTGACTGTTTGTATCATATCCGAGAGTAGCCTAGACTGACTTCATCAGGGGGTGAATGAATGAATGGTGGGGAGAAGTCCATGGAAATACGGAATGTCGGAGTGGTGCATTTCAGCAGTTCCGAATTCGGACAGGGGAACTTCTGCGGGTTTGTACTCTAATTCCACCACTTGCTAGTGGGGTGACACAGGCGGTTACTCAGTGAACTAAGTGTCACTTTCCTCATCAACAGGTTTGGGCTACAATACCTGTGCAAGAGGGTCATGAATAAGTAAATGACCTAATACACAGAACAGCACTCAGAACAGTTGCCAGCACACAAAAGGTGCTTAGAAATGATAATGTCTCAATAAGCAACTGCAAGGGACAGAACCACTGTCAGGTTCTTGGTCTTCCTAACAATGAGGCCAGCTGAGTCACATATAATATACTTTAGATAAACTTGATATTTGAAAGAAGCACTGAAATCTCCCTGGCATTACGTTCTTCTCCTCACTCAGGACAAACTACTTCCTCCTTTATCCAACCAGGGCCTCATCAGCCGAAGGTCTATTAGCAAAGTGCAGCGCCTTGGCCAGCCCTTACCACAGCGACCCTGTCTGCCCCGTGAGAAACTGGCTTGTAGTACGGGGACCCTGAGAGCACTCTCCAGGCAGAGAGGCCGCAGCGCGAGGCTCCCGGCGTGCCTGCATCCGCAGTCTCACATCCACCGACCAGCAAAAGTCTAAAAGAGAGAAAAAGAAAAATAACTGATAAGTTGCAAACATCCACACAACAACATCAAAACAAAGAGAGAGGAAACGGTTACCTCCTCAAGGAAAACTAAAGTAAAATGATGACAGACAAAACCTAGAAGGTAAATGTTTGAGAAGAAATAACAGAAGGAGGCCAGGTGGCTTTTCTATTAGCATGTCACCGTCACCAGCACAGGGTTAGGGCTTGAACATCTAAGCGCCGCAAACCCAGGTGGGGATTTAGAAATGATAACTGCATTAGTGTTGGCCACTGACTAGCGAAGACACTGTATCAGCAACAGTAAACTTTCAGGAACAGATGCCACCTCGCCCAGACACACAGGTGCACTGCTTACAGCAGTGTATCAGACACAACAGGGACACAAATGTGAGAAAGAAACAACAGTTGCAGGTGGGACAGAGCCACGCGAGAAGACTGTACAGGGACAAGACTGTTTAATAGTTCAGCTGCACATTATGACTGGATCACTTTTCTGTTTGTGTTTTATCAGCAGTTAGAGCCCAGTGACCAAAGGAAAAACAGCCTAACACATATGAAAAATAAAAACTGTGTGAGACTTCTATATGAACTAAGCTGACTAGTAAACTAAACAGTCATGATTTATTTCACTGAGGTATAATTGGCATATAACATTATGCTAGTTTCTAGTGTACAACTAATAATTCAACATCAGTATGTATGTACATATATTGTGACATGACCATCACAAGTCTAGTTAACATCTGTCACAAGTAGTTACTAATTTTCCTTCTTGTGATGAGAACTTTTAAGTTCCACTCTTGGCAATGTTCCAATACACAACACAGTATCATTAACCATTGTCACCACAGTCATGGTATTTTTAAATTGAATTTTATTAGGTAAGTTATGTTCAGTAAATCTGGCACAGAACTGTATAATATGCCACAATTACCTGTCTAATAAACCAAATTTAATCAACATTTTATTCCAAACAGAAAACATGTCATTCATAAAACGTATCTATAAAAATCAGTTAACACCTGACCAGGCAGAGACACAGTGGATAGAGCGTCGGACTGGGATGCGGAAGGACCCAGGTTCGAGACCCCGAGCTCGCCAGCTTGAGCGCGGGCTCATCTGGCTTGAGCAAAAAGCTCACCAGCTTGGACCCAAGGTCGCTGGCTCCAGCAAGGGGTTACTCGGTCTGCTGAAGGCCCATAGTCAAGGCACATATGAGAAAGCAATCAATGAACAACTAAGAAGTCGCAACGTGCAATGAAAAACTAATGATTGATGCTTCTCATCTCTCTCCGTTCGTGTCTGTCTGTCCCTGTCTATCTCTGCCTCTGTAAAAAAAAAAAAAAAAAAAAAAAAAATCAGTTAACATGTAATTATAAAAAAAAAAACAGTTTTGAGAATTCAACAAACCCCCAAAAGGCCAGGATACAGCAGAAACTGCCAGCTAAAATAATTTTTGTCTGAAGAATGTGCAACATATATATTTACATGAGCAATGCCGTACTTTTCTCAAGGATTGAGCATTATTGTTCACTCTGCACTACTACGTCATGGACAGAGCAGATCTCATGTCTAACTTTCAGATTAAAAATATATACACATAAAACTTTAAGTTGCCTGTCTACTGAAAGAGATACAGAGCTAATGTTTCAGTTCTATTAGTTCCTGGTCTCCATATCAGGAAACACCCCTCCCTGCAGAATTGTCACAAATGTCATGGCCGTGTACAGATCAAACTGGCTGCAATAGGATAAGAGCCAAAAGAACAAAAGCAGTTCAATATCTGCTTCCTAGCAACCCCTCACCCATCCATGGCAGGACGATGGAACCAATCGTGTGTTGTCCCCACCAGATGGTACGGCACGCTGGGGACGCTGATGCTCCAGCAACAAGGATGCATATGTGTTCACACATGCAAGTGGGCACATGTGCATATGTAGACTTAAAGGGTGGGGGCAAGGGGTTGACAGACTTCGTCAACATATTCACAAAATGGTAACTGGCAGCTCCCTGTGCCAAGCAACGTGCAGGGCACTGACCACTGCGAGGTGAACAAGGTGTGCTCTCCGTGTTCAGAAAGCCCACACTCTCAATCAGGGAAAGGAACGGGAGAGCAGCTGGGGGCCTGGAATAACTGGTGGGCAGGGTGACAACCACCGCTCAATACAACTCAGTCCACATTGACCCAAGATACCTGCTGTTACTTACATGTGCCAAGAGGTAGCAACCCCAACTCAAGCTGCCCATCGGGCCTATTACCTTACTATTTTACAGACTCCCAGTGTTGACTAGAGCTCATCTACAAGTGACTACGACAAGCAAGGCAGGTGATGCCTGGTCTCGTGAACAAACCTTCTCCATCTTGATCACAGAGCCAGAACAGGCTGCCTGCCATGCCAGCCAAACTGAAGAGGACTAAGTTCCACTGGTAAAACCATGTAACTTAAATGTGAACAGTGGGAAAGGGGGAAGGCTGAGGCCTTCTTCAAAACTTTGTGGAAAATGAGAAAATCATGGGTCTAGGAAGCAGAGGTGTCCGGTATCTTTCCAAACAAAGTAACCATGCAACCTTAAGAAGTCCCCACATCCCATCAATACTAAGTGCAAACCGACCACTAAGCAACTGAAGAACCCCCTGAATGAACTGCTTATGACTGTTCTTGGAATCAGTTTGTCCGGGCACAGGCAGCTCTGCCAGCTCATCGGTACCAACCACGGGGTGGTGGTCAGGGGCACGAATTCCATCCTCCCTCCCCTTCCTCAGATGGCCATGGACGTGCATTCCCACACGGGAGTGAAAAGAAGCACAGCGGGACGGGACAGGAGAGGTCCACGGCTGCCCAGGACCTCTCCACTGACCAAGGGGTGGGGGACAGGAATAGCCCAAAGGACAGAGTAACTGCATGGAAGAGGAGGTAACACCAGAGAAAAGCCTGTCCTTTAAACAATTCCCCAGACAGATAAAGGGGCCGGGTACCGAGCATTCTAAGCCAAGAGAAGCTGAGGGACAAGAGCCTAGAAATGGTGTGTTCAGAGGAAAAGGAGATGCAGCCAGTGCTCCGAGCCTGTACAAGGCAAGCAGGACAAGCAGGGCAGGAAGGTCAGAGGGGTGCTTATCAATACAGAACGGTCCTTGCTGGGCGCTTACCCCCTTCTCACCTCTATACTGCAACAGCTACTTAAAGCAGGCCTCCGCAACTAACTCTGAGCCACCGTGCCACAGAGCCTGCCTGCATCCTTCCCAGCAGTTACTGGAGCTGTTTCACTCAAGCATCATCTCTCTGCGCAATCTGCAGGGAACTCCAGGAGCTCAGAGATGGAGAGGACACAGGCCTTGTCCTGGCTCACTGTCTCTGGGCCTCAGCTCTCCTACCTGGGAGCTGCAGGAGCTGAGCCAAATGATGGATGTGACTCTTTTCCAGACCTGACATGCTAAGAGTCTAAAACTCAAAGCCAGAGCCTAGGTATCGGGCAACAAAAACAAACTGTGACTGATGGAGCAAAATACACAGGGAGGAGGGGACTAGATGAGCAGGAGTCCGGGGGGCGGGGGAGGCAGAGAACGAGGCAGGAATCACAGGGCAGGCAAGGCTACCTGAGGAGTGGGCGGTACGAACAAAAAGCGGCCCCTACATCACACGTATGTAACGCTGATGAGCTGGGAGGGCTACACTTGACACTGCACGTTATTTCCAAGAATTTCAAACAGATTACTAAGAAGGGTCTTGATTTTTATAATTGTAAGAGTGTGCCATCTAGTGGCTTAAAACCCCTTAAGCCAAAAAAGGAAGTTTGAAATAGTGAGAGAGACACTGACACACTCTGCCCAGTGACCAGTGGGTGTGCGGAGCGCACGCACGCGCACGCACACACGCACACACACACAAAGGAAGGGTAGAAAGAAAAAAAACTGCACATCTCAAAATTAAAGTACTTATCCTATGCCTGGCAAAGTAAAGACTCAAGAACAGTCACCACTATGAAGCTGGGAGCCATTCCTCTCCTGAGGTAACAGAAATGGTCCCACCTTTAATTGAGTTTAGTATATTGTAAGGCCAGCAGCCACGGCCACCATCACAGCCGCCCGGCCCATGCAGGTTCACATTAGATTCGAACAGATGGTAATGAAACAATGGAGCCAAGAACTGGTGGGCCATTAGCTTTAATCCTAGCTTGCACCCTGCGGGCAAGTAAAAACACACACTAGGAAAACACTTCCCTTTCCATTCAGGGCTCCCAAAGCCACTGACTAATCCAAGTTTCCTAGAATCAAAGTTTCTACCTCACCAGCCTTATTCACCTCTGTTCCCCATCTCCTTCTCTCTGCACAAACTGGCTTCTCCTTCAGCACCTCGCCATCTTGGCTGCCTCTCCTCTAGCATGGGCTCCTCTGCCCCATTTTATAGTGTAGAAATCAAAACCTTTAATCCAATATACAAACAAGGATGTCTGCTGTGGACCGTAAATGGCAAAAAGCCTTTGTAGATTTGAGGCTTAGCAAAAGGCTAAATTCCCCCTCAATATTGCTATGACGCTGAGTATTTGCACCCACTTCACTTGCTTGCTTAAGTTGCTGGAAGCAATTTACATGCCCTTCCTCTTATTCTTTGTTCAGATGTTGGCTGATTTAGTTTATGCATGGGGGGGGGGGGGGATTCCTGTTTATGCCTTGGGAGAGTTCCTGTTTTAGCCTCAGATGTGTAACTTTGTATCAAGGACTTCCTTGATTTGCATATGGCTATATAATAAAGCAATCTGGGGCTATGGGGCACTTGGACATTGCCATCAGCATTGAAGAGTCCTCCCAATCCCATCCTTTTTCTTAATGGGTCTGTTTTCTTAATTCTGCACCGTTCTCACTCAAAACCCAGAATTAGGAGCCGCATTAGTCTGCGGCAGAAGTCTCTGATACAAAGTCACTTAGGGTGAGAAAGGCTTAGTCTTAAAACTAAACCTTAGGCTATAACCACCCTGCCTGCTTACAGCCTGTCCCCCACACCCAATGCAAACTATAAGCGAGCAAACATATATCATATTTCCAAACTTATTTGATGTAAGGCCAGAAGCCAGGGCCACAGCCGCCTGGCCCATGCAGGTTCGCACTGGATTTGGACAGTCGGTAAAGAAACAATGGAGCCAAGAACTGGTGGGCCATAGTCTTTAATCCAAGCTTGCACCCGGTGGGCAAGTAAAAACACACACTGGGTTCCAAAACCCACTCACATTCAGTGCTCACAAAGCCACTGACTTATCCGAGTTTCCTAGAATCAAAGGTTTCTAGCTCACCAGCCTTATTCTCCTCAGTTCCCCATCTCCTTCCTTATCCCAGATACAAACTCTGCACAAACTGGCATCTCACTCAGCACTCCGTCATCTTGGCTGCTTCTCCTGGCCTACTCCACGTGGCCTCTTTCTGCTCTCTGCTCTGCTCCCTCTGCTCTCTCATGCTAATCATCCCAGGAACCAAGAGCGTAAACTCTCATTCTGCCCCCATTTTATAGTGTAGATTCCAAACCTTTAATCCAATATACAAAATAGGGAAGTCTCTAATACAAAGACACTTCTCTGAGGCATGATTGGATTGTACCGCCCCACATCAAAATGGGTGGGAAAGGCTTAATCCCAAAACCAAGCACCAGGCTACAAGGATTCTACCTGCCCACAGAGACACACATTAATATCACCTGGGTGACGGCCTCCTCGTGGGCAGCGCCGTCTTTAACAAAGTGAGCATAATATACTTTATCTCTCCAACTTTTGACCAACATATATCTTAAATATTCTCTACTATAAAAATCTTACTACTGCAATATCTTAAATTCTACTTATCTTCATTTATTAGGTAAGGCACTTCTAAGAAGAATACATAGTCATGACTCTTCCCATCAATGGTTTTCAAATATAAGTTTGCATCAGAATCACCTCGAGGGCTTGTAAATCAGACTACTGGGCCGCCATCCGAGGTCTGACTCAGTGGGTCTTGGTGGTGTTCAACAACCCGCACATCCAACAACAGTCTCCCAGTGAGCCTGAGGCTGCCGGCCAGCCAGCACACCTGAAGAACGCAGTTTTACACTGCTGAGCTCTAGAGGACACAGCTCACTACAAAGCAAAACAGAAAGCATCACACTACTCAGTCAACAACCAAAGAGAACTGATTACATTGCATGGTTAGCTGTGAAGACAAAACCTGAGAATTTTTGTCGGATGGAGAAAGCACTATTATAGACTGCTTACTTCAGTAACTGCTTACTTCATTTTCCTGGCGATGTAATAATTAATGTATTTACAATTGGTTATAAATTCGTTAAAATCTACTTTCAAATTTAGAATCAAGAGGGATAGGAAAAATTTGTAAAGTTCAATATCCCTTACTTTTATCCCTTCCAAACAGAACTGGACCCAGATTCAGAGTGCCTAAAATAGAGGTCAGCAAACGTCTTAACCAGAAAGGGCCAGATAAATATTTTAAGCTTTGTGGCCCATATGCTCTCTTTCACAACTACTCATTTCTGTCACTGTGCAAAAAAATATAGAAAATATATACAAAAATAAATAAATACTACTCTGTTCTAACAAAATTTTAGTTCTAGACACAGAAATTGGAATTTCATATAATTTTAATGGGTCATAAAATAGTCTTCTTTTGATTTTTTTCACAATTAAGAAAAAATATGTATAAAATCTATTCTTAGCTCACAGGCCACACAAAAAGTAGCAGAAATGGCCCACAGGCTGTGGTATGTCAAGACCTGGGATGATAGAAGGCCACTGAGCATGACTAGGAGACACAAGTTTCACACTTACCAGTTACACCATCTTGGTAAAGTCTCTTAGCCTCCTGGGCCTTTAGTTTATCCATCATCATGACAATCTCTTACAGAACTGTAAAGACTAGGATTCAGTAATTATCTGGTAATTAGTAAAGACTCGATTATAATCTTAACTTCTAAATTAAGTCAATTCAACACCAGATTAGGGAGTGCCTAAGATGTGCAAGGTGCTAGGCTAGCAGTGCAGGAGGCTCTGTAGCAGGAAACCAAATGTTCCCTGCCCTGACAAATTTACAGTCTTGTGGGCTAATGAGACTGTAATTTCACCTAAGAAAGGTCTGAGATAACCTGTTTCTGGCCTTTATTCATGCAGTTGTTCCCGCTGAGCTCTTAAATTTTCATTCTGCCAAAGTCAGACTTTCAGTCAATTATGCAACAAGTCTTTATTAGGCACCTGATTTGCCAGGCCCTGTTCTAAGTGCTGAAATAGAGCTGCAAGTACCACAAAGTTCATGCACTCATGGAGTTTACGTCAGTATTGCTTCTTCCCTTTTTTATATGTTTTGGCAAAGCCAAGTCACTGTTTAACAACTGAGCCAAAATATACTGACAGATACTCCCTGCAAAGCGCTGCACAGAGCCCCTTAGCAGGGCCACTGCCTCACAGGTTATGACCTTGAATAAAAGGAACAGATTCTTTCTCACCAACATACAGATGGATCCTAAAGGCTCAGCCCAACCAAACATAATATAGCAGATAGAGGAGAAAAAACAAAAAAGAAACACGCAGGCTTTAAAGACCAAAGAAACTCTGAGAAATGCAAGAATTCATGAACGTCTATAGTCATCCAGAGCAGAGTCAGCAAACTATCGCCTCTGAACCAGCGCCAGCCCATAAATAACGCTGTATGGGAACCTGATCACACCCGCTCGTGTATGTGTCGTTTCTCGCTTTCACACCACTGTGGAAGAGCTGCATAGTTACAACAGAGACCATGTGGCCCTCTACTGGAAAGTGTGCTGCTGCTCATTGGTGTGGAGCAAAGAAACAATTAGGGGGCAGGGGTGACAGCAGACTAGGAAACTTAAAAGACCTAACTACAGAAGGCCTTTGATGCTAAACCAAGGAGCTGTATCTCTGTACCAAAGGCTAAAAGAAATTAGAGGTGAATTTTTTTTTTTTTGTATTTTTCTGAAGTTGGAAACAGGGAGGCAGTCAGACAGACTCCCGCATGCGCCCGACCGGGATCCACTCAGCATGCCCACCAGGGGGCGATGCTCTGCCCATCGGGGGCATCGCTCTGTTGCAACCAGAGCCATTCTAGCACCTGAGGCAGAGGCCACAGAGCCATCCTCAGCACCCGGGCCAATTTTGCTCCAATGGAGCCTTGGCTGTGGGAGGGGAAGAGAGAGACAGAGAGGAAGGAGAGGGGGAGGGGTGGAGAAGCAGATGGGCACTTCTCCTGTGTGCCCTGGCCGGGAATCGAACCCGGGACTCCTGCACGCCAGGCCGACGCTCTACCACTGAGCCAACCAGCAAGGGCCAAGAGGTGAATTTTTAAGCTTCAGACTTGTACTTTTAAGACTTGCACTCCTTGCTGGAAACACAAAGAAAACAAATCAGAGGAGGAGTGGGCAGGAAGCAGAGACCACACTTGATAACATACATATTGTATAAGAAGTAATGAGTGTCGGCCCTGGCTGGTTGGCTCAGTGGTAGAGCGTCGGCCTGGCGTGCAGGAGTCCCGGGTTCGATTCCCGACCAGGGCACACAGGAGAAGCGCCCATCTGCTTCTCCACCCCTCCTCCTCTCCTTCCTCTCTGTCTCCCTCTTCCCTTCCTGCAGCCGAGGCTCCACTGGAGCAAAGATGGCCTGGGTGCTGGGGATGGCTCTTCAGCCTCTGCCCCAGGCGCTAGAGTGGCTCTGGTCGCAACAGAGCGACGCCCCGGAGGGGCAGAGCATCGCCCCCTGGTGAGCAGAGTGTCGCCCCCTGGTGAGCGTGCCGGGTGGATCCCGGTCGGGCACACGCGGGAGTCTGTCTGACTGTCTCTCCCCGTTTCCAGCTTCAGAAAAATACAGGAAAAAAAAAAAAAAGAAGTAATGAGTGTCTGAACTGTGCGGATGGCAGTAGAAATGGAGAGGGGGAGACAGAGTTGACATATATCAGAGAAGAATAAACAAAAAGTCTTAAAGAGTCATAAGTATGAGTTAAGAGAGTTACGAAAGTGAATCTCAGGGTTTGGTTTGGTGGGAATGTTATATATATGTTAAGATTTGGAAATAGAAGAGAAAATGTAGAACTGGAGGTAAAATATGGCTGACACAGTTAGAATATAATGAGTATGAGGTATTGTAAGCAAGCTAACCAAGAGAAGATGTTCCGTGGGCAGGTGGGTAAATAGCTCTGTGGTCCAAGAGTGGCTTACGGGATACAGATTTGGGAGATGCCACATAACATTTAAGTGGTTAAATATGTTTGGTTCAAGTTGCTTTTAAAGAACATATGGGGCCCTGGCCGGTTAGCTCAGTGGCAGAGCGTCGGCCTGGCGTGCAGGAGTACCGGGTTCGATTCCTGGCCAGGGCACACAGGAGAAGCACACATCTGCTTCTCCACCCCTCCCCCTCTCCTTCCTCTCTGTCTTTCTCTTTCCCTCCCGCAGCCAAGGCTCCATTGGAGCAGTTTGCCCAGGTGCTGAGGATGGCTCTGTGGCCTCTGCCTCAGGCGCTAGAATGGCTCTGATTGCGGCAGAGCGACTCCCCAGATGGGCAGAGCATCGCCCCCTGGTGGGCATGCCAGGTGGATCCCGGTCAGGCGCATGCGGGAGTCTGTCTGACTGCCTCCCCATTTCCAACTTCAGAAAAATACAAAAAATAAAAATTAAAAATTAAAAAAAAAAAAAGAACATATGGAAGGCCCTAGCCAGGTGGCTCAGTGAATAAAACATCATTGGATGCACTGAAGTCACAGGCTCAATACCTGGTCAGGACACATACAAGAAGCAATCAATGAGTGCACAACGAAACGGAACTAAGTGGAGCAATGAGCTGATACATCTCTCTTCCTTCCTCACTCTGTCTCTCAAATCAATCAAAAATTTGAAAAAATAAAATAAAAGAGAAAACATATAGAGCAAATAAGAGAAAAATAAGTGGCCAAAGGATTCCACTAAAAATCTACTAGAATTCATAATCAGGATCAAAATATTATAGGATACAAGATCAATATACATAAATCAATTGTAACCCTATACACTAGCAATAAACACTTGGGCGGAAAAGCAAATACACACACACACACACACACACACCCATACACACCCATCACGCATCTAGACAAGAGGAGAAAGACACTCGCCCTGCCCGTCCACACTTGTGCCATCCCCCACCCGCCCTGCCCGTCCACACCTCTCGGACCCCAGCAAACTCCGGACGGGCTCAGACCAGCCCCCAGTGCTCCTCAGTCCAGTGTTCTCAGCAGCCGTGAACAATGGAAGGCAGGCAGCACCTACAGTCAAGTGTATTCCTATCTCTCACTAGGGCAATGTCCCAGGAAAGGATGTCTCCTCATTTTATTTAAACCCCCAAAACCTTCTCACAAGGGTTTTCAGATGGGAAACAGAGGAGATCAGAATCCCCTACAGAAGTTTTTACTGTAACAGATACTAGGATCCCAGCCCACAACGACTTGACCAAGCCTTTGAGAGTAGAGCCCATTTATGCACTTTTTAATATTCTCCATAGGTGATTCTGTCATCTACACCTTGTTAAGAACCATCTGCCTAGAAAACAGAATGTCAATAAAAATAATGAACAAGCCTGACCAGGCAGTGGCGCAGTGGATAGAGTGTTGGACTGGGATGCGGAGGACCCAGGTTCGAGACCCCAAGGTCACCAGCTTGAGCACGGGCTCATCTGGTTTGAGCAAAGCTCACTAGCTTGGACCCAAGGTTGCTGGCTCGAGGAAGGGGTTACTCAGTCGGCTGAAGGCCCATGGTCAAGGCACATATGAGAAAGCAATCAATGAACAATTAAGGTGTCACAAGGAAAAACTAATGATTGATGCTTCTTATCTCTCTCTCTGTTCCTGTCTGTCCCTATCTATCCCTCTCCCTGACTCTCTCTTAAAAAAAAAATAATAATAATAATAATGAATAAATTAGTTGATTTCTTAGATGTCCTTGTTCCTATTTCCTCCCCTCAACCCACATCTGAGGCTGACAGTCATCATCTAAAGACTTAATTCCCTCCAGTCCTAGGATGGATTTAAGCAACCCCACTGCCAAAGCACACATGTTCTATCCATCTATCACACTACCTGTGTCCTGGTTTCAGGATGGCCTGGGTTCCAAGACCAAAGTCTCACCTAGGGTTCCAATTCCAAGAGTTAAATTACTGCAGCGTTTCTCAAACCTGTTATCTCAAGAAAAACATGTTGTCTTGGGAGCTGTTGCCTTGGAACCCTAGCCCCCTCTCTATTGAATACTGATGTCAGGTATCCCCAGTGATGGGTCTTTCCACAGTGCCTGCTACCAACCTCCTCACTATAATTTTCCTCTTATAGAGGCCAGCAGTCTATACTACACCTCCTTAGTATTTGAGCAGCTTGCTAAAACACCATCTACTATCCCTTCCCAGGGCATTACTAGCAAAGTGTGTCCAAGAGTGACCTACCTTGAGGTTTCACAGCTAATAAGTAGCACAACCAAGAATAGAATTCAGGTCTCCAGTCTCCTAATCCAGTACACATTCTATTACATCAAAAAAAATGTTTTTTCATTTTCTGTCTGTTTATAAAACATAATGAAGCATCATTTCTTCATTCCTACATAATAGGTACAGATTCAACAGTCTTTGTTACTCTCTACTCCTAAGAGGGACCTGTAGTATCAGAGAAAGTCAATCTGGCCCAAGTCCCATCAAGCTACACTATCACCAGAACACTCTGAAAGAAAGAGTGGGGTAGAGAGCTGGATTGGCTCATTGATTGACTTACCCGCTGAACAGATTCAAAAATTTATAAAGATCTTCAAAGGCTCACATACTTGCAATGGTAACATAATGAGCATTAGCCCATCCAGTTGAAGAATCTCCCAACACAGACGTGATGGATGAGTGAAAGCTGATTCAGAAATAATTTAGTGGTTTTCCATGCGAGGCCAAAAAGGTCAAATTCATAAAGCATTGTCTTCTACTTTAAAAAACAGAAAAACACTTCCTCTCTCTCTCTTCGCCTCCCACAGCCAAGGCTCCATTGGAGCAAAGATGGCCCGGGCGCTGGGGATGGCTCCTTGGCCTCTGCCCCAGGCGCTAGAGTAGCTCTGGTCGCGGCAGAGCGACGCCTCAGAGGGGCAGAGCATTGCCCCCCGGTGGGCAGAGCGTGGCCCCTGGTGGGCGTGCTGGGTGGATCCCGGTCAGGCGCATGCAGGAGTCTGTCTGACTGTCTCTCCCAGTTTTCAGCTTCAGAAAAGTACAAAAAAATAAAAAATAAATAAAAATAAATAAAAAGAAAAAAAGAAAAAGAAAAACAGCCAGCAAGACGCTACTAAGGAGCAAGATACTTCTGGGCCACACGTGTCTATCCATCCATACTGCAGATGAAAACAGACCACAGGATTTGGCCAAGACTCACTTCCCTGCCTCCTCAGATACAAATGCCCATGAACCTCCCTCAAAGAAATTAGTCTGTGAAGCTCAGAAGTCCCTTATCTCACATCTAAGGTTTTCACCTCTTACAAGTCATTGCAGTTGTCTCTATAGCACCAATACCTCACTTCTCTTCAAAAAACCAACCGGACTTATGGAAAGAAGAACTTTCTCATGCTGCAGGAATGAGAAATGGAGAGGCAAAATGAAAAACTCCTTAAAATAAGGTCAACTCGAATGCTGGCACTCATACTTCTCAGGTACAAGGCTGCACATTAATCTCTCAAATGTCACCAGACCCTGCGTTACCGAAAGCCAAGCGCGTGGTCACACTGCAGTAGGAGGTCACCTGCACGATCGTGACTGCAGTACTCATTTCTCTTCCAGAAGCAATCCTTCATGAAATTACTAATCTGATCTAGTTAGGGTTTATTGAAAATTGATATTGCAATTTACACCTGCCTGCTCCTCTAGCTGTCAATACAGTATATCTTCCCACATATGGATGCCTTGATTCTCCCAGAATACATTCGACCTTAGGAACCAGAGAAGAAAGACAGGCAATTTTATGGCAGTGTAATGGCTATGAAAGTCCACTGATGACTTCCCAAAAGCATCTCACAGATGTAGATGGAATGTCCACCTCATAGGACTGTGATGGCAAACCTATGGCACGCATGTCAGCACTGACACACGTAGCCATTTTCGATAACACGCAGCCACATACCAGAGAAGTATGGGGCCACATGCCGAGAAGGATGTTTCATCCTCGGCTCCTGCACGGCCAGGTGCAGTAGACAAGGATAAAACATTTGCTGTAGTGTAGACACTCTGTGCCGGAGGTCTGTAGGCCAAAACAACAGAACTCTGGCACAGAGCGTCTGGTTTTGGGACTTCCAGTTAGGCCGCTAGGGGATCTTTGACTTCACTTCCGGCCTGCAGAGCAGGGAGCAGCGGAATGCCACGGGGGACGCATCTCTGGGGGCCCTGTGATCGGCATTACCAGCAACCACATAACCACAGCAACCATCATCCAGTCTGCTGTTCTGAGGTGTCGTAGATTTCTAACTGACCATCATTACTGAAATAAGTGAGGGGGAGGCGAGGGCCTGTGCTATGGGTGCCGTTTCCTGCCATTAGAAATACCTGACTTCAAACTATATTATAGGGCCACGACAATCAATACAGCATGGTATTGGCAAAAAAATAGACACTCAGACCAATGGAACAGAATAGAAAGTCCAGAAATAAAACCACATATATATAGTCAAATAATTCTTGATAAAGGGGCCAACAACACACAATGGAGAAAAGAAAGCCTCTTCAATAAATGGTGCTGGGAAAACTGGAAAGCCACATGCAAAAGAATGAAACTGGACTACAGTTTGTCCCCCTGTACTAAAATTAACTCAAAATGGATCAAAGATCTAAACATAAGACCTGAAACAATTAAGTACATAGAAGACGACATAGGTACTAAACTCATGGACCTGGGTTTTAAAGAGCATTTTATGAATTTGACTCCAAAGGCAAGAGAAGTAAAGGCAAAAATTAATGAATGGGACTACATCAGACTAAGAAGTTTTTGCTCAGCAAGAGAAACTGATAACAAAATAAACAGACAGCCAACTAAATGGGAAATGATATTTTCAAACAACAGCTCAGATAAGGGCCTAATATGCAAAATATACAAAGAACTCATAAAACTCAAAAACAAACAAACAAACAAACAATCCAATAAAAAAATGGGAAGAGGACATGAACAGACACTTCTCCCAGGAAGAAATACAAATGGCCAACAGATATATGAAAATATGCTCATCTTTTTTAGTTATTAGAGAAATGCAAATCAAAACTGCAATGAGATACCACCTCACACCTGTTAGATTAGCTATTATTAACAAGACAGGTAATAGCAAATGTTGGAGAGGCTGTGGAGAAAAAGGAACCCTCATACACTGTTGGTGGGAATGTAAAGTAGTACAACCATTATGGAAGAAAGTATGGTGGTTCCTCAAAAAACTGAAAATAGAACTACCTTATGACCCAGCAATCCCTCTACTGGGTTTATACTCCCAAAACTCAGAAACATTGATACGTAAAGACATATGCAGCCCCATGTTCATTGCAGCATTGTTCACAGTGGCAAGGACATGGAAACAACCAAAAAGCCCGTCAATAGATGACTGGATAAAGAAGATGTGGCACAAATACACTATGGAATACTACTCAGCCATAAAAAATGATGACATCGGATCATTTACAGCAAAATGGTGGGATCTTGATAACATTATACGAAGTGAAATAAGTAAATCAGAAAAAACCAGAACTGCATTATTCCATACGTAGGTGGGACATAAGTGAGACTAAGAGACATTGATAAGAGTGTGGTGGTTATGGGGGGAGGGGGGAGAGGGAGAAGGAAAGGGGGAGGGGGAGGGGCACAAAGAAAACTAGATAGAAGGTGACAGAGGACAATCTGACTTTGGGTGATGGGTATGCAACATAATTGAACGACAAGATAACCTTGACTTGTTATCTTTGAATATATGTATCCTGATTTATTGATGTCGCCCCATTAAAAAAATAAAATTATTAAAAAAAAAAAAAGAAATAGCGGCAGCCATCTTAATTTACATAAGATGCAACTTGCAGAATTTCAAGACAGCATCTGGGCTCAGGTTTTTGTCGACATGAGGTCAAAGCTTGAGAATCTGGAAAGGTGCTGGTTGGAGAATCAAGAGGAGTGCCACTATGAACAGGAAATTTGGAGTGCCTGGAACCAATTACCAGACACTTTAGCACCCTGGAAACTATAGCAATGGCTTTACTCACAATTTTTCCCTATGTACTTTTGTGAGACCTTATTAATATCAAATATCAGATCTTAAATAATATCAAAACCAACAAAAGAAACAGATTGACAGATGAAGTTAGTAGCACTTGCTTGGGCTTGAAATGTACAAAATACCAACCTTCAATTGAAGATTTAGCCAATGAAATTCAGCAACAAAAAAGTCACTAATAGGCAGGTTAGTTAAAGAATTCCCCCTCCCCCTCACTTATCTTAGTTCACGGCACCCCACACAAGTTAAATAATATCAAGACCAACAAAAGAAACTGACTGACAGATGAACAAAAAAGTCACTAAGCAGGAAAGTTAAATAGTTTTTAGTTTTTGGTTTGTTTTATTTTATTTATTTATTTTTTTTTATTTTTATTTTTTGTATTTTTCTGAAGCTGGAAACGGGGAGAGACAGTCAGACAGACTCCCGCATGCGCCCGACCGGGATCCACCCGGCACGCCCACCAGGGGCGACTCTCTGCCCCTCTGGGGCGTCGCTCTGCTGCGACCAGAGCCACTCTAGCGCCTGGGGCAGAAGCCAAGGAGCCATCCCCAGCGCCCGGGCCATCTTTGCTCCAATGGAGCCTCGGCTGCGGGAGGGGAAGAGAGAGACAGAGAGGAAGGAGGGGGTTTTTGGTTTATTAAATACAGTTATATATTACAATTATATATTTTTGTTATTTAAACTATAAATATCGTAAATTATGGTTTTTTTCTCAAAGTGATACACCACCCGAGTTATGCTCGGTTTTTTGGCGAATTTTGACACACCAAAGTCAAAAGATTACCCATCACTGTCATAGGAGGACAACAAAATTTGCCTGTGCCCTTGGGTAGACCTTTCAGATAGGGTAGACTCTCAACACTATCTTCTCCATTAGACCAAATTTAAACACTTGGGATGCCAGCCTACACTCCCCTAGATAATGCACTGTGTTAAGAGACTGTGGTCCCTCTGCATTCACCGCATCCCTTCTCATTCTCCGTGAAGATGGTTTCCCTCCATTTTGGGTCAGCGACCTTAGAATCATGGCACCCGAGAGCTCATTCACACACCAAACATTTTTTGTGTGTGTATTTTTCTAAAGTTGGAAACGGGGAGGCAGTCAGACAGACTCCCACATGCGCCCAACAGGGATCCACCCAGCATGCCCACCAGGGGGCGATGCTCTGCCCATCTGGGGTGTTGCTCTGTTGCAACCAGAGCCATTCTAGCACCTGAGGCAGAGGCCATAGAGCCATTCCCAGCGCCCGGGCCATCTTTGCTCTAATGGAGCCTTGGCTGCGGGAGGGGAAGAGAGAGACAGAGAAAAAGGAGAGGGGGAGGGGTGGAGAAGCAGATGGGCGCTTCTCCTGTGTGCCCTGGCCGGGAATCAAACCTGGGACTTCTGCACACCAGGCCGATGCTCTACCACTAAGCCAATTGGCCAGGGCCCACACACCAAACATTTTTGACCCCACCACTAATACAAGCTATTTATTTGGAATAGTCCCTTTATCCCATGAATGTAAAAGACTCATGATTTAAAATACTTGAGGTTTTGTCTAGGGGAAATCAGAAACCCATGTGAGATAAGCAAACCAGTATACATAAAGCATGGGCCTTCCACACGTCAGCAAGCCCTCACTTAAAGTTATTTCTCACTGTCCCCGAAAGAGCAGCGTTTCCAGACGACATCCCTTCCCACCTTCTGGGCTGTCCCGGAAGAGCAGGCCCTGCTGCAGGCTTGGGGGAGCGCCACGGCCAGCCGCTGGGCTCTCGGGCACTGCAGTCAGAGCAGTGAGTGCTCTGCAATCTCACTGTCACCTACATTAAGGCGACCTGAGATCATAGTTTATCACTCCCTGTACATGCCGTCTCTAGTTCTTTCCAGAAAACCTGTGTTTGACCTACACACAGTTGACTGAGAGAGAAAAAAAAAAGCATAGCCATGACATCTGCTCCTCAATCACGGCTCTTCCCCACGGACTGTGTAAGACATGAGTGCCCTTCTTTTTTCTTTTTCTTTTTCTTTTTTTTTTTGTATTTTTCTGAAGTTGGAAACGGGGAGGCAGTCAGACAGACTCCCGCATGTGCCCGACCGGGATCCACCCGGCATGCCCACCAGGGGGCAATGCTCTGCTCATCTGGGGCGTTGCTCGGTTGCAACCAGAGTCATTCTAGCACCTGAGGCAGAGGCCACAGAGCCATCCTCAGTGCCTGGGCCAATGGAGCCTTGGCTGCAGGAGGGGAAGAGAGAGACAGAGAGGAAGGAGAGGGGGAAGGGTGGAGAAGCAGATGGGCGCTTCTCCTGTGTGCCCTGGCAGGGAATCGAACCCGGGACTCCTGCACTCCAGGCTGACACTCTACCACTGAGCCAACCGGCCAGGGCCATGAGTGCCCTTCTTAACAGAAACCCCAGTATCTTTCTTTTTTTTTCTTTTTTTGACAGTCAGAGAAAGGGACAGATAGGAACAGACAGACCAGAAGGCAGAGAAATGAGAAGCATCAATTCTTCATTGCAGCACCTTAGTTGTTCATTGATTGCTTTCTCATATGCCTTGACTGGGGGGCTACAGCAGACAGTGACTCCTTGCTCAAGCCAGCGACCTTGGGCTTTAAACCAGCGACCTTCGGGCTCAAGCCAGCGACCATGGGGTCATGTCTATGATCCCACACTCAAGGCAGTGACCCTACGCTCAAGCTGGTGAGCTTGTGCTCAAGCTGGAGACCTTGAGTTTCGAACCTGGGTCCTCTGCGTCCCAGTCTGATGCTCTATCCACTGCGCCACCGCCTGGTCAGACCCCAGTATCTTTCTTAACCAAGATAAAAGCACTCAAGTGAAAGCCTGTTTAAAGAGTCTCTTTTTCTTTCTTCTTCAATCCCTTATTTATTGTAGTTTTACTAAGTAATGATTTACATTCCATGAAAATCAAAGGGCATGAGAGCTCTTTAGGGGTAATGAAATACTCTAACACTGATCGTAGCTGTGGTTGCACAAATCTATACCCTTACTAAAAATCACTGACTTATATGCTTAAAATCAAACAGCCACTAAGGGTTCTGAGCATAGGTGGCTTCTCAAACAGGCCCAAGAAAGAAGACGTGCTCTCCATCTT
Source organism: Saccopteryx leptura (assembly GCF_036850995.1). Lineage (NCBI taxonomy): Eukaryota > Metazoa > Chordata > Mammalia > Chiroptera > Emballonuridae > Saccopteryx > Saccopteryx leptura. The sequence goes on from NC_089507.1 coordinate 152,774,673, forward strand.
GTGTCTGTGTTGAGCTGTAAATTAGGGCCTAGAAGATGTTACCGTCAAACACTAATTACCTCTGTGTAATTACCAAGGAACTGTTGAGATTCTAAATGGAGTAAGTCAGCTTTTGCTTGAAGAAACTTACAATGAAATAAGGAATAGTACTTTTTTATAAAACTGTACACTGTTGAAACAATGTCATTTAAAAATATGTACACAGATGAAGTTGTACATTTGAATGTAACTCACGTAGAGGGCCCTCAGCTCCAATACGTGAGCCCTACACAGTCCTGTGCACCGGAGAGCAGGCACTCCCACCGCACCTCCACCAGCGAGCACAGCACCCCTGCACTAAAAGTTCAATGCCGCGTCTCTGAGAACACAAAGGAGGCAAGCGATTCCTCTCAGCTGGAACCACGGTGCAACGCAAGCCAAAACTGACAGAGCAAAGAGAACACAAACACCCCAAAAAAGAAGGCGGGAAAGAGTTGGGGGGAGCTGTAGGAGGGGGAGCAGGCTTGAAACATGAGATCGTCCAGGGAGGATGAAGTACACTCCTCAGAATGTGGCTTAGGGTATGTAGAAAAGAAAACAGTCAAAAACAGCAAATCCACAGAGCTTATCCCAAAGCTTCTCAATTAATCTTTGTTTTATTACCTGTTCTACCACCTCAATTCCTCTTCTTCAACAAGGCTTGCAGCATCAGAGAAAACAATGAATTTCATAAAACCTTGAGTTTGTATAATACCAATTTATCCCAGCTCCCCTCTGACTGATTTATTTCGCATTTATAAAATCCTTGCAGATGACAAATATCATAGGCTCATATTACTAGAGTAACCCAAAGTAAATAAGAATGTGATGAATATTTCAGATTTCTTAATTTAAAAAACAAACAAACACATAACAGAAATTACAAACAACACAGCAATATTTTTGTCACGTACAACAGGTCATTTACACAACTTCCTGCTTTATAACAACATTCATTCACAAACCTTGATGTAGCCATCTGTCTCCACGCTGACTGCCATCAAGATGTGCACGTAGCCCTGGCTGGTTGGCTCAGCGGTAGAGCGTCGGCCTAGCGTGCAGAGGACCCGGGTTCGATTCCCGGCCAGGGCACACAGGAGAAGCGCCCATTTGCTTCTCTACCCCTCCGCCGCGCTTTCCTCTCTGTCTCTCTCTTCCCCTCCCGCAGCTAAGGCTCCATTGGAGCAAAATGGCCCGGGCGCTGGGGATGGCTCTGTGGCCTCTGCCTCAGGCGCTAGAGTGGCTCTGGTCACAACATGGCGACGCCCAGGATGGGCAGAACATCGCCCCCTGGTGGGCAGAGCATCGCCCCATGGTGGGCGTGCCGGGTGGATCCCGGTCGGGCGCATGCGGGAGTCTGTCTGACTGTCTCTCCTTGTTTCTAGCTTCAGAAAAATGAAGAAAAAAAAAAAAAAAAAAAAAAAAAAAGATGTGCATGTGACTGCAGGACCAAGAAGAACCTCCCTTCTATGGTCTAATAGTATGTGTACCTTTCCAAAGTTTCTATTTAAAGATCATCCCCCCCACACACACAAAAAAAAACCCTACAATGTGCTTAGTTCCTGGGCCAAAAAGTGAAAGGCCTATGAGTAATAAATGGAATCTGACCTACAACAAACTGCTATCATGTAGTAACTATTTATTGCATGATCATTTCAATCCTATGATCTCAAGTGAATTCCACTGACCCTCCTGAAATACTGCTAGGAAAAAAATTATCAAATATTGGCCACTGTAATAAATCCAAACAATATCATCAGTGTGGAATGAACTAAACAGGCCAAATAAGGGGAAAAACCAGCAAAGGACTAAGATATAAAATTCTTTTAAAAGGGACAAGAAAAATTTAAAAAGAAAAATCAGAAAAGTGGGAGATAGATAAGAATATGAAATAGAAGAGAAGAAAAAGGGAAAAGAAAAATCAAAAGAAAGCAACTATTTTTCTTCTCCACTCAGGAACTTAGAATTACTTATCCAAGGAGCTCGCAGAGTTAGAGTATCAGCTGACTTACACTAGATGCTGTGACCTTCACAAAGATGTCCCCTACACAGTCTTTGCCTTTAAGCAGCTGACATGCCGATGCCCTCCATCTTTGCATCTTCCACAACACCCAAAAGATAAGAGAGTAATGGGACAGAGACCAGCTAGAGATGCAACAGGCTTTCTACCTCATCAGTCTTACTAATAGTGCAGATTTCTCTAATAAAGCATAGACACTATTGCCCTGGCTGGTTGACTCAGTGGTAGAGCGTGGGCCTGGCCTGCGGGGGACCCGGGTTCAATTCCCGGCCAGGGCACATAGGAGAAGCGCCCATTTGCTTCTCCACCCCACCCCTCCTTCCTCTCTGTCTCTCTCTTCCCCTCCCGCAGCCAAGGCTCCATTGGAGCAAAGATGGCCCGGGCACTGGGGATGGCTCCTTGGCCTCTGCCCCAGGCGCTAGAGTGGCTCTGGTCTCGGCAGAGCTACGCCCCGGAGGGGCAGAGCATCGCCCCCTGGTGGGCAGAGCATCGCCCCTGGTGGGCGTGCCGGGTGGATCCCGGTCGGGCGCATGCGGGAGTCTGTCTGACTGTCTCTCCCCGTTTCCAGCTTCAGAAAAATACAAAAAAAAAAAAAAAGCATAGACACTATTTAAGAGACAGAAAATTAATTTTTTAAATGTGTGTGTGTGCTGAAAAGTAAGGTATTAATACGTTTGTCTTAAAAGCACAAAATCAAGAGGTAGAATAAAACCAGGAAAGTCCTTAAAAGAGCAAAGCCTCCTTTAAAAACAATAAAATGTGGTATCAGAGAAGACATAAACATAAGGGAATATAGGTCACCCTCAACAAAAATCAAACCAGTAATCAGAGTGTCACAGGTGTGATTTATGCCCTGTTTAAGCTTGGCAAAATTCATAACAGAGCTGAGCCTGTCCCAGCAAAACAGTCGATCCTTTTTCTAGTAGCAAAATTTAAATTCAAGACAATGTGAAGCTATGCGAGGAAAATACAGTATCTGAAATATGAAAAGGAACACCTAAAAGGCCATACTTCATACAAGAAATTGACGAGAATGAAACAACACAATTTTCTCATTCTCTCAATAGGTTTACTTGATAATTGAAACAAATGTTTTCATTTAAGAGTGTCTGTAATTTGCAGCATATCCAATAATATTCAACTTTATAAAATATAAAGCCCTCTAACTTTGCATGTGATCACTCCACTACTAAACAAATAAAACAAAGGGCTATTATCATTTCAGATTATTTGACATATTATTTTCCAATTTTTTAATTTTTTTGACTAGACTCAAAACTGACCTTCAAATTGTTCAAGGTTATATATCAACTGACTCTTCAAGGCAGGAGCCACACAAATCACAAAGAAGGAATTAATAACATTATATTTACTCACTGCTATTGTTTCCTGAATGCCTGCTGTGTATTTAATCCTCAAAACAACTAATGGCTCACAGCACACTCATTTCAATTCCCTCTCCTCCCCTCTTAGGAGAGATCCTTGGCCCTGGCAGGTTGGCTCAGCAGTAAAGCGTCGGCCTGGTGTGTGGAAGTCCTGGGTTCAATTCCAGTCAGGGCACACAGGAGAGGTGACCATATGCTCCTCCATTCCTCTCTCTTCCCCTTCTCTTTCACTATCTCTCTCTTCTCCTTTCACAGCCATAGCTCAACTGGTTCAAGCGATGCAAGAGAGGAATGCGCAATCAATTCTGCCACATACTACTGTTATAACAATAACAACAAAAACTGGAAACAAGCCAAACTTTCTTCTACCAGAGAATGATAAACATGCTGCAATACAGTCCTAAAATGAAACAGGCTAATAGTAGTTAAAGATGAATGACCTAGAAATAGGCATTAAAAAGCAAATCTTAAAGTAAAATGTTTGTCTTCTGTGTGATTCCATTTATACACAAATAGCAAAACTAAGTATGAACAAGTGGTAAAACTATAAAGAAAGCAGCAAAATTATAAACCCAAAATTTAGTACAGTGGTTATCTCCAGGGGGACAGAGGGGATGGGATCAGGAAAGGACCTAAAAGGACGAGGGGTGTGCTTCTTTGTAGCATAAAAATTTCATAATAATAAAATTCTGAACAAAAACAAGGACAGACTTGTGACTGAACACACATTTCAATCAGGAAGTCTTAAGCACACTGAGTCAGAAAGGACTTACGAACACACAGAGTAAGTCTCAAAATCCAGGAGTCAAGTTAGGTTGGTTGGACTCACAATATTGGTATTCTTCCCCTTTATAAAACCAAAAAGGTCAGCTAAGTTATAAAGTTTATGTAAATTTTATTTTCAAATAACAAAATAACAGGGAAGCAAACATCGGTAGTGGAATGTGCCCAAAGTGTCAGTAACCCTCGGCCGACACGGCAGACACTGGGAGCGGTGGGGACAGGACACCCGAGAGCTATCAGAAGCGACCTGCAGTCAACACAGCCCCTCGTGCGAGAACAGAGAAGGGAAGTGGTGTCACCCCTGAGGCCTCCCCTCCAAGGGCACTTTCCACGCTGTGTTCGTGTTCTGTCAACACTGATGGGAGCTGGGATGCAACTCATCTCACAGATGAGGAAAATAAGATTCAGAGAGTCAAGAGGGAAGAAGAAATTCCTCAGTGAATAGTCCCAAGGCCCCACTTGGCTCAGAACCGCGTCAGTCACACAGATGAGCGGGACTGCAACTTCAACATGACAGATATTTAAGGTCGCTGCACCAGAGGAGGACACGAAGAAGCTAAAATAAGCAGCAGAATGGACAATTTCTTCTAAAATTGTGCCATGGTCTCTACACCTAATAGCCCACCCAGTGTGAGAACAGTGGTGCGTACCTGTACCCAGGGTGGTAAATGGCCGTGGTGATTCCGTGAGGGTAATGACCGCTGAAGCTGAAACAGTGACTCTCCTGATAGCTCTGATTTGTTCCAACACTAACGCAAGAAGGTAAAAAAGAAATATAATATATACCATTAAACCACAATGAGATGCCACTAAATACCCACTATAGTTAAATTAAAAAGACAGATAACACCAAATACTGACAAGCACGTAAAACAACCACAACTCTGATTATAGTGAGAATGAAGAATATAAAAACTTTAGGAAAAGGTCTGACAGTTTCTTATAAAAAATAATCTACCCTATAACTCAGCAATTCCACTCAAAGATATTGAACCAATGGAAGAGAAAATGGACAGCTATAAAGACTGGTATAAGAATGGTCATAGCAGTTTTATTTACAATAGCCTAAAACCAAAAACTCAGAAGTCCATCAATAGAACAAGGGATAAACAAATCATAAACGTTAAGGACTGAATGTCTGTGACCCGCCCCCCAACATGGACTGAATGTTTGAATCCTACCCAGAATACGTATGTTAAAACTCTAATGCTAATGAAATGGTATCTGGAGGTAATAAGGTCATGATGATGGAGCCCTCATGAATGGGATTTGTGCCCTAATAAGAAGAGGCCAGATAGCCAGCTAGCTCTCCTTCCACCATATGAGGCAGCAAGCAGTCGGAGGTCTCTGGTGAGAACAAGAAGTTCTCACCAGAACCAAGCCATGTTCGCACCCTGAACTCAGACTGCCAGCCTCCAGAACTGTGAGAAATAATCTTCTGCTGTTGATAAGCCACGCAGCTTATATATATTAATAGTATTTTGTTATGGCAGCCCAAACGTGAGATATTCATACAGTGAATACTAATCAGCAATAAAATGGAATAAGCTACGGACACATCTGAAAATATGATGAATGTCAAAACATGCTTGTGAAGGGAGACTTAGAAGTCTGAATCCATTGATGGGATTATTAGAACAGACAAAACTAATCTACACAAGAAAAAGGAAAAAAAAAAAGTATAAACAGTAGTTGCTCTGGGAGTGAGTGTGGCCAGATTTCCTGGAAAGAGAACTTTGACTGGAAAGAGATTCCAGCATGATGGTAACGTTCTGTGTCTTGACAGCAGTGTGAACCATGAAAGTGAACTCATTTGTCGTAACTCTCTGGCTGGTGCACTTAAGATCTGTGCACTCCATTGTGTGCAAATTTCACCTCAAAAGAAAGAAAACTGAAAGCAAATACTGAACTTTATTTAATCACAGGTATACTCAAGTATGTAAGTACTAAGTCTGAAACTCTTTAGAAACTAAGGCTGATTGATGGCTGGGTAGATGGATAGACAGAGATAGGACACAGCCAGTACACAATTTAAGGTGAGGTAGATGAGTTTTCACTACACAATTCTTTCAAACTTTCTATTATATTTGTAAGTTGTCATAATAAAATACTGAAAGAAAAAGAAAAGAACAAAATCTGATTGTAGGGCAGGGGAATAAACATTATTTTTGTCAAACAGGTCTTCCCAAATAGAACATTTTCTGTTTACCTGACAAGGTAACTTCTGAGTTCTCCGCGGTAATTGACGACCAAGAGCTCTGCAGACCACTGCGCACTTGCTTTATACTCCAAAAATACCAGCCCGGCAACGGCATAGCTCAAGTCTCCTGCTAAACCAGATGCCTGTCGACGAGGGGGAAACTAAGTCACTAAAAGATAGATACAAGTTAACATATGCATAATTGGAAGATGTCGGAGACCGGGCCTTCCCAGGTGCCATCTGTATAAGACAGCCCTAGATCTATCTGTATACCATACCGAGGAATCATGCAAGTCAGAGTGCCTACAAGGAGACACCGAGTCTAGACCAGCCTCCAACCACACGTTGGGACCACAGCTGCCTCTTTGGATGAAAGATGCACCAAGTTAAGTGAATTTATGTTCACTGGACTTCTGTGGCCAAAAATAAATAAAGAAAAGAAAAAAGAAAAAGTAATGCCACCATTATTCAGCCTCAGAGACTTCTAAGACATAGAATTCAGATATAAGCCTTCAAATGATTTAACTGCTTAGCAGTAACCAAAGCTTAAAAAAAAAAAGTCTCTGGTTACTTTCCATCTGCCTGACCAGCAACTTTAAAGGAAAGGACATTTGAAAACATTCACTCGATGACAACCTTTTTCCATCAGCTAAGGATCAGGTCAGACTGCTAAGGATGTGGAGGATGTGTGCCCGGGAAGCACACAAAATGAAGTCGATCACACGGAACAGCTGGCTCTTCACTGCCAGAGCCACGGGATAAAACCCTGTTGCAGCCGTGGCTACCGAGCATTTGATGCTTGGCTAATGCATCCTGAGAAAGGCTAGAAATATTAAAATACGCATAAGTTTCAAAGAAATTCATACCAAAGAAAGTAAAATAGCTCATTAATAATGTTTACACCGGTGACATGTTGAAATGATATTTAGAATTTCTTGGATTAAATATTTAAATCAATTACACGTGTTTTTTCTAATGCTTCTCGATGCAACTACTGGAAAATTTTTAAATTATATGTGATCACATATGTAGTTCATAGTCTATTTCTATCAGTCAGTGCTACTCCAGGAAACAGTAAAATTCAAACCTCTTTGTTTGGCTCCCAGGACTTCAGTAATAAGAGAAAATGCACTTTTTCAAGTTCTTCTCTCACTATTTCTGAACAAAAATCATCCTCCAGGTCACTGATTCTCACGCTTAGCTCCTCATTAGAATCAGTTCGACAGCATGCAAACCACAGTAACACCCAGAGCCCACCTGGATCAATGAACCCAGAGCTCTGTGGGTGGGGCCTGGGCAACCCAGTAATTGTTTCTTCTTTCCTTTATAAATCCTCCCAGGTCACCCTAAGGTGCCACCAGAGTTAGAAGCACTCTCCCCCTGGCCCTGTGCCTTGTTCACTTGAGGGAGAAGGACACAGTAGAAAACATCGGATTCCTCAGAGAGGCCCTTGGGACCCTGACTGCCATGGAAAGGGTCCCTCCCAGTTTCAGTTTCCTAAGCTGTGAAATGAGGCTAACTAACATCGGCCCAATCAACTCAAAGGACTGATGTGATGATTAAATAAGAACTTAGTATATCAAAGCCATTAATAAAGTATAAAGCACTGTACAAATACAAGTTATTGCCACCATTAATTTTTTTTTCCATTCTCCCTTTCAGTGCTTTTAATTGAATGTGATTGGGGTGACACTGGTTAACATAATGATACAGGTTTCCAGCACGCAGTTCTACAACCCAGTCGTGTACACTGTCTCGTTTCTATTCCCTGTAGGGTAACAAATTCTAGCTCTTCTCAAAGCTCTTCCTGTTGTGACAGCCCACTGACCTTCTTTCCCTCACTGCAGGTTTATAACAGCGTTCAGTTCTCTATACAGTATTTACTACCACATTTTAATAGCAATGGATTGCATCTGGATACTGCACTACAAAATACAACGAATAAATTACTTCGTGTATAGACACCTGATTCTGAGCCTCTTAAGTTCACAATGGATTACTCAGACTTATAGTTCTATTTCCCTTTCTTCACATTCATCCATTCAAGTACCAACATATAAAGGCATTCAGAACATATGCAATTGGTTTAGGGAATGCACGTACCGGGGCAATAACAAAGAGCTCACTTCCCATGAGATCAAACACCCTCACGGTTCCCGTGCTTTCTGCGTAGGCCAGCAGGGTACAATCATGACTCCATGCTACACGCCTCCACTGGGGTTTCGGGTCTTTTGGAACTAGAAGGCAAAGAAAAGAGTGCTTTTAACAATATATTATAAAGATCCCTAACACAGTTACTGCATTAAAGCTAAGTATTCAGCTATATTATATCATCTCCTAAGGATCTCTCATGCTTAGTTCAATAGAAAGGCACAGTTCGCAGAAAGCCACTTCAAGTTAGAGTGGGAGATAGGAACCACACAAGCTCTGCCCACGTGCCTGAGACACACAGCCCAGCGGCCCCAGCAGTCTGCTGCATGCTGACATGCCCTGGTCTGGCGAAGGCTCAGGAATAATACCCCTCACACACGTAGAAATTTAAGAGAGCAAAAGCATAGAAAACAGGCAGAAAGTAATTCCATTCGATGAGTGCAGTTCCTCTAAAAGCAAAACATAAAAACTTCAACTGAGATCTTTTGAATATAACTACAGATGTCAAGGAAATACAAAGCAGGATTATGCTGACAGTATTAGCAATATACATACACACACATGATGTGTATATCAGTCATGTGGATCAAGAACTGTTCTTAGTCAATCACACAATTACAAACTTTTGATAACACCTTTATAATCCAACACCTGTATATTTTGTTTGGAATTTTTCAGCACAATAGAAAGAGGCTATCAGGTGCAAAAAAAAGGGAGTTAAAATTCTAAACTGTGTTAGATTTGTTTGAGGTTTTGAATGTTTTGTTGCTTTGGTTTCCCCTTATGAGAATCCCAGAACTGGAGACAGGAGGGAGCAGTGCCTTCCCTTGACAAACAAGAATTCCAAATGGTGAGAGGGCTCAAGGCGACACCAAGAGTCAAGAGCAGAACAAGCCTAGAACCTAAGCACCCTGCCTCCTTGCCCCGTGCAGAGCTTGGACTGAGCCTTAGAGTTGCTTTGGCAACGTTCCCAAAATTTACCACTTTCCCTCAGCTGCTCTGCTAACATCCCAGCTAGGGCTGCATTCTCTCCCACTTGGACCCTCACAGTGGTCTTCCTCCGTACCTCCAGTCTCTCCCCCTCAAATCCCTCCTCAGTACCATCCAAAGACATCTTTCTAAAACAGAAAGATGAATAGGTCATGTCCTTCTGCTGCTTTAAGATCCCCAAAGGTTCTCCTTTCCAAAAAGTCAAGTCCAAACTCCTTCATATACATGAAAGGGCCTTCATAAACGCTCCCAGCTCAGCTTTCCAGTCTCAGTGCCCCCCTGCTCACACATCTAATACCCACCAGTAACGCAGCCACCCAGCAAAGGAGCAGACTGCATCCCCGAGTCTCCAGCCTTCCATACACACAGCTGCCTCCACCCAGAACGTACAGTGTTGGGGACCAAAACACCAACAGGGTTTTTGCAGTTTAGATTTTGGGGGCACAGAAGTTTAGGGAATGGGCTATAAGCTGACAGTCTGCCCAATCCCCCACCTCACTTGTTCTGTGAAAGTGCAAAAGGCTGAGCCCTTCCCCACACCTCCATGTTAGCTGCCACACTCATCCTACACACACCACCACCACCACCACTGCCACCCCCCCAACCCCCCACCTGTTGGGGACTGTAAATGGCAAAAAGCCATTATAGATTCGAGACTTGGCAAAAGGCTAAGTTCTCCTCCCCCCTCCATCTCCATATTTGGCTATGATGCTATTTGCACCCACTCTACTTGCTTCCTTGGGTTGCTGGAAGCAATATACATGCCCTTCCTCTGACTTTTTGTTTGTTTCAGATGTTGGTAGATTTCACTAATGTACCCTGTTTTTGCCTTGGGAGAGTTCCTGTCTTAGCCTTGGATGTGTAACTTTGTATCAAGGTCCTTGATTTGCATATGGCTATATAATAAAATGAACTGGGGCTATGGAGCACTCAGATACTGCCAGGCATGTTGAAGAGTCCTCCCCGTACCATCATTTTTGTTTTGATAAGTGTGTTTACTTAATTCCACACCGCTATTAGGAGCCGCACTGGTCCACGGCACATGGCGCCCAAACAGACGACTTGAATATGAGGAAACTAAAACTGAAGGAAGGTGACAGAACTCCCCAAAGTGAAGTGCGCACAGTGAGTAAAGAAAGTTTGTGGGGGAAAGTGTAGTCGGGAGTAAAAGAGTATGGGACAGATAGGGTCAAAAATAAGGGACCTTTATGTAGAAATGTTTCCGTATGAAGACAAATCGTTGTCTGAAGAGTATCAGGGTGTGCTGGAAACAGAGGGATGTGAATACGAGGATAACTTGGAATCTGAGGATGACAGGGGGGATGAAAAAAATGTGGCTATGGCTGCCTTAGCCGCGGGGCCTCTGCTACCCTCAGCTCCTTCCTACATTCAACCCTCTGCTCCTCCGTTCCCTTATCTGGCTGATTGAGGAGTCTATAGCTCAAAATCTGGGAAACCCCCCTCTCCAACAATCTATAGACCAGGCTCAAAAAGTAGGGGAAACAATAAATGATGGCTTTACCCGTTTTCCTATTGTAGAAAGACAAGATGATACAGGAAGACTAGTGCAAGAACATGAACCTGTACCTTTTAGAACTCTGAAAGAGCTTAAACTTGCTTGTGTTCAGTATGGGCCTACTGCCCCTTTTTCACTTGGTTTATTAGATACTATTAGGGCAAAGGCTCTTCCCCCAAATGACTGGAAGGCGATTGCTCGTGCTTGTCTCTCGGGGGTAATTATTTGCTGTGGAAGTTGGACTTTCTTGAGAATGGAGACTCAGGTATTAGGAAGACTGGAGCTTTTCCTGTCATGGTCTGATTTTCTTTAATGTTTTGACTGCGGTCTTCTGAACTATCATTTTGTTTCTTTCTTGTTCTTTGCCTGGAGGTTGAGGCAGGGGACCTGTGTTGGATCTGACTATAGAAAATATCCCAGCAGCTGCCGAGAGCAAATTTTCTTGGGGAGATTTTATTTAGTCACATCCTTCAGTCTCTCTGTCTGAAAATGCCCTGACTAATAAATATCAGGCAGGCATCTTTCTAATCTGGATGTGCTCTGAAATCCCAGGTTTCTCTCTGGTTTGTCTGGTTCGTCTAATTCTTGTCTCTGTTTAGTCTTTGTTTAATGTTGTCTAAAATGTGTCTGTTTTTAAGGCCTGAATTAAGGTTTTTTTGCATGCAAAAATTGGAAATGCTGGCTCTAATATTTAGAAAAAATAAAATGTTTTTAGAACTTGTAAGGAGCGCTCATTTAAATTTAAATAGAATAGAATGTAGATCCTTAAGACTTACTGATTTGGTTAGTGCATTGTGAGGTATGTTCAGAGTTAAAAGCCAAATAGCAATTTAAATATTAGGATTAGTCAAAGTTATGCAATATATGTTATATTTGTGTTTTTTGTGTGTAAATTGTCTTGTTATGTGTAAGCTATACTCAGTTAGGTAAAATTAAGCAGGGCCCTAATAAGTCATTTCAGGAATTTGTCTCACGGCTAATTCAGGCAGTTAGAAGAATAGTATAAGGGTGCTAATTCTGCTTCTCAGGCCACGTCCTGCAAAAGGGCCCCAAGAAAATTGGTGATTTGGCTCCTCTGATTTTTCCAATTGACTAAAAAAAAAAATAGGTCAGGAATGCCCTGAAATGGAACTAACAATACAAGGGTGTAAACTTAAAGGACTTTTAGATACTGGAGCTGATGTACCTGTTTTTGCTAAGCCACATTGGCCTCCTTCCTGGCCCACTCATGCAGCAGCCACAGAATTACAAGGTATAGGGCAGAGTAAATCCCCTCAACAAAGTTCTGGGAAGCTTAAGAAGTTCATTCTGGATTTTTTTAGCCTTATGTGCTCCCTGGATTGCCAGTTAATTTGTGGGGTAGAGATGTTTTGAAAAATATGGGAGCATTACTTGTCAGTCCTAATAATTTAGTCAGTACTCAAATGCTTGATCCAGGAATTTTTGCCCACTAAGGGTCTAGGGAAATAACAGTGGGGAATTCTCACCCCCATAGAAATGGTACCCAATACCAGAAGGTGTGGATTAGGATACCAAAATTTAGCATAGGGGCCTTGGTAGCTCCTGCTACCCCAGTAAGGCATTGTGCAGACCCAATTACTTGGAAATCAGATAATCCTGTATGGGTAGACCAATGGCCCCTTTCTCAGGAGAAACTTAGGGCAGCTGCTCAATTGGTACAAGAGCAGTTACAGCTTGGGCACATTGAACCATCCAATAGTCCATGGAATATGCCTATATTTGTCATTAAAAAGAAATCGGGAAACTGGAGACTATTACAAGATTTGAGAGCAATAAATAAGACTGGAAATTATGGGTCCTCTCCAGCTAGGACTCCCTTCTCCATGGAATTTTCACCTTGTAATTATTGACTTGAAGGATTGCTTTTTTACTATTCCTTTAAACCTGCATGATTGCAAATGTTTTACATTCAGTGTTCCTTCACTTAATTTCTAGGCTCCAATGGAGCGATACCAGTGGAGAGTTTTGCCTCAAGGTATGGCTAACAGTCCTACCTTGTGCCAAAAATACGTTTCTCAAGCTATCTCTCCAGTATGAAGGCAGCACCCTTCATACGACATACATAATTCATTATATGGATAATATTTTTATTGCTCATCCAGATAAAGACACTGTGTTGATCATTTTGCAACAACTAGAATATTCTTTGAAAGAATCAGGACTTTATATAGCTCCTAAAAAAGTACAGCAATCTTTACTTTTTTCTTATTTATAACAAATTATTGAGGGACAACAAATTCGTCCACAGAAAAAAGAAATCAGGACAGATCATTTGCAAACTTTAAATGATTTCCAGAAACTGTTAGGAGACATTAATTGGCTCAGACCTTCCTTGAAATGAACTACCGGGGAACTGAAACCACTTTTTGATAGTCTTAGAGGCTCGGCTGAACCAGCTTCTCCTTGGCTACTTACAGCTGCGGGACAACAAGCTTTAAAAGTTGTAGAAAAAGCCTTGCAATAAGCACAACTAAAACGCATAAATCCTGAAGAATCAATTGCCTTACTAATATGTCCCTCAAGTTACACTCCAACGGGACTATTGTGGCAAGCTTCAGGTCCTACTGAAGAGATTCATTTGACTGTTACTTATAAAAAAGTTTTATCTTCGTATCTTGATCTTGTCACCTCCTTGATTATCAAGGGGTGTAGGTGACTCTTACAGCTTATAGGTTTTGAGCCTCAAATTGTTGTTCCTTTTTCAAAAGGATCAACAACAACGGCTCTGGGAAACTTCCACTAAATGGCAAATTGCTTTTACAAATTTTAGAGGTCAAATTGATTCTCACTACCCAACTAATAAAATAGTTCAATTTTCATTAATTACTACATTTGTACTTCCTAAAACAATTGTTAATGAGCCCATTCCTGAAGCACCTACAGTCTTTACTGATGGGTCTAGCTGAGGAATAGCAGGCTTAAAATCGATGGACAATTTTATACTAAAATAATTTGCCTTGAAATCAGCTCAAAGACTAGAATTACATGCCATTATCATGGCTTTTCAGCATTTGCCATATTCCTCCTTTAATCTGTATACAGACAGCAAATATTTACTTATGGTTGTTTCCACTATAGAGACTGCTGTCTTAGGGACAACTGTTGATGAACTATTTCAGCAGTTTCTCCTCCTTCAAAGACTTGTACGTCAACATAGAGCTCCATGTTTTATAGGACATATTTGAGCTCACTCCATGCTCCCTGGAGCTTTAGCACAAGGGAATGCCCTTGTTGATCAAGCTACCCAAAAGAAAATTATTTGGAGCAACCATGACAGATCGAGCAATTCAGTCTCATACTGTTCATCACCAGAACGCTGCAGCCCTGTGTAAACAGTTTCAACTTTCTCGGGAAGCAGCATGGCAGATTGGTAAATACTGTCCGAGGTGTCCTATACTACAATCTGTCCCTTCATTTGGAGTTAACCCTCAAGGACTCCTACCAGGACAACTTTGGCAAATGGATGTTACTCATATACCTTCATTTGGCAAACAGTCCTATGTCCATGTTACAGTGGATACTTATTCTGGATTTATGGTAGCCTCTGCTAGGACAGGAGAGGCTGCTAAGCATGTTATATAGCTCATTGTATGCATTTTCTATTATTGGACTTTTTTTTTTTTTGTATTTTTCTGAAGTTGGAAACGGGGAGGCAGTCAGAAAGACTCCCGCATCCGACCAGGATCCACCCGGCACGCCCACCAGGGGGTGGTGCTCCACCTCTGGGCTGTCGCTCTGTTGCATCCAGAGCCATTCTAGCACCTGAGGCAGAGGCCATAGAGCCAGCCTCAGTGCCCGGGCCAACTTTGCTCCAATAGAGCCTTGGCTGCGGGAGGAGAAGAGAGAGACAGAGAGGAAGTAGAGGGGGAGGGGTGAAGAAGCGGATGGGCGCTTCTCCTGTGTGCCCTGGCCGGGAATAGAACCCGGGATTCCTGCATGCCAGGCTGACGCTCTACCACTGAGCCAACTGGCCAGGGCCTGGACTTCTTGATGTGATTAAAACTGACAATGTTCCTGCATATGTAGCAAAAGCATTTACTGTATTTTGTAAAACTTACAATCTTTAAAGTCAAGGTATTATTAAAGTGTACCCAGCAAATATTTAAGGTCAATTTTAAAAAATATATATAAAAGGGGGACTCATATCCTGGAATTCCTGCAAATCTACCTTATCTTTAAAAAAAATTTTCTTTTGAATGCTGATGAAAAGGAGATGCCAAATCCTTTTCTCCTGCAAACTTCTATCCTCTTTTAATTTGATTCCAGCTAATAACACTGTTTTGTTTTTTTTCCAAGTAGCTCCAGATATTTTAAGCAGATAGGGACCCTCAAGCCCCTCAGTGAGATCTTCTGAGCATGGCTTTTAAGGTACCAAGAGGCAGAAAAAGCCCAAAGGAGATCAGGTAAAATACTAGCTCTTGGCATACGCCCACAAAGGCTCCAACGCTCCAACTGGACCTCATAGGACTCCATCAGGGCCCTGCTTCAATAGTAGAAAGGATGGTCATTTGAGCCAATGTCTGCCAGGCTTACATGCCTTTGCTGTGAGGAAGAAAGGACACTGGAAGGTAGGCTTCCCCCTTGCTCCTCTAAGGGAGGGCTCAGTCTCTTTCAGCCCTGCCCAGCCACCTGTGATCTAACCTTGCCCAGAATGCTGGGATTTGCCACTGAAGGCTGAAGGTACCCAGGGCCGTTGGCCCCATCTACGACACTGTGGACGAGTCTAGGGTATTTCTTCCAAGTAGCAGGTAAACTGATCTCACTTACACAAGGGCCACTTAACTATGTCTTGCCTGAATATTCAGGTTTTTTATTCTTCCCTCGAAGATCTCTGTTGTGGGTGTTGATAGTCCTATTTTCTGCTGCTTTGTTTAATATATAGTGTTTCCTTTATTCCTCCTGCCTCAATGCCCCACTCATATTTTAGGCTACGACCTACTCCTAATTTAGAGCTCCTTTTTTGCCAACTTACAAATTTACCTCTGCCACCCAGCTTAGTGTATCCCAAGGTTCTCCTCACCACCCCATGGCTGTAAAGCTCCAGTATAAGGCCCCCTGGGTTCATCTTTCCAGTTTAAAGAAAACAGAAGCTCCATCTTCATGCATGCTGCGGATGGCTTTTCCAGTCTACCTGGGTCATCACCAGCTAGAAGCAGCGGTCATTGGGAATTGGATGCTAGGTGCAGAGTGTGGAAGTATGACAGCAAATCCAGTGCCATGTGGACTTCTCCTGGATGTGTTTCCTGGACTCCTGCTCCTGTGATAGCTTTTGATGGACTGAACTGGGGTTGGGCTACATTTGCGAAAATTTGATATGGTGTTGGTGCCAACTTGGACTTGGTGAACATGTTAAGGACACTACTCTTTTATGGACTCTGGTTGTATTGGCCAAGAGTTTGCTTAAAGGCTTTAATCACTGTAATGTTTTAGAATATTTGAGTATCTTATTAGTATTGGCTATACTAATTTTGTGTTTGTTCTGTATTTTTTCAGTCTGCCTCCAAATTATAATCTGGGAAACTAGGAAATCAGAAGAGTGCAAATCTCAGCACACAAATTAAAAATAAAAAAGAAAAGGGGGATATGTTGTGGACCGTAAATGGCAAAAAGCCATTGTAGATTTGAGGCTTAGCAAAAGGCTAAGTTCTCCCCCCTCCATCTCCATATTTGGCTATGATGCTGAGTATTTGCACCCAATCTACTTGCTTCTTTGGGTTGTGCTGGTCCATGGCACCCACCCCACCCCCACCCCACCCCTGTGTTCCCCGGAAAGACTGGAGGCAAGTTTCTTCATTGTGTAAAGTTAGGATGTTAAGTATGGTGGGGGTTTTCTTGGGTTACCTTGGAAACATAATCAAAGATCTCATTGAATTGCTAATGATCCACTTTGCCCTATAAATAGAGCAAGATGTGGCTTTGCAGGGCCCTGTTTCAGCTATCAGCTTTGCACAGCCCTCTCGAACCCATTCTTTTTAATTCTTTAAGCCTATTTTCTTAATTTCACACCGTTCCCACTCAGGACCTGAAATTACTAGTTGTGCTGGTTCATAACAGTACAACTCCAATATTATTCAAAAGGCTCTTGTTTGTTACAATTTGTGGTGAAAAGTGCTTCAAAAACTGCCTGCTCTTCTCTGTGGGCCCCAATACAACATGGGAACATCTTTTATAGCATATATCACATCACTTGATGTTGTTTACAGGACTATTTCCCACAAGTCCCTGAAATCAGAGACAATGTCTGATTCAACACTGCCATCCTGGGACCTGAAACACCAAGTGATTGATGTCTCACTGATGGGTCAAGTCTAAGTCTCTCAGAAAATCTGTACTAACACGGTGAGGTAAGGGCAAGGGGCGCAGGGACTACTCCTCACCTAGAAAGGTTCTGTAGGGTTCAGACTCCCCTCGTATGTCTGTAGTATATGCAACACATGTTTTGTATATGAGGAAAAAATACCTGATTCAATCAGTTACTTTATTTTGACTACTTATCAACAGTCTGCAAAAAAAAATCCAAGATGTCCTTGAACAAAGAAGAATCTAGTGAATTTTATTAAAGACTAAGAAGAAAAGGAGAAAAAAAGATGGCAGCAGAGTAGGCGGATGCACAAACACCCAGCTCTCACCACCAAACTGGAAAACAAATCAACTTAGGAAAAATCAGCATGAAAAACCAACTCTGAACTGCAAGAACAGCTCTCAAAAACCAAGGAGCAAAGAAGAAGCCACAACAAACCTGATAGGGAGTGCCTGAATCTCCCCTGCTTACAGGAACAAAGGGGGGGGTGAGGCTGAGAGCCCAGAGAGGATCTCACTCCAGGGAAAAGAGCAGAAAATACTGCTCACAGCCACTTGCCTGGCGACCAGGGAGCGAGGTGTGTTGAAAAGACCAGCTTATCTCTCAAGTGGAAAGGAAAGAGAGAGGGACAGACTGTGAGGGGCTAAGGAATGAAGGAGACGACCTAAAAAAGCTGACTCATCTGTGATGGAGGCGGCCAACAGAGCTGAATTGCTTCCGGATTAGAGATCTCCGGACATCTATCCAGCTCCAATCAGCGCAACAAGACACAGCTGAAAACAAGAAGTGGGGAGGAGGGGCCCTGGCCGGTTGGCTAAGTGGTAGAGCGTCGGCCTGGCGTGCAGAAGTCCTGGGTACGATTCCCGGCCAGGGCACACAGGAGAAGCGCCCATCTAATTCTCCACCCCTCCCCCTCTCCTTCCTCTCTGTCTCTCTCTTCCCCTCCTGCAGCCGAGGCTCCATTGGAACAAAGATGCCCTGGGCGCTGGGGATGGCTCCTTGGCCTCTGCCCCAGGCACTAGAATGGCTCTGGTCACAACAGAGCGACGTCCAGGAGAGGCACAGCATCGCCCCCTGGTGGGCAGAGCGTCACCCCCTGGTGGGCCTGCCGGGTGGATCCCGGTCGGGCGCATGCGGGAGTCTGACTGTCTCTCCCCGTTTCTAGCTTCAGAAAAATACAAAAAAAAAGAAGTGGGGAGGAGGGGCAGTAACTCAGGTCTCCATGGAGATCTGAGATACACCTCCCCCTACTAAAGCTGAGAAAACACCGTGCTCCCAGACTGATTAGTTGGCTAAAATGGCCTTCAGAGTCTCAGGTTACACCCATCTCAATCCTAAATACAGTTTCAAGGAAGCCCCCTGCTGAGATCAGTAAACAAGACTATCACCTGTTAAGAAAACAAACAGATCAAGACTTCAAAGCTGCCCAAATCCAAAAGTGGATTACAGATAACTGCTGATACCAAGCCAAGAAAACCTAGAAATAACACAACTGAAAACTGGAGGCAGGCAACACCAAGCCTAGACTCAACCAACTCGACAAATAAAACACCTAAAAACAGACAATGAGAAGACAAAGAAGTGCAATCCAAATGAAACCACAAGAGACACCTTCAGGAGATGAATTGAGTGATATGGAAATAATCAAACTTCCAGATGCGGAGTTCAAAATAATGATTGTAAGGATGCTTAGGGATCTTAGAACAACAATGGATGGTCATTATGAACACCTAAATAAAGAAATAGCAAGTATAAAAAAGAATCAGTCGGAGATGACAAATACAATATCAGAAATAAAGACCGCAATGGAAGGAATTAAAAACAGGATAGATAGAGCTGAGGATCGAATCAGCGAATTAGAGGACAACTGGAATGAAGGCATGAAAGCAGAGAAGAAAAGAGAAAAGAGAATCAAAAAGTCAGAGGAAACTCTTAGAGAGCTCTGTGACAACATGAAGAGAAATAACATCCGCATCATAGGGCTTCCTGAAGAAGAAGAAAAAGAACAAGAGATAGAGACTTTGTTCAACCATATCATAGCGGAAAACTTCCCTAAATTAATGCAAAAGAAACTCTCACAAGTCCAAGAAGCACAGAGGACTCCATTAAAGAGAAACCCAAAGAAACCTACACCAAGACACATCATAATGAAAATACCAAAGTTAAGTGATAAAGAGAAAATATTAAAAGCTGCAAGAGAAAAAAAAGTTATCACCTACAAAGGAGCCCCCATAAGGATGACATCCGACTTCTCAACAGAAACACTTGAGGCCAGAAGGGAATGGCAAGAAATATTCAAAGTAATGCAGAACAAGAACCTAAAACCAAGACTACTTTATCCAGCAAGGCTATCGTTTAAAATCGAAGGAGAAATAAAAAGCTTCCCAGACAAAAAAAAACTCAAGGAATTCATTACAACCAGACCAATGCTGCAGGAAATGTTAAGGGGCCTGTTGTAAACAGATCAAAGTGGGAAAAGAATATAGCAAAAAAGGAATACACCTTTAAAGAAGAAAATGGCAATAAACAACTACAATATCAATAATAACCTTAAATGTAAATGGATTAAATGATACAATCAAAAGACATAAGGTAGCTGCGTGGATAAGAAAACAGGACCCATACATGTGCTGTCTACAAGAGACACACCTTAGAACAAAAGATATACATCGATTGAAGGTAAAAGGATGGAAAAAAACATTTCATGCAAATGGAAATAAAACAAAAGCTGGGGTAGCAATACTTATATCAGACAAATTGGACTTTAAAACAAAGATATAGTAAGAGATAAAGAAGGCCACTACATAATGATAAAGGGAGTAATCCAACAGGAAGATACAACTATTATAAATATCTATGCACCTAATATAGGAGCACCCAAATATATAAAGCAGACTTTGATGGATTTAAAGAGCGAGATCAACAGCAGTACTATAATAGTAGGGGATTTTAATACCCCACTAACATAACTAGATAGATCCTCAAGAAAGAAAATTAACAAAGAAACAGCAGACTTATTGGAAACATTAGGTCAACTCGATTTAATAGATATCCTCAGAACTTTTCACCCTAAAGCAGCAGAATATACATTCTTTTCAAGTGCTCATGGTACATTCTCTAGGATAGACCACATGTTAGGGCACAAAAGTGCTCTCAACAAATTTAAGAAGACTGAAATCATATCAAGCACTTTCTCCGATCACAACGGCATGAAACTAGAAATGAACCACAACAGAAAAGCTCAAAAATTCTCAAACACATGGAAACTAAATAGCAGATTGCTAAATAATGAATGGATTAAGAATGTGATCAAAGAAGAAATAAAAAATTCCTAGAAACGAATGACAATGAGCATACAACAACTCAAAATGTATGGGACACAGCGAAAGCAGTACTGAGAGGGAAGTTCATAGCACTACAGGCACATTTTCAGAAGCTAGAAAAAGCTCAAATAAACAACTTAACCCTGCATCTAAAAGAATTAGAAAAAGAACAGCAAGTAAAGCCCAAATGTAGTAAAAGGAAGGAAATAATAAAGGTCAGAGCAGAAATAAATGACATAGAGGCTAAAGAAACAATACAGAGGATCAATGAAACTAGGAGCTCGTTCTTTGAAAAGGTAAACAAGATTGAAGAACCTTTAACTAGACTCACCAAGAAAAAGAGAGAGAGGACCCAAATAAATAAAATTAGAAATCAGAGAGGAGAAATAACTGACACAACAAAAATACAAAATATTGTAAGAAAATACTATGAAGAACTGTATGCCAAAAAACTAGACAACCTAGATGAAATGGACAAATTCCTTGAAACATATAATCTTCCAAAAATCAATCTGGAAGAATCAGAAAACCTAAACAGACTGATTACACCAAATGAGATCGAAACAGTTATCAAAAAAATCCCAACAAAGAAAAGTCCGTGGCACGATGGCTTCACAACGGAATTCTACCAAATATTCAAAGAAGAACCAACTCCTATCCTTCTCAAACTATTTCAAAAAATTCAAGAGGAAGGAAGACTTCCAAGCTCCTTTTATGAGGCGAGCATAATTCTCTGATTCTAAAACCAGGCAAAGACAACACAAAGAAAGAAAACTATAGGCCAATATCTCTGATGAATATAGATGCTAAAATCCTCAACAAATTATTAGCAAACCGGATCCAACAATATATGGAAAAAATCAAACACCATGATCAAGTGGGATTTATTCTGGGGAGGCAAGGCTGGTACAATATTCGAAAAATAATCAATGTGATTCATCACACAAACAAAAGGAAGGAGAAAAACCACATGATAATTTCAATAGATGCAGAAAAAGGATTTGATACAATCCAGCACCCATTGATGATCAAAACTCTAAGCAAAGTGGGAATATAGGGAACATACCTTAACGTGATAAAGGCCATTTATGACAGACCCATAGCCAACATCATACTCAATGGGCAAAAATTAAGATCAGGAACAAGGCAGGGGTGCCCCCTTTCACCACTCTTATTTAACATAGTCCTGGAAGTCCTAGCCACAGCAATCAGACAAGAAGAAGAAATAAAAGGCATTCAAGTTGGAAAAGAAGTAGTAAAACTATCATTATTTGCAGATGATATGATATTGTATATAGAAAACCCTAAAGTCTCAGTCAAAAAGCTACTGGTCCCGATAAATGAATTCAGCAAAGTGGCAGGATATAAAATCAATACTCAGAAATCAGAGGCATTTTTATACACCAACAATGAACAGTCAGAAAGAGAAATTAAGGAAACAATCCCCTTCACATTACAACCAAAAAAATAAAGTACCTAGGAGTAAACTTAACCAAGGAGACGCAAGACTTGTACTAGGAAAATTACAAAGCATTGATAAAAGAAATCAAGGAAGATACAAACAAGTGGAAGCATATACTGTGCTCATGGTTAGGAAAAATAATCATTAAAATATCTATATTACCCAAAGCAATATATAAATTCAGTGCAATACCAATTAAAATACCAATGACATACTTCAAAGATGTAGACCACATATTCCAAAAATTTATATGGAACCAAAAAAGAATACGAATAGCCTCAGCAATCTTAAAAAAGAAGAACAGCCCTGGCTGGTTGGCTCAGTGGTAGAGCGTCAGCCAGGTGTGCAGAAGTCCCGGGTTCGATTCCCGGCCAGGGCACACAGGAGAAGCGCCCATCTGCTTCTCCACTCCTCCCCCTCTCCTTCCTCTCTGTCTCTCTCTTCCCCTCCCGCAGCCAAGGCTCCACTGGAGCAAAGATGGCCTGGGCGCTGGGGATGGCTCCTTGGCCTCTGCCCCAGGCGCTAGAGTGGCTCTGGTCGCAACAGAGCAACACCCCGGAGGGGCAGAGCATCGCCCCCTGGTGGGCAGAGCGTCGACCCCTGGTGGGCGTGCTAGGTGGATCCCGGTCGGGCGCATGTGGGAGTCTATCTGACTGTCTTTCCCTGTTTCCGGCTTCAGAAAAATACAGGAAAAAAAAAAAGAAGTATAAAGTGGGAGGTATCACACTTTCTAATATCAAGTTATACTACAAGGCCATTGTACTCAAAACAGCCTGGTACTGGCATAAGAACAGGCATATAGATCAATGGAACAGAACAGAGAACCCAGAAATATACCCACAGTTCTATGGACAACTGATATTTGACAAAGGAGGTAAATAAATACAATGGAGTAAAGACAGCCTCTTAAACAAATGGTGTTGGGAAAACTGAACAGCTACCTGCAAAAAAATGAAACTAGATCACCAGCTTACACCACTCAAAAAATAAACTCAAAATGGATAAAAGACTTAAATGTAGGCCGTGAAACCATAAGCATCTTAGAAGAAAACATAGGCAGTAAGCTCTCCGACATCTCTCGCAGCAATATATTTGCTGATTTATCTCCACAGGGAAGTGAAATAAAAGACAGTAGGAACAAATGGGACTATATCAAACTAAAAAGCTTTTGCACATCTAAAGATAACAAGAACAGAATAAAAAGACAAACTACACAATGGGAGAACATATTTGACAATACGTCTGACAAGGGGTTAATAACCAAAATTTATAAAGAACTTGTAAAACTCAACACCAGGAAGACAAACAATCCAATCCAAAAATGGGTAAAAGGGATGAATAGACACTTCTCCAAAGAGGACATACAGATGGCCAATAGGCATATGAAAAAATGCTCAACATCACTAATCATTAGAGAAATGTAAATTAAAACCACAATGAGATATCACCTCACACCAGCCAGAATGGCGCTCATCAACAAAACAACACAGAATAAGTGCTGGCTAGGATGTGGAGCAAAGAGAACCCTCCTGCACTGCTGGTGGGAATGCAGACTGGTACAACCACTGTGGAAAACAGTATGGAGATTCCTCAAAAAACTGAAAATTGAACTGCCTTTTGACCCAGCTATCCCACTTTTAGGAATATACCCCAAGGACACCATAGAACGGCTCCAAAAGGAGAAATGTACCCCCATGTTTGTGGCAGCATTGTTCACAATAGCGAAGATCTGGAAACAGCCCAAGTGTCCGTCAGAGGACAAGTGGATTAAAAAGCTTTGCTACATATATACTATGGAATACTACTCAGCCATAAGAAGTGATGACATCGGATCATTTACAATAACATGGATGGATCTTGATAACATTATACAGAGTGAAATAAGTAAATCAGAAAAAAAACTAAGAACTATATGAATCCATACATAGAAGGGACATAAAAATGAGACTCAGAGACATGAACAAGAATGTGATGGCAACAGGGGTGGGGAGTGGGGGGAGGGGAGATGGGGCGAAGAAGGAGAGAGGGGTTGGGGGAGGGGAGAGGCACAAAGGAAACCAGATAGAAGGTGACAGAAGACAATTTAACTTTGGGGGAGGGGTATACAGCACAATCAAATGTCAAAATAATCTAGAGATGTTTTCTCTCAACATATGTACCCTGATTTATCAATGTCACTGCATTAAATTTAATAAATAAATTTTTAAAAAAGACTAAGAAGAAATTGTATAGACTCTAGAAAAAAAATTTAATGGTAATAAAATAGGTAAAAAAAAAAAAAAAAAGCTGTCTTCGGATAGCTTTAAAGAAAATCAAACTTAGAAGTAAAGACAGGCACAAAATGAACCAGCACAAGAATACAAGACCCGCATATGCAGAGATGCCTCAAGAACACCAAAAAGATAGTTTCCTGCCCTGAAAATACTCATGTGCTCCAGAAGCACTGCTACATTTTCCCAGTACTACTGTGTCACCTGTGCTAACAGACTTCTTCCCGCACTTCACTTTGATGAGATAAACAGAGCTGGGACCACGTTCTGTACCTGTTCTAAAATAAGCCGTGTCTGCAGGGGATTTGTTTATACTGCTCCTCCTGATCTAACTAGGAGCTCCAGCAAATTCAGCATGTGTTTTGACCCAGATAAAGATATGTTTTCATAAGGTAAGACTTTACATAACGATTAGAAAATAAGACTTGATCACCGAATTTTTCCAATTGCTTGTGTGGTTTTGGAGAGGAATGAACAGGATTGAGATCTACAAAGCAAGTGTCAGTGGAGCTGTCTGAAAAGTATTCAAAAGCTGGGGGTGACATCAGCCAGCATTTGACAGCTGCCAGCCCAGTAAAGCTGTCAGGCCTACTCACACTGCCCCCCCACCCCTACTCCCACCCCAGACCCCACCCCTCTGCTGCAGCCCTTGCACCTACCTGCTGCCCAGCTCTCTCCACCTCACAGCTTTCCCCGGGCCTCCTCCACCTGCAATGCAATGGTCCCTGCAGCCTTCCTGAGATCCCTGTCACCTCTCAGGGTCAATTTAAATATCACTGTGTCTGGAGGCATTCTCCACGCTGTCGAGAAGCCTCAAATCCCATTATCACCCTCCATTCCAATGATTTCATTTCCTTCACTGTTGTTATCCCAAATAATATACATTTGTTTGTCGATGTTTCATTATCTTCTTTACTCATTACACCATAAATTCCAACATCCCAGGCACTGTGCCCACTCTGTCCGTAACTAACATGTCCCTTTAGCTGGTCACCAGTGCCCAGCACTCTGGCACATAATCGGTGCTCCAGCGCTAAAGGACTACTTCCGGCCAGTGCTCCTTCACCCAGAGTAGAGGCAGCAATTGTCAAGGATTAAAACCAGGGGGCTCTAGGTTCTATTCTCAGTGCTGCTCAAACCCATTATCTGTGACCTTGGGAGGTCACCAAAGCACAGTGTCCTCTTTTGCAAAATGAAGGGTTCAATGAACAATCCCTCACAAACATTCTTTGACTTTAAAAGAAATTTTAAGTTATAGTTGACATACACTGTATTAGTATCAGATGTATAGCATAGTGATTCAACATTTATATACATTTTAAAGTGATCACCACAGTAAGTCTAGTCACCATCCAAAGTTAATGAGGACATTATTAACCATACTCCCTTTGCTGCGCATGGCCTCCCACGGCTTATTTTATAACGAAGTGAGCACCTCTGACCGCCTTCCCCTCTGACAACCATCAGTTTGTTCATGTATCTAGCAATCGGTTTGTTTTGTTTCTAGAGTGCATCATCCTAAGTGAAATAAGTCAAATACCATATGATTTTACTTATAAGTGAAATCTAAGAAACATTCTTTGACTTTAAAATAAAAAATGAAGCCCTGGCCAGTTGGCTCAGTGGTAGAGCTTCGGCCCGGCGTGTGGAAGACCTGGGTTCAATTTCTGATCAGAGCACACAGAAGCGCCCATCTGCTTCTCCACCCCTCCCCCTCTCCTTCCTCTCTGTCTCTCTCTTCCCCTCCCACAGCCAAGGCTCCACTGGAGCAAAGTTGGCCCAGGCTCTGAGAACAGCTCCATGGCCTCCACCTCAAGTGCTAGAATGACTCTGGCCGCAACAGAGCAACGCCCCAGATGGGCAGAGCATTGCCCCCTGGGTGGTATGCCAAGTGGATCCCAGTCGGGCACATGTGGGAGTCTGTCTGACTGCCTCCCCACTTCTAATAAAAACAAACAAACAAAAAATCTGAGCAAGAGTAAACTAGTGAGGCTAGAAAGACATGCAGAAAAGCTAAATGTTTAAATGAATGAAATAATAGGGTTGGGTAGAAGACAAGAGAAAAAATTTTAAATCCTAGAATAAGAAATTACTAAGCATGATAAGAAACCGTAAAGTTATAAAGGAAAAAAATTTAAGTGACAAATACAATTACAAAAAATAAAAAAAGACACTGTAACAAATTTAAAAAACAAATCCACTGGGTAAAACTATACGACAAGGATTAATATTCACACTATGTAGAAATACCTGTCAAGTATTCTAAGAGGAATATAAGCAAAACGATATGATCTAACAATTCACAAAAAATAAAAAAACATTTAACAGATGTGCTATGTAATAACTACAGATATGCAAATGGAAACTGAGATGCTCTTTCATTTTACCTGTGAACCTGATGAATATTTTAAAAATAGATAACATATGGTGCCGACAATGGAAAAAAGAAATGGTTTCAACTACACGTTTTTCATGGTGGTATAAATAGGTATAGCTTTCAGGAAGGGACTCTGGCAACAGCTACCACATTTTGAAAACTACACCAGCAGACAAACAGGATGTCATGTCCAGCATTGTTAGAGGGGGAGGGGCCAGAGATGAGTAAGAAACAGAGGCAGCAAATAAGCCGCCACCATAAACAGCCTAGATTTCTTGCAAGAGGGGAATAAATAAAAATATGGATCATGATCCTGGCCGGTTGGCTCAGTGGTAGAGCGTCGGCCTGGCGTGCAGGAGTCCCGGGTTCGATTCCCGGCCAAGGCACACAGGAGAAGCACCCATCTGCTCCACCCCTCCCCCTCTCCTTCCTCTCTGTCTCTCTCTTCCCCTCCTGCATCCGAGGCTCCATTGGAGCAAAAAGTTGGCCCGGGCGCAGAGGATGGCTCCATGGCCTCTGCCTCAGGCACTAGAATGGCTCTGGTTGCAACAGAGCAATGCCCCAGATGGTCAGAGCATCACCTCCTGGTGGGCATGCCGGCTGGATCCCGGTAGGGCGCATGCGGGAATCTGACTGCCTCCCCATTTCCAACTTCAGAAAAATACAAAAAAAGGATCATATTCTTACAGCAGAAAAGAATGCAAATTGAGAAACTAATGTTTTCTTTTTTTCCTTTTTATTAAGTGAGAGGCAGGGAGGCAGAGACAGAGTTCTGCATGCGCCCCAAGCATGATCCAACTGGCAAGCCCCCTATTAGGCGATGGTCAGCCCATTTGGGGCCACTGCTCTGTTGCTCGGCAACCGAGCTATTTTAGCACCAGGGGCAGGCCACTGAGCCATCTCAGCACTCGGGGGCCAACTTGCTCAAACCATTTGAGCCATGGCTGCAAGACGGGAAGAGAGAGAGAGAGGGAGAGAGAGAGAAGGAGAAGGGG
Organism: Saccopteryx leptura; assembly: GCF_036850995.1. Classification (NCBI taxonomy): domain Eukaryota; kingdom Metazoa; phylum Chordata; class Mammalia; order Chiroptera; family Emballonuridae; genus Saccopteryx; species Saccopteryx leptura. The sequence goes on from NC_089507.1 coordinate 152,802,485, forward strand.
TGGAGAAGCAGATGGGTCATCTTTCCTGTGTGCCCTGACTGGGATATCCACACACCAGGTCAACACTCTACCACTGAGCCAACTGGCCAGGGCCAGGTAATGTTTTCTTCATGTTTTTTACTTCTGCATTGTTTCAATTTGATACAAGTATACACTGCTTTTGTAATTTAAAAACAAAACAGAATAAGTAGTTTCAGACTAGGCCTCCCACCATAGAAGAAAAATAAGAAAATGTGTGATCCCTGGGAGAAGAATCACTTTTGCTTTCTGCCAGGAAGCACTTTCTGGACCACCGTGCAGGAAGAGGGACCACAAACAGGACATGAAAGTCTCACTGCACTGAGGCGATCAAGACTGGAGTTGGGAGCCACTACGCTGAACTACCATGTGAGGAAACAGACAACAGTACAGTGGTTCCCAAAGGGGAAGGGGGGAGGACTAGGCAAAGGGACTCAGAAGAAGACTAGACCTTGAGGGTGAGTACACAACACAATATGCAGATGATGTATCCCAGAATTGTACACCTGAAATCTGTATAATTTTACTAACCAATGTTACTCCAATAAACTTAATAAAATTAAAGATAATTTTTAAAAAAACAAACAAGGAAGCATTCCAGAGAGAAGTGACTGAGGCAGAGAAGAAACTTCATACTGTGGTACATTTACACAGTGGAATACTACTCGGCCGTAAGAAAGAGGGATCTCGTTGCCTTTCGTGACAGCACGGATGAACCTGGACAGCATGATGCTGAATGAAATAAGTGAGTCAGAGAAAGACAGGTACCCTATGATTTCCTTTCTATGTAGGATCTAATGAACAAAAATAAACAGACTCATAGATACAGAGACTGACAGCTGTCAGAGGGGTTCTGGGGTTGGGTAATAAAGGAGAAGGGATTAAGAAAAAAAATAAGACAAAGACCACAGTATGGAGATTACTAGAGAGAAAATGGAATGGGGAGAGGTAGAAGAGGGTAGAGGAGGGATAAATGGTGATGGAAGAGACACGACTTAGGGTGGTGAACACACGGCACAGTATACAGATGATGTTACAGAATTGTACACCCGAAACTGGTGTAATTTTATTAACCAATGTCATGATGATAAATTCAATAGCAAAGAAAGGAAAAGGAAAGGAACCTTAGAAACCTACAGAGAGGAACCTGGGTCTTGGACCACCCACAAAGCTGCAAGCCCACAGAAAGATGCCCCAAGGCTGGAGAGAGAACAAGGATCAGGGAAAACAACTGCAGAAGCTTGCAGAGGCTTTGGGAACGCGCCAGTTCCATCCAGTCACAGTGGAGAAGCTTCACTGAGCGCTCTGAGAATTCCCAACAGATCCCAGAAAGTCCTCACCTTGAAGTCGGACTGATCTAGCCCTAAACTCTTTTAAACTGTACCTTACAATACTTCAAAATAACCGTAGGCTCTGGCCGGTTGGCTCAGTGGTAGAGCGTCAGCCCAGCGTGTGGAAGTCCTGGGTTCAATTCCCAGTCAGGAAACACAGGAGAAGCGCCCATCTGCTTCACTGTTCCCCTCCTGCAGCCAAGGCTCAATTGGAGCAAGTTGGCCCTGAGTGCTGAGGATGGCTCCATGGCCTTTATCTCCGGCGCTAAAATATGGCTCCAGTTAGAGCCAAGGCCCCAGATGGGCAGAGCATCCCCTCCTAGTGGCCTTGCCAGGTGGATCCCAGTTGGAGTGCATGCAGGAGTCTGTTTCTGCCTCCCCTCCTCTCACTAAATAAATTTAAATAAATAAATAAACAAATAACCTTAAAATACTCAGCATACTCACAAAGAAATTAAGTACTGCCCAGAAAAAAACTCAATAATCAAGAAAGATAACAAATATCAGACACTCAATAACATAGCATGCATAATGCTGAGCACACAATGTAAAGTTGTTGGATACATGAGCAAGAAAATATAACCCACAATCATGAGAAAACTCTATCAATAGAAACACACCCAGAAAGGATACAGATTAAGGAATAAAGCACACAAGGACTTCAAAACATACTTGGGAATTCAAAGGAAAATATAAACATAGAGAATAAAGAAATAGAGAATCTCAATGGAATCTGATGAAAAGTATAAAATAGTCAAATTTTTGAAAAAAAGAAAAACATCTGAAATGAAAATCCATTGCCTGATCAGTGGCGGTGTAATGGATAAAGCGGTGACCCAGAAAACCAAGGTTGCCAGTTTGAAATCCGAGGTTGCCAGCCCGGGCCCGGGGTCGCCAGCCCGGGCCAGGGGTCGCCAGTTCAATCCCTGGTCTAAGCATGTATGAGAAGCAATCAATGCACAACTAACCGGAGCAACGAGATGATGCTTCTCTCTCTCTCTCTCTCTCTCTTTCCCTTCCTCTCTCTCTCCTTTCCTCTTTCTTTCTCTCTCTCAAAAAAAAATTCATTAGATGGATTTAAAAACAAATAAACACTGTAAAGAAAACAAATCTCAGTTTCTACCTTAAAAACTTAACAAAAGAAATCATCCCAACTGAAGAAATGGAGAAAAAAAGAAGCTAATAGAACATTACACCCAGTAGATGTGGAGCAATCACAACCAGTCTATAATACATATACTTAGAGTGTCAGAAGGGAGGAAAACAAACATTATAGTTAGAAAATTTATTGGAATTTTAAATAATGTCCATAAAATGTGCAAATTGGATAAAATCTACATATCTACTGATATAAGAAGCTCACTGAACGTAAACAGGATAAATGGAGGGGGGGCAAAGCACATGATAATCAAATTTCTCAAAACCAATGATAAAGAAAAAAAATTCTTTTTTTTTTTCCTTAAGCTGGAAATGGGGAGAGACAGTCAGACTCCTGCATGCGCCCGGCACGCCCACCAGGGGCGATGCTCTGCCCCTCCGGGGCCTCGCTCTGTCCCGACCAGAGCCACTCTAGCGCCTAGGGCAGAGGCCAAGGAGCCATCCCCAGCGCCCGGGCCATCTTTGCTCCAATGGAGCCTTGGCTGCGGGAGGGGAAGAGAGAGACAGAGAGGAAGGAGGGGGGCGTGGAGAAGCAAATGGGCGCTTCTCCTATGTGCCCTGGCCGGGAATCGAACCCGGGTCCCCCGCACGCCAGGCCGACGCTCTACCGCTGAGCCAACCGGCCAGGGCCAAGAAAAAATTCTTAAAGGCAGCCGAAAAGAAAAGGAAACATTAGCTACAGAGAAACAATCACAGCAATGACTGATTCCTCATCAAAAACAATCAATACAATGACATCTTTAAAGAGCTGAACTGGGAGGTAGGAGAAGTTGATATGAATTCTATACTAAGAAAAAAATTTATATAAGAAAGGCAAAATCAAAGATGGCTTCAGACAAATATTGACAGCATGTTATCAACACACTTGCATTACAAGAAATGTTAAATAACTCTTCCAAGTTGAAGGAAAAACTATCAAATAAAAATTCAGTTTTACACAATAAAGTCGAGTGATCAAAATAGAAAATAGAGAAAAATATAATAGATTTGTCCTGTTTTGTAAATTCTTAAAAAGTTATTTGACAAAAATAATAACACTATATTGTGGGGGTTTAACAAGAAAAAAATTAGAAGAGCACAAAAGAATAAAAGTGAATAAATGTATACTGTGTAATAAAATAACTTAATTGCACATTGTAAACCATAGAGTAAATGTTAAAAGAAAACAGAAAAGAAACAAGACAAATAGAAAAACAAACAGAAAAAAAGTAGAATTAAACCTAACCAGACCAATAATTGCATTAAATATAAATGTTCTTAACATTCCAATTAAAGAACTAAAATTGTCAGACTAGGAGAAAAAAAGCAAGATTCAGTTATATATTTTCTATAAGAGATTTACATCAAATATAAATACACAGATTAAATGCAAAACGAGAGAAAAAGATACGTCATAACAAAACTAAAGTGACTATATTTCTATTAGACAAAACAAACTCTGGGACAAGAGTATTAATAAAGATTAAAAAAAAGACATTTGTTCATGGCAAAGGAGCCCATTTCAACAAGAGGAAAAAATAATATGTGTATACTCCTAAAAATTAGAACTCTGAAATTCATTAAGACTGACAGAACTAAGGATGAAATAAACAAATACACAATAATAATTGGAAATTTCAATTCACCTCTCTATGGAACTTACTGAACTAGCAGAGAGAAAAATCAGAAAGGATATAAAATTATGAACACCTCTAACACCCAACTCAATATAATTGACATTTGTAAAATACTATACCCAATAACTACACCATACCCAAAAATCAGATTCTTTTAAATTCTTTTTTTTTAATTTGGTTCATGAAGACAGAGCACATGCTGGACCATAAATCAAGTCTCAATAAATTTAAAAGGTAAGAATTATGTTGTTTATGTTCTTGGACCACTACAGAATTAAATTAGATAGCAATAACAAAAAGATACTTATACTAAACAGCCTAAAAAGTATTTAAAATCTATTATCTAAACTTCTATCTTTCATCTCAAAAAATAAGAGCAAATTAAACCTAGTAGGCAGAAAGAAAGAAATAATAAAGATAAAAGTAAAAATCAAAGAAACAGAAATATCAAAATCTAAAGTTTTTTTATTGAAGAATAAATAAATAAGTTGATAAAACTCTTGCCTGAGTGATCAAGAATAAATGGAGGCCCTGGCCGGTTGGCTCAGTGGTAAAGTGTCGGCCTGGCGTGCGGGGGACCTGGGTTCGATTCCCGGCCAGGACACATAGGAGAAGCGCCCATTTGCTTCTCCACCCCCCCCCTTCCTCTCTGTCTCTCTCTTCCCCTCCCGCAGCCGAGGCTCCATTGGAGCAAAGATGGCCCGGGTGCTGGGAATGGCTCTTTGGCCTCTGCCCCAGGCGCTAGAGTGGTTCTGGTCGCGGCAGAGTGGCGCCCCGGAGGGGCAGAGCATCGCCCCCTGGTGGGCAGAGCATCGCCCCTGGTGGGCGTGCTGGGTGGATCCCGGTCGGGTGCATGCGGGAGTCTGTCTGACTGTCTCTCCCCGTTTCCAGCTTCAGAAAAATACAAAAAAATAAATAAATAAATAAATAAATGGAGAGAACACAAATTACCAATATCAACAACAAAAGAGGGGGCATCAGTATAGATCTGACAGACAGTAAAAGGATAATAAGGGAATATTATAAACAATTTAAGCCAATATATTCTACAATTTAGAAGAAAGGTCCATGAAAAACTAAAACTGAAACAAGAGGAAACTGAAATTTTAAAAAGTTTTATATCTTTTTTAAAATTTTAATTCGGTATTAAAAACATACAAAGAAAACTTCAAGTTACACCAGCACATTCTATCAAACACTTAAAAAATAGATAATTCCAATTCTACGCAAACTTTTGCTATAAAGCAGGAAAGGAAAGAACACTGTTATCTTATATTTTGAGACCAGCACTACACCAATACTAAACCAAAAAGACACAAAAAAGTAAAATAAAATCAACACACCAATATCCCCATGAACATAGATGCAATAATGTGCTACCTATGCTATACACAACTACCTGCAAAAATCCCTAATGACGGCTCTTTCAACCTTGACTGAGGATTCAGGGACAACACTGGGTCACTTACTGCTCAGAGATCAAATTTATAGGCCCTTTCTGGATGATTTGGATACTTGGTACCTCTACTTCCTAATATTTAGGATGTTATCCAGTAAAAAATAAAAAGACCAAAAAAGATACTTTGGAAAATTCTTAAACTTCAACCTAAAGGACTTAATAACCTATCTTTACATGGAGAGAATATAAAACAAATTACTTTCATAGAACATATCTATAGTAACAGGTACCAAAAAATGTCTGAAAGAATAGATTATAAAATGTTAATACTATTTATCTCTGGATGGTGTATTTATTTTATTTTGTTGTTGTTGTTTTTGTATTTTTCTGAAGTTGGAAATGGGGAGGCAGTCAGACAGACTCCCGCATGCGCCCAACCAGAATCCACCTGGCACGCCCACCAGGGGGCGATGCTCTGCCCATCTGGGGCATTGCTCTGTTGCATCCAGAGCCATTCTAGCGCCTGAGGCAGAGGCCACAGAGCCATACTCAGCGCCTGGGCCAACTCTGCTCCAATGGAGCCTTGGCTGTGGGAGAGACAGAGAGGAAGGAGAGGGGGAAGGGCGGAGAAGCAGATGGGCGCCTCTCCTGTGTGCCCTGGCCGGGAATCGAACCCGGGACTCCTACACGCCAGGCCGACACTCTACCACTGAGCCAACCAGCCAGGGCTGGTGTATTTATTTTTATTTTCTACTTTTTGCTTATCCTTAGTTTCTAAAGTTTTCTCTGAGAATGTGTATTATTTTTTTAACAAGACAATTTTTCTCCAAAAATTACCAAAAGGGGGAAATAGTTATAACCTGAAACTCCTGAATCACAGTTCCATAATAAAATGTTCCACTTCAGCTCCGGGTGCTTCAAACAGGTTATGCTTCGCAACATTTTTCATGTCAAGACACACACAGAAAATCACGTTTGTGTGGCACCGAACGGTAAACTGAAGGCACCTGGAAACCAAGAGCCAGTCCGAGCCCGGGCAGTCCTTGGGCCCCTGGGCCACTGGAGGACTGATGGGATCTCAGCACACCTACAACACCAAGCCATGGCTTAACGCCGGGAAGCTCTGGTCTATGGTCTCTCAGAATCAGAACTAGAAGGAAAGTCTCCTGATTAACATAGTAAAGCTTTTAAAAAGTCCAATTCCGTGCTTTAGTTTTAGGTCACTCTTCAGGCTAGAAAGAGAAGACTGAATTACTCCTTATGGCCTGGCAAACAGAATGAGAACAAGGGCAATCCATATTAAAATATTCTCAATGGCCTACATTTTGTAAAGCAATAATTGAAAAATATGAAAGTGGAACCAAACAGCCCTTTCGGTCTGCAGACTCTGCAATGTGTGGTTTCAGAAATGCATTAACAACAATTGGCCGCATTTCTCCGGGCCTACGCATGAAACATCATGTGGCATACGGGGGCCATTCCCATCAAGATGAGTCAGATAATAAGCAAATGATCATTACCTCACATTAGATGCAATGGAAAGGAGCTATTAATGCAGCATTAAGGTCATAAATCCCCACATTCAGCAGCCAACAAAATAAAACATTAGCTCTCAAAGCATTATTCTCTCATTTGTGCTGCCACATTAACTGTGCGCAGGCAAACCCTAACAAATACAATAATCTGTGTGAAATACCGAAGGGTTAAGCTTCCCGTTTTCATGTTAACATAGGTATTTCTCAGTTTAGTTACTGGTAAGAGCAGGTGGCTAATGCCACAGCTCAAGGGGCCCTGTCTGTCTGAGCCTGGACAGTCTCAGCACGCTTCTCAGACCCCCACGGAGTGCCACCAAGCCCTCACCCACCAAAAGGGCAGCACCGGGCAAAAGGTAAGTGAATACCACCCTCCAGGTATTTTTCTGGGAACTTCTTGATACTTATTCATTATTTAAGCCAGGTGTGGTCTACTTTAATAAGCGCTGATAAATAAACTATAGAAAGTAAACTCAGAAAATGCCAGAACCCCAAGCTTTAGATACTCACTACTCCCCTTCTGTTATTCTCAAAAGGATACTAAGCAAACAGGACTTCTTATCTGCCCTTATTGTTCCATTCAGGGCATGTACACACATTTGTGTATATTAGGAATAAAACCCACAATTCCCACAAATTTATATATGCATAATATAAATATATATAACAAATGTATACTCACAAATGTCTAAAATTAAACCATAGGAAACAGGCAAATACACTTTATTCTTACATTCACTCACAAGAATCATTTTAATAGTTCTCAAATGCCAACACCCACTTGATAGGGTCAAAACTTGTAATGTTAAAACCTATGTGCCTACTATGAATCAGACACTATGCCAGACACTGGGGGAAAAAATAGTTGAGAAAGACAGTAGCCCTGTCTTCAAAGAATTTACAATTTAATTGTGAATCAGACAAGCAAGTCAACAATGAGAAAAGGAAAGCAGATTAGGGCACGGAGGCGATATAGGTACCAACAGGTCCTCGGGAAATGTCCAGAAAGATGTAGAAACAGTAGGGGAGAGGGCCAGGAGGAAAGTGTCCAGAAGAGCTGATTCTGGAGCTGAAGTAGCCATGACTACTTAATTACGTACAAACACAAAGGGAGGAGCTAGCAGGCAAAAGGAGTTATCGGTAGGAAGACATAACAAGCACGATGGCACGGGCAAACTGCAGCCTGCCTTGCATGGAACACAGGACACACGGTGGGGGCATCTTACAGGATGAACAGACTGTGAAAGGTCTCGTGTCCCAGAGTAGAATCTCTAACCCGTATCCTACAGTCAATTGTTGTGGACTGTTAATGGCAAAAAGCCATTATAGATTCGAGGCTTGGCAGGGGGCTAAGTTCTTCCCCCCTCCATCTCCATATTTGGCTTTGATGCTGAGTGTTTGCACCCACTCCACTTGTTTCCTTGGGTTGCAGGAAGCAATATACATGCCCTTCCTCTGACTCTTTGTTTGTTTCAGATGTTTGTAAATTTCACTAATGTATCCTGTTTTTACCTTGGGAGAGTTCCTGTCTTAGCCTTTGATGTGCAACTTTGTATCAGGGTCCTTGATTTGCAAAGGTCTATATAATAAAGTGAACTGGGGCTGTGAGGCACTCAGATACTGCCAGGCAGTTTGAAGAGTCCTCCCGGTCCCATCAGTTTTGTTCTGACAAAGTGTGTTTCCTTAATTCCGCACCGTTATTTGGAGCTGCGCTGGTCCACGGCAGTCAATGGCAAATACACGACAGATTTCAGGCAGGATAACAGCTGTAGTAATAGCAGTATTAACAGCCTAATGTCTGAGCGCTTAGAAAGTGTCAGACATTATGCATGCCAAGAGCTTTACATCTATTATTAGTTCATATAACTTTTCTACAACCTAATCTATAAAATGGTGCCCGTGTGACAGCTAACTGAGACTCAGGTAACATGTTATCCAAGGTTACATATGGAGATGACGGTAACCTGGTAGAACTGAAGGGTACCCTTGTAGAATTCTCTTCTCAGGATGATCAGTCCGGCAAGCAGTGCCAAGTGTGGACTAGTGAAAACACACAGAAGAAAACCTGTCAGGAGACAGTCACAGGAAGGCAAGTAAACAATGCCCACAGCCTGAACGGGGGCAGTGAGGCTGAATGCAGAAGTGGGAAGCAAAAACCATTAAACCAGATCCGCAGGACTTGGAGGGGCCACAGGTGATGCTTCTAATGGTGTCACTCAGTAGGACTGCAAGGACTGACTGACCTCTCTCTGCCCTGAGGGACTACAAACCTTAAATCTAGGTGGCCTGGACCTTATTCCTGATTACAGACAAACGTAGTGCCTAGAAGAGTGCCTGGCATGTAGTGGCAGCTTAATATTTTTTGAAGAAAGGAAGAAGGAAGAGAGAGAAGGAGAAAGAACAAGAAAATGTCTAGATTTTCAGTTTATGATACAAATAAAGGTACCACTGACCATCCAGGGAACAGAGTAGAAGGAACAGACAATAACAAGGGGATATAAATTGATATAAATATGTAAGAAGTTTTACATTTGCTTTTTTTTTTTTTTTTTTTTAATTTTATGAAGCTGGAAACGGGGAGGCAGTCAGACAGACTCCCGCATGCGTCCGACCGGGATCCACCCGGCACACCCACCAGGGGGCAATGCTCTGCCCATCCGGGGCGTAGCTCTGTCGCGACCAGAGCCACTTTAGCGCCTGGGGCAGAGGCCAAGGAGCCATCCTCAGCGCCCGGGCCATCTTTTTGCTCCAGTGGAGCCTCAGCTGCGGGAGGGGAAGAGAGAGGCAGAGAGGGGGGGTGGAGAAGCAGATGGGCGCTTCTCCTGTGTGTCCTGGCCGGGAATCGAAGCCGGGACTCCTGCACGCCAGGCCGACGCTCTACCACTGAGCCAACCAGCCAGGGCCTACATTTGCTTTTAAGTCACAATATAGGGTGGAGCAAAAGTAGGTTTACAGTCATGAGTACACAAAAACCGAGTTTATTCTTGTATTATTATTTATTAATTATTGCATTATTTCCCATAAAAAACTGTAAACTTACTTTTGCCTTACCCTGTATATACCATAGATCAAGAAAATTCCATAAAAACTCTATTATTATCTTATCCACAGGAATAGATGGAATTGTTTAGGAATACTGAGGCTGACATACTAATAGAAAAACACCATTCATATGGGAACCCAAAATTTTTTTTTTTTTTTTTTTGCATTTTTCTGAAGCTGGAAACAGGGAGAGACAGTCAGACAGACTCCCGCATGCGCCCGACCGGGATCCACCCGGCATGCCCACCAGGGGCAACGCTCTGCCCACCAGGGGGTGATGCTCTGCCCATCCTGGGCGTCGCCATGTTGCGACCAGAGCCACTCTAGCGCCTGGGGCAGAGGCAAAGGAGCCATCCCCAGCGCCCGGGCCATCTTTGCTCCAGTGGAGCCTTGGCTGCGGGAGGGGAAGAGAGAGACAGAGAGGAAGGCGCGGCGGAGGGGTGGAGAAGCAAATGGGCGCTTCTCCTGTGTGCCCTGGCCGGGAATCGAACCCGGGTCCTCCGCACGCTAGGCCGACGCTCTACCGCTGAGCCAACCGGCCAGGGCCCAAAATATTTTAAAAACATTTAATTTTCAGTCTTCTCAATACACACAGATGGCTGAGAATGAGAAAAATTAGGAGGAAACAGGCCCAGAGCACACTGATGGTGCATCTGACAAGGAGCTAAAAGACCCGCGTTTCCATGGCGAGGTCAGGGAAGCCTCTGTATTTCACCATTTCACAGATTTCAAAATGATGGATGTCTCCCTTCCATGCTCGCTTTCACTGTCAAATACTTATTTTATCCCAATACTATGTTAAGCTAAAATACATATACCATGTTCTTCCAATTCAGTAAGAAAATACTGTGCCGGGCACGCAGGAAGGGCACAGTGTCTCATCACCAAAACCAGGACTATCACCGTTATGATTCCTACAACTGCCACACTGTTAAACCAACACAAGGTCAGAAAGACGGAACTGTGGGTCCTGGAAAGAAAATGTAAGTAATAGATGCATTTACCTAATAGTGCCTTCTTCACTATCCTCCTATAAGCTCCCTATGTCCTCTCCATACACTGCTCCTGCAGAGCCAGACACTGCCCCGGACACTCCCGCAGAGCCAGAAACTGTCCCGGACACTCCCGCAGAGCCAGACACTGCCCCGGACACTCCCGCAGAGCCAGACACTGCCCCGGACACTCCCGCAGAGGGAGACACTGCCCCGGACACTCCCGCAGAGCCAGACACTGCCCCGGACACTCCCGCAGAGGGAGACACTGTCCCGGACACTCCCGCAGAGCCAGACACTGCCCCAGACACTCCCGCAGAGCCAGACACTGTCCCGGACACTCCCGCAGAGCCAGAAACTGTCCCGGACACTCCCGCAGAGGGAGACACTGCCCCGGACACTCCCGCGGAGGGAGACACTGCCGTGGACACTCCCGCGGAGGGAGACACTGCCCCGGACACTCCCGCGGAGGGAGACACCATCGTGGACACTCCCGCGGAGGGAGACACCGTCGTGGACACTCCCGCAGAGGGAGACACTGCCCCGGACACTCCCGCAGAGCCAGACACTGCCCCGGACACTCCCGCAGAGGGAGACACTGCCGTGGACACTCCCGCAGAGGGAGACACTGCCCCGGACACTCCCGCAGAGCCAGACACTGCCCCGGACACTCCCGCAGAGGGAGACACTGCCCCGGACACTCCCGCAGAGCCAGACACTGCCCCGGACACTCCCGCAGAGCCAGACACTGCCCCGGACACTCCCGCAGAGCCAGACACTGCCCCGGACACTCCCGCAGAGCCAGACACTGCCGTGGACACTCCCTCAGAGGGAGACACTGCCCCGGACACTCCCGCAGAGGGAGACACTGCCGTGGACACTCCCGCAGAGGGAGACACTGCCCCGGACACTCCCGCAGAGCCAGACACTGCCCCGGACACTCCCGCAGAGCCAGACACTGCCCCGGACACTCCCGCAGAGCCAGACACTGCCCCGGACACTCCCGCAGAGCCAGACACTGCCGTGGACACTCCCTCAGAGGGAGACACTGCCCCGGACACTCCCGCAGAGGGAGACACTGCCGTGGACACTCCCGCAGAGGGAGACACTGCCCCGGACACTCCCGCAGAGCCAGACACTGCCCCGGACACTCCCGCAGAGCCAGACACTGTCCCGGACACTCCCGCAGAGCCAGACACTGTCCCGGACACTCCCGCAGAGGGAGACACTGCCCCGGACACTCCCGCAGAGCCAGACACTGCCCCGGACACTCCCGCAGAGCCAGACACTGTCCCGGACACTCCCGCAGAGGGAGACACTGCCCCGGACACTCCCGCAGAGCCAGACACTGCCCCGGACACTCCCGCAGAGGGAGACACTGCCCCGGACACTCCCGCAGAGGGAGACACTGCCCAGGACACTCCCGCAGAGGGAGACACTGCCCCGGACACTCCCGCAGAGCCAGACACCACCCCGGACACTCCCGCAGAGGGAGACACTGCCGTGGACACTCCTGCCTCTATTCCTTCCCAAGCTTGTTTTCAAAAAGTCCCTTTTCTCAACAGTCTCACCTGACATTCCTGGGTAGAGACGCTCACCCGACTCTGTATTTTTCCTTCCTCAGATTGTCAAAGTTTATAATGATGTATGTGAGTGTCTGTATGAAGTAAGGGACGAAGCCTTTTGGCTACAATTATACCCCTAGGATGAGTCCTATACCCAGAAATGATGCACATACATGAGACACTCAGGACATTCTTGCTGACTATCAGAGAATGATCAAATCCCAGTCTCTTTTTAGAGAGAGAGGAAAAGGGAGAGAGATGAGAAGCATCAACTTGTAGTTTCGTCATTTACTTTAGTTGTTCATTGAATGCTTCTCATATGTGAATTGACCAGGGGACTCCAGCAGAGCGACTGACCCCTTGCTCAAGCCAGCGACCTTGGGCTCAAACCAGCAACCTTGGGCTCATGGGATCACATTGATGATCCCACACTCAAGCTGGTGAGCCTGCACTCAAGCCAGCGACCTCAGGGCTTCAAACTTGGGCCCTCAGCGTCCAGGTCAATGCTCTATCCACTGCACCACCACCAGTCAGGCCCGGACTTTTCTTACTAGTCTATATCTGACCAACTCTTGATTTATACTAAAATATTTATTTCTTCATTAGATTTAAAATAAAAGACTACAGATACAAATGCTTTATCACAAAACTGGCTTAGACTTTGTAAAACATTTTAATTCCAAATTTCTCCAAAATGCATATCCAAAAGCAAAATTATGGCAGTCATCAGTTAAGTAATCAGTAAATAGAAGAGATCAGTTAAGATTTTTTTTTTAATTTTAATAAGCAGTTTTAACAGCCTCTGTTAATAAATATTTATTTAATATCTATTCTGGCTTTTAAGAGATATAAACTATTACAGATTTGAAATGTTCAATTTTTAGATGTTTTAGAAACTCTTACCTTGGCACTTCCCAATAATTGATGTAAAATCATCTTTTGCAGACCTGCAACATATGTACAAAATTTAGACAACAGTCTTACCATAACAACACTACTGTGTGCTGCCTAAAACACCAACTACAAACAGAGCATGTCTCTCCACAGCACTTTCAAAGCATTCCTTCTCTCATGAGGTGGTCTGTGCCCCAAACAAGACCCTTTCAATAGTGACGATAATTTTCCCATCATTTTTTTTCCATCAGAAACGAGCTATACCAGAAGTAAAGTGATACAAGCACAAATGAGTTTAAACATGGAAACAACCAAATTGTCTTTTGATAGATGGGATAAGAAGATGTGTACATATATACAGTGGAATACTACTCAGCCATAGAAAGATGAAATACTTACGTTTGCAACAAATGAATGAACCTTGAGAATATCATGCTAAGCGAAATAAGTCAATCAGAAAAGGCAAGAACCGTATGATTTCACTCATATGAGATATAAAACTGAAAGCAACAAATGAACAAACAAGAACAAACAAAAATAACTTCTAGACCCAGACAACGACATGATGGTTACCAAAGGGAAGGGGTGGGGGATGGGCAGTATAGGGCAAAGGCGGTCAAATATATGGTGACAGATGAGACTTGACTTTGGGTGGTAGACACAAAATGCAATATGCAGACCATATATCATAAAATTGCACACTTGAAACCTATATAATTTTGTTAAACAATGTCATCGCAATAAATTTAATTTTTTTTTTTTTTTTTTTTCATTTTTCTGAAGCTGGAAACGGGGATAGACAGTCAGACAGACTCCCGCATGCGCCCGACCGGGATCCACCCGGCACGCCCACCAGGGGCGGTGCTCTGCCCCCCAGGGGGCGATGCTCTGCCCATCCTGGGCGTCGCCATATTGCGACCAGAGCCACTCTAGCGCCTGAGGCAGAGGCCACAGAGCCATGCCCAACGCCCGGGCCATCTTTGCTCCAATGGAGCCTTGGCTGCGGGAGGGGAAGAGAGAGACAGAGAGGAAAGCGCGGCGGAGGGGTGGAGAAGCAAATGGGCGCTTCTCCTATGTGCCCTGGCCGGGAATCGAACCCGGGTCCTCAATAAATTTAATTTTAAAAGAAAGGCACGGCCCTGGCGGGGTGCCTCAGTGGATAGAGCGTCATCTCAGGGTGCTGAGGTCACAGGTTTGATCCCTGGTCAGAGTACATATGAGAAGCAGCAAATGAGTGCACAATTACATGGAACAACTAAGTGGAACAACACGTTGATGCTTCTCTCTCTCTCTCAAATCAATGGAAATATTTCTTTTAAAAGTCACACCATCAGCACAATTCTCAAAAAGATGCATTTCACATTACTGAAACAAATGGAAGAGGAAATGCTAGCCCATTCCTATGAATAACGTACGTTCAAATACTTTACCAACATGATGCTTAATGATGCTATTAAAAAAGAAGAACCTTCGGCCTAGCGTGCAGAGGACCCGGGTTCGATTCCCGGCCAGGGCACATAGGAGAAGCGCCCATTTGCTTCTCCACCCCTCCGCCGCGCCTTCCTCTCTGTCTCTCTCTTCCCCTCCCGCAGCCAAGGCTCCATTGGAGCAAAGATGGCCCGGGCGCTGGGGATGGCTCTGTGGCCTCTGCCCCAGGCGCTAGAGTGGCTCTGGTCGCAATATGGCGACGCCCAGGATGGTCGCAATATGGCGACGCCCAGGATGGGCAGAGCATCGCCCCCTGGTGGGCAGAGCATCGCCCCATGGTGGGCGTGCCGGGTGGATCCCGGTCGGGCACATGCGGGAGTCTGTCTGACTGTCTCTCCCTGTTACCAGCTTCAGAAAAGAAAATGCCAAAAAAAAAAAAAAAAGAAGAACCTGCCTATTAAAGCCATGCCAAATGAGGTAATATAGTTCTGAAAGGCTGTCATTATTGATGATCATTTTTATCCTCACAGTTTTAAGAGGGATTGCAGAGCCTCCCCACCTGAAATCTGTGCCCCAATTGGGGCAAAACCTTTGACTACTCCCAAAAAAGTTGAGGGGTCCAGTCTGTTTGGATTAATGGGAAGAGAAAGAAATTTCACAACACAAAGCTAACACAAGTGTGGTCGCAACTGAATTTTCACTAATACTATTTTTAGTAAAGAACAGTGAAGTAGCACGAAAGCCTTCGACTGGTAACATAGGCATCCTGCAATTTCCGCCTCACTGCTTACTTTCTGAGAACTAGGATTGGGCCTTGCCTGGAGAAAGGGGTCATTGCCAACTTTACAGGTATGACACATTTCGTCTTTGCTCCTAATTCTCCAAAGAATGAACTTGTTTTCCTGAGTTAGTTGCTATTGCTTTCTCTCTTTCATAACTGGTACATTATTTAAAAATAAAGTACATGGAGCCCTGACCAGATAGCTCGGTTGGTTAGAGCATCGTGCTGAAGCACAGAGATTGCTGGTTCGATCCCTGGTCAGGGTACATGCAGGGACTGAGCAATGTTCCTATCTCTGTCTCTCACTTCCTCTCTCGCTAAAATCAATCAACAGTAATAATTTTTTTCAAAAATCTTTAAATAAATAAAGTGCATGGAAAGCCCAGCTTAGAGAAGTCTTCTAGATGTGTGTGCAATGCCCCTGAATGTGCCAAGAGGACAGGAAACATCACTGGTCTAAAGTAACATGCGACCAGGATCTCGTGCAGAACCACGTCTGGGGACAGCTTTATGCCAACAGAGCAGAGCGGCCCTTACTTCATACCCTCCTGAGCATCTGTGTAGCTGGCTTCACAGCACAGAGTCAAACAGAAGTGATGTCCAGAGCTCTAGAAAATATGCATCCTCTACCGAAAAAAACAAAATCATTCTAGAGACAACTAGTGGGCTGGGGAAGCAAGACGGGCATGCTCCTCACAGGTGCCCCTCCCCCTTTAGTGGGCAAAGCTGGAGTTCGACACCTCACGGAATTCTATGAGTTAAAAGGAAAAT
This sequence comes from Saccopteryx leptura, assembly GCF_036850995.1. NCBI lineage: Eukaryota > Metazoa > Chordata > Mammalia > Chiroptera > Emballonuridae > Saccopteryx > Saccopteryx leptura. Next base: position 152,819,012 of record NC_089507.1, read on the forward strand.
CCCTGTGAATGTGCCCCTCTTCAAAACTCTCAGTCCCCAGCAATCAAGCAAAATGCTCCTCAAAGGAAGTTTTGAACATGAATATTAACAATTACCTGATCTCCACACACTGGTCTTGAACAGCGGCCAAAAGTTTTCCATTGCTTCCATAAGGGAAAAAGAAAAAAATGTATGAACATGTGTAGCAGTGTTACACAGAGAAGGAATGATTTTAAGAACTTAAAATCATTTAAAAATTTTTCCCACATGCTTTAATTTCCCATCCTTTGACCTTACAATTAGATGAGCATTTGGTACAAAAGCATACCAAAGTATTTAAATACAGCTTGATTTAACACATTTAAGCAGTACTAAACACATGTGTGTCAAAGGTAATTTATATACAATGAATATCAAGACTGTAAGCCACAAGGACCCCAAAATTAAGGCCATAATGAAATTTAAATGCTAACCCCGGTAGAGAAAAATTATATGGATTTTATACACCCTTACCTTGCAAGGACCAAATGCCAGTTTATCTGTTTATTAACCAAGCGAACCAGTCCATCGGGGAGCAGAAAGGGGGCAGGGCTAAAACCACAACACATTAATGAGCTTCACATCTAACTGTGAACACTACACACACACACACACCCACACACACACACACACACACACACCCACCCACCGCCGCCACCACCACCACGACCAGAGTAAAAGCAGAGGCATTGGAACCAGTCCTAGAAAAGAGCCAAAGGTCTGCTTTAAAGCACTAATATTATCTCTGGAGCTTTTAAGATTAAATGTCCTCAAGGAAATGGCCATCTGTGATAAGTAATTCAATAATAATTCCTACTCACATAGCTAAAAGATGAATTACATCTTTTGCCAGAATAATCATTTTTTTGTTCTTCTTAGGGCTCAAAATTAGCACAGTGCCTGAAAACATACATAACACTCAAAAGAATTCAGAAGTACCCAAAACCTGAAACCTAAAGAACCTTCCACGAGAGGAGATATGACAGTAAGAACAAAAAGGTTTTTTAAAGGCTGTGAAGCTACAGTCCACCACATGGACATTCAAGATAAGGCTGAGAATGCCCATCAGTGAAAGTGGATGTTGTCATGAGATAGTCTTAAGAATGACTAAGGGAACAAAAATTACCCCGAGTCTAGTAAGATACACTGTCAGGGTATGCCAAACGTTCAAAATGTGTTTTATAAACTGGTTCACCTGAACATCAGCATCTCTATCACAATTAGGTTCTGAAAACTTAACACAAATAGGACAACATTGCTCATGTCTGATATTCATTTCACAGTTTCTCCGTGGAATCAATACTCACCTGTACCAGATGTATTGGTGTAAAAATAATAAACGATCTGTAATAAAAGGACAACAAAGCCTAACATGATTCAGCTCTTTAGGAATCACTTTCAAATTAGATTTCTTGATGATAAAATCTAAAATACACTATAGACTGAGTCATTACAGAATAAAACATGGAAAGTACAACTCTTAAAATAAGAGAATATAATCAAATACACAATATAACTCTTACAATATTTGTTTATATATATATTAAGTTCCAAGCTGGTGTGTTCAAAACTTTGAAGTATTTCCTAACAGTACAAAAAGTTAAAGTGATTTGATGATAAACTTTGAAGAGGTGTTAATATAACCATGGAATAAAAATCACAGTAATCACTCTTTAAAACCAAACTATTTTTATAAAAACATCAAGACAACATTTTATGCTTTATAGCAAAAACTTAAATAATCATCTAAAAATGGAGAAGTCTACGAAAAACACAATCCCCAACATACTATTAACAATGCTTTTTATGGTCTCATTTAAAAGATATCTGTGTGTGAATATAACACGTGTACACAGCTAAGTGATACCACTGGGCAAGGTCTGAACGCTAACAGATTACCTCTGGGCAGCAAAGTGAGGAATAATCTACTTACGCTAATCTGTGGTTATCTGCATTCTCTAAATTCTCTACAACAAATTTTATTACTTGTATACATTTTCTAAATTTTCAAAATTTCAAACCATTTATGATCATGAAAATTAAATATGCTAGTCTTTCCTGTATCAGAAGGTAAAATTAGTTAATTTGAAGTCCTCAACTGCTTTGAAACTGCATCCTCTATATAAATAGCTAATATTCACCAGTATAAGGAAAGGCTTTGGAGCCAGAAAGGCATGCAGTCAAATTCCAAATGAATGACCTTGGGCAAGTTTCTGCACCTGCACACACAAAGGCGTAGCAGCACCCACCTTGCTGGCCTGGGAGAGGGTTTTATCAGTTATTGGCTGAGAAGCCTTACCAACACCAGCTCAATGCCGCTAGTGCCCCACACTTCCCCAAATCCTGTGAGCTCAAGTGTAAAGTCACCAGGGAGTTAAATGAATGCCCTGGTAACTTTTGTAATTTGAATAACTCCAATGTGCCTGAAACATCATGTAAACCACTTAGAACAGCCTGTCACTGTCTTTTCACACTCAATGTCCATAGCCTCTGAGACACACACTGGGTTTGATTTTCTTCATTTCTAGAACACATCCATAATGGTTAACTCAGGCCACATATACATAATAAGCTCCACACTGCATTAAAAGTGAGTGTATGTGTATACACACAATACATTCCTACATATATGTGTGTGTATATACACATCATACATCATGAAAATATATACATATACAAAATTAAACTCAGGTAACTCGGGTATGCTCTTCACTCTTACTAGGCTCTACATTAGAAGCCTAAAAAACATATTTTAAAATTCCTAAACTTTCACCTGACCTGTGATGGCACAGTGGATAAAGTGTCGACCTGGAATGCTGAGGTCACTGGTTTGAAATCTCAGGCTTGCCTGGTCAAAGCACATACAACAAGCAACTACTATGAGTTGATACTTCCCACTCCTTGGTTACGCCCCCTTTCTCTCTGCCTCTTCCTCTCCCTCTCTCTCTCTCCCTTCTCTCTCTAAAAATCAATAAATAAAATCTTTAAAAAAATAAAATTCCTAAACTTTCTAAAACAGCACAGTTATGAATGAAATGACGAGAAATGACCTGTTAACAATATACTTATATATATATAGAAAAGTAAAGAAGCTACACGTACCCCTAATTGCTTTTGTGACGATAAAGGATGCACCATGTTTTCGGCTGCCTCTGGGCTGCAATTGGGGAAAAAAATAAAAACTTACATTTGAGAATTTTTTAGTAATCCTTATACAATATGTAAAGTTCTATTTTTTTGTGAATACTAAGAGCACTGGGTACAAATTACTAGTATTTTAAAACTACTTATAAACAGAAACAAACAGAAGCAGGTCTGGGGGCTGTACAAGTGAATATGACAGTTACAGGTACGTGTGAGGATGAATCTTCTAGAGGGCAAGGGAGGATTCAGGCTGGAAGCTGTTTCAAATAGAAACACCAGTCCAAAGACAAGAGAAGTAAAGGACAAAGATCACACTGGTCCCAGCCATTCAGTTCAGTTGGGGGATGGGGGGGTTACAGAGGCCTAAAGTAAGTTTTGCTCACAAGAAAATAGATCATATAGATTAATATACTCAAGTCTGCAGGTAGATTTATTGAATGTTGTACATCCACAGAGAAAATGCTTCTAAGGCACACACTGATATATAATTGCTACATTAAACATGTAGTTAAGTATAGACAAAATGTTGTGTAGATGAAGCAATTTTAGGCACTATAAATATTCAGTTAGTACTAATATGCTGTTAAAAAAGGAACAATGTACATAGAGTATATGAAGACAGATATGGCTGAAAAGCACAAAAACATTATTTCACTCAACAAACACGACTTGATCATCCACTTCATGCAAAGCACAATTTGGTCCTGGAGAGGGATAGAAAGGTGAATCCAATGGAAAAAAATAATGATAATAAATCAGATGTAGCTGCCTCCAAGAGCCTGTAGTTTGACAGTTTAAATCAATAGAAAATAATGAGCCATTAGGTTTCAATGCAAGCTAATGCTATGCCTATTTATTTTTATCATTTTGTAACTTGAAGCATTCTGAAATATCATACTATATTACTGTAATTAACCAGCAAGTGCTAAGGAGTGCAAACTTATCCTTCTTCAACCATAGTGGCAGCAACTGCTTCCTGGCTGCATAACCTACAAAATATTCACCCTACTAAAGACACACAGAAACTAAATAAATACCTGAAAGACAATAATACATACAGATCTCTGCAGCCTACAAAATACATTATTCAAAACCAGCAGAAACTGCAGTGGGAAGAAGGCTGAAGAAAACTGACAGGCTTCATTTTCGAGAATAAGAAGTCTGTCCGATATAGGAACACTTTTGAAAGATTTTGTAAAAGGAAATGTATATGCGCCAGACGCCGTGATCATCAATAAAAAGTCTTTTCCGATCTTGCTGCAATCCTCTGAGTCCAAACCAGTGACTGGCACAGGTTAAGCAGTCAAGCAATATGTGCTGGATAAAGGTGGACGCCTGGTTCCCACTCTTCACCCTGTGCCTGGGAGGTCTTCTCTGGGGAACAACTGATAACTCCAAGGTTCATTTCAGGACCTGGGACCCCTTCCTTGGAAGAGAATCCAACCCGGGTCAACAGCGCCTTACCCTTCTGAGTCCCTTTACTCACACCCCTACTACAGCGCTGGTTACTTGATGAGAAATGCTTACTGGACTATCTTCCCTTCAGAGTGCAAGCCCCACTAAGGTGACCCATCGTCCTCCTTGAGGGAAGACAGCCCTTCTTTTGTAAGTTCCGTCCTCCCTCAAAAAGTGTCCTCCTACGTATGTCCTCCTTTTTGATATAAGAAGACTAATCTGTAAGTGTCTGTATTCAGTGGATGCAGAGTCGATCCATTGCGTGTGATGTGACGTATTTGTATCTAAATGAGTACTTTTTTCTTACATTATTAAAAATTAATAGGCATGTAAGCATGACAATATAAAATATTACAAATGTTTTATTATGCATTTATCACATTATAGTGTTATTGTTGCAATGAATAAAATGTTTCTTTTATTTATGATACTGTTTTCTTCACTTTATTTTTGTCCTTTACATTGTAAAAAAGTTGGTCACCTTAAGCACCAAGGAAGTTATTCACCTCCGCGTGCCCAGCGCCTGGCACAGTGCCAGGGGCACGGTCGGACACACGCACACACATATGAAATGCGTGTTTATACAAATACACAAGAACTGGTGTGATTCAGCTCCCAGCAGGAGCAAAGGTTCCATGCCACGCTCCGTGACAGCCGCCAGAAGCGGAGATGGCCTCAGGTGGGGAACACCCTCCCACTGCAGCTGCGGACCAGCCCCGCGGGCCTGCGGGCAGTGACCGCGAGGTTCCGCCTTGGGAGGACCCTGCAGCCCCACGCTGTCGCGCCCCACCGAGTCCCACCGGCGACACAGAACCAGAGCCCGGGTTCCACCCCGCGACAACCGAATTCGGAGCCCGGCTGAGGGGGAACCCAGACCCCCGCCGTTGCTAGGGCAACCGGACACGCCCCGAGCCCGGCGCCCCCGCCCACCCGACACCACTCCCCTACGTGGCTCTTCCTACGTGGCTCTGCGCGGGCAGCGTCTGCGCCCAACTGGCCGCAGCGCTAGGGAGGCCGGTTCACCTGTACTTCAGTCTCCGGGGGCCACTCGGTGTTGACCAACAAGTCATAGAGAATCGTCTCCTCGCCCTCCGCAATTCCTGGAATCACGGCTAGTGCAGACTCGGAGGCCGCCATGCTCAACCGGGACCGAGCAGCAGAGGGACTGTCACTATGGCGTCCCGTGAAGGACAAGCTTCCCCGTCTGCGCCCGCTTTTAATTCGTGGGGAAGGGGGTGGAGTTAACTGGAATAGAGAGGAAATAGATTAGCTTTTCAGGAGTAGGAGGGACAATGACATTGCTTGTCTGTAGTACAGCTGGGTCCCACCATGCTCCTTGTTTATTAATCTGCGTGAGATCAGCCAAGTCTGAACCTCTCCTATCCGACCAGTTTATATAAAATAAAAATGGTGGAGAAAGAATCTCCCTGAGATGCCAGCATATGACTTCGTTGCCTAACACATAGAACAAGTGCAAACGGGGCTTTTTAAATAAACACTAAAACGTTATGCAACAGATTAAGACAGAAAGGTATCAGAGGACTGATGCTACAGAAGCTCAGAAAAGGCAGTGAAGGCCAGCATTTCTGGAGGGGCTTCCTGGAGTAAGTGGACCTTGTCCTGGGTCTTCAACAATAGGTAGAATTTGAATCTAATGGAGACGATCTAGCAGAGCATTTCAAGTAGGAGGAAATGAGGAAACAAAAACGAAGACAGAAATATGTATCAATAGTTGAAGGAGCAGGCGGCCAAGTAGAACCCAAGTTGAGAAAGGGTGTGGGGCTACCAAAGATGAAAGGTTGAGGACCTACACAGAGGGGGCTAAAATGTCAGCCTCACTTGTTCATTCCTTGCTCACTCATTCATTCCACAACTGCCTCTACTGTTAGAAAGCCTCATACTGTAAGCAGAGCCTACTATAGCCCAAATGAATACACAATATACAAAGAATTAGCACTGTGTCACATTCAAAAGAAACAAATACCGAAGATTTCTTGCAGGGATTATATTTCATAATATCCATTAAAATGCATTAGGCAGTGATGGAATGAAAAGCCTCTGCTGGGAGCCCAGGTCTCCCTTTTCTCTCAGACTTAAGTGACCTGTCAGCAAGCCTTCCATCCCCTGCCTGACCACCGGTCCTCTCCCGCCTCCTCTCTTGCTCCCCACCTCCCCCACCACCTGCAGCCACACTGGCCTTGCTGTTTCTGAACACACCAGACACACAACCACTTCAGGGACCTTGCGTGAGTTGTTCCCCCTGCTTGGAAGGCTTTCTCCCAGATATTTATCTGGTCTGCCCCACATCTCCAAGTTTATGCTTATATGTCACCTTCTCTCTGAAGCCTACCCTGACTGCATTTTAAATTTGTGGCCACCTTCCCTCAACTCCATCCAGCTCTCCAGATCCCCCTTAACTCCTGTATTTTTTTTCCATAACACTTGTTTTATTACATTTGTTATTGTCTGTCCCCAATCACTAACATATAGGCTCTGCCAGACAGAGAGCTTTACTATTACACATTTAGATAATGCAGTGGGCAAAGCCCAGCTTTCTGTCTGTGTAGGGGAAAACCCCGTTCTCCCCTAATATGTGCTTCTACTCTGTGAGTCTTCTTTACTACTCATACAAAACACTTCTCTCTGGCTCTTCTGGTCACCAAACGTGTGGAGGTTTTTTTCCCCAGACCAACAAGCAATTCTTGGGCAAAAGAAAGATGTCTAAGTCCAACTCAGTTCTGACACTGTCTGTCCATAGACAGCAGCAGATCCCACAAGTCCAGAGCTCAGTCCCACAAGATCTCCCACTGCACCTCCAGCCCACCCCCCACAGACACACACACACACACACACACACACACACACACTTCAGATGCCAGATGCAATCCCAGGTTATCACCTGTGCTTCTCTGACCAACCGACTCAAGGTCGGACATTTCAATGACGTCCTGCATGGGTTTGATTAATTTGCTGGAGTGACTCTCAGAACCCAGGGAAACATTTATAGTTTATTAAAGGATATGATGGACAGTTAGATGAAGAATAACATAGGGCCTCATAACAATATCCCCAAAGTATAACAGTGCCTGGAACCTAGCACAGGACAAAATGTATATTATTTGTTGAATATATAAATAAAAAACACCCCCAAAAGAAAAAGAAACCCTCTCTGACACACTTCTTGAAGCAGCAGCTTTTTGTCGAATCCTCAGTTGCAAACACCAGACACCTGTAGCCAACCTCCAGGCTGTCGAGGTACACAGCCTCAAGAGAGCCTTCTCACATGGTATGCCTTAGAATGTGAGCAGGTAGGAACGCCATTCACTGGGGAAGTATGAGGGGTTGCCCCTGGAGTGGGACAGAGACTCAGCACTGTCAAACCAAGTTAACTTGGAATTTGCTCCCCTTCCCTGTCTCATCCTTTCTCGGATAGAAATCAGATGGCCTTCTGCTTATCTATTCTCTCATCACTCATCAGTACAACCACCACCCGGAGGTGGCTGGCCAAACCCACGAAGGATGCTTCCTTCTTAGCGCAGAAGGGGACAGTCACAAATACATCCCCAAGAATTGGTTTTTCTCTACTGCTGTCACACTAAGTTAATTGCTTTATTCATCCTCGCTCTTACCCCATTTACCATAGTATGTACAATGGAACAGGAAACCTGAGGCCTCATCTGGCTGACTCCTGGGTGATTGTATTCTTCAGAAACAAAACACACAGGCTGAAATGACACCAGCTGGAACCACATTTAACAGGGAGCAAGTCCTGGAAGGGAACTTCTACTCTCATAGGTGCTCTGAGCTGACAGGCCTCCTCCACCACTATTTAAACTCCAGAAGAGTTTCCTGGAGGGGAAGAAAGTGAGGTGACCAAGAGAAGGGAAGCAGATGGTAAGAATCAGCATGCCAAGGGAAGGGCCGCAAATGCAGAATACCGGACGCTGGGGCTGGAAAAGAAAAGCCAGAGGAGTGATCGAAGTTCAAATCCAAGTTCAGCTGAGTCAAAGGAATGGGGAGATTTAAGACAGGTTGAGTGGCTGAAGTCCACGTGCTAATGGGTCTTACTCACATTAACCAGATAGTTAATTGTCTAAACTGCACACTCCTGAAAATGAGAAGGGATGAATATAATAATTTGCTAGGGAAATAGGCATGACACAGGACCGTTTGGGCAAATGGAGAGGATGGTCATAAATCATATGGAACACCACACTGGCCTTACCACAGACGCCAGTGACAAATGCAAAAATGGGCTGCAAGTGAGAGAGGGGAGTGGATGAATCAGTAAAAAAATAAAATACACTAGTAAATTCATTGATTATTGATTTATATGTAAGAATAGCTCTTTTGCTTTATCTGATTTAAAAACAAACTAGATGAGCTTTAATATACTTTAAAGCATCAAAATGTAAGATGGATTAATGGACAGATTAAGGGTGACGAAATGGAAAGACACGTAATAAAGCAAGTGTGAGAAAATATTAATGACAGAATCTTGGCAGTGGCTACTTGAATGCCCACTGTAAAATTCTTGCCAGTTTGCAATATGTTTGCAAAACTTTAATTATAAAAGACTAGGGAAAGAGTAAATCTATGATCTCAGACCACACGAACAAGGGATATGGGAGAAGGGAGTCCAGTAAAGAGTGTGATAATGCCCTTTCTGATTTGGCAACAGGACTAAGGTATTAAATAACTTCAGAATAATATGCTGTTGATTATATATTTTCTTAAAAATAAAGAAATACAACAGCCTGACCAGGAGGTGGCGCAGTGGATTGAGCGTAGGACTGGGATGCGGAGGACCCAGGTTCGAGACCCCGAGGTCGCCAGCTTGAGCACAGGCTCATCTGGTTTGAGCAAAAGGTCACCAGCAAGGTCGCTGGCTCGAGCAAGGGGTTACTCGGTCTGCTGAAGGCCCGCGGTCAAGGCACATATGAGAAAGCAATCAATGAACAACTAAGGTGTCGCAACGAAAAACTGATGATTGATGCTTCTCATCTCTCTCCGTTCCTGTCTGTCTGTCCCTATCTATCCCTCTTTCTGACTCTCTCTGTGTCTCTGGAAAGAAAGAAAGAAAGAAAGAAAGAAAGAAAGAAAGAAAGAAAGAAAGAAAGAAAGAAAGAAAGAAAGAAGGAAGGAAGGAAGGAAGGAAGGAAGGAAGGAAGGAAGGAAGGAAGGAAGGAAGGAAGGAAGGAAGGAAGGAAGGAAGGAAGGAAGGAGGGAAAGGGAAAGAGGGAGGGAGGGAGGGAGGGAGGAAGGGAAGGAGAAAGGAGAGGGGAGGGGAGGGGGGAAAGGGAGGGGAGGGGAGGGGAGGGGAGGGAGGGAGGGAAAGAGGGAGGGAAGGAAGGAAGGAAGGAAGGAAGGAAGGAAGGAAGGAAGGAAGGAAGGAAGGAAGGAGAAAGAAAGAAAGAAAGAAAGAAAGAAAGAAAGAAAGAAAGAAAGAAAGAAAGAAAGAAAGAAAAGAAAGAAAGAAAGAGTGGAAGAAAAAGAAAGAAATACAACAGGTATCGTCCAAACCATTGACTGGAATAAGGAAACTATCAGTTTGAGGCAGAGAAGGACGGAATAAATAAGTAAACATCTGCTTATGGAGAGAAAATTTGATAAAGAGAAGATTTGACTATTGGGATAAGATGGTCCAATAATCACTACGCTAACATAACACCCAAACACTCACCTATGCAAAAAGGATCCAAACTTGCAGAAGGATCAGGCTGTGTCCCAAATCCTCACGGGGGACTTGTACAGTCCACTCGGACTCAGGGCAAGGCAGACAACTTTGGTTGCTGTCTGATTCAGTTTTACAAGATTTTATTTTAATTGTGTAGCTCTTCTTGGGTCTTACCTTTATGTAAGGTGACCAGTGATCCAACTCTCCTCCCTTAACAGGCCCTTGCTTTGAACCCAACCCCCCACCCTCCACAGTCAGCCCTGAAATCAAAGCCCCGCCCCCAAAGCGGCTGACAATTTCTTCAGCTGCTTGCTTCTTTGTGGATTCTCCGGTCTTGACTTTCTGACAAACTCATCCATTTCTTATTGAAGTTGTGGTTTTGTTTTTACATTTTCGCAAGTACTTCTGGTGTTCGTGGGAGTAGTTCAGGGTGTCTTGCCGGGCAAATTGCCTGAAGTGAAACCCTGTGAACCTCGGAGAGGAAACACGAAGGGGGAAGGCATTCTCTGAGCCCTGCCATAAACAGCCTGCAGCTCACAGGTGCGCAGACCACAGCCTGCAGATCCCCGGGCGCTCCAAAGGGAGCCAACTGGCAGCATCCAGAGGACTGGACGCGTTTGCCAACATGTAGAAGATGCCTCTGGGTCGCCCCAGAAATGTTTGTAGGGGGTTTTCAAACAACAGAAGATTTTCTGTCACCAACTGGGAGCAACACCAGTGAAATCAGTGTTTCATGTTTCAGTGAATGAGTACCATTTATGTCAACAATCTGGGGATGCCAAGGGAGTCTCAAATAACACCAATAGCCCAAAACTTCAAAAGGCAACTGCAAAACCAAAATACTTTAGTTCTTTGTGGACAGGGACAATGGGATTTTAATCTCTACAAACCCAGCTTGAAGGTGGGCCCTGAACACTACTTTTTATTGACTGCATGAATTATTCATGGTTGTGTTGATGCTGTTACAGATCAACACTTTTGACTTTAAAAAGGGAGGTTGTGACTTTTAAAAGTCAGGTATTTCCTCCAGCAAAACAGTATAGGCTTAAGGAAATTTTCTCTCCATAAGCAGATCCCTCATGAGCTCCAATTTTTTTTTCAACTGTCATAATGAAATTATGGCCTAGTTCTTCATTTTATCCTTGAGTAAAAAATGACAGTGAAGGGGCCCTGGCTGGTTGGCTCAGTGGTAGAGCATCGGCCTGACGTGCAGGAGTCCCGGGTTCGATTCCCGGCCAGGGCACACAGGAGAAACACCCATCTGCTTCTCCACCCCTCCTCTCTGTCTCTCTTCCCCTCCCGCAGTCAAGGCTCCATTGGAGCAAAGTTGGCCCGGGCACTGAGGATGGCTCCTTGGCCTCTGCCTCGGGCGCTAGAATGGCTCTGGTTGCAACAGAGCGATGCCCCAGATGGGCAGAGCATCGCCCCCTGGTGGGCATGCTGGGTGGATCCCGGCCGGGCGCATGCGGGAGTCTGTCTGACTGCCTCCCCGTTTCCAACTTCAGAAAAATACAAAAAAAAAAAAAAATGACAATGGAGGCCCTGGCTGACTGGCTCAGTGGTAGAATATTGGCCCAGCATGTGGAAGTACCGGGTTCAATTTATGGCCAGGGCACACAGGAGAATTGCCCATTGGCTTCTCCACCCTTCCTCCTTTCCTTTCTTTCTATCTCTCTCTTTCCTTCCCGCAGCCAAGGCTCCATTGGAGCAAAGTTGGCACCCAGCACTGAAGACAACTCCATGGCCTCTGCCTCAGGTTCTAGAGTGGCTCTGGTTGCAACAGTGCAACACCCCAGATGGGCAGAGCATCACCCCCTAGTGGGCATGCCGGGTGGATCCTGGTCAGGCACATGCGGGAGTCTGTCTCTCTGCCTTCCGGCTTCTCACTTCAGAAAAAAAAAAAAAAATGACAGTGGAAACATTAACCAAGAGAACCAGGATTCAATGAAGCTGATGAGGAATTAATAACGTGTTTTGATAGGGCAAAGTACTAATTGAAAATGTAGAGGCTATCAAAACGTTAGGATCAGACACTCTCTGGAAAAGCTAAATTAAACACCAAGGATTATGATTAAACACTATTTGAGGTGGAATTATTAAATGTCTCTCAATTTTAGCCCCTTGGTGAAATGTTACACAGTAAACTGTTCCCTGTTGAGGTCTTTAAGCATTTTGGTTTCTCTTTAGATAAAAACGTATACCCAATATTAAACTCTTAAACATGTTTAAATTGAAATCATTATTTAAATACCGTTTTAATCTGACACAGACAGGGATTCAGGATTAAAAAGGAGGCTTGGCAACTAGATTAAATCCTGAGGGAATTAACTAAAGTAAAATTAAAGGGATTTAGGGAGAGACAAAAATCTTCCCCAAACATAAGTAACTGAGTGATAAAATAGCACATTAAAGGGAAATGCTAGAAATTGCTCTAGAATTTAAACTGAAGAGAAAACTCAAAGTTTTGCAATAAGTACACACTTATAGAATGTTATTTCTTCTTCCTCCATTGATCTTGACTTGTGCAATCTTCCAGGTCCTTCTGTTTCTGGCGTAGACTCTTGGAGAGGCAAGAAGGGATACCTGGTTTTGTGCTCTGTTACTGACTCTTTCCACTGCCTTGCACAAATAATTTAATCTGTCTGTGCCTTGGCTTCCTAATCTAAGTATGGGGCATGAGGGACCTACAGTAAGGCATAATTCTGGCCAAGATTCTTTTGTCCAAGCCCTCTTCTTGGCTAGGTCTCAATCTTGGCCTATTAGAAACTAGAGATTCTCAGTGTAAGGTATTTTTCCCCGCCGAGAAAGAAGGAATGGGCCAGAGCTGCAAAGTGTGGAATAATAAACGGCTTTATTGAGTACAGAGCACACATCCCGCCCGGCAAGGTTCCCTGGCCCCGAGGAAAGAAAGATGGAGGCTAGGGAAGTTGCACGGATTAAACCGCGTGGGAGATATTTAAAGGGTCCCTCTAGGGAAGTGGAGCTACTATGACGTGGTAAAATTTCACTGGCTGGCAGATGATCGCTTCTTTCCAAATGGTTCCTGGGAAGCTTCCTTTGGCGGGCTTGATTGTGAGCGGTCCTAGCCAAAGTGGGCAGGTCTGAGTTCCCCACGTGACCATCCCTCTATCCACCGACCTTACACTCAGCACAAATGATTTTGTCTTCTCCCTATGTCCTACATCAAAAGACTTAAATTCTGATATAGTTTCTAACAGCCCTAGCCAATTAGGATGGCCCTAACACACACCCTAAAAGTGCTTGCCTGAGAAAGTTCAAGGCTCCCCAAAGAATCTACTGTCAGTTCTACCCAACACCTGACATAGGCCCCTGGAGCTCCTCCTTAGAGCTTTCACCGACATGAGCTCACACTGGGACTCCCTCTTCTGTCCTTTGAGGTATGTGCAGCTCTCTGACAACTCAGGAGTGTCTTTCTTGAGGACCTGAAAGCCATTGCTTTCAAATGACATCCTCAGGCAGGACAGGGCCTGTGTCTAGGTCTCTGTGGGGGGTGGAAACCTAACTGGGGTACTTGCCAGCTACCTGACACTGTGCCCTGCTCTGTGCTGACCTTGACCAGACCAGTGCCTGTGACTGTCACTTCCTGACTCTGCTTGAGCCCCCTGCCCATCCCACTGCCTGTTCTGCTATATTCCCTTTAAAATACCATTTCCTTTTAAAAATTGCCTCTGTCCAATCAAAGTTTACTTCAGCTCAGGCTGAACCCCCTTCCTTCTCGAAGTAGTTATATTACTGCTTTAAAGTTTTCCTTACCACTTTAACAGTCCGCTTTTATCTCTGACAGTGGACTACAACTACCATGTTGTGAGGAAGCCCAGGCCACATGGAGAGGTCCCCCGCTAGCCAATGGTCCCAGCTAGGGTCTCGGGGACATGAGTAGCAGCCGTCATGCAAGAGAAGATGATTCCAAACCTGAGCCCTCAAATCTTTCAGTTGAGGCGCTATGTTTTGAGGAATCAGCGTGAGCCACCCCTGCTGTGCCGTGTGCAGGCTCCCCTCCCACGGAATCTCTGAGCATAAGAAATGGATGTTTGCCTGACCAGGTGGTGGCACAGTGGATAGAGCGTCGGACTGGGATGCCGAGGACCCAGGTTCAAGACCCCGAGGTTGCCAGCTTGAGCGCAGGCTCATCTGGTTTGAGCCAAAGCTCACCAGCTGGGACCCAAGGTTGCTGGCTCGAGCAAGGGGTTACTCGGTCTGCTGAAGGTCCGTGGTCAAGGCACATATGAGAAAGCAATCAATGAACAACTAAGGTGTTGCAATGCGCAACGAAAAACTAATGATTGATGCTTCTCATCTCTCCATTCCTGTCTGTCTGTCCCTGTCTATCCCTCTCTCTGACTCTGTCTCTGTAAAAAAAAAAAAAAAAAAAAAAGAAAAAAAAGAAATGGATGTTTAAACACAGCATTATGGAGAACAGGACAGCACATCCTGGAGGGAAGGGGGGAAGGCATTGGGGGAAGGGGCATAAGGGGGGGCCAAAGGGGAATAAGAAGGTGGGGGGAGATATATTCGGTGGGACATTTGAATCTATGTAAACACAAATTAAAATCATAAATAAAAAAAATAAAAAAAATTACTCATGTAAAATTGGAAAAAATTTAATTTTTTTCTTTGGAACTAGTGATCTATTGTTTCTGTGGAAATTGGAGCTATGGTCTTTAAATTCTCTGTAATGTTGATACGCAAAAGCTTAGTATTACCTATTTAAATGCCACAGATACAGTAAAATTTAATGTGAAGGCTAATTTTAATAGTTTGATTTTTATATGTATGTATGTATTTGTATTGCCTTAAATTCATATTTTGAGAGAACAAGCTAATTTCATGATTAATAGAAGCATGAAAAAGAAAAAAAGAAATGGATGTTTTATGCCAGTGGTCCCCAAACCCCGGGCCGTGGACTGGTACCGGTCCATGGGCCATTTGGTACTGGTCTGCAGAGAAAGAATAAATAACTTACATAATTTCCATTTTATTTATATTTAAGTCTGAACAATGTTTTATTTTTAAAAAATGACCAGATTCCCTCTGTTACATCCAAGACTCATTCTTTTTTTTTTTTTTTTTTTTTTGTATTTTTCTGAAGCTGGAAACGGGGAGAGACAGTCAGACAGACTCCCGCATGCGCCCGACCGGGATCCACCCGGCATGCCCACCAGGGGCGATGCTCTGCCCCTCCGGGGCGTTGCTCTGCCGCGACCAGAGCCACTCTAGCGCCTGGGGCAGAGGCCAAGGAGCCATCCCCAGCGCCCGGGCCATCTCTGCTCCAATGGAGCCTTAGCTGCAGGAGGGGAAGAGAGAGACAGAGAGGAAGGAGGGGGTGGGGGTGGAGAAGCAAATGGGCGCTTCTCCTATGTGCCCTGGCCGGGAATCGAACCCGGGTCCCCCGCACGGCAGGCCGACGCTCTACCGCTGAGCCAACCGGCCAGGGCCCAAGACGCACTCTTGACGCTTGTCTCAGTCACGTGATACGTTGCCTCTAAAATTAAACCCATAAACTAGCAAAATGAGTGAAAAACAAAATTCCATCAAAAGTTTTTTTGCGAAGTGGAAAAGGGCCAGTGAGGAGACAGAAGAAGAACCTATGACCTCGAAGAAAAAGGTTTCATTTAACAGACAATACCAGGAGTCCTACTTAAAGCATGGATTTATCGCAACTAGTGATTCTCGCGCACCAAGGTCATTCTGCACAATATGTGGCGACCGGCTAAGTAATGAGGTAATGAAGCCTTCAAAACTGCTTCGCCACTTGGAGACCAAGCACCCTACTTTAAAAAACAAGCCTTCTGAGTATTTCGAAAGAAAAAAACATGAACAAGAAGGACAGAAACAATTACTGGTTGCCACTACATCAATAAATGCGAGTGCACTGAGAGCATCATATTTGGTGGCTAATCGTATTGCTAAGGCTAAGAAGCCATTCACCATTGGTGAAGAATTGATCCTTCCAGCCATTAAAGACATTTGTTGTGACCTTCTAGGAGAGGCTGCGGTTAAAAAGATAGCACAGATGCCTCTTTCGGCTACCACCGTCACACGGAGCGTTGAGGAAATAGCAGAGGACATTGAATCACAGTTGTTGGAAAGGATTAATAAATCACCGTGGTACTCTCTCCAGGTTGACAAATCTACAGATATTGACAACAAGGCAATGCTACTTGTTTACATCCGTTACCTTTATCAAGAGGATGTACAGGAGGATATGTTATGTGCACTATCGTTGCCAACCAAAACCACAGCCGCAGAACTATTTAAATCGCTGGATGACTATACATCAGAAAACTGAAATGGTCTTTTTGTGTCGGCATATGCACAGATGGAGCTGCTGCCAAGACCGGAAGGATGTCTGGTTTAACTACTCAGATTAAGGAGGTTGCACCTGAATATGAGTCTACACATTGTGTCACTCATAGGGAAATGCTGGCTAGCCAAAATATACCACCAGAACTTAACAGCGTATTGAATGATGTCGTTAAAGTTATTAACCACATCAAAGCACACGCCCTTCACTCGTACCTGTTCAAGCAGCTTTGTGAGGAAATGAATGCAGATCGCAGACACCTTGTCTTATACACAGAAATAAGATGGTTATCCCGAGGGAGGTCCCTGGACAGAGTGTTTGAATTACGAGAGCTACTGCGGAGTTTTCTCTCAGAAAAAAAGTCACCGCTAGCAGCACATTTCAGTGATGAGGAATGGGTCGCAAAACTCTCTTACTTGTGCAATATATTTAACCTCCTCAATGAACTCAATTGGTCACTTCAGGGGAAAATGACAACAGTCTTCAAGTTGGCAGATAAAGTAGCTGCATTTAAAGCCAAACTGGATTTGTGAGGATGACGCGTGAACAGGGATATATTCGACATGTTTCAAACATTCGCGGGAATTTTGGAAGAGACTGAGCCCAAACCTTCATTGTCCCAGCTGGTGCACGATCACCCGTATTTGCTTTTAAAAGAGTTTGAATGCTACTTCCCAACCACAAAAGACCCATGAATTGCCAAGGAATGGATCTGCGATCCATTTGTCAACAAACCAGGTGAATCCAGCGTGTCTAAGCAAGAAGAGGATCAACTACTGGAGATGGCAAATGACGGCGGCCTTAAAAATATGTTCGAGACTACAACTCTGCCGGTGTTCTGGATTAAAGTCATGGCAGAATACCCTGAGATCGCCACAAAAGCACTAAAAACCCTGTTGCCATTTCCGACATCCTATTTGTGTGAAGCGGGATTTTCTGCAGTGACAGCAACCAAAACAAAATTACGGAATAGACTGGACATAAGCAACACACTTCGGGTGTCACTGTCTCCCATTACCCCTTGATGGGACCGTCTCATTGCAGAGAAACAAGCTCAGGGCTCCCACTGATTTAGCGTTATGGTTGTTGAGAGATAGGCTACTATCTCTCATTCTATATAAACATTATAATAAATAACCCTTAACTTACAATATTCATAACAATGGTGAGTTGTATTTTTCATGCACTTTATATTTGTTTTTGCGTTGTATCTTATTTTTAAGGCATGTTTAAACGTTACCATAGCATCTGGAAAGTGGAGGCAGAGAGGATGTTACTCATGTTATGTTGTTGGTGCAATGTTAAGAGGACGCTTCTAATAAAGTTGCATACGAGTACACAGTGGATTCATGTTTATTTTTATTGTCGTAGGTTCATGATTGGTAGCAAGCCTGAACCTATCTATTATCTTATTGATGTCAGACATAAAATGTTGTCAGAATAACGAATTTAAATACAGCCTGAATAATGAAGATATGCTCATTCCTCCTTTAACTTAGCCCAATAAATATCGTAAGTTCTACAATTATATTTAAAAATACCACAGTTTTTACGCCAGTCGCATAATTTTATTTTGTGCATTTATCCATCCCACCCTAAAGGCCGGTCCGTGAAAATATTTTCTGACATTAAACTGGTCCGTGGCCCAAAAAAGGTCAGGGACCATTGTTTTATGCCACTCCATTCTGGGGTGCTTTGCTATGTAGCCATCGTGACTGGGACATCACAACTCAGAGCTACACTGGAAGCAGCTTTCATGTTTCCCGGTCTCATCATTGTAACATCACAGGCACCTACGCCCAGGCGGTATGAATTTCCATGTTCAGAATGACTTTCTCCAGGTATTTTAAAGACTTCTTGACCATCCTTTCTATCTCCTCTCCCCCTTTTTAAAACAGAGCATGTCATCTTGTTTCTGTCTATTTTATTAATAAATAAAAATCACAGGCTTCATTAACAAGAAAGGCTGTGATCTGTTTGAACAGACAGGAAGGAGGCACAGTGAAGCAAGGGCACTGGGCCGGAGGGGGGGGAGGCACAGTGAAGCAAGGGCACTGGGCCGGAGGGGGGGGAGGCACAGTGAAGCAAGGGCACTGGGCCGGGTGGGGCACAGTGAAGCAAGGGCACTGGGCCGGGGGGGGGAGGCGCAGTGATGCAAGGGCACTGGGCCGGGGGGGAGGCGCAGTGATGCAAGGGCACTGGGCCGGGGGGGAGGCACAGTGATGCAAGGGCACTGAGCTGGGGGGGAGGCGCAGTGATGCAAGGGCACTGGGCCGGTGGGGGAAGCACAGTGAAGCAAGGGCACTGGGCCGGGGGGGAGGCACAGTGAAGCAAGGGCACTGGGCCGGGGGGGAGGCACAGTGAAGCAAGGGCACTGGGCCGGGAGGGGGGGGGAGGCACAGTGAAGCAAGGGCACTGGGCCGGGAGGGGGGGGGGAGGCACAGTGAAGCAAGGGCACTGGGCCGGGAGGGGGGGGAGGCGCAGTGATGCAAGGGCACTGGGCCGGGAGGGGGGGGGAGGCGCAGTGAAGCAAGGGCACTGGGCCGGGAGGGGGGGGAGGCACAGTGAAGCAAGGGCACTGGGCCGGGGGGGAGGCACAGTGAAGCAAGGGCACTGGGCCGGGAGGGGGGGGGAGGCGCAGTGATGCAAGGGCACTGGGCCGGGGGGGAGGCACAGTGAAGCAAGGGCACTGGGCCGGGAGGGGGGGCACAGTGAAGCAAGGGCACTGGGCCGGGGGGGCACAGTGAAGCAAGGGCACTGGGCCGGGGGGCGGGAGGCACAGTGAAGCAAGGGCACTGGGCCGGGGGGGAAGCACAGTGAAGCAAGGGCACTGGGCTGGAGGGGGGGCACAGTGAAGCAAGGGCACTGGGCCGGAGGGGGGGCACAGTGAAGCAAGGGCACTGGGCCGGGGGGGAGGCACAGTGAAGCAAGGGCACTGGGCCGGGGGGGCACAGTGATGCAAGGGCACTGGGCCGGGGGGGGAGGCACAGTGAAGCAAGGGCACTGGGCTGGGGGGGCACAGTGATGCAAGGGCACTGGGCCGGGGGGGAGGCACAGTGAAGCAAGGGCACTGGGCCGGAGGTGGGGGGAGGCACAGTGAAGCAAGGGCACTGGGCCGGGGGGGGAGGCACAGTGAAGCAAGGGCACTGGGCCGGAGGGGGGGCACAGTGAAGCAAGGGCACTGGGCCGGAGGGGGGGCACAGTGAAGCAAGGGCACTGGGCCGGAGGGGGGGCACAGTGAAGCAAGGGCACTGGGCCGGGGGGGCACAGTGATGCAAGGGCACTGGGCCGGGGGGGAGGCACAGTGAAGCAAGGGCACTGGGCCGGGGGGGCACAGTGATGCAAGGGCACTGGGCCGGGGGGGAGGCACAGTGAAGCAAAGGCACTGGGCCGGGGGGGCACAGTGATGCAAGGGCACTAGGCCGGGGGGGAGGCACAGTGAAGCAAGGGCACTGGGCCGGAGGGGGGGGGAGGCACAGTGAAGCAAGGGCACTGGGCCGGGGGGGAAGCACAGTGAAGCAAGGGCACTGGGCCGGAGGGGGGGCACAGTGAAGCAAGGGCACTGGGCCGGAGGGGGGGCACAGTGAAGCAAGGGCACTGGGCCGGAGGGGGGGCACAGTGAAGCAAGGGCACTGGGCCGGAGGGGGGGCACAGTAAAGCAAGGGCACTGGGCCGGAGGGGGGGCACAGTGAAGCAAGGGCACTGGGCCGGAGGGGGGGGCACAGTGAAGCAAGGGCACTGGGCCGGAGGGGCACAGTGATGCAAGGGCACTGGGCCGGGGGGGAGGCACAGTGAAGCAAGGGCACTGGGCCGGGGGGGAGGCACAGTGAAGCAAGGGCACTGGGCCGGGGGGGCACAGTGAAGCAAGGGCACTGGGCCGGGAGGGGGGGGGAGGCACAGTGAAGCAAGGGCACTGGGCGGGAGGGGGGGGAGGCACAGTGAAGCAAGGGCATTGGGCCGGGGGGGCGGGGGGGAGGCACAGTGATGCAAGGGCACTGGGCGGGGGGGGGCACAGTGATGCAAGGGCACTGGGCCGGGAGGGGGGGCACAGTGAAGCAAGGGCACTGGGCCGGGTGGGGGGGAGGCACAGTGAAGCAAGGGCACTGGGCGGGGGGGGCACAGTGAAGCAAGGGCACTGGGCCGGGGGGGAGGCAAAGTGAAGCAAGGGCACTGGGTGGGGGGGGGCACAGTGAAGCAAGGGCACTGGGCGGGGGGGGGGCACAGTGAAGCAAGGGCACTGGGCCGGGTGGGAGGCACAGTGAAGCAAGGGCACTGGGCCGGGAGGGGGGGCACAGTGAAGCAAGGGCACTGGGCCGGGACGGGGGGGGGGCACAGTGAAGCAAGGGCACTGGGCCGGGAGGGGGGGGAGGCACAGTGAAGCAAGGGCACTGGGCCAGGGGGCGGGGGGGGAGGCACAGTGAAGCAAGGGCACTGGGCCGGGGGGGGGGGCTGAGAAAGCAAGCCTGGCCCTCTGTGCTGATGCATGACTCTCTTCTGCAGGTAACGGAACTCAGGGGCCCTGGCAGACCTGGGGCAGCTGGATTCAGGACATTCGTCTGGCACACAGTCTGTTCTTAAACTCCCACCACCTCTAGGCCACACGCTACTGTTCAGACTCCAGAAGCAACACCATTTCCCCAAGAGCCACCAGCATCCATCACAGGGGCTGATGAGCATTCAAGATGGTGGGCTTGGGACAGAAAGTGACATTCGTGCCCACTGGCCAGTCAGCATCCAACCATAAATCATGTCCCCACCTAGCTTGCTTATTAATGAGACCAACACAGTTAGTGAGATCTCGCCTTCTGTTTCACAGCCCCTCGGAAACTCACCGGGTTGTCCTTTGTCTCACTCTCCCCATATATCTGGCTTGATGGACTTTATGGCCACTTCTTCAGGGGGTAAAGAATTATAGATCTCTGGATTTATGCCTGTTTGCAGGGCCCCCTCTGGTCCAAGCTCCGTAAGGTGAATGCCGGGGCAGTGAAAATGATGTTGCATTCTAATAGTTGTGGACCAGTTTCTGACAGCTTATTTTGACAAAAGCATAAAACCCAATGAGTGTTGCTCAGCAGAGAAGCTGGAGGAAATTCAGAGGAGAGCAACAGAGGATGTGTAAATGTGAGCTATCTCCAAACTGCTCTTGGAATCAGGTAAATTGTGAAAAATGGGGCAAGTAAGCTGAGCCAACAGATTTAATAATAGCTGGTCTGGAAGGAACATGACTTATCTCAGAGGCTGCTGTACGGACCTCCTTTTCCTTGGAATGGAGGGATTCTCCCCTGCTACCTGAACAAACGCTGAGTCCATTAGGGAAGAGGGGGCTGTGGGAGCCAGGTCAAGACGGCCACCAAAGGATCCCTGTCTACTGGTACTCGTACCTTTGTGCATTTCCACACTGAACAGGCATCTGTGACCAATAATATATTACAGAAGTGACAGTAGGTGACTTTGATGGCGAGGTCATAAAGGATATCATTCATTCTGCTTCATTCTCAACGTCACTTGTTTTGCTGGCAAGGGCGTGGGATGGGGTCGCCAGCAGCCGTATCTTGAGAACATGCAGGCAGCTCAGAAAAAGGTCCGTGTGGAGAACCACATAGAAAACCGAAGCCTCCTGCTAACTGCTGCACCGTCACAAGAGCAAGCCACCTTTACGGGCTGAGCCTCCCTCACCAGCCTGCAGATGCCTGCCGTTCCAGCCAGGAGCTTGACAAAGAGGACATATGTCTACTTCTCTCTCATGTAAGAAACCTCAAGTCACAGGTCTGACTAATGTGGTGCTCCTTGGTATCAGGGGTTCAGGCTGCTTTCCTTTCATTGTTCTGCTATCCGCAGTCTGTGGCTCTCTGCTCATGGTACAACACGGCTGCTGGAACCCCAGCCATCACACCCCCACTCCAGTCAACAGGAAGGAGGAAAAGCAACAAGGATGTACCATCTTCCCTAAGAACACTTCTGCTTATATGCCACTGGCCAGAACACAGGCATGTGTCCACATTGAGCTATCAGGGGAGGCTGGGATGTGAAATCTTTATTCTGGGCAGCCATATGTCCAGCTAAAAGTCAGAAATTTAAGGAAAAAGAGAAGTAATTATGGGGCAAACCAGCAGTTTGGGGACTGGCATTAGTACGGATTTGCTGCAAGGTGCTAGCTGAGCTGAATATGAATAAGGAGTCTGTCAAGAAGATAGGTGTGGTACATTACAGATGCCTGAAAACTCTACCCTTCATTGAATCAAGAAGTAGAGTCTGTTTACCTTCCTCGTGAATCCGGGCTGATCATATGACTTGTGTTGACCGACAGAATTTGGCAAAAGTGACACTGTGTTACTTCCAGGGTTGGCTTAAGAGATATGTGCTTCTGCTTTCTATTTTTGGAACACAACCTCTTGGAATCCAGCAAGCATGTAGGACGTCTGTCTTCCCTGGAAATAATGCTGCTCTGAGAAGGTCCCACAGGCCATGAGGAGGGAGTGAGCACCTGTGTGGGAGCTCTGTGGCATCACACAGCAGACTCAAGTCTCAGACCTTCCAGTCCGGCCCAGACACCAGCTGAGTGCAGCCAAGTGAATGGCCCCAGGTAATGAATGCTGAATGGAGCAGAAGAACCAGACAGCTAAACCCTGCCCAAGATCCTGACTCATGGAATCATGAGCACATAAATAGGTTGTTGTATTAAGACACTAAGTTTTGGGGTAGTTATTACGCAGCAATTGATAAGTGAAACTAAAAAGGGGGGGGATGTTTTAGGGAGAGGGAACAGCATGAGAAAATAAACCATGGTAAGAGGCAATCTGATGTATGCAAGTAATTCTACATATTTGGAGATGCTATAGGGTAAAATGACCCCATGGTATAAAACAGAAGTAGGAAGGAGGCTGGACACGCAGGGTCTGGTTGGTGTCATCCTAAAACAGGTGGAATCAGGAACCTCACCAACGGAGAGCTGTAGCAAGGAAGAGAGGGTTGACTGACGGAAAGTTCGCCACGTCTCGTCCACTCCTCGCTGGCTCAAGAGCCAGAGCAAGCCCTCTCTTCTACTAACATGCAGAGCTGAGGACAAACTTCCTGGGCAGCATTTGAGGGGAAGAAATTGTGGTTACTTGTGTGGAATGATGGGTGGGATTGTATCAGGTATTGTGAAGAAAGACTCGGGGGTTAATGTAATGGAGATACTGTATTTTCTAATCAACTAATTTTATAACAAAATGACTTCTCTTTCTCTTGCTGATTCCTTCTTTCTGGTGGCTGGATCTTTAGAAACTGAGGCAGCTTGCATTTTCCGATCCCAGAAGAGAACTGGAGCCTGGGGCAAGGGATTGAGTATCAATGAAAGGACAAAGTCAACACCCTGGTTGGACTGACGTTCCCTCGGCTGGGTTCAGGGTTACGCTCTCCACTGTATATGACAAATTTCATCTGCATTTTTGGTTTTGAGTAAATGACCGAATATGAAAGGATTGTTTTGTCGGTGCCTTTATGACCCAGGCCACATGTCTCCCTTCTTTGTAGGTTGCTTATCAATCTATTCCAGAACATTGGAAGACATTTTTCTGAATAATTCATTATACAAAACCCATACAGATGAATGTCTCATTTCCTTTCTTTTATGTACCTCTTAGGAATGTGTTGCACTGCAAGCAAGAGATAATTAACAGTTGCCCAACTACCTAAGGCATTCTCAAACACAAGAGGTCTAGAGGTAGACAGACCTGGGCCGGTACCTTAGTCCACCATCATCTTCAAGGATGCAATCTCCTATTTTTTGCCTCAATAGCCTTGGTGTGAAGCTGTCATGGTTGGAACTCATTGCTGCCTTTCCAGGCATCATGGCCATGTTCCAAGAGGAAGAGTACGTGTCATTCAGGTCTCTCTCTTTTAAAGATTCCCTACCTGGGACTTACCATTACATCTTTCTAGGGCTAGGCAAAACTGGTTCTCACAGCTTTATCTCTCTCTCTACAAGGGAGTCTGGAAAAGTGATCATTCTTTCCCCTCCACAGACGATGTATTAGAGAAAGGCAAGGGGAAAGGGAACTCTGTGTGGCTTTTGGATGGTCAGTCCACAGAGTCCTTCACAGGGCCTATCCTCTCTCCTTGTCCTCAGTATCTGAAGGCCGTGTTTCTGAGGCCTTACTTAGTAGCAGCAAAACCACATGTTCTGCAGTGAGCTACTGCCTAGCTTACTTGCAAATACAGGGTGCATTTTTCTGGGTGCATGGATAACAAAAGAAAACTTTCAACATAACATAATTAGTGGTGTCCAAAAGTTCCAGTTGCATAAAATGTGGGGTTATTGTGAGGTTATAAAAATACGTTGTGGGAGGGGAAAGTCTCAACTGGGAGTTTAAAGATGGGTGCAAGCCCTGGCCGGTTGGCTCAGCGGTAGAGCGTCGGCCTAGCGTGCGGAGGACCCGGGTTCGATTCCCGGCCAGGGCACATAGGAGAAGCGCCCATTTGCTTCTCCACCCCTCCGCCGCACTTTCCTCTCTGTCTCTCTCTTCCCCTCCCGCAGCCAAGGCTCCATTGGAGCAAAGATGGCCCGGGCGCTGGGCATGGCTCTGTGGCCTCTGCTTCAGGCGCTAGAGTGGCTCTGGTCGCAATATGGCGACGCCCAGGGTGGGCAGAGCATCCCCCCCTGGGGGGCAGAGCGCCGCCCCTGGTGGGCGTGCCGGGTGGATCCCGGTCGGGCGCATGCGGGAGTCTGTCTGACTGTCTCTCCCCGTTTCCAGCTTCAGAAAAATGAAAAAAAAAAAAATAAAAAAAAAAAAAAAAAAAAAATAAAGATGGGTGCAAACTTTACCTGGCTCAGCTGTAGATGTGCGCCACCTAGTGGTAGTTGTCTTCTCACCTACCTATGTAGCTGGGTTTCTGGGACCATGCAGGGGATTCCAGAATTGTCTCCAGATTAGTAGGTACCCATTTCATCACATAAATTGCTGGGCTGCATTAGTGTCTGTGTAAAGGCAAACAGAAAGTAAGAGTCAGGGTGTAGAGGAATGGTAAAGAAGGCATTCTTGAGGTCTAGGACCGTGAAGTGAGTGGTGTTTGAGGGAATGTGTGACAGTAACCCGTAGAGATTAGGAATTACTGGATGGAGGGGAATTACTGCCTCATTGATTAGATGTAAGGCTTGTACAAGGTGATAAGCCCCTGAAGGTTTTTGAACAGGAAGGATGGGGGTATTGCAGGGAAAGTCGGTGGGGATGAGTAAACCCGGTTTAAGAGGTGGGTAATTATTGGTTTAAGTCCTTAGAAACAGATACAGTTGCACATTAAACAAAGATTTCACATACAGATTATGAATTAAGGAATTTAAATGAGTGTGCTTAACTTGTTTCAATTCAAATTGCACTAGAGATGTTTTCTGAAAAACAAAGAGACAAAACAGTTTACTCACACAATTCAATAGACAACTCTGCTTTTTTAAGTTTTTCGAGATGGCAGGGAGTTGTCAGCATAGAGGGGAGGAAGAGAGGAAGCAGATGGATGGACAGCGTGAGCAGCTGGATGGAAAGAAGGAGGGTCAGAATCTGCAGGGAGAGGAGGAGATTAAAGTGCTGGTGGTGTGCCACATGGTCAGAGGAGTCAAAAAGATTTAGAGCTCTGAGGAGAGGGGAGAGGACGAGGGGTAGTGGAAGGCATAGTCAGTCTCTGAGGAGGGGGAAGGATGGGTCGAAAAAGAAAAAGAGACAGCCGAAGCCGGTGGGGTGGGGGAATGGGTCAAAGAAGAAAAAGAGACAGAGCCGCCCATCTGTAAGGCGGGAGGAGGGGTTTAAGAACACAGTGGAGAAGGGAGGGGCCCCTGGCCAGCAGGGCAGGAGAAAGAGAGAGACTGGTATTTGCAAGTGAATGAGAAACAGGATTCTGTGAAGGGCAGGGGCTTTCTAGAGGGGAGAGACTCGAGTGGAAAAGATTTGCAGAGGGACCAGAGAGGGGTCCCGAGAGAGGTGTGCCCCCGGGGGTCAGGCAGGAGGGGAAGAGAGTTGGGAGTCCGCGGAGAAGGAAAGATTAGGAGTGAAGGTTTTAGGTGAATTTCTTTGGCCAAAAATGGCCTGCGTGTAGAACAAGCAGCACAGAAATTAAGGACAGGAGCAAAGGTAGAAGGAAGCCTGCACATGCGGAATTTCTGAAGCTTTCCCAGTCTGGTGGCAAAAATTTTCTAGATCTCTCAGGATGTTGTAATCAAAGGTCCTGTTTTCAGGCCAATGGGAGTCATTGTCTAGCCAGTGATTTTCAACTTTTTTTGAGCCGCGGCACATTGTTTACATTTACAAAATCCTGGGGCACACCACCTACCAAAATGACACAAAATGACACTCTAACACAGTACATATTATACATATAGTTAATAATATAGTTTCTAAATGTATTTATACTCACACCTGACCATGTCTCATGGCACACTGGTTGAAAAACACTGGTCTAGCCTATATTGATAAGGCCAGGCTGTGTTGCAAAGGAAAATGAGTTTCTTTGGCTTGAGGTCAGAGAGACCTAATTTAGTAAGATTTTTTTAGAAGACAGCCCAATGGGGTTTGGTCAGACAGCTTTGACTCCGAAGAGCACATTGTGGAGATTAGTGATCTAGAGAGGCTGTCCCCGCCTCCAATCACAGTCTCAAAGGAGAAAGCTCTCCTGGGAATGTGGAGTCATCCTGCTTAGGGGTCATCACCATCTAAGAAGGAGCTCAAAGAGAATGTGGGGGGATTTGGCTAAGCACTTAGACTTTTGGAATGTGCTGTCCCTGGGACAGAAATATGGCAAACCCCTCAAAATGTGAGGCTGACCGGAGAAAGCCGTCCAACGATGGATTAGGGACTTATGGGTCGAATTAAAGCCAACGGGGAGAGGGAAGGGAGAAACTCCTTACCTTTCTGATCTGGCAGGGGTTCAGGACAGGGTTAGACTGCTGATCAATCAACCTACAATTACACATCCAAAGAGAATCAGGGAGTAAGACCAGGATGAGCTGCCGCTGCCCATTGCTTCTCTGGTTGTAAGTTTGGACGGCAAAGAGGGATTGTCCAGGCAGTTAGTACCCTGCCCCGGGTTTCAGCACCAAATGTTGGAATCCATGAGAGTCTGAAAAGACTAGGGTAACAGGCTTTTATTGAAAGAAAGAAAGGAACCCTGCCGGGCACTTCTCCTGGGAGAAGGGCACCGGTTACAGATTAGGGGCGAATTTTATAGCGTTTGGGAGAGCCTGAGGGGGTACTGAGTCAAAAGTTCTGGTTTGTTCCCTTTTATGGTTTTAGGATTTCAGCTTTCTGGAATGCTCCTTCTTGGGGCAGTTGATCAGCTTTCCGGAACGTTTCTGCCTCAGGGGCGATTGTCCAGTAAGTAAAGGTGAGGTCAGGCAGCCAGGTGGAACAACAAAAGGGTAGTTGGAATTTCATGTATCTATCAGTAAGGTACCTAAAAGCTGCAAAATTAATATTGATATTTTAGGAAGAAAAGTCAGGCTTTCTGTCCCATCCTTTCCTAGGGGAGGAGATGGAGAAGAATGTAGAAGCTTCTGGACTTACAAGGACAATAGGTCATTTAGTTTTAACGATAGAATAAAGGTCGTCTGAGGAACTTCTTTTCTCTTACAATAAGAGACAGAATTTACGTACCACCCTACATTGATTTAGGCTCTTTCTCACTTCCTGGAATCCTTAGAGTGACATTCCTCTAGGCCAGGGGTCAGGAACCTTTTTGGCTGAGAGAGCCATGAACGCCACATACTTTAAAATGTAATTCTGTGACAGCCATACAATGGCCCATGTACGTTAGGCATTATCCAATAAAAATTTGGCTGTCCTGGAGGACAGCTGTGATTGGCTTCGGTCACCCGCAACCATGAACATGAGCGGTAGGAAATGAATGGATTGTAATACATAAGAATGTTTTATATTTTTAACATTTTTTTAAATTAAAGATTTGCGAGCCAGATGCAGCCATCAAAAAAGCCACATTTGGCTTGCGAGTCATAGGTTCCCGACCCCTGCTCTAGGCAAAGGAGGGGAGATAGACACTAAAAGATTCGTAAATGTCTTTGATTTTTATTACCTTGAAAGTTTTAATGTTTTTGTCGATCCCCTAACAAACTTTGTAAGCTTGTTAGTAATTGTGCCATGATGTCATGCTCCCCCCCAGCCCGTATGTTGATCAAGGGTATATAACCAGCCTCTGCAATGTATTGGGCACACACGATTTGGGTCTGTAATGCCCTGTGTTAGTCATATGCGGCTGGCATATTTAATAAATCTCCGTTTTTAATAAAACCCTTCAAAATTCATCTGGACTTGGTGTCTGTTGGGCAGATAAAATGTATTATGCTCACTTTGTTAAAGATGCCGTCGCCCAGGTGATATTAATGTGTGTTGGGGTGGGCTAAAGGCAGGCAGAATCCTTGTAGCCTGGGGCTTGGTTTTGGGATTAAGCCTTTCCTACCCTTTTTGATGTGGGGTGGTACAATCCAATCATGCCTCAGAAAGTGACTTTGTATTAGAGACTTCCCTATTTTGTATATTGGATTAAGGGTTTGGATTTCTACACTATAAAATAGGGATGGAGCGGGAGTTTGTGCTCTTGGTTCCTGAGATTATCATTAGAAGAGAGAGCAGAGGAGAGCAGAGAAAGGCCACGTGGAGGAGGCCAGGAGAAGCAGCCACGATGGTGGAGTGCTGAGTGAGATGCCAGTTTGTGTAGAGTTTGTATTTGGGATAAGGAAGGAGATGGGGAACAGAGGTGAATAAGTCTGGTGAGCTAGAAACCTTTGATTCTAGAAAACTCGGATAAGTCAGTGGCTTTGTGAGCACTGAATGTGATTGGGTTTTGGAGCCCAGTGTATGTTTTTACTTGCCCGCCGGGTGCAAGCTAGAATTAAAGATGACAGCCCATCAGCTTTTGGCTCCTTTGTTTCTTTACCTACTGTCCGAATCCAATGCGAACCTGCATGGGCCGGGAGGCTGCTGTGATGGTAGCCCTGGCCGTGGCTGCTGGCTTTACAGTGTCTCTATGTAAACCCACAGAAGTGTGGTAGGAGTACTTTATAACATCTGGGCAGTGAGTTCGGTAACTTCAGTCCAGGACATTCACTCACTACAAAGCCCTGCTGATCTTTGAGAGGTTGGGGGTCTCAGGGAGCATCCATCCACCGTGACATCATCTGGTTCCTTCTATATGGAAATGTGGTCCTGAAGCCACAAAGCACGCTCCAAACAAATGGTGATTATTATGTCTAACGCTGTCCGCTCCTGACCAGGTCCCCGGAACTGGGTCCGTGCTCTGTTGTCCGGGGCTGGTCATTTTCCCCCCCTCGGAACTATTTTCCCGGGGCTGGGTCCCTGCCCGGAACTGCAAAGCTGCAGGCCGGAGGCCGGAAGCGCGCTGCCCGGGAGCAGCGTGGCAGAGCGGAGGGAGGGACGGAGGGAAAGACGGAGGGTGGGGTAGCACGCCGAGCCGCGGAGGACGGGCGAAGATGGCGGCCTTCTCCGGTGCGTCTGCGGCGCCGGGACCGGTGCGGGCGCCTCGGTTGGGCAGCCGGCTGGAAGCCTTCGGGGTGGGGGCGGACAGGTGTCCCGCAGTGCAGCAGAGAGCTGTCCGCGGCGGCGCCTGGGTCAGCGCGCTGCGGGGGTACCAGTGGCGGCCCCGGGAGACTGGGTCTGCGCGACCCGGGTCGTGGTGAGCGCCGCCTCTGCGGGCTCTGTCTGCCCTCTCCCGCCTGGCCGCCTGTACCGGGCTGCGCTGCGGGCGGACTCCGGCTGCTGAGACGCCGCGTGGCCCGTGGGTCTGCGACCCCGGCCCGTCGGACACGCCAGCGGAGCTCGGAGCCTTCTCTGTCCGCGCCCGCTGCGGGTTTGGCCGGGCCGACCCGCGCGGGGCGGGGGCAGGGCTCAGCGCGGACAAGGACTCTCCCGCCTCCGTCCAGGTGTTTTTCAGGCCCTTCCAAAAAACAAACGTCCTAGGCGGACGCCTTATTACTTGTCGTTAAACTGTCATATCAGCATTATTGTTCAACAGTATTGAAGCGAGGAGGGAAAGCGGGTTCGTTCTCTTGTGCGCTAGCCCAGCATGCGTTTTGAAAAATAGTTCTTTTACTTGCTGTAGGATACCCTCCTTTATTCCGAGCAGGTATTTAAGGTAGCTTGTTGAACCTAACTGTGGCTATGTTTATCTCTTCCTTTGTCATCATCCCTTTGTATAGCCACATTTTTAGGAAGCTGCAGTAAGCCTTATACATGCTTCAACGTGGTAAATTTACATAGTAATCAATGCATCGTGTTCGGCCTACTTTTTTTTAATGTTCTTAATCTATTCAGCTGACTTCAGATGTTATTTTTTTTTCCGCCTAGAAGGACATTAGGAATTTCAAGTTCTTAGTCACGAGATGGGATTTCTGATTGTTGTAGTTCCATCTCATAATAGGAAACAAGGGATAATCTACTCAATAGTAGCTCATCTTTTTTTCCCCAACCCTTCTTGAAAATTTTGGAGCCAAGGTACATAGAACAGTTCCAGGTTTTAAGGTTAAGAACATGAGTATTCCTATTTTTTCCATAAGTATTAAAAATGTTATATTTAAAGAAAACAGTTTAATAGCAAACATGCAGAGAAGGTGACCAGAGAGGATCAAGAAGTCGAATCTGCTCTAAGCAGTCTGGTTGCTGCTCGCAATAAAACAGTTTCACAAGCAGCTTCAACTTGCATTGTGCGGTACATTGAAGACCATCACTCTCTTTGTTTAAGCACTTTGCTTTTTAGGGGAGAGAATCAGCCAAACTCTAATGAGGACAATTCTTAGAAACAAACTCTAATGAGGACAATTCTTGCATATATGATTTTTATTTTTAAATTCAGTGAGAGAAGGGGAGGTAGAGAGACAGACTCCTGCATGTCCCCTCCCACACCTACCAGGATCCACCCAGCAAAGCCCAATCAGGGGCAGTGCTGTGCTCATCTGGGGTGTTGCTCCATTGCTCATCAACCAAGCTCTTAGTGCCTGAGGCGGACGGAGGCCATGGAGCCATTCTCAGTGCCCAGGCCAACTTGCTCCAATATAGCCATGGCTGCAGGAGGACAAGAGAGAGAGAGAGAGAAGGAGAAGCGAGAAGGCGAGGGGTAAAGCAGATGGATGCTTCTGTGTGCCCTGACTGGCAACCAAACCCGGACATGTACATGCCGGGCAGATGCTCTACCTCTGAGGCATCCGGCCAGGGCCCATATATGATTTTATTTAAAAAAAAAATTTTTTTTTGATAAACGACTTAAAATCTTGATTAGTTTTTGATCTGTGCATTTTCCTGGGGAGATTTAGAATCAAGAGAGCCTTTTTTTTTTTTTTTTTTTTAAAGATTTTTATGCTTTTCCATGTCATCTATATTTATGTTTACTATATAAACTTTTAGTGCATATTGTATTAATTGATAGTATTGCAGATTTGTTTTATGTCTTTACAATACAAAAGAAATACATAATTTCTGAATTGGTTATTTTGAGGGCTTGGGACTATTTGAGTATTGTTAATTTATAATAGGGATATATATTTTTGTAATAATAATTAAAGCTGCTTTTTTTTATAAATGCAGACCTAAAATAAAAATCACTTCTTATTTGGGAAGGAGGTGTAAGTAATCCAACTAAGTACCCCCTACTGTTCATTTGAGAAATGATACATGAGAAAATCTAATCAGAAATAATCCAGTCTATTTAGTGACGACTGGCTTTGAAGTAAAATTATTTAACTGTTCTTTCTGTGACATTTCCAGTTGCTCAAGTTTTTGCCACCAGACCCTCCCTTTTCAGTTAGCTAGAGTTTTAATTATGGCTGCCAATAGATGTGGCTCTCAAGGGATACTCATGTGGTCCTTGAATTGCAAAGGCACATGAATCCTAGATTATCTCTAGATAAAACAACCAAGACGCTGGTCTAGAACTCTAATCTAGTAGGTTTTTCATTAGTCATAGGAACGCTGGTGGTTACTCTGTATTAGTGACAACTATGTACCAGATGCCTTACCTGTTATCTGTAGTCTTCCTGTGTCCCTACAGCGTAGGTGTATCAGCCCCATTTTGTATGAGAAAACAGACTGGCTTGCCCAAGGTCACATTGGTAGTGAGAGCTTGGAATTGAACTCGTCTTTCTCCAAAACTTACATTCTTGCAACAGTGCCACGCTCAGGAGGCGCTGTGGAACTGAACTCTGCTTCAAAGCCTTTTCTCTGTTCTAGGAACAATCTTATTTAAGTTTAAAATTAAATTTTATTTTCAGAGATGGGTGTTATGCCTGAAATTGCACAGGCCGTGGAAGAAATGGACTGGCTGTAAGTACACACAGCATAAATGTGTCTGCAGCTGCAACAGTGCTTTGTAATTTAAACCATTGTTGGGGATGTTATCAGATCTCTTGGGGTATAGTTGGGGAAGGGAAATTCAGTTTTCTTATGATTCCCTAACAGCAAACATTTCCTTTTTTTATTTTATTTTATTTTTTTGTATTTTTCTGAAGTTGGAAACGGGGGAGGCAGTCAGACTCCCGCATGTGCCTGACCGGGATCCACCCGGTGTGCCCACCAGGGGGTGATGCTCTGCCCATCTTGGGGTGTCGCTGTGCTGCAATCAGAGCCATTCTAGCGCCTGAGGCACAGGCCAGAGCCATCCTCAGTGCCTGGGCCAACTTTGCTCCAATGGAGCCTGGGCTGCAGGAGGGGAAGAGAGAGACAGAGAGGAAGGAGAGGGGGAGGGGTGGAAAAGGAGATGGGCGCTTCTGTTGTGTGCCCTGGTCGGGAATCGAACCCGGGACTCTTGCACGCCAGGCCGATGCTCTACCAGTGAGCCAACCGGCCAGGGCCACATTTCCTTTTTAAACTTAGATATGTTTCTATCTGGAAAAGATTGGTAGTATTCACCAAATTAAATTTTCTTTTCGGTTTATAGTTTAACATGCCCTAGTAAGCTCGGGTGATTTTTTTTTTTAACTAACTAAAATTTTTCAAAATATGATTCTTTTAGTCTCCCAACTGATATCCAGGCAGAATCCATCCCGTTGATCCTCGGAGGCGGTGATGTACTTATGGTATGTTTAAGTATGGTGAAGTGGTTGGGACCTGGGGACACAATTCTGGCGCTGTTTGTGAAACACTATAAGATCTCTATAGGTTTAACAGTGATATTTTCACCAAATTAATTTTATTTGTTTACATACATTTAGGATACATAAATTGTATTCAATATATTAGATAGAAGTTGTGGAGAAAACAAAGGTGAATAAGGTGCAGTTTTTGCCCTTGAAGCTTAAACTCACTAGCACAGGTAATTGTGATCAAGACAGAACATGGCACCTGGCTAAGGGGTGCAAAGTACTACAGGACTCAAATGGGGGCCTGTTTTCCTTCTGGATGAGGGGGTCATAAGGGACTCTTCTCGGAGGAAGTAGATTTTGGACAAAGGAGGATGTAAGCGGAGTGATCTCCGGTGAAGAGTGCATCGTCAAGAACAGTGAAGAGAATGCAGATGTGATCCCAGGGTCGTTCAGTTACCTGGAAGCATAAAATGTGTGTCTAGTGGGCTGGAACTTGAGATAAGACGATAAATATATAGTGGCTCAGAATATGTGGGCTCTCAAATGTCACATAAAGGAATTGGGTATTTGTTGGCAATGGGGGATCATTGAAAATTTAAGTCGGGATATGTTACATGGTTAGAATGGTATTTTTTATGAAGACTTATTTGGTAGCAGCTTGTATCATTTTGATTGGTACTGCCAGGACACTTGTAATCTGGATTAGAATGATGAGGCCTTAGAGTTGAATGGTAGTGATGGGGAAAGAAAGAGAAGAACAAATACTTGAGGGGAAGGGAGGGAAGGTAAGACTGGCAGCAGTCATGGCGGACTCGGGAGCCCTGAGTGATCTGGAGGCACCGGGAGGTAAAGGTAGCTAGTCAAGTGTTAAACATTTCTGCACGCTGCTGTCAGTTAACTTGACTTCTTTGACAAGTTAAATTGTAAAATCAACTTCGTTTTTTTCCATTTAGGCTGCCGAAACAGGAAGTGGAAAAACTGGTGTAAGTAATAAACTTAGATCGACATACTTTGTAAGAGTTGATTTTTTTAAAGCAACGTCAAACAGTAGTTTTGACTTTGAAATATTTAATAAAACAACCTTCTCTAGAATGTGATGAATGATTGCTTGCCATGGAAAGTGATATTTTTATTGCCAGCTCATGCTGAAATAACTTCTATAAGAGCATGGCTTTAGGAATCTAGTTTTAAATTGCTATTGGAGCAGTAGTTACATTATCTGTAGTATTGATATTTACTTGGGAGTTTTACTGCAATGGCTCTAGTAATAAAGAGGTGGCAGATGGAGGTCAATCGCACGCTGGCCTAGCCTGGAGAAACCGTTTGTCGGAGAGATGGTGTTTTTCCTCTGTAGTTTAGGGTCATTCTGCAGGCTCCTAACCTTTATATTTTGGGGCTGTCCATTGGTTCCTGTTATCTCCATTCTGTCAGCTGTCTTGTGAGTCTTACTGGGTTTGGGCAAATGAAATTGGAATGGCAGTCTGAAACCTGTGTAATTATCCAATGCGTGTGTATAACTTTTGTAATAATAATTGATTTTTAAATTGGCATTAATATCTGAATGCTAATATGGAGAACTATTGCTTCTCTGATAGGCTTTCAGTATTCCAGTCATCCAGATAGTCTATGAAACTCTGAAAGACCAACAGGAAGGCAAGAAAGGGAAAACAACCATTAAAACTGGTGCTTCAGGTAATTATAGCGTATTAGTATTTTCTTTGGTATGAATTAATAATTCTCATCCCGGGCATGTATAGACATGTGCAGGTGTGTGTGTTTATTGTCAGTGTCCCAGGGTTGGGGGGGTTGGTGTGGTATTTGGTGCACTGGAAACAGGGGTGCTGCATGTCAGTTAGAGTGTAGAGAGTGAAAATTGTCCCTCCTAAGTACTAGTAGTGTTCTTTTTGAGAAAACTGTGGAGTTGGGAAATTATATTTATTTTAATGTTTTTATTAATTTGATTTTTTTGACACATAATATTAAATTGGTGCAATGTTTTACAAAGGTATTATGGAAGGATTTTATAAACAGGTTTTTTTTTTGTTTTTTGTTTTGGTATTTTCTCTGAAGTGAGAAGTGGGAAGGCAGAGAGAGACAGATACCCGCGTGCGCCCAGCTGGATGCTTGGGGGCAATGCTCAGAGCGGGAAGATGAAGAGGCAGATGGGCACTTCTCCTATGTGCCCTGGCCGGGAAACGAACCTGGGACTTCCACACTCCGGGCTGATGCTCTACCACTGAGCCAAATGGCCAGGGCCATATAAACAATTGATAGAGTAAAAACTAGTAGTAGTGGGAAGTATGCCTCTCACAAGGAAGAGAGGCATGCCTTTCCTTTAAGATAAGAAAGAAGGAGCCCGGGAAGTTAAAATATGAAGTGTAAACATTAAAGTCAGTTTCTTTTCTTTAGTCCTATCTGCATGGAGATTGGTCCATTACTACTGTTCTGGGCCCTGTCTATGTCATGAACAGTCTTACATCAGTTTCATCATCTTTAAATTAGGTTACTTTTGTTAAGTAGGTTCTGAATTCCATTCTATCTTGAATAATCTATGGTTTTGTTATATTTTAACAGTTTATTTCATAATTTGACACTTTGGTTTCGTAGTACAAAGTGGGAGTGTGACAAATTTGTAAGTTTAGGTGGAGTGAATTTGGCATGCCAACATTTTCTTCTAAGTAGTTGGAAAGTAACAATGTGGTATACTTGGTATAATGAACTCATTTGTAAGTGAATTGTGATATAGATAACGGATATGAACTATTTAGACTATTGGCCTCTTCAAAAGTTCAGCACTTGTAACACTTCTCAACCATCATTTGTTATAGATAGTTATAAAAGAAAATACTTCCAGAAGATAACCAGAATAGTAATAGTTCCAAAAGCCATGCCCTATGAGGGATAAAGAAGCTAGATATTTAAACATGAAAACACAAGTAAAAGATATAATTGTTAAATTCTTGAAAGGATCTGAAGAGAAAATAATTGTCCTTATAAAGTAGGTCCAGGACGAATTAGAAATATCTAGCTCAGTTGATTTCAATCTGTTTACATTTGGTGGCCGGTGAAAATAGGAGAATTATTTCGGTGACCGCCAGGGCAGAAATCACCCTGAGCATAGTGAATTCCACTAAGATCATTGGGTCTGTAATCTTCATACAACATCAGGGTGGTTAACTCTTCGCTGACCGGCATGAAATTTCCGGCGGATTAGTCTGCAGACTGGTGGTTCAAAAACACTGCTCTAGATGAATGTTTCTGTTAACTTCTGAATAGCTAGATTGAGCCAGCAATGGAAGAGAGACCTCAGGAGATGGTTACTTCTCCATTAAAGTATTTAAGCAGGTGATAGATATCATTTGACCAGAAATCAAGGGAAGTTGGGCTTGGAAATGTAAATTTCTCTGTAGGTGTAATGACCCTTTGATTATCTGTATCCTTTTAAGGAAAGGAAAATGCTGATCCCATTAAAATAAGCCAGAAACATTTTGTGACTTTCTGATTATGGTATTGAATTACTTAAGATGAAGGACTTTTTAAAAAATAATGATAAAATGATACTTAATAGATGTTAAAATGTTGGTCAGTTATTTTTGTTATGATTGAAGTCAACTTATTACCAAAATTTTGTCAGTGCCCTCAGCGTTATGACGGATCAGTGCTGTCTAATGCAGAGTACACTGAAGTAGTGAGGAGCAGAGGTTTTATCCCCAGGTAGGCCAGTGGCTATTATCTTGGACATGTTTCCATTTCCAGTTCGTGTTGCCGCTAATAAAAACAGCAATACATTGGCCCTGGCCGGTTGGCTTAGTGGTAGAGCGTCGGCCTGGTGTGCGAGGGTCCCGGGTTCGATTCCCGGCCAGGGCACACAGAAGAGGCGCCCATCTGCCTCTCCACCCCTCCTCCTCTCCTTCCTCTCTGTCTCTCTCTTCCCCTCCCGCAGCCGAGGCTCCATTGGAGCAAAGATGGCCCGGGCACTGGGGATGGCTCCTTGGCCTCTGCCCCAGGCGCTAGAGTGGCTCTGGTCGCAGCAGAGCGACGCCCCCTGGTGGGCAGAGCGTCGCCCCCTGGTGGGCGTGCCGGGTGGATCCTGGTCGGGCGCATGCGGGAGTCTGTCTGACTGTCTCTCCCCGTTTCCAGCTTCAGGAAAATACAAAAAACAAAACAAAACAAAAACAAAACAAAAAAACCCCAGCAATACATTATTTGTACATTTTAAATAAGGTGTGAAATTGAATCTAGAGGAATTAAGCTATCATATAACATATGCTTTATTTTTGATAATGTGCTTTTATTTTCACTGTTTGACGGTAACTGTTCTTATTTTAATTCATTTAGTGCTCAACAAATGGCAGATGAACCCCTATGACAGAGGAGCTGCTTTTGGTGAGTGATCAGGGGTTGTGGGCTTGACCCACGGTCAGGGCAGGTATGAGAAGCAATGAATGAGTACACAACTAAATGGAACGAGCTGATGCTTTTCTCTTTCTCCCTTCCTTCTGTCCCCCACTTCCCTCCCTCACTCCCTCCCTCCTTCCTTCTCTCTCCCTTTCCTTCTGTCTCTCTCAAATCAGAGGAGGAAAAAGTTTGTTCTATGTTTATGTGCTGAATATGCATTGCGAGCCGGTAGCAGGACAGGAGTTTCTGTTTCTTCTCAGCGCAGAAAAAGTCAGTTAACTTAAGGCCATTAAGCACCAGTAAGCACTGTGGCTGATCATGATGTGTGACATGGAACTTCACCTTGTAGAGTTCCAACAGAAACAGATAACAACTGTAGGTCTATTGATCTGTGCTTTTTCCTGTCCCCCTTACGGTTCCGGATCAGGGTATTGGGGACCAGTACCGACACAGTCCCTTTTCTCCTTTTAGTACAGTAGTCACTGAAGCGTAAATCAGAGCAGCAATTTTTATGGGTGTGCATGCTGTGTCATCCTTGGGTATCCATTTAAAGAGCTTTTAGAGACTTGTCTGAACACATCTATGTTAGTGATGCAGCTTTTCTTAGTACAAGTCATATCTAGATGCTGTTTTGATTCCTTTTTGGGTTTGTTGCAGTAAATTCTTGTCCTTTTGAACAGACGACTGTAGAAACTAGTCCCCAGCATGGCTCAGGTCCCCGGGGGAGGAGAGGGCAGTTACTCACGGGGAAGGTTTGGGGTCACTCAGGGATCCGCACATCTCGTTCTCTGGAACACTGCTACAAGAGAAGGAATGACCTAACTAGCGAGACTGCATTTTTCAGAATGCCTGATTTATATAATCTGTAC
Source organism: Saccopteryx leptura (assembly GCF_036850995.1). Taxonomy (NCBI): domain Eukaryota; kingdom Metazoa; phylum Chordata; class Mammalia; order Chiroptera; family Emballonuridae; genus Saccopteryx; species Saccopteryx leptura. The sequence goes on from NC_089507.1 coordinate 152,857,969, forward strand.
TGACATGCTTTCCTGTGTTTTTCTTCAATACAGCAATTGGATCAGATGGTCTTTGTTGTCAGAGCAGAGAAGTAAAGGAATGGCACGGATGTAGAGCTACTAAAGGGCTAACAAAAGGTATTAAACAGCATTTGTGCCTGTGTCAACTTTTGTGATACTATACTAATAAATGAACTTCCTTAATATAGCTCTATGTCAAGGATCTGAAAAGATTTTTAATGTTACAAAAAGACCTATAATTCTTCATTTGGGTCATACAGATCATAATTCAGAAAGAATGGGAAAGGGCTCATGATAAATGCATGGTATGTGTAATTAACAGAGATCTTAAAGCATTTTTCCCTTGTAGGGAAACACTACTATGAAGTGTCCTGTCATGACCAGGGATTATGCAGAGTTGGGTGGTCCTCCATGCAGGCTTCCTTAGATCTCGGTAAGTGTTTCTAAAGTAAACTGAATTTATTAATTTATATTTGTGGATTGTTAACTTTTAATTACAATGGGGAGCAAAATGATAAACTTGACCATACAAAGTACTGTATGTATTTAGAGACATGGAATTATTATTTATCTGTACTTCAGCCCATTCCAAAAAAGATTTGAAGTACCAAAACTAGATCTATTGTAACATATAAAGTCAGGAGGAATAGGTTAAGAAAACGAGTGAACTCAGAGTCAAGTTAGTGCACATGAATACATACTGCACAATACTGTGCAGATGGTTTAAGCTTTTTTAAATGTGTAGGCTTCATTTACAGGGCTTTTAATCTTATATTTAGTCTCACCACGTAAGTAAAATCCCTTTTTAAATCTAGGTACTGACAAGTTTGGATTTGGCTTTGGTGGAACAGGAAAGAAATCCCATAATAAACAATTTGATAATTATGGAGAGGTAAGTTGTTTTCTTTTCTTTTCTTCCTTTGCATTTTTCTGAAGCTGGAAACGGGGAGAGACAGTCAGACAGACTCCCGCATGCGCCCGACTGGGATCCACCCGGCACGCCCACCAGGGGTGACGCTCTGCCCACCAGGGGGTGATGCTCTGCCCCTCTGGGGGTCGCTCTGCCGCTACCAGAGCCACTCTAGCGCCTGGGGCAGAGGCCAAGGAGCCATCCCCAGCGCCCAGGCCATCTTTGCTCCAATGGAGCCTCGGCTGCGGGAGGGGAAGAGAGAGACAGAGAGGAAGGAGGGAGGGGGGTGGAGAAGCAAATGGGCGCTTCTCCTATGTGCCCTGGCCGGGAATCGAACCCGGGTCCCCCGCACGCCAGGCCGACGCTCTACCGCGCTCTACCGCTGAGCCAACCGGCCAGGGCCTGTTTTATTTTCTTAACCATAGCATTAGTAAGTTTTCTTATGTACTTATGTGGTCACTCATAATATGACTGAGGGTATAGAAATGATTCTCAATTCAGGTGGTTTATCTGAATATAGGAGTGGGCAAAAGTAGGTTAATAATAAGTAATACAATAAATAATAGTGATATTGGTTCTGGTGCTGGTTGAAGTGGGATTCATGCACAGTGTCATATACAAGGCATTTTATTGGACTCACACCTGGAGCAGCTTAGGCTGCTGCAGTAAGATTTATTTGGGGTTGAATAGAAGGTTGCTCGCAGGTACTCAGTGTCTCATGTCTGTCTGTCCTGCCAAGGAAAAAGTCGAGTCTCGTCTTCGTTAAGCCCAGTATAAAGACCAAACTTCAGATGCTCTGCGCCATGGTGTAGCCTACATTAAAGTTCAGCCCAGTCCAGGCGCTGCTCAGAGCCTGCACTTGAGAGACCACACAGCTGCCAGCCCACACATGTGGCTGTACTTGGAGACCCCACAGGACCGAGCAGGGCGAGCTTGTTTCCACGCAGGAAGAAAGAGAGCTTTGCTAAGCCTGTTTGTATTTTCAGGCTGGGAAGGACTAGCTTCCCTTTAAGCTTACCCCATCCATATCTGCCCACATTAACAATGGTGCGAGAATAGACTGGTTTGTGTGCTCACCCCTGTAAACCTACTTTTGCCCACCCCTCTATTTTCCACAGGTAGTTCAGATTTGGACTTCAATAAGGAATGCTATAAAATTTATTGAGCTCCAAATTATATTACTTTATCCTCTGTTTTACCTCATTTTGATTTTGGTTTTGATTTACATGTTACTGTCATTTCTTATTTTTAAAATTTTTTCATGGCTGACCAGTGGTGACGCAGTGGATTAAGTGTTGACCTGGAATCCTCTGGTCACCGGTTCGAAACCCCAGGATTGCCTGGTCAAGGCACATATGGGAGTTGATGCTTCTTCTCCCACCTTCTCTTTCTCTCTCTCCTCTCTCTCTAAAAATGAATTAATCTAAGTTTGCTTAAAGGCTTTAATCACTGTAAAAAAAAATAGAAGACTGGATAAAGAAGATGTGGCACATATAGACCATGGTATACTATTCAGCCATAAGAAATGATGACATCGGATCATTTACAACAAAATGGTAGAATCTTGATAACATTATACGGAGTGAAATAAGTAAATCAGAAAAAAACAAGAACTGCAGGATTCCATACATTGGTGGGACATAAAAACGAGACTAAGAGACATGGACAGGAATGTGGTGGTTATGGGGGTGGGGGGGGAGGAGGATGGGGGGGAGGGGCACAAAGAAAACTAGATAGAAGGTGACAGAGGACAATCTGACTTTGGGTGATGGGTATGCAACAGAATTGAATGACAAGATAACCTGGACATGTTTTCTTTGAATATATGTACCCTGATTTATTGATGTCACCCTATTAAAATAAAAATTTATTTATTAAAAAAAAATGAATAAATCTAAAAAAAATTTCCATTGATATGAGAGAGAGAAGCATCAACTAATTGTTCAACTTAGTTGTTCCATTGAGTTGTACACTCACTGATTGATTGTTCCTGGTACCTGTCCTGACCAGCAGTTGAACCGTGATCTTTGGTGGGCTGGGTTGATGCTTTATCCACTGAACCAGGGGTCTTATTTTTAATCCTGGGATTCTAAATATACTTGTTCTGGTGAGTCCAAAGTGTTGATTTTGAAAAGCCTGTCTGTCAGAATCTTCTATCCTGTATAAAGTACTGTAATAGGCATTTTAAACAACTACATTAGAACTTCAAGGAATTATTTTGGAGCCCTACTTTTAATGCAGGTGCATTTGAAGTTTTAGTTTTATCTGTGGGTTTGCTTTCTACTAACAGCAGGGACTTTCTGGTTTCCTAGGAGTTCACCATGCACGATACCATCGGATGTTACCTAGATATAGACAAAGGGCACGTCAAATTCTCCAAAAACGGTAAGCTCTCTGATTGTTGTGTTAGGGAAGGCATATTTGTGACTTTTACTCCCTCAGCTCCTTCTCCAGTCCTCTCCCGCGACCTCTGCCTCTTTGAACAAGCACTACTGAGCAGCTGCTACGTGCTGAGCACCAGCGCAGAGGGAAGGAGACGAGTGTGTGTGCTCTGTGGGGCTTTCCTGCTGGTGGACAGACCGACATGCTCTGGCCTTTTGGGGGTGGGGGGTGGGGCAAGTGCACTGGAGAAGCATGCACAGCAGGGGAAGGGAGGGGAGGGGAGGAGGGCCAGGGCCAGCTGGGGCGCTGATGTACCTGGATGGTCCAAGACAGCGTCTGCTGAGGGAGGCCTCTCGGGTGGAGGGGAGAGTCAGTGCAGAGGTCCTGCGGGCCGAGTGTGCCTGAGGTACGTGAGTAATGGAGGGGCCGCTGGGGCAGGGCACACTGAGTGCGTGCGGGAGGTGGGAGATGCGACGTCACGTGGGCTGCTGGTTCGGGGCACGCTGAGGGCGGGAGGGTGGGACGTTTCATCATGGGGCCACCCGGTTGGGGCACACTGAGGGCGGGAGGTGGGAGATGCGACATTACGTGAGCTGCTGGGTCGGGGCACACTGAGGACGGGAGGGTGGGACGTGGCGTCATGGGGGCTGCTTGGTTGGACCACACCGAGGGTGGGAGTGGGGAGATGTGACATCATGAAGTGGTGAGGCCGGACTATCCAGGGCCTTATTGCTCATGATACAGTTTTTCTTTTGAGTGTGGTTGGAAGCCTTGTGGGTTTTGAATCGAGATTTGAGTCGAGAATTTGCATCATCTGTTTCTAATTAACAGTGTCATTCTAGGTGCTACATTGACCAGAGACTGGTCAGTGGGTGGGTCAGGGATGGCAGTAGGCAGGGAGCCAGTGGGGTGATCTGAGTTCTATTTGGGACATACTAAGTTTCAGACTCTTATTATCTAAATGCTGAAATCAGGTAAGTAGTTTAGTGTGCAGTTTCAGAAGTGAGTGAAAAGAGAAGAGGTTGGCACAGCTGGCTGATGGTAGTGTGAGGGAAATCATGGGTGCGGGAGGGTTGGTAGAGTGATGGTGTGAGCACGTGAACGTTTCAGTTAATCTCACCTTTTTTTTTTCTTTTTAAAGGAAAGGACCTTGGTTTGGCATTTGAAATACCACCACATATGAAGAACCAGGCCCTCTTTCCTGCCTGTGTTTTGAAGGTAAGTAAGAACCCATTTAGAAAGATTTTGCTGTGATCATTAGCTACTTTGATCTGCATTATTGTGTATTGGCTAGTTTGCTATTAGAGTAAGATTTTTCATTTTCTCCTTTATTTCATACTAGAATGCTGAACTAAAATTTAACTTTGGTGAAGAAGAATTTAAATTTCCACCAAAAGATGGTTTTGTGGCTGTTTCCAAGGCACCAGACAGCTACGTTGTCAAATCCCAGCACACAGGTGAGGATTTCAAGGGTGGGAACAGGTGAAGACTCCAGTGGGTACGGCTTCTCTTTGTGAGCTAGTTACATATACCCCCTTGCTGGTTCAGGCACACGTCTTCATTTAACACATCAGGAAAGCCTAACTTTAGAACGCAATTCATAAACTCTTCAAGTATTTGGTTTCAGTTTAGGGATATGGGGCATTTTGACGATGATGATGATATGATGATATTTGGTATTTATGCATGTTAAGTGCACCGGCACTGTTCAGTGCTGACAGAGATTGTTAATCTTCACTGACTGCCACCCTGGAAGGTAGAAAGCCTCGTTTCACAGACAGAGAGGTTGGGGACGAGGGCCTTCAAATAACACGCCCGAGGTCACAGGACAGGTAAGTGGGAGAACCGAGTTCATGCCCAAGCTGCCTCACTCTGGAGCTCAGGCCGTCGCCCACGTCCTGCCCAACCTGTCTCAGTTATTTGAAGTCAGTGCATTTCATAACTTAGTTTACTTTGTCACAGAACAGATAAACCAATTGCATTATTGCAAGTAGATTTTAAAAAAACTTAGTTTATTTGAAGACTCTGAGTTGTACTGTGCTTTGTTTGATTATCTCCTATGCTTTTTGACAATTGTTATTTTAAATTTTGATATTGGAATACTTGCATGCATATTCTACAAATACAAGTACTCTGAGGTGTGACTTGAATGCGTCCTAACTTTTTAATCCCTCAAAGGCAGTGCCCAGGTGGCGCAGACAAAGTTTCTCCCCAACGCGCCCAAAGCTCTCATCGTCGAACCGTCCCGGGAGTTAGCTGAACAAACTTTGAATAACGTCAAGCAGTTTAAGAAATACGTTGATAACCCTAAATTAAGGTAATGCTTCCGTTTTGTGCTCACTGTCTTTAGGTTTGAGGTATTTGTGAAGAAGAGTAAGGTAGGAAAAAAATGAGGTAGAAATTCAGTGTTTAAACACACACATATAAGTGTGTGAGTTTATTTAACTTTGACATAAGTAGCAGTTAGTTCTATAAAACTGCTTAAGTGATGAGTTGGATTTAAAGGTAAATTATGTTTTTACTGACTTACATGAAGGGTCATGGTTTGCAAGACAGCATCACAGTAAAAATTAGTTTTTTTAAGGGAGCTTTTCATTCAGTATTAGATTTATTGCTTCGTTTGCATAGAAAATAGTAACATTCTCTTTCCAGCGTATTGGAAAACAACTCAGTGAGGTTGATTCTAGCCTGCCTCACAGCAGTGACCTCCTGTTTGGGGGCTCAGAGTGGTCATTGTCAAGGTGGAGGGCTCCTTCTACCGTAGTGATGAGGTCTTGTGGAACTGCTTGCTCAGCAGGGTCCCTTGTGCAGTATCTTATATGGTTTTGATTTGCATTTCTGTGTAGCTAATGATATTGGACATGTTTTCCTGTGCTCGTTAGCCATTTGTAATTTCTGTTTCAATTCCCTGCCCATTTTTCAATGGTGTTGTCTTTTTATTGTTGAGTTTTAAGAGTTCTTTATACACACACACTATGTGTTAGCTATATACATCATTTGCAAATATTTTCTCCCTTTCTGTGGGCTATTTTAATTCTCTTGAGAATGTCCTTTGAAATATAGAAGTTTTTAATTTTGATGAAATCCAATTTACCTATTTTTTTCCTTAATTGCTCATCTTTTTGGTTTGTATATAATGTCATGAAAATTTTCTCCTCTGTTTTATTCTAAGAGTTATATAGTTTTAGGCCTTACATTTAGATTTGTGGCTCGTTTTGAGTTAATTTTTGTGTATTTTCAGATTATACGTGCACATCCATTCATCCTAGCGCCAGTTGTTGAAAAGACTACTCTTAAGATTCCCCCTTGAATAATCTTGACATAAGGCAGCTTCTTTTAACCTTACCATTGTTTTTGAAGTATTTTGAATGAGAAAAATTTAAACCACTCAAGGACAGCCTATGAAAAAGGCCTCCTTTCACTCTGTCCTCCAGCTGTTGTCATTCTACCTGGAGACAACTTTTAAAAATTGATAGTTCTGAATTTTTTCAGAGCTGTTCTCTATACAGACAGCCATCTAGGTCAGGAAAGGTGGGTTGAAGTGGAGCTGGGGGCCCCTGGAGGCTGTGTGCTAGGCTTCCTCTCCGCTCACCACTGCCCTGAGCATCTTACCTGGCCCCTGCTGTGAATGGTGGTTCCATCCATTGAATTCCGACTGCCCGCGGGGTTCTTCCTCAGTCACTTACTCAGCTTTCATTTTCACCCAAAAGGAATGGATGCAAGCCCTGCAGAAAAGCGTGCTTTAATCTCTCCTCTGCTGTCTGCTCTGTGTTTCAGGGAGCTTCTGATCATCGGAGGCGTAGCAGCCCGGGACCAGCTCTCTGTTTTAGACAATGGGGTGAGTTGCACCTTTAATTTTTGAAAAGTAACTTAATGGGTGGCCGTTTGGCAATACAGTGGTGTTATGCTTCAAGAAAACTCAGAAGAGGCTGATGTAGAACAAGGTCAGAAAAGTGTTTGTTCAAAGTTCCTCTCGCAGCTCTGCCCTTTCTTTCCCCTCACATGCAGAGCGGTGGTCCCTTCCCAGCCCCTGCGGTCTGCCTTTGAGCACCTGAGGATTTCCTTCTCACTTTCTTGAATTAAGTCTCGTTTCTTGGGGAGGGAGGGGATAACTGAAACTACAAGAAGAAGAAATTGGACTTAAGCACAGAAATGGAGAGTGGATTGTTGAGCAGCAGTTTGGGGGGACCTTTGAGATGGGGGGAAGATGACAGGACGTGGTTCCCGTAGCAGGAGGTGAGTTCGGATCTGCGCAAGGCCACGTCTTAAAGGCTGTGCTTAGCTGTGCGTTGGTAAAGGACAGAACTCAGACTGTGATCCTTATCAATGGGGGAGACGCTTGAGAAATCTTAATTGTGCTCATCAGTTCTGTGAAGCTAAATACGGGCAGGACCTTATAAAATACCATACATATGAAATAACTTCTTCCTTACAGATTTCTCTTCCATTTCCTTCTCTAAATTTTTTATCATTTAGTCCAGGGGTCTCAAACTGCCGCATGCGGCCCGCATTGTGCTTGTTGTACTGATATTTTTTTGTTTTCAACTGCAGTGAGAAAAGTGTTGCGTAACAGTTGCCTTTTGTAGACCTAGTGCGGCCCGCTGAACGGCTGTGATCTTGCTCTGCGGCCCACATGCTGAGTTGAGTTTGAGACCCCTAATTTAGTCTAACCACCTGGTACTGAGTCATGGAGGGCAAACACATCCTCCTTCCCGTTACATTGGTGCCCGCCAAATGAAATTTTATGCCGAAAGATTTAGATTTGACCTGGAATGGCGTATTAAGAGCAAGGACTCGCATTATATACTATGCCTATTCATGCTATTCTAAGATGGTAATATTGCTTCAGTGTATTCATTCTTATTTAGTGTGTTATACTTTAGTAGTTGTAAGAGATATTTAATATGTTCGTTCCCAATATATTGATTCTTTAAACCCAAATCCATTTTCTTCATAAGTTATTAAATTTCTTAACTCATATTTTCCAGCTACAGAGCTTTTAGGGAATTAGACCTGCTTTCATCAGTCATATCTGAAAGTGTGGTATTGGCCGAAGCTCATGGCAGAACCGAGGCGATGTGGTTCTGCGGCTTCTGCAGTAGGGTTCAGTTTCATTCTACTTAGGACAGCTAATGTGTTCACTTTCTGTTCTTCCCATCCTACCTTCTCTCCTTCTGCTGTCTTCCACCGTCCTCTGGCTCAGCCTTAGTTAGCCCTGTGCTGTGTCTGACACAGCGATGGAAGTCAGCTTTGGAGCAAGAGAATAGAACTATTTAATTTTTAAAATCTGTTAAAGTGGCAGCATTCTCAACATGTGCAGTTAAGACCTGGGGGAGTAGTTGGTGCCATTACACAAGTCATACTAACGTATCTCGGGCTTTTCCTTTAACGAAGTTATTTTTTTTCTTTTTAAACCTGAGAGACCTTGTGTCTGTACTCATGCTGACTACCCACTGAAGTGGAGGAAGGAGACTCCGTGGTTTCGAGTCCTGCACTAAGGACATGCTACACATAGGGTGAGATAGGCGTTCTGTCCACTGGGCACCTGTCTCAGTGCTCAGCGTATAGTAGCTTCCTCATACATGAAACAGATTTTGTCTTTTACCTTCAGACCGTATTCTGTAGGTCGGACTAAGACTTGCCTGTAGTTATCAGTACAGATGAAACAACAGCTTCAGAAATGTGTGTTTTATTTTTCTCGGGAACATAAGCACCTTCCTTGGATCAAATCCCACGCCCGTTCAGCACAGTGTCCACCTTTTCAGAGGATGCGATATGGAGGGATATGGCTGGAGGAGCAGTTTGTTAGGAGAAAGTTACCTTTGAGCCTGAGTGGAGAAAACACACAAAAGAGTAGAAAGTGATTTTTCATCCTGTCAATAAGGAGTGAAAGTTTTGACTTGTCTAATTTATCACATGGTTTTACATAATGCTTTATTTGTGTTCACATACATACAGTCACATACATACTTTAGAAATAAAAAATGTTTAACTTTTATTGACTGCTTTCCAGAATGGGAGGAGACATCATGCTAAATGCCTCTCATTCATTTTCTTTTTTTTTTTTTCTTTTTTTTCCATTTTTTTTTTTCTGAAGCTGGAAACAGGGAGAGACAGTCAGACAGACTCCCGCATGCGCCCGACCGGGATCCACCCGGCACGCCCACCAGGGGCGACGCTCTGCCCACCAGGGGGCGATGCTCTGCCCATCCTGGGCATCGCCATGTTGCGACCAGAGCCACTCTAGCGCCTGAGGCAGAGGCCACAGAGCCATCCCCAGCGCTCGGGCCATCTTTGCTCCAATGGAACCTCGGCTGCGGGAGGGGAAGAGAGAGACAGAGAGGAAGGTGCGGCGGAGGGGTGGAGAAGCAAATGGGCACTTCTCCTGTGTGCCCTGGCCGGGAATCGAACCCGGGTCCTCCGCACGCTAGGCCGACGCTCTACTGCTGAGCCAACCAGCCAGGGCTCATTCGTTTTCTTACTCAGTTCTGACAGGTGCCCCCTGAGACGGTCCTGTGCCCCATTTTACAGGTCAGGACGAGGGCTTATACCAGTATTGACTAACTGCCCGAGATGTGGCAATTCGTGAGTGGAGCTCACTTCAGATGAACATGGGTTCTTGGTTACTGTGCCTATGGGCTTGATTACAAGATGGGCCCTGGGGGGAATGGGAATGCTGGTTGTATGGGCATGGGGGTTCATGGTACTGTTATATATATACTCTCTGCGTATAACTGAAGTTTGTGTGTATGTGTGACAGAGACAGAAAGAGGGACAGATAGGCAGGAAGGAGAGTGATGAGAAGGATCAATTCTTCGTTGTGGCACCTTAGTTGTTCATTGATTGCTCTCTCACATGTGCCTTGACCTGGGGGCTACAGCAGACCAAATGACCTCTTGCTCAAGCCAGCAACCTTGGGCTTCAGGCCAGCGACCTTTGGGCTCAAGCCAGTGACCATGGGGTCAAGTCTATGATCCCACGCTCAAGCCAGTGACCCCTGCACACAAGCCAGCGACCTCAGGGTTTCAAACCTGGTTCCTCTCCATCCCAGTCCAACTCTCTATCCACTGCACCACCACCTGGTCAGGCTATTTGAAAATGTTTATACTAAAAAGTAAAACTTTTTCTTACTGAATTAGACCTCTTCTCACGTTTGAACCCCAGGTTAGGTTTTACTACGTATATCATCTAGGTGCCTTTGACTTACATATTCTAAACTTGAAGAGGAGGATTATTATTGGTGGTATTTATCTTAGTGGCAGCATGAAATAGCATACTGCTTGTAAAATGTTAGCACAGTGCCTGTTTATTATAAGCACTTGGCAAGTAGTAATTGTCACTGCTTCCCTGGGCAGTCAGAGTATCACTGTTATCAGTTATAACCAAGCTTATTGAAGTCCATCAAGGTGCCTTACCTATCTCATCTCTTAATTACCGCAGTCATCTTGCAAAGCGGGAGGTGTTACTCCTTCAAAAATGGGAAAACTGAAACTAGAAGAGAGTAAGCAAGCTGAGGTCCCACCGCTGGGTAGTGGTAGAACTGGGATTTGAATTTCAGAGTGCCAGCAAATTCAGCTGATTTTTACTTGAAAAGTACAAATTTTATATGTTAGACTATGTATAACATTTAAGGATGTCATACTCAGTGGGCCAAATTCTTAAGATTAATCCCAAACCAAATACAAGCTTGGTGATACAGCATGATCTATAACTTCTTTTTTTTTACAAACTTAGAGTTGAAGGTGACACTCAGTAGGCATGGATTATTATCAGTAGACAGTTGCTGGTTGCTACTTGAAGGTGTTGTAATGGTTCTTCAGTTTACATTGGCTGCTGCTTCTGACATTTTTCAGGTGGATATAGTCGTTGGCACTCCGGGAAGACTAGATGATTTGGTGTCAACCGGAAAGCTGAATTTATCCCAAGTCAGATTCCTGGTCCTGGATGAAGCCGTATGTTGACCTATAGTTATGTTTTTAAAAAGTGTTTGCTGTTTTGTTAACTATGTAAAATGATGAATTAAAATATATAATTCAGTCATAATTCAAATATCTAGAGAAAGTTACTGTTATCAGTATGGTATAGTTTCATCTACTTATTTTATGCAAATACTATTTTATGTAGTTGAAATCAAACTTTGAGGAATCTAGATCTTTTAATGTAGTAGCGTAAGTATTTCATGTTATTATTTGGAAAAGATTTTTATTTTAATTTTTAAAGATTTTATTACTGGTTTTAGAGAGAGGAGAGCGAGAGAAAGGGGTGGGGAGGAGCAGGAAGCATTAACTTGTAATTGTACGTGTCCCGACTGGTCTAGCGCAGGGTTTCCATCCGGTGACCTCAGCGTCCCAGGCTTGACGCTCCACTGCCCACCGCAGGTCAGGCTACGAAAGATTCTTAAAGGCTGTCTTCTGGTCTATTTATTGTTTGGGTGCTTTATTTACTTAACCACTCTTGTTACTAGATATATAGGTTTTTCTTTCCAAATAGTTATTTTTGTTAGCAAAATTTTTTACACATTACAAATTATTTATGTCATAGTTGCAAAATGTGAACTGTAGGAAAAGACATTCATCTGTTCGAGGCTCTAGAGACGTACTTCCAAATTATTTTTCCTGTGGGCCAAAGCAGTTTTCAGCACAGGTTTTTTTATTTTCCGTGTAAAAATCATATGCTTAACGACACGTGGTTGGAGCAGTTAACTCTTATATTCGTTCTGCAATAGTCGATGTTGTTTTGGGATTGTTTATGGCCACCTTCTTCATATTTAGTTATATGGGATTTCAAGCTGAATTTATAATTTGTCTTTAAATGTCAAGTAGAAGATAATCATTAGAATGTCTTGGGCTGTGTGTGTATCTATGAATCGTTTTCCATGTCTTACATTCTGCACACGGTTTAGAAAAGGAAGGTTCAGGTGCCGGCTTAACACTTGTGCTTTTCCACACGCCTCTGCAGGATGGGCTTCTCTCCCAAGGCTACTCGGACTTCATAAACAGGATTCACAATCAGATTCCTCAGATCACATCGGACGGGAAACGACTTCAGGTAAAACATGACCAGTGCATCCTAAAATGCATGTAAATAATCATCATGTATTAATGCTTCGTTTAGCCTTACATTTACCTTGTTTCATTGTTTTCTGATTAAATTAAATGCTCTATAAAACATTTTCTTCAACATTTGATTAAATAGTACACACAAAGGAAAGAGTCTTATAAGCTGTGGTTAGAAAGAAAGAAGGGAATTTGAAGATATATCTTAGGTGTTACAGAAGATGACAGTAAAAAATTCTTAGTGTTTTTTCTTTTTTTTTTTTTGCATTTTTCAGAAGCTGGAAACAGGGAGAGACAGTCAGACAGACTCCCGCATGCGCCCGACCGGGATCCACCCGGCACGCCCACCATGGGGCGATGCTCTGCCCACCAGGGGGCGATGCTCTGCCCATCCTGGGTGTCGCCATGTTGCGACCAGAGCCACTCTAGCGCCTGAGGCAGAGGCCACAGAGCCATCCCCAGCGCCCGGGCCATCTTTGCTCCAATGGAGCCTCGGCTGCGGGAGGGGAAGAGAGAGACAGAGAGGAAGGCGCGGCGGAGGGGTGGAGAAGCAAATGGGCACTTCTCCTGTGTGCCCTGGCCGGGAATCGAACCCGGGTCCTCCGCACGCTAGGCCGACGCTCTACCGCTGAGCCAACCGGCCAGGGCCCTTAGTGTTTTTTCTATAGAGCACTTAGAGTTGATATTTCAGACTGAAGACTGTCTCCTATTGAAGGAGAAATATCTTGAGCTGTGGAAGAACATTTCCTTCAGAAATTATTTCTTAAAATATTACTTATTTTTCTCATCCTTTTCTTAGAAAGAATTTGATAGGTGGAGGCTTTTATGAGAGAGCTAAATAGAGTTTAGAATAAGTTTTTAGGTAAGTCTAAGACTTACAGTTTTAGATTTTCAAGGCCTTTCATCTTACCTGGTTTTTGTGGGACCGCGGGAAGAGACATCTTGATTTCTGTGGCAGTGAGGGGACTGGGCTCAGGTGAGTTTGCCCAAAGTCACACCAGAGCTATTGCTACAGTCATGTATTGAAACTGTCTTCAGAGTCCAGGCTCAGTGAGTGCTTTGGCCATCATCAGCATCATAGCTAGAGTTAGTACAAGCCTTGATGTAAAGTTTGATTCTCTGTTCTTAGGTGATTGTTTGCTCTGCTACTCTGCATTCCTTTGATGTAAAAAAACTGTCTGAGAAGATAATGCATTTTCCCACATGGGTTGATTTAAAAGGAGAAGATTCTGTCCCAGAGACTGTGCACCACGTGGTTGTTCCGGTGAATCCCAAAGCTGACAGGCTCTGGGAAAGGCTGGGGAAGAGCCACATTCGAGTAAGTTCTCCCTAGTGCTGACCTTTGCATGCAGTGACGCCGTCCTGAACTAGCTTAACTGCGCTCTTAGTGGTGCATGGGGACAGCCAGGTACTTGCCTCAGTAACGAGGACCCGGCTGTTGCCTGGGGGGGTTCGGGCCTGGGCTCATCTTTTATTTTTCATATATATATATATATATATATATCTAATTTCAGAGACAGTGATTTCCACTTTAGTAGTATTTTAGTGTCTTTTTGATGTGCCTTAGTTTTTTAAAAACAATTTCATGTGTCCATGCCAGTTTTTCTACTGTTATTAGATTTACCTTTATATAAAGTGTACATTTTTGTAAATACACAAAACTGATTAGCCTTAGACCTGCAGTTAGTGCAGTTTTTCCAAATCCAAAGAACAGTTTTGCCTACAGAATAGAAAGATGTATGTCTGAAATGCAGTCTAAAGGCAAGTACAGTTCACTTTTACTTTTTTTTTTTTTTTTTTTTTTGGTATTTTTCTGAAGCTGGAAACGGGGAGAGACAGTCAGACAGACTCCCGCATGCGCCCGACCGGGATCCACCCGGCACGCCCACCAGGGGCAAAGCTCTGCCCACCAGGGGGCGACGCTCTGCCCCTCTGGGGCGTCGCTCTGCCGCGACCAGAGCCACTCTAGCGCCTGGGGCAGAGGCCAAGGAGCCATCCCCAGCGCCCAGGCCATCTTTGCTCCAATGGAGCCTCAGCTGCGGGAGGGGAAGAGAGAGACAGAGAGGAAGGAGGGGTGGGGGTGGAGAAGCAGATGGGCGCTTCTCCTATGTGCCCTGGCTGGGAATCGAACCCGGGTCCCCCGCACGCCAGGCCGACGCTCTACCGCTGAGCCAACCGGCCAGGGCTGCAGTTCACTTTTAACAGATGACACATGGCCTGACCGGGTGGTGGCGCAGTGGATAGAGTGTCAGACTGGGATGCAGAAGACCCAGGTTCGAGACCCCAAGGTTGCTGGCTTGAGCGTGGGCTCATCTAGTTTGAGCAAGGCTCACGAGCTTGAGCCCAGGAGCTTGAGCCCAGGGTCGCTGGCTCACTCGGTCTGCTGTAGCCCCTGGTCAAGGCACATACAAGAAAGCAATCAATGAACAACTAAGGTGCCACAACGAGGAATTGATGCTTCTCATCTTTCTCCCTTCCTGTCTGTTCCTCTCTCTGACTCTGTCACTAAATAAATAAACAAAATTAAAATGCTTTAAAGAAAAAGAGATGACACCTGTTGGGAATCACTGCCTAATGACCCCCCTTCTACCCTTTCTTCTGACAGACGGATGAAGTCCATGCGAAAGATAACACGCGGCCTGGAGCCAACAGTCCCGGTAAGCCCAAACGTCAGCACAGTCAGCTGGAAGATTTTGCAGACAAATTGGTTTGTTTTGTTGAGTTATGCTCTGTCCACCCTCATGAAGGACTTGAGGTGATCTATAAAAATAGAACAGGAAATCTGAAAATAAAAGCAACAAAAATAAGAGAGCAATGGAGGAAAGCTGATCCCAGTCGGCTTGGAGGGAAGTTAATCACTGAATTTCAGATATTAGTCTCCTGCCATCTGACTCATGGACGTATTAAATTACAGGGTTCTCACTGGTCTCAGTAAAAGCGGCAGTTTCCCTGGCACACATTTTAGGGTGGCCCCGAGTTCCGAGACGGTCTTAGGACCAGGGAACCGGAGAAAGAAGGAAGAGGTCTCCAGCCATAACTTTGTGAGAGACACAGAAATGACCTAGAAATGGTTTATTGATTGTTTTTAAATCAGTATACACAACATAAAATTTACCATTTTTACCTTTGGGGATTTTTTTTTTCATGGAAATCAGTAGAATAAGAGATTAAAAAGTTCAGAGAAGCTAGCTTGCTAGAGTGGCTGTACAGTGTAAGCCTGGGACACCCATCGGGCAGTTATATTCCGTGGGGGCCCAGAGGCCACAGCACTTCCCAAGGAATGGGTGCTGGTGGAAGGCAACCAGAACTGCCAGTTCAGGAGTGGCACCATTTGTGGACCAGATTCCAAGCGGGAGGTGCTGCTTTGGAGCTGTGCTCACTGATTGCAGTGGGAGGTTAGGGTGGCCCATCTCCCTGCACACACAGGCAGGTGACGGAACTGAACCGCCAGAAGCCGGGTGGAGGTCATTGCTGTAGCGAGCAGCAAGGTCAGAGTGGAAAGCGTGTCAGATAATATTTCTGACACGGAGATGGTCTCCGGTCCCTGCAGAGGCTGAACTGATAATGTGTGGCCAAAGGTCCCACCATGAATTGCATTGTTAACATAGATGTAGCATGGACCAAGCCCCCCAGGTCAGCAAAGACAGGCAGGACATTTCAAGGGCTTAGAGGTCACTTCCCAGAACCTTTTGGACAAGTTAATTCTTGACTGTCCATTTTCTCACCAACACCTTTCATCTGAATACGCCTCTGTCCTGTCTTACCCACTTCAGCTCAGGTTGGTTTTAACCATTTTTAAGTGTGCAGTTAATTCAGTTGCAGTAAGGCCGTTCTGGCTGTGTGACCATCGTCACCACCCATTCTAGAACTTTCGTCTTCCCAAACTGAAACTCCGCGTTGTTAAATATTTATCAGTTTTTTAAAAGCCTTACATTAAATCCTGATTCAGTGAAGATAGTTCTATGCAGAGCTGAGACAATTTGTTTCAGGTACATAATGTTTCAAAACTTGAAGATAATCATGATACAAGGCTATGCTTAGAGGACCTGGAGTGGGTCTCGGACCCACTAGGCTGCAGGTCTGGTATCGGATGTCTCAGGTGGACACTTGGTGTGTGTTGGGCTGCGTCTGGTTCTTGGTTGGATTCATTGGTAGGTTTTTGAAAAAGTATTTTAAAGGTTGATTATCTGAAATCTTGATTCCAGAGAGTTCCTTTGAAGTCCTTTTTATTTGCAGCCCATGTTTATAGTGTGTCCCTGCGTGTATAAGCTGTGTGCTCAGCTAGCCTTGCTGAGGGAGGAGCAGACAGGCTGCTGGTCAGAATCCCGTTATCCTGCTATTTGGGACACAGTCTCTAAAGCAGGGGTCCCCAAACTTTTTACACAGGGGGCCAGTTCACTGTCCTTCAGATCGTTGGAAGGCTGCCACATACAGTGCTCCTCTCACTGACCACCAATGAAAGAGGTGCCCCTTCCGGAAGTGTGGCAGGCGGCCGGATAAATGGCCTCAAAGGGCCGCATGCGGCCCGCGGGCCGTAGTTTGGGGACACCTGCTCTAAAGTAACAGTGGTCACTGCTCTGTTTACTTTTCCATGTAAAACTTTTGCTTAGTTTTACACTGCAGTTACCAATGACCATAGAGACCTTAGAAACACTTTGGGTTAAATAACAGAAATTTTGCGTCAGGTAGTTGAGGAGTCGTTAGCCCAACTTCACACTGAAGAATACGTATTTGGTGTTTGGGTGGCTAGGAAATCACTAACTAGGTTTGATGTGTGGTTTTTTACTCCATGGAGGGAAGTATGTACTTTCTGGTATATCGGTTAATTTAGAAAGTACATTATTTATTTTTTAGTGGGGTTAAAATAACTGAGTAAACGTTTATGACACGTTTAGGGAAGTTAAAGCGAGGCACGATAGAATTAATGCATACGCGGTAAGAACAGTTTTGTTGTGGGTGTGTGTTTCCCTCGTGAGGGGTCTGGTTTCAGGTGTTTTGTTTCTGTTTCACAAACTGCACCAGAAACATGCACAGGAACAGAACTACACGAGCAAATGGATGATCTCACTGTTCTATTTTATGTCTTGTTCTTATTGGTAGTTCTTGAATTAAAGCAGAGCTTTTTAGGTGAGTTGAATAGTAAGCCTGTGACTAATTCTGTGTGTCCATGACAATTTCAGATTGACATTGTGTTTCTTGTTACTGTGCTATTGCAGAGATGTGGTCTGAAGCCACTAAGATCCTGAAAGGAGAGTACACTGTCCGGGCGATTAAGGAGCACAAGATGGACCAAGCAATTATTTTCTGTCGAACCAAAATTGACTGTGATAACTTGGAGCAGTATTTCATGCAGCAAGGAGGAGGTAATGATTCCGTGAAATAAATTGTTTGTTCCCTCACTTAATAGGTTATTAGTTTCGTGTTGATGCAGTCTAGAACGCACACCCAGAATTTGAAGCAGCGATGGCACGTTGCATGTGTGCTTAGTAAGGACTTTTGTAAGATAAGCCCTAGGAAGAACAACGAGACCATTTCCCACAGAGAAGGTTCCATTACAGTGAGCACAAATCATAGGGTTTTAAGGACCTTAAGAAATGGAATGTGTGTCTTTTAAATCAGTATAAGGGAAAAACCTTAATCTTAAAAAGGCTAAATAAGAGAGGAAGTGGGGACAAATGAGAAAATCAGAACGGTTGGAAATTACAGAGTTGGGTGGCTGGGGGAAGCTGACTCTGTATGGACACTGATGTGTGTTGGTGGTCTGGAGTCCGCTCAACAGCATAGGTTGTTGAACTGGATAAATCTCACTGGGCGCTGTTTACAAGAAGTGCACCTAAAACTGAGGACATGGGAGGATCAAAGGGAAAGGGACTGAAAATATTTCTGTCAGCTCAAATGTTATAACCAGGACAGTTAGCTATGGTGTGAGTCTAGCTGTATTAATAATATGTACAATAGCTTGACTAGGTGGTGGCACAGTGGATAGAGCGTCGGACTGGGATGCGGAGGACCCAGGTTTGAGACCCTGAGGTCACCAGCTTGAGCGCAGGCTCATCTGGTTTGAGCAAAGCTCACCAGCTTGGACCCAAGGTCGTTGGCTTGAGCAAGGGGTTACTCGGTCTGCTGAAGGCCCATGGTCAAGGCACGTATGAGAAAGCAATCAATGAACAACTAAGGTGTTGCCACAAAAAACTGATGATTGATGCTTCTCTTCTCCGTTCCTGTCTGTCTGTCCCCATCTATCTGACTCTCTGTCTCTGTTAAAAAAAAAAGTACAATAGACTAAGACAAAAATATTACTAGAAATAAAAGAGTTACTATATAATAGAATGCTAAGTTTACAATGAAGATTAAATGGTTCTAATAGTAGGCTTCTTATATATCAAGTATATAAACCATCAAGAAAAATGCTCAACATAATTACTTATGAGAGAAATGCAAATAAAATCGCACTCATTGAAATGACTGGTTTGAAAATACATCATCCTGTTTGATGAGGATACAGAGCAGCTGGAGAACTTGGGGATTGTTGGTGAGACTATAAAGTGGGACAGCCACTTTGACAAAATTAGACATTGCCCTGGCCGATTGGCTTAGTGGTAGAGCGTCAGCCTGACATGCAAGAGTCCCGGGTTCGATTCCCGGCCAGGGCACACAGGAGAAGCGCCCATCTGCTTCTCCACCCCTCCCCTTCTCCTTCCTCTCTGTCTCTCTCTTCCCCTCCCGCAGCCAAGGCTCCATTGGAGCAAAGTTTGCCCGGGTGCTGAGGATGGCTCTGTGGCCTCTGCCTCAGGCACTAGAATGGCTCTGGTTGCAACAGAGCGATGCCCCAGATGGGCAGAGCATTGCCCCCAGTGGGCATGCTGGGTGGATCCTGGTTGGGCGCATGCGGGAGTCTGTCTGACTGCCTCCCCATTTCCAACTTCAGAAAAATACAAAAAAATGAAATAAAATAACAATTAGACATTGCTGTCTTAATAGTCTAGCAATTCAGCTCCTAAGGATTTATCCAAAATAAGGGAAAGCATGTACTGACAAAGATGTGCACAGGGACAAGAGTGGACACAGCCGTTTGGTGTATGGTGGCCCTGGACTAAAAGCGCGCTCAGTAGCCATACGTAGAGGAGTGGTTGAACGACCTCTGGAATAGTTACACGCTGGAATGCTGCTCAGCAGTGAAAAGGAATGGACTGCTGACGGGCCCAGCAACTGGGTGAATCTCAGACGTGACGCTGAATGGAAGAATTCTCATTCAGGGCGTATGTACTGTTGACTCCATGTGGAGGAAGTCTGGGTGAGCCAGACTAGCCTGTAAGGGGAGAGAACCAGAACTGTGCTTGTCCTGGGGGGCGGGGAAGATAGGGCAGGAGCACCGAGCTGCTTTGTGAGGTGTCTTGTTCAGGAGCTTCCCAGGGCTCTGCGCTACACAGGTGTACGTGTTTATCAGCTCTGCAAAGGTGTACTCCTAAGATTTGTACATTTCCTTGGATGTGACTTACCTCAAAAGGAAAACAAAACCAACTAAGCAAATCCTGCACTCAACTGAATGATGCCCATCTGAAATGTGAACTGATACCTGTAACTTACATTGAAAAGCTTTAAAAATATGAAGAAGAGTTAATAAAAGGACAGGGATAGACATACGTTGTAAAGCAAGTGTAGTAAATGCTAGACTTTAGGTGGTAAGATTACACTGTTAGAATTGTCAGTTTTGCTGTATGTTTGAAAATATAGAAGTTGGAAATACATATAAATAAAAATTGACAGATGAACCAGGTAACAGACAAATCCTGCTCTCAAAGCGAGGAATACTTTAGCCACATCTCTTTTTGTTTTTTGTTTTGTTGTTTGTTTTACAGAGACAGAGAGAAAGGGATAGATAGGGACAGACAGACAGGAATGGAGAGATGAGAAGCATCAATCATCAGTTTTTCGTTGCAACACCTTAGTTTGTTCATTGAATGCTTTTTCATATGTGTCTTGACCGTGGGCCTTTAGCAGACTGAGTAACCCCTTGCTCAAGCCAGCGACCTTGAGTCCAAGCTGATGAGCTTTGCTCAAACCAGATGAGCCCGCGCTCAAGCTGGGGACCTCGGAGTCTCGAACCTGGGTCCTCCGCATCCCAGTCCGACGCTCCATCCACTGTGCCACTGCCTGGTCAAGCAGCACATCTCTTCTTTTTTTTTTTATTTTTTTTACAGAGACACCCAGAGAGAGTCAGATAGGGACAGACAGATAGGAATGGAGAGAGATGAGAAGCATCAATCATTAGTTTTTCATTGTGACCCCTTAGTTGTTCATTGATTGCTTTCTCATATGTGCCTTGACCTTGGGGCTACAGAACACCAAGTAACTCCTTGCTCGAGCCAGCGACCTTGGGTCCGAGCCAGTGAGCTTTGCTCAAACCAGATGAGCCTGTGCTCAAACTGGTGACCTCGGGGTCTCGAACCTGGGTCCTCCGCATCCCAGTCCGACGCTCTATCAGACACTGCGCCACCGCCTGGTCAGGCACATCTCTTTTTATAATTGATGTTCATCAAGGAGATAGAAAACTAAAAGAAAAAAAAAATAAGGAAAATTTGAAAAATTTAAAAGTTTGCGCTATAATGATCATGTGAAGAACACATTACATCATTCATTACAATGAACAATAATTTTTTTTTTTTTTAATAATTTTATTTTTTTAATGGGGTGACATCAATAAATCAGGATACATATATTCAAAGATAACAAGTCCAGGTTATCTTGTCGTTCAATTATGTTGCATACCCACCACCCAAAGTCAGATTGTCCTCTGTCACCTTCTATCTTGTTTTCTTTGTGCCCCTCCCCACCCCCTATCCCTCTCCCATTCCCCCCTCCCCCCCGTAACCACCACACTCTTATCAATGTCTCTTAGTTTCACTATTATGTCCCACCTACGTATGGAATAATACAGTTCCTGTTTTTTTCTGATTTACTTATTTCGCTTCGTATCATGTTATCAAGATCCCACCATTTTGCTGTAAATGTTCCGATGTCATCATTTCTTATGGCTGAGTAGTATTCCATAGTGTATATGTGCCACATCTTCTTTATCCAGTCATCTATTGATGGGCTTTTTGGTTGTTTCCATGTCCTGGCCACTGTGAACAATGCTGCAATAAACATGGGGCTGCATGTGTCTTTACGTATCAATGTTTCTGAGTTTTTGGGATATATACCCAGTAGAGGGATTGCTGGGTCATAAGGTAGTTCTATTTTCAGTTTTTTTGAGGAACCACCATACTTGCTTCCATAATGGTTGTACTACTTTACATTCCCACCAACAGTGTATGAGGGTTCCTTTTTCTCCACAGCCTCTCCAACATTTGCTATTACCTGACTTGCTAATAACAGCTAATCGAACAGGTGTGAGGTGGTATCTCATTGCCGTTTTGATTTGCATTTCTCTAATAGCTAAAGAAGATGAGCATCTTTTCATATATCTGTTGGCCATTTGTATTTCTTCCTGGGAGAAGTGTCTATTCATATCCTCTTCCCATTTTTTTATTGGATTGTTTGTTTGTTTGTTGTTGAGTTTTATGAGTTCTTTGTATATTTTGGATATTAGGCCCTTATCTGAGCTGAACAATAATTTTTTTAAGCCCTGGCAAACAGACTGGCTTTAAGTAATTGTTCTGTAATATGTCTTCCTGTCCACTTGTGTATTGAATGGAGGATTTGATTATGTTGTTAGGATTGTAATGGTCTTTAGTTCCTCTTTCCTTCCCTAAATATTCTGGTTGCTTGTGCCAAGAAAGCAGGTTTCCTGATAACGTGGTGTATGCCCGGCTCCTGGGTGTAAGAGAGGGACAGAGTCCCCCGCAGCGCGAGCCCCTCAGCCCGGGAGTGGGAGTGTGTGTGTGCTTCCCCGGAACCACTTGCATTCAGCACGCAGTGCTTGTGGACACTCTTGTTAGCTGTTAGGTCTTGTCTGCATGTTTACTTTTTCTGTTAAGTCATTTGGGTAGGTAGCTTTCAAAATGTCCTGTTACCCAGAATTCTGTAGTTGTGATTCTGCGCTATCTTATAGTGGTGTCTACAAGTTCTGTGAAGTTCTAGGAGGCTGTTGGCCCTTACCCTGGTCCAGACGGCGTCGCTTCTTGTTGCTGTGTCTGTTTGAAGAGTTTCTTTTTTAGCACTGGCACCAGTCCTCTCCCTCTGAGGTGGCACCTGTGCCCTTCCAGGTTGCTGCTCCTGACCCACTTTGGAAAGAAAACCAGACAACTACGTGGCTTAGGCACCTTGCGGAGGGCTGACTTGTGGGTGTGGCCTTTAAGGAAGGGCATGGGTCAGAATGCCTGTTCTGGTTCTTCTAGGAGGGACCTCTTTTGCCTACCTTTTGGTTTTTCGCTTTGTGGTATGGCAAGGTGCCCAGTGTACACATGCACGTTCTTCTTAGTAATGCACTTTTGTTGACATACCGCTTTGTTTACTCCTGCTGGTTTGGAAGGGGGCTTAGACAGCCCTTCAAAGCAAAATCAGTCTTAATACCCATGGAGTTCATGCTAATGGCACTTTGCCTGATTGTGTTAATTGGGTACAGATTTCCATAGAATTATATGGTATCTATCACTGTAACCTTTTTCTTTTTCTTTTATCTTTTTTTTTTTTTTGACATAGTCTTCCGTGTCAAGTTTTCCAAGAGTAACTGTCAGTCTGCTTTCACTAGGACCTGATAAAAAGGGACACCAGTTTTCCTGTGTTTGTCTCCACGGGGACAGAAAGCCTCATGAGAGAAAGCAAAACTTGGAAAGATTTAAGGTATTGACGTTTGGCTGGCTACATTTCCTTAATACTAAAGTGAGGTGTTATATCTACTTCTAATCAGTTCCAGTTAATATTTGTAAAGCAATTCTTATCCCAGAAGTTTCAAAATGTTTTTATCCTAACTGCTGCATCCTATTCATGGCTGGGCTTAGTCATCTTTAAGGTCAAAGAGTAAAATTACACATTCTCTACAGCACAACAGTACTATAATAAGAATTTGCAGGTTAAGAAAGTTACAGTTAAGTTCTTTCAGTAGATATTGTTAGGAGCATCATTAGATAAACATATCTGTGAGCCTTTTTAAAAAAAATGGTCTGTAGTAATGATCATAGAGACCTTAATTAGTAGATTATTTTAAGACAGGTGTCAAAATACAGTTTTGTAGAATTGAATGCAGTTTGAATTGTTTGGGGTGACTACCAAGCTGTGTGCTCGCAGTATATGCACAGGTTGTATCTCTGGGTGTATGTGGTGGACAGTAGCCTCCACCCACAAGAATTCTTACTGTTTACACAGTGTGTTTACTTCGGTATATAGTGTATTCTCTCAGACCCATCATATGCAAAAAGGTGAGAGGTTAGGAGCTTTGGATCACATGTCTGCACCCTGGAGTAATGGGGGTGGGAAACAGGTGGGCCCCTCTGCGTTGGGCATCATGTTGGGCTGGCACCCAGTGTGCCTGTCCCTGTCCTCCAGCCCTCTGACTCGGCTGTGTCTCAGGGCACGGGCCCTATCCAGAGGCTAATGTGTGTGTCCTTGGTGTGTACCAGGAGGCACTCTGTCCCTTCTCTTTAGGATTTTGTTGTCACAAAAACTGTAACGTCAAGGTACAATAGCTAGTATTCTGTATTTATTTAAGTGCAAGAGTAAAAATAATAGTCATATTTTTATATTTTGTTTTGTCTTTCTCTGAAATGACCGGTTAAGATTTCTGAAAATAAAGCCAAATTTTAGCAATGGTTTAATAGTTTTGACGTAAGAAAAAAAAAAAGCAGAAATGAATCTAATCATTGACTTATTCACCTTAAATGTTATATTTAGTGAATCATAACTTGAAAATTCAAGAGTTGGCCCAGAGACTTAGGAATCCCTGGACCTGTAGTTTGACAGTAACGTGTTAGTTATTAGCATTCGCATCTAGCAGAAAGGCGATGTTTGTGTATTTTTAGTCCACACGCTGTTGCTTCCTCTCCTGTCTGTTCTCTGTAGAAAGGAGACGTGAGATTCTTGATTTGCACGGATGTTGCTGCCAGAGGAATTGATATCCATGGTGTTCCTTACGGTAAGAAGAAACTTCTGTGTCTGCAGATTGAATTTTATGGAATTTAAAATAGACCTAATATGTTCAAAATCTATAGAAACTGATGGCCGTTGGTAATGATTGATTTGATTGACAGTTATCAATGTCACCCTGCCTGATGAAAAGCAGAACTACGTGCATCGAATCGGCAGAGTGGGACGAGCAGAGAGGTAGTGCTGCTGCTTCCTTTTTGCTCCCTAAGCTTCTGTGCTTCGGGAGTAGAGTCTAATAAAGACTTCTCAAATCTTTCAGGATGGGCCTGGCCATTTCCCTGGTGGCAACCGAGAAAGAGAAGGTATCTTTTCAGTGCTGTGTCATGTTCATTGTTTGTGTTGTTACTTTAGATGCTGGGAATAAAAGCAGTTGCATTTTCCCATTTATATTGAATTCGGTTGGATATAGACTATAATGAACTTTTTGTGGCCTTTTTTGTCTATGTTCATTAAGTGGACAAATAATAAAATAAAGTTGAAGGGGAAAATGCAAAGTGTAATTTGTCCTAATAGCTTTAATATGATTGTTTTCACCAAAATATCTTTAAAGCCTTTCTGGCATGATTCCATAGAAGACTTTATGGGGGGGTGATTTATTACATACTTACAGAAAGGTGGCAAGAATGAGGAACTCCCACATACATGTTGCCTAGACTAGCTGTTTATTTTCCTTTTTGCTTTATTCTCAAAAAACTTTGAACTTTCTTTTTGATGCTCAACTTGATATAGCATTCTTCAATATGTACTTTTTCACCCTTGATTTTATCTGAGAACTCCTTTCTAGAACTGACATCCATTTTAGAAAAACTTTTGGCCTATTTTCATGAGAATTCTTTTGGAACACCTCGTTAACAATCTTCCAAATGGTGGTAGCAGTCGCCATACCTGCAATCTATTTTTCCTGTGCCTTGAGGACAGAAGATACTGAAGAACAAATTGAAATTAGAGATGTCTAGCATGTCTCAGTCTTCATACATGTTCTTATTTTTCCCTCTTTAGGTTTGGTACCATGTGTGTAGCAGCCGTGGGAAAGGGTGTTATAACACAAGACTCAAGGAAGATGGTGGTTGTACCATATGGTACAATGAGATGCAGGTAAGACTCAAAAAGCCTTTTAAAATTGGAATATAGGCTCTGGCTGGTGGCTCAGTGGTTAGAGTGTCAGCCTGGTATATGGAAGTCCTGGGTTTGATTTCTGGTCAGGGCACACAGGAGAAGTGACCATCTGTTCTCTCACCCTCTCCCCCTTCTCCCCCTTCTCCCCTTTCTCCCCCTTCTCTCCCTCTCCCCCTCTCTCAGCCAGTGGCTTGATTGATTCGAGCATGGTCCCGGGTGCTGAGGATAGCTCAGTTGGTCCAAGCATCAGCCTCAGGCACTAAAAATAGCTCGGTACATGAGCATCAGCCCCAGATGGGATTGCTGGGTGAATCCCAGTTGGGGTGCATGAGGGAGTCTGCCTCACTATCTCACCTAAAATAAATAAATAAAATAAAATTGGAATATAGGCTCTGGCCTGTTAGCTCAGTCAGTTAGAGCATCATTCCTAAATGGAAGCCCTGGCCGGATAGCTCAGCTAGTTGGAACAGCTTAATGTTCCTGTCTCTGTCTCTCTCCCTGCCTCAAACAAATGAACAAATGAGTAAATAGCGAATGTAGACTGTGTTTACAAAAGTTGTATCTCAGCATTTATTATTATCAATTATAAGAAAAAGTATTGAGTAATTGATTATAATGTTAGCTATAGTTTTTAAATTGTAACTGTAAATTCATCTCTTCAGAAATCTAACTTCTGTCTGCACTAAGTATTCTACGGTTTGCTTAGTTTTATTTAATGCTGCTAAAATGCAACTCTGTCAAAATGAAATTTTTATTTGAAAATACTTTAATTTTTTTCTCCCTTTCCTAGCTGCTCTCTGAGATAGAAGAGCACCTGAACTGTACCATTTCTCAGGTCGAGCCTGATATCAAGGTCCCGGTGGATGAATTTGATGGGAAAGTTACCTATGGTCAGAAAAGGGCCGCTGGTGGTACGTTTGAGTTACTTTAGTTCCGTTTTAATTGTGCATGTTTCCTTTCTGAGCATCAGTGTAAGGAGAGCCGCTGACGTCATTGTGTGCTCAGCCTGTTCCTGCCCCTCTGTCTTGCTCTCGGAGCACGTGCTCCGTGCCTGTCTGTGGCACTTTGGATCGGGTGCTCTGACCGTGGGGCAGCAGCTGCACAGCAGTCTCCTGAGCTGTTACTGTCAGAAGAGCAGCGACCACTTAGAGGGTAATTAGGAAACGAGTACAGTGGTCATTTTCAATGAACACTCAGAAGCCTTTGACTTAATTCGAGTGGTAGCCCAGCACACATTCCCTTTGTCTAGAATGCCCTCTGCTTACCCCGAAACTGTGTTAGGAGTCGGGCGAAACTAGGAGTTTCCAAGTCAGAGCCGAGGACGGGGGAGGGAGGGACGGCGGCATTAGGACAGCTGTTAGTGAGGCCTAAGCATCCATTTGTATTGATTTAACATTTTTAGAACTCTGAGTTTTGGTGATAACCTGCGCAGTAAGTACATTTTTATTGTTAGGAGCCATGTTTAAACAGATATTATTGAGCCAAAGTGTCGCTGACACTACCGTGTGACCTGTGTGCGCTGCAGGTGGGAGCTATAAAGGCCACGTGGACGTGCTGGCCCCGACCGTGCAGGAGCTGGCCGCCCTCGAGAAGGAGGCGCAGACGTCCTTTCTGCACCTTGGCTACCTTCCTAACCAGCTCTTCAGAACCTTCTGATCTTCACGTGCGCCCAGTAAGATTTGAGTAATAAAAGTCTGCAGTCCTGAAACTGCACCAGTTGTACGGCTTCCAAGCAGCAGTATGTGTAGTAACTTAAGCTAGGAATGCTGACTGTTGCATGTCAAGAAGCATGGAACATTAGTCCTAGGAAGTCGTCATGAAATGGCAACCCAATGAAAATAAAAAAATTGATGACTATATCTTCATGGAAGTTTGTCTTATTTTAACGTTATCGGATCGTTTTTCAAGGATACTGGGTTCATGAAGGCCAGTTTACGGGACTGTGGATTTGGCTGAGGACTGTGAAGCCACTAGTGAGTGTTCTGAGAGTAGACTCAGTCCCAGGCACTGGTCAGTCCTGAACAGAGGCGAACTGGAGGTGGCTCCGGGCGCCCCCGTGGTTACTGACATGGAGGGAGGCATGAGATGGAGGAGGACGGAGGGTCCTGTGGTGGGAGGGCCACTGGCTGGGTAGTGTGAAAACCTGGAGTCGGGGCAGTTAGAGAGGGTCTCTGTGAGAACTGATGGCTGATTCGGTGACGGTGACAGTGAAGGGGTGTCTCTGAAGGTTTGCCTTCTTTTTAAGAGCCTTTCTTTCCAGATGACACATACCCACAAAGATAAAACTACCCTGCCGTCCCTCTAGGTTTTAAAATGAAACACAGCTCTTTGGAATATACTTCCTAGACCTTCTTGCTGAAAATACCAGAAGAAAACATTGAAATATATATATATAATTGAATTGTTCTTTTGTGCCATTTGACTCTTAGTTCATGAAATAGTTTTTTGGGGAAAATTTTTCTTTCATAAGAGCACAAGTTATCATAATTTCTTGTCTTATGGTTTCAAACCTTTTAGTGCTGAAATGTTTTCTTTAAACACAATCTTGAGCACACTAAATACGTAAACAGTGGGAAAACCATGACCATTAAAGTCATCTAGCCCTGGCCGGAGAGCTCAGTTGGTTGCAGCATCTTTCTGACACATAAAGGTGGCCAGTTCGATTCTTGGTCAGGGCATATACAGAAACAGATCAATGTTTCTGTCCCTGTCTCTCCATCTCTGAACTCAAATAAAAAATATTTTAAATCATCTTGTATAGAGTCACAGTTTGGATGAGGATTTCATTTGTTCAGTCTCTAGACCACGTTCTTGGGAGATGTTCTAGAACTCCAGAGCCGATCTCTATAAACTGCGACAGCTCTTTGCAACATTCATGCACATTGATCCCTGCTTTAGAAATGTGTTTAATTGACATGACGCCAAAGGAAAGATGAATTCAGAGCACTCAGTGTTGCCACTGGAAGAGGTCTTCCCAGTCGTGCTCATGTACGTCCCTGTTTTCTAGATGCAGAAACCGAGTGGAGTTCATGTCCACGTGGCCTCGCTGGTAGGACTGAACTAGACCTTGGGTTTGCTGGTGGCAGCATTGACTCTGGTCTCCCTGTGGACATGTCCCTGGTCCCATGTGTAGGCCAGAGAGGAATGCTAGACAGCTGGGAGACAGTGGAAGGGTTTGTCCATTTTTTTTTCTCTTTAAATTACCATCCAACTGACATTATCCACGGGACAGATTCTTAAATGAGGACACTCCATGTAACCAGACCAGCAGAGGGGCTGCCTGGGGACTGACTATCCTAGAACTACTGACCACCATTGTCCTCCCTTCCTCTTGGTCCCCGCGGCCAGATCCTAAATCCTCAGCATCTGGACTCCTGCTGACACGTGAATAACCACTAGATTCTGGTTGAGATGTGGTCACTGAGCCATGAGAGATGTCAGTTACTCCCTTTTAGAAGGAAGGCCTCCTGGGTTTTAGTTGGTATAGATTGCCCAGCTAGAGATTGGCCCATCCCAGGTTCTGGTCAGTGGGGTGTGAGAGAAAGTGACATGTGCAACTGGTCACATCCATCCACCTGGCCCTCCTCCCTCCCTCAGGTGTGAACTTGCACGTGCTGTTGGCGAGCTAGTTCCCCACTAGACGAGTGTCATACTTAGGGACCGGCAGAGGAACCTGGGTGAGCTGCCCACCCTCTCTGGGCTGCCTGTCATAGTCACTTGATCACCTGAGCCACTGTCTGTGTAGGTCACTGCCCCACCTAATACCAGAGGCACTGGAAAGTCCAGAGGATGTTAAATGGTCACTGCCAGGTGTTAGTATTTCTGACTTGGCTTCAGCCCTGCCCACCACCGCCATCACACAGCAAACGGGGACCTAGACTTGTCAAGAAGGGACAAGCCTCTTTATTTTTAATTTACTTTTTTAAAGATAGAAGTGCGTGGGGCAGTGACTGAGAAGAGCTCAGATTTAAAAAAAAAAAAAAGTTAATTCCCAGCCAATTCTAAATGGGCAAACACATTTTGACCTTGTTTTTCTGACTTGGAGGGCAGCTACACTTGATGGCATTGGGATGAGGTGTCAAACACAACACACGTGTAGGTGAACGTCAGGTCCGGGGAGGGTCCCCTGTAGAGCAGTTGTATCATTTTCCTATAGATGCCGACGGTTTCTGAAGTCCTACTGGAAATTTTTTCCAGACGACCTTGTTGGGGGGGGGGGGGTTGTTAGAAGGGGGAAAATATGGAACAGGAAGGAAAGGGAGGCTGTTTTGCATTTCTTTGTGGGGAGGAGGGGAAGGGGAATGTCTGCTGCAGTCTTCTGTTCCAGGGCTTTAAATATTGATAATTATTACCTTTCGTCTAAGGTCATGTAAATGGTCCTTCTGAGAGAGCTTTCAGTCTTACGGGTCAGAAGTGTTGAGGGGACTGAGAGTCCCTGGAGTCACCATAGGCTTGGATCTGATCCTGGCTGTAGTTACTGACTTCTGGCTCAATCCCATTCAGAGATCGTTAGTTCTAAGTTGGGACCTGGGAACCTGCATTTGAACAAATCCCTCAGATGATGGAGGTGCCTATGGAACTTGAACCACAAATCAAGACCTCTACTGCTGTAGAGAAATGGTTCTCAGGCCGGATGACGGAGGACAGCGGAGAGGCACATGCTCGCTGTGGGAGAACCACCTGTCTCCTAGCACTGGCCCACAGCCTTTGTACCGAAACCTTCCCTTCGGCTAGGCTAGTGGCCCGCCCTGTCGGATCACCTGGGGAGCTTTGGAAGGATATACCCGAGTCCTACCCTCCTCCAGGAACGCGGACCTAGTTATCTGGAGCGGAGCCTGGCTGCGTGGTGACGCTGGTGGTCTGCCAGGGTTGGGAGCTGCCGCTTTAAACAGCTTCGCTCTGGATGTTTCTGTTCCTCTTGCGAATCATCATGGCCCCCCCTGCAAATGCCCAAGTGAATCCATGTCTTAAAGTTAACTATAGTTCAGATTCAAGCTGAAGCTCTTGTTATATCACACTAGGATGTTGTAGAGAAAAACTGATTTAAAATAGTACCCATATATCATTTTTAAGAAACTAATAAGATTATTTTAAAATAAATTTTGGGGCCACATCAATTTCGTTCCCTTCAAAAAAGTCACTTCGGGGATTCAGACAAATCTTGTAAGGAGACTCCCATTTTTCAGAACCCATTGGGCCTTTTTAGTTTAGACATTGCCACTTTGTTTTTATTTAAAACATTTCCCCTGCTAGAGACAGTCACTATATCTTATGTGCCTCTGGAAATTCTTGGTTCAGTCCATTATTTTACCTTATTTTCCCCAGCTTGGTAATTCATATTCTTCACTGGGAAAGACTCTGGTTGGCTGCTGTTTGTTTTGTTTCCTGAAATTAAATCACAATCAAAGGATAAATATCTGCTCCTGCCAAAGTAGGACTTTGGAGAAGCAGCCGGAGGTATTGTTTGTGCCGTCACATGTGCAGGACTGTCCAGTGGGGGGGCTGGGTCAGAGGCCCAGGGGAGTCAGTTTAGCATTTGGGGGAATCCTACATCCCCCAAAAAAGGAGTTTCCACGATGGAGATTGGGTCAGAGAGAGGGCCAATGGGTCAACGACGCGTGGGAGCCATGCTGTCTGATGACGAGTTGTAATTCCCTTGAAACCCTCAAATGTTTCCTACCTAGTGTTAGCAACTGGGGATGTATGACGCAGGTGTTAAAGGGAGAATTCTGTGATTGGGCAGTGATATTAGAAGGTGTAGGAATTGGTAAGGACCCTGTCCTTTGGGAGACTGTTTAGTAATGGCAGGAGGAGACAAGAAAACTGGAGCAGTCGTCTAAACTAAAGCTCAGAAAGGTGACAGTCAAACTTGGTGGCAGCCAGGTTTAGGAGGCACTCAAAAGAATTCTTAGACATTCTGGGAGAGAACTGGCTAAGCTGCAGTCACAGAGGCTGGAAGCGGTTGTTTTGTTTGGCTCTTAAAGGCTAGCAATTTGGAAACATTGGGTTATACCCATTATTATTAAATACAGCTCAGTTAAAATATCGGTGCTAGTTTTATTGGCTACAGTAACAAACCCTACCGCATCTTCTGTCCATAAATGGTTGTTCACTTTCCACTGATGGCTCACAACCTCAGCACTGAGAGAATAATTTTCGATGAAATAACATGTAGGAGGGCCTGCCTGTGCCAGCTCTCGTGGGCCTGTGCTTTATCAATTCCCAGTCAGGTGCACCAGGTGGCGCTAATGTCACACCGTGAACACCCAGGGCTCAACACTTACCTCTGGTATATTTTTACCACTTGGGGTCACTTAAGGATTATCTGACTTCCCTTTTTTCTGCTAAGCAAATCACAAATTCAAAGGAATTACTTCCCATTACATCTGTCAGAGTCTATGGTCATTTTTTCTTGATCTTGAAGGCCAAGAAATGTGCATTAGGATCTTTTCCCCCATGAGTGGGCCCCACACAGTTCGTGCGCTGGTTGTTTCTGTTGTCACAAAACACTTCTGCCCTGGCTAGATAGCTCACGGTTTGCCGGTTCGATTCCCAGTCAGGCCACATACAGGAACAGATCAATGTTCCTGTCTCTCTCTCTTTAAAATCAATAAAATAAACATTTTAAAAAGAAGCAAGGGGAAAATTAAAGGGATTTTAAGAGAGGTTATGTTTTCAGAAGGAAAAATGACATCTTAAATAAATAAAAACAAAGCACTTCTAGGACCACAGCACCCATGTTCCCTTGAGCCCAGCATTGGGGAGTTTTTTGTATGAATAACTTCCACACATGTCAAAATTGCATCTGTGCTAATTCCTGCTCTCATAGCATCTCCAGAATGCAGAGTGCTTTTTCCTTGGGCATTTCCTTCGACTCTGCCTGTCTCTAAAAGCCCAGATCTGAGTGAAGTGAGGTGGGGTATTGTGTGAACTTTCATTCATCTTCCCTCCACGTATCCACTGACCCTAGGAACGAGGGCTGCGCCCTTTGAGAGCATGCTGGAGATCTGTGGATGAACCCCACTGACGTGCTTGCCGGTGGTGGGCATGGATGAGGGTGAGCACAGCACATGTGAGCTTAGCCCAGACAACGAGCCCGGTCACTTCCGAAAGTAGCTCATGGCTCCTTATTAAATGATGTGCCCACACCCCTGTGTCGCTCTCCCTGCTGAGCCAGTGACTCCCTGGGACAGTGAGTTGAGAGGTATTTGGCTGAAAAAAATGACCAGGTATATGCTCTGTCCTTTGTCTCCTCCTTTTCCCCGAAGATCCCATCTTGGGGATAGAGGCTGAGGAGACTCGGTCACCATTCCAGAACAGCCTCTTGGTGCAATGTGAAGCTACAACAGGAACTCCTTGACTGCCACCATTTTCAGTTTATAATTAACCTGTGTCCGCCCCTGGTCAGGAACCTGCAGTGGGCCTTTATTGCCTTCGTTCAGTCCAGACTAACGTGAGCGCATGAGGCCCACTAACACCGGGGGCCAGCCTTCCCGTGCTGACTTCCTTTGCTGCTCAGATCGTATGGAGCCTGGTCGCCTCACGCTCCCTGCGTATGGAATAATAACAGCTCACACTGATCGACCCTTCACTGTGTGCTGGGTTCTTCATCCTCAGAACAGCCCGGAAGGTAGGCTCTGTTTGTGTGTCCATTTTCCAGATGAGAAAAAGGAGGCACCAAGTGGTTGGTGAAGTGCTCACGATCACCTGGCTAGTAGGCAGAGGAACCAGAACTTGAATGCAGGCACTTACCCCTGGCCCCTGGGAGTCCGTGTGCTGGAAGGCTTCCCACCCGCCCTGGCCTGCCGGCAGTCCATCGTTCTTGGGACCTGAGTGAGTTCTACCTCCGTCATGAGGCAGGAGAACACCACATTTTAAATACCAACCATGCCCAGATACTTTATATTCAGTGTCACGTTAAGAGCCAAAATTCTGCCCCCGCCGCCCTTATTTGCCATTAAGGAATCCCAAGGCCCAGAGAGGTTACATCCAAGTCCATCACGTTGAATGTGTTGGGTCCCAGAGCTTAATTTTTAAAAAACTGTTTCATGACTGTCATGTCTCCCCCCCCACCCCCCCACCCCCTGTTTTCAGGTGGATCACAAATTCTTCCAGTGAAGGATTTCTGGGCTACACTTGTTTTTCTCCCTGCAGTGCACATAGGGGGCATATAGCAAATATTACTGATTAGCTTATTTCTCAAGCTGTGGAGAAAGTCTATCAACTTATCTGATGGCAACAACAGTTCTTCTATGGGAAACAGAGACCCAAGATAGAAAGGCACCTCGTGCCTTTTAACCCTCAGCAGGAGTCAGTATTCCATGGTCTCATCCAAGACCGGAGGGAAGACCAGACCTCTTTCAATGGGAAAACAGCTTCTTCAAGATAATCTTGACCAAAATATGAGCATGATTTTGAACATATGGGCTTAAAGCTCCAATCTCCTACGGCTGAGATGTCGGAGTTCTGGTGGGCCAGTGCTGCACAGAAATATGTGAATTCATCATGGTTATTTTTGCAGCATTGGAGTTGGCATACCTCCAAGTCAAGAACTTTCTGCCTTTGCAGTTCTTGCTTATTTAAGGCTGGATGACTCACTTTGCGTAACATCCTCTTGTTTCCTCCTTTTCCTCCCCTGGGTCCCCTCCTACCTGAGAGGGTTGACAGGGCAGGGAGGGTTATGAAATGAGAGAGCCTCTGTTGACCCTCTCTTTGCAGTTTTGTTAACATTTCTTGGGAAGAGAATGTGTTATAGAATTATGTACTTGAAACCTGTATAATTTTGTTAACCAGTGTCCCCTAATAAATTCAATAAAAAGAAAAAGAAACACACACATTGGTTAGGAAAGCCTATATGATCTCTATTCTCTTTCTACCAGCAGGCAGGTCACTGTCCTCTTCTGTGTCCTCCAAACCTTTTGTTCCTTTCCTTATCATAGCGTTTACATTCTTACATTTTATTTACCTGCTTACATGTTAGTGTCCTCCTAGATATGGGAGGTCCTTTACAGCAGGGCCTGGTTTCAGTATCATCAATATCTGGCAGGGTTTGGACTAGACAAGGTGATTTATTAGGAAAGAAGGAAGGAAAGAAGGAAGGGAGGAAAGGAGGGAGGGAAAGGGAAAGAAAGAAAGGAGGAAGAGTAGATAAATGGATGGATGGATGGATGATCACAAGAAACTTTGACGTAGGAATTTTAGACGTCAGCTAGCAAAATAAGGATGAGAAGTTTGGATTTGTTATTTACTTGTTAGTTTTTATTTTGTGGACAGGAGATCTGCATACCCTAATAAATAAGGTCACAGAAGCAGACAGGCTCTGAGCCTGTCTTTCTCTTTAAGAGGGGTTTATGTTTTTCAGACAGAAGCTCTGCTGGCTTGAGCAAGAGCCACCTTTAGGAGGAAATGCTCACCATTGCTGTCAAGTCATTCTGAGACACAGTGGCAACACCCACTGTACAGCAGACTGTGCCACCATGCTTTGTGTTCTTTACCTTGACGCCTCTGCCAGGCAGGAATAGTTATTCTCCTCTAAGGAGACAGAGGCTCAAAGAGGTGAAGCATCAATTCAACAGTAATAGTTGCAAAGTTCAATATTCCACATTTAACAACAAATAGACCAACTAGACAGAAGATGAGGAAACAGAAGACTTGAACGACTGACATCCCTAGAACATTCCACTCAACAGCAGCAGGACCCACATTCTTCTCAAGGGCCCAGGGAGCCTTCTCCAAGAGGGACCACACACCGGGCCATAAAACCAGCCTCGATATACATTTAAAAAGACTGAAATGATACA
Source organism: Saccopteryx leptura (assembly GCF_036850995.1). Classification (NCBI taxonomy): domain Eukaryota; kingdom Metazoa; phylum Chordata; class Mammalia; order Chiroptera; family Emballonuridae; genus Saccopteryx; species Saccopteryx leptura. The sequence goes on from NC_089507.1 coordinate 152,893,317, forward strand.
CAATATATTCTTCAATCACAGTGGAATGAAATTAAAGATTAATAACAGAAAGAACTTTGGGAAACTCACAAATATGTGGAAATTAAAACACTACTCAACAACCAATGAGTCAGAGAATAAATCAAGGGGGAAATTAGAAAATACTTTGAGATGAATGAAAATGGAAACACAGCAAAGGAAATCTTAAGGGATGTAGGCAAAGCAGTGCTTGGAGGGAAATGTGTAGCAGTGAGTGGCTATTAAAAAGGAAGAGAGATCTCGAATCAATAACGTAACCTTCCACTGTGAGGCCCGGGGAGGGGGGGACTAAAGTAAACCCAAATAAAGCAGAAGAAAGGAAATAATAAAGATCCAAGTGGAAATCAGTGAAACAGAAAATAGAAAAACAATAGAGAAAATTAACAGAACCAAAAAGTGTTTTTTGTTTTTTTTTGAAAACATGAGCTAAGTTGACAAACCTTAACTAGAAAGAGGTGAGATGATTTTCCCAGCATGACTCCAATAGAAAATGACAGAGGCAGGATTCCAAACTAGGAGTATCTGATGCCAAAGCTGAGGTTGGTGGGTCTGTCCCCCACCTAGACTGTGAGAGTCTCAGGGATCTGGTGCTCTCCTTACTCATCTGAGCATGCTCCGTACCTGGCACATGCAAGGGCCCAGGAAATGTTTGCTGGAGTAAAATAAAAAGCCAACCTTCTCCCCACCCTCCGTCAGCCATCTGTGTGAGATGATAAATTATACTTCCCATGCAGATTGGGCTGAATTGCACTATTTCTGATGAGAAACGCTGAAAACAGCAAACTGCTTGTCCTTAAAAATAAACCCTTCAGCTTCAGAAAGTTGGCCCAGAAATGAACCATGTTGTAGCTCAAGCCCCGAGACTGAGTTCATTACCCTGGAGCCAGGGGTGATGGGGTTGCCGGCTGGAGTGAGAAACTCGATCACCTTGCCCTGGCCCCTGGGTGGGGAGTGGTGCTCGGTCGCCCCTCTCTAGCCCTGGTGACCACGCATGGCGGGGGCTGGCCCAGCTCCAAGGAGGCAGCTGATCCCAGAGAGCCCACGATGCTGAATCTTGTCCCCAGGCTGATCGGTTGGGAGCAGGGGTGCACTGATGGCACCCCAGCTGAGCTGACCCGGGCTCTGTGTGAAGTCCAGCTTTCCGACAGGCTATAAAGGGTGAACTATAAAGAATGTTGATTTTCATTAACCCAAGTGCATGTTGATATGTCCCGAAAGGCTATAGGGAGAAGGTAATCCTAGGTAGGTTACATGCCAGAATGCTACCGCACGCTCAGGCTGGAGTACGAGGCCACCTGTCCTGGGGGTGGGGAGGGGTGGCACACGCCACTCACAAGTGGCGCACCATCTTGGCCAGACAACTGATATGTGAGGAAGGCAGGGTGCGGGCTGTGTGTCCATTTCTCAGGAGGACTGGGTGAGGGCTCTAGAAGCTGCCCAAGGACTTCCAGAAGGCAGGCACATGAATCTATTGTTTGGACTCCCCAGTGCAGTGAACTCCGGCACTGGCCCTGCCTGTGAGGAGGCCACGTGGGAAGCTCCGTGCGGGTTTCCCGGCGGCACGCGTGTGCGGTGCTGGCGGTTGGGCGGGCAGGCTGGGCACACCCATGGGTGTCGTTTCCCTGGCTCGTGTGCTGCCCCTCCCTTTTCTTCCTTTTTCTTAACTTAAAGGTGACTCTTCTGGAAGCCCCCAATGTGGAACTGACCCTAAATTGAAAAGATCTTTTTAGGGCAAGGGCTTTTGTTCTTTGAATTTTCTGCCTGGCCAACCACAGGGAATGCGAGCTGGGGGAACAGTTGCTTAGAGGACTGCACATTCATTTCCAGGGGCTGAGGGGCTGCTCAGAGCGAGAAGGGTCTCCTCATTCTCCGGCCTGTGACCCACTCGGGCTCCAGGCGGGAGGGTGTGCAGGGCCCTCTGATCACCAGGGCCCTCCACCTGCCGGTGACAGTGGCGGGGGGGCACAATTCAACATACGCGAACATAAACTCCAATTCCAGCTTCAAAATGAACAACCTCTAATTTTCATCCCTGTAACATCAGCAAAATCATATCTTTTTTTCTTTCAGAGAAAGTAGTGAACTGGTACTTGAATTTTGACCGATTGTAAAACGTCTCCCTGTCCCCATTCCTGTATCCGTGTGTCCTACTGTTAACGCCACCAGAATGTGGGACCCATGTGCACTGTTAAAAAATGTGGGAGGTGGCTTTAAATTTTTATTTTATAATTAGAATAAAATAAATACCTATTTTTTTTAATAATTTTATTTTTTAATGGGGCGACATCAATAAATCAGGATACATATATTCAAAGATAACATGTCCAGGTTATCTTGTCGTTCAATTATGTTGCATACCCATCACCCAAAGTCAGATTGTCCTCTGTCACCTTCTATCTTGTTTTCTTTGTGCCCCTCCCCACCCCCTATCCCTCTCCCATTCCCCCCTCCCCCCCGTAACCACCACACTCTTATCAATGTCTCTTAGTTTCACTATTATGTCCCACCTACGTATGGAATAATACAGTTCCTGTTTTTTTCTGATTTACTTATTTCGCTTCGTATCATGTTATCAAGATCCCACCATTTTGCTGTAAATGTTCCGATGTCATCATTTCTTATGGCTGAGTAGTATTCCATAGTGTATATGTGCCACATCTTCTTTATCCAGTCATCTATTGATGGGCTTTTTGGTTGTTTCCATGTCCTGGCCACTGTGAACAATGCTGCAATAAACATGGGGCTGCATGTGTCTTTACGTATCAATGTTTCTGAGTTTTTGGGGTATATACCCAGTAGAGGGATTGCTGGGTCATAAGGTAGTTCTAAAATAAATACCTATTATCAGCGACATGGTGCCAGAAACCTCTGGACCTGGAGGAGCAGCCGCTCCCTGAGACAGATGACACCAGGGGACCCTGTTGGGGTTCCGTTCGGACATGTGAAGTTTGAGGTACCAGCTAGACACCCAAATGAAGAGGAACAGCCAGCAACTTCTTTCTATTGCAGGGACAGCTCTGCAACCTGGAAAGGCGGGGTCGGAATGCTCCTGTTTCCACGGTGACACTGCCTCTGGTGTGGACCTCAGGCTTGGCACCTTGGCCTTGACAAACAGTCCATGCTGTTAAAAGGGAGGCTTGGGCCACCAATGTTTGTAGAACTTGAATTGTAACCTGTGGTTTCCCACTGCAACAATCCATATAAACATAGAATCTCACCTCTTCGATGCGGACAAGAGAAGATTCCGTTTCACTCCATGCACTCACACTTTCTCCAGTATTCCAAGCTGTGCTTACGCATCTCAGGGGCATGCTTCCAGAAGTGGGAAGCTCACTCGGTGCCAGGCCAGTTTCCTTGGGGGACTTGTTCTCACTCTGTGTTGAAATATGGATTCCTGTAACTCCCTCCACTGCTCTTCAGTCCCCCATCCCAAAGACCAGATCAGTCTCTCCCTACTTCATGAAGTCCTTCAGCAAGTCAGCCCACTGGGCTTCTCTTCTTCTCCCAACCAAAGAGTCAGTGCCCTTTGATCCCTGTCCTTTAATATGATTTTAAGCCCCCCTTCCCCAATCTGGTCACTTTGCTCTGAATATGTTCAAAATGGTAAAAGAAGACCTAAGTAAGGTCTGGTTCATGGGGTATGAAACAGGGTTCTCACCTCCTCCAAAGTGGACATCTGATCTCTGTTAATGTGGCCTTAAGTGTTGGCAGCTGTCAAGTCTTAGTCCACTCTGGTCTATCCCCCATCACTGCCTGCGTGAGCCTCTCTCCAGCCAGAAATGGGAACAGCTAAGTCCTTGCCCATCTTTTTGTCACCGTGTGTCAGCTCAGAGGGTTTCCATGCACAGCTGGTCTGAGGCCGAATCAGGACCACAAGTCAGTTCTCCATTCCCAGCCTGGGCTGCACAGTCCCTGTGGAGGGACCCCCTGGCGAGCCACCTCAGAACAAAGTATCCTGAATCTCCATGTCATTTAATGCAAACTAGAAGCTTGGGCAGATGTTCAGGGATTGAGCTGTTGTCATAGGGCCCATCTGCCTGACCAGTAACAGAAATTATAGGTAACTTCTATGGAGCATCTCTGAGGGGACTCTGAACTCATATGATTATTATTTTGCCCCCAAACCTCTTCAAAGCAGGCCATGCCACCTCTGGGTTATAAATAAGGAAACAGAGGCTCAGAGAAGTTACAAAAACACCTGGAGTCTCAGGACTGGTGTGCTTGAGTCCGGGGTGAGGATGTGCATCATGACTTAGAGTGTGGCTCTCTCCACGACACTGCTTTGCCTCCCTGGAAATGACACAGAAGGCTGCCTGTCCCCTTGCTGTTCTGCCCCTCTGGCCACCCCCACGGCCCTGCGGGTTGTGCGGGCTGTGCTGGTCATGGGAGCCCAGTGCGGTGGGGGCCCTTGGCCCTGGGCTGGAGATCAAACAGTCGACTGGGGACAGCCGAGCCCGTGTAAATCACCCTCAGAGAGAACCAGTTCCAAATGACCAGTGAACTCAGAGGTTCCCACAGACACCCAACACCCTGTGCTGTCCTCCCTGCCAGCCTGTGGGTGTTGCCTCGCTCACCCTGGGAACCCAGACACCGTCCTCACAGACCTCCTTCTGCGTGAGCCGCGGGTTGGATCGGGTTGGGGTGCCTCCTGCCATCAGCACTTGCCTGCCCTGGAGCTGTGGAGAGTAATCGCATCCCAGTTCAAACCTGCGGCCACCTCCGGGCTGTGCAACGTGGGGCCAGTTCAGTACCCACCTCAGCTTTTCCCTGTGTGATAGAGGGGTGGACAGGTGAAGCTGGGGTCATAAGCCCAAAACCCCGCTGGGTGGTGGACACTTGGAGGACGCTAGCGCCCTTCCCCACACCCGCCCTCCGCGGGGGGCTCTGCAATCATCATTTCTCTTAACCTCCACCACCGTGGGCCTGACCAAGCTGAGATCATGTGCCCGGCAGCATCAGCCTCTGGACTGGACCCTGGTTCCACCCAACCCCCAATTCCTTCTTCTCTTCCTGCTTCACGGGTTACGTTGGCCCTAAGAGATTTATGCCTAAAATTGTTCATAAACTTCTGCGCAGTTCTGCCCCTGAAAGGAACAGCGTGGGTAGTGGCACCAACATGCACTGTGGAAGTGGAGATTGTTCTCGGGAGGGACAAGCCTTGGCGCCTGTACCGGACCCTTCCGAAAAGCCTGGGGCTGTCCGAGGACCGCGATGCGCCTTCGATGATGTGCTGCAGCCGCGGATGTGGTGGTCAGGGGTGCCAGCCTTCCCCTGGCTCCCGCCCGGTGCTGACCACACAAATCAGCCCCTCTGCTCACACCTCCCACCCCGCCTCTGGCAGCTCTGAAGCCCTGCCCCAGGGGAGCCGGGGTCCCTAGCAGACCCCTTCTCACCCCTGGGGGCCTGCTTCTCATCTCCCAGCGCCACTGGCAGTAACCCTTGGTCCCGTGAAAGCCGAGGAGGGAGGAATGTCACATGAAAGGTGCTTGTGGAGGCCTGGCCAGTGTCAGGCCACCAAATGGCAGGTGCCAGGTGGTTAGCATTAATGGAGTTCGGAGGGCGGGGGCCTGACTCCAGAGGTGTTCGGGGGCGGGGGCGGAGCGGCTCCGACTGCCCCCTTGGCGGTCACGGAGGAGGGCCCACGGAGTTCCTCTCCTTCCCGCTCCTCTTAGTGTGCCCGCCCTGCCTGTGCCGGCCACGGCCCTGGCTTCAGGGACCTCACCTCTCAGGTGCACTGTCCTAAAAGCTCCCAGGATCGCGGCCTCCACTCTGTCACCATGCTCTTCCCAAGACCCAGGCTGAGCTTGTCACTGTGTCTCATGTGAGCTCCACATGGCTGCCCGTGGCTTCCAGTTGCCCTGACTGGTCACCCAAGGGTCTGACTGTCCAGCCTGGCCCCTCCCCTATCTCTCGCACATGTTGTCCTTCAACCCCATGGACATGCTCCCAGCACCCCTCTCCTCCGGCTCTTACGCCACACGATCAGATGGAAGGAGGATGTGCCCTGCTGGTCTTACTGTCTTGGCTGGGAGCCTCCTGGGCAGACAGTGGTACCCACACTAGCGAGGGCTGTGGCTCCCCTCTGTCCTTGGGCAGCAATTTCCTGAATCGGTCAGAGGCCGCGGGACAAGGTGTGAGTGGGGCGCGCTGACCCCTGGGAGGAAGGCCGGAGATGCCTGGGCATCGCGAACAATCATTAGAATATTTCCTGGCTCCCCTGCTGCCGCCTTGACTGAATAGAATGTTTCTGATTCAATTAGTTCCTGAGTATTTATGAGGCTTCATTATACTGTTTTCTCTGCTTTGAAACATTTTTTTTGACATTTTCCAAAATATAAAGTGAAACACAAATAAAAAATAACAACACTGCCCACCCCCGGGCTGTCTGTGCCTTCCCCTTAAAGTAAGACTCTTCTTAGTCATATATCACCCCCATTCCTGCAGAATGAGAACACACCTCCCTAGCCTGACCTCAGTGCCCTTCACTTCCCCGCTCACGTCCCTCTGTGACTGGCACCTTGCCCTATGTTCCCATGCTTTGGCAACCTTGGATCATTTTGTTTGCTGCCCCCCATCACAATTCCCACTTTCTCTCTGGCCAGAGGCTGGGGGGACAAATTGGTACCATCTGGTAGGGTCTGGATGGGCTTCATGGAGCCCTGTGGGGGTGAGTCTCCAAGGTGAGACAGTCACAGCCACGCCCCAAACAAGGTCAGAGGTGAGATAGTCACAGCCACGCCCCAAACCAGGTTGTGGAAAGGAGTCAGGAGGAGGGCGGGGCCGGGGCCAGGGCCCTGGAGGCCAAGGGAGTGGTGGTTCTCAGACAGGGAGAAACACTTTCAACTCCACATTTCAGAAAGATCCTGCTGACACCTCCGCGGAGAATGAATTCCGAGAGGCAAGAATGGGGACCGGTGCGCTAGTCCAAGTGTCAGGTGACAAAGAATGATTCAAGGATTATTTGGGAGGTAGACCCAGCTGGACTTAGTGATGTGGTTAAAGGGAAGGAGAAGGCCTCTGGTGGCTCCTTGTTCCTGTTGGAGCTACTGGGGTCATGAGAAAGAACTATGGGCAGACAGATGATGCATTCACAATGGTCAAGGCCCCCAAACTGCATAAAAATACACATTCTCAGGCCAGCACACACCGATGGCATCAGAATACTTGGGGAGAGAGGACTGGCCATCTGCAGTGTAGAATGTATCCCAGGAGATTCAGAGGAGTTTGTGAAGCAACAATGTTCCCGGATGACAGCAGCGACCGGGCTAACTGTGGGCCCTGACCTTGGGCTGTGTGCCCATGGGGACCAGCAGCTGCCTCTCTTTCTCACATTTCCCTAGAACCTTGCTCCCAGCCTGCACGTGGCCCATGGGCTGTGTTTGCTGAAGCAACCAGCTGACCTCAGGACCAGCACGGATTCTTTCTTATGGTCAGCTGCAGTGCCAACCAGCCAAGCCTCTGACTGCAGGGATTGGCTGGCCAGTCTTCTTCCTCAGTTTGATCAGATTTTAATCAACCCTTCTCATGGCATCCCACATCTGCATCTCAGCCTGGCAGGTCCCATTCCAGCCCGGCAGTCCACGCGCTCCACGTTTTCAAATGGGAACCACTAGGGGGCCTCTACCTTTTGGTTAAGTTTTACAATAGCGGAAAAAAAAATAATAATTGCACTTTTTTTTTTTTTTAATAAGAGAGGAAATGTTACCAATGGTAAGGTCTTCAAAAGGCCACTTTGCAAACTCAAAATTTACTTGAAAGCACACAATCTTTCGCTGGAGGCCAGGCTCAGTATGTTTCTGATTACACCGGTGACCTTCACCCTGAAAACCCTTTGTAGATGGGCTTTTTTCTAGACAACCCACTGATGAGCAAATGATCTAACAGATTTCACACCACATAAATTTAAGCCTAATAAATGGCTTCAAATTCAGAGCTCCTAATTCTGGGTTCAGTGAAGTAGTCCCATTACAAAAGCAATCATGTAGACAATTAATAAACCCACACACAGCACAGGGAAAGAGTGAATTCTGTTCCCGGGCCCCTGTCTCAAAGCCGGTTCCCAATGGTGAGCCTTGGGCTATGCAGACGGACCTTTAGCTTTTGGTTTGGGCAGAAGACATGTCCACCGGAAGGCCTACTTGATTGCAAATGTCTTCTGTCCTGTCCTGGCCAGTAGTCATTTGTGGCTATTTAAATTTATATTTATGTTAATGTTAATTAAAACATAAAATTCTGTTTTTAGCTGTACTACCCACATTTCAAGTGCTCAATAGCCACATGTGGCTACTAGTACTAAATTACAGCACAAGATAGAATATTTCTATCATTGCAGAAAGTTCGATTGGACAAGGCTGACCTGTCTGTTAGGCAGACAAAACCCCTCTGGACCCTGATGGCTTCTGTTTTGTCTCAATTATCAGTGACTGTACCTCTCCTGGGACTGTTTTGTTACATTAGTCTAGGTAAGCAAAATGAAGCAGAGTTCATAAGGAGGAAAAATATATAGATTAAAAAAAATCCTATTGTTAATGAGGAAGAAAGGGAACTTTGTTTTAAATCTGCTGATGAGCTTGCTCTTTTCTTCAGCTCTTTGCTATTTTGGGCGACATATTTGCAACTATGGGGACGAACAATCTTGATTATTTAGAGCCAGAAAATAAAATCTGCTTCCTCATCCCAGTAAGATAATTCCTTTGTCTGAGTTAACCAGGTAAGTGCTCCGGCTGGCTGCCTCGCTAAGGGCAAGGACACACTAGAGACTCTCAGGGCAGAAAAGGCCTTGGTGCTCCCCGAGGTTCACACCCTCATGGAGGGGCGGCAAATGCAGGTGTGCGGAGGCTAGTTCAAGGCCACAGGGCCAGCTTATGGTCAAGCCAGTTCCCAATTCCTTCCCTGAGCTCATGGTCCTCAGCAAACAATATACAATCTCTCTTTGGACCCCATGTCTTGGTTTAATTGGCTATAAAATAGGGAAAGTCTTGCCCTTGTGTGGCGGAGGTGCTAATTCAATGTCAAGCTCATGGAGACTTCCTGGGGGATATGGTCCTAGATTTAAATTGTTATAAGTTGTCCCCAAAGTTGGTCTTTTCAGCTTCTCTAGTGGGAGACGGGCTTTGCCTCTGAAGAAGAGGAATTTCCCAAACATCAGAAGGGGGCTCAGATGGGAACAGCCCAGAAGAATAACACATGCCCACTAAACCTCATCCATAGATGATGACGTCCACTTATAAAATCCCGTCCTAGACAGCTCTGGTCAGCATTAGACCTCTACATCTTACTTTCTTTTTGACATCATTTTTTGGGAGGGTATTTTAAAGGCACCTCAAACTTAACATGTTCAAAAGCTAAACTGAAGACCACCCTTCTCAAATCTGACCCTCCTCACTGTTCACCAGGTCTTCGGGTAGCACCATGATTGTCCGGGTTAGACAAGCCAGAAGTCCTGGCATCGTTCCTTCCCTACACACCCATCTTTCCATAGCCAATCTGTCACCAGGCTCTGTGGTTTCTACTCCCTGAGCTTTCTCCTGTCTGTTCGCGTCTCTGCATAGCTTTGGTCCCAGCTACTGTCACTGCCCACACAGGCTACTGCTATAGGTCTCGATTGGTGAACCAGACCCACTTTTGTCCCACAGAACCTGAATGTATTCTCCCCTTAGCAACCAGAGTGATTTCTTTGAAATGAAATTTAACCATGTCTTTTCCCTGTTTTTGATTCTTTAATAACTTCCACTGACCTTAGGAGAAAGTCAAACCTCCTTAAATCGACTTGTAGCTGCTACATGGCCTGACTGTTCCTCTCTCTGGTCTCCCTTCCCCTCCTTTCCCTACCTCAGATGCATCCTTCAGCATCTGTCAGTCTCTCCAAGCCCCATGCTTCTTCCTGCCATAGAGACTTGGCCCTTTCTCCTTCATGACTCACTTCTCTCCACCCTCACCCCCTACCCCCACCACACCCCCCAGGCCTTGGCCATTACCTCCATTCACACTTCCCACCTCACCTCACTTTGTCAAGGCTATTTTCCATGACCTTGTCAAGGTCTCAAAGTTCTAGTACAGGTTGTCAGAGCACCATGGACCACTATTTCAGTGCCTGTCTTACAGCTGTAATGTCATGTTTATTTGTGTGGTAACTGGACAAACATCTTTCTTCTCCACTGGATTGTAAGCTCCAAGCTGAGAAGGGTCATGCTTTTGTGATCAGCAAAGAATCCCTGGTCTGGCATAGGGTTAGCACTCTGTGTGTTAAATGAATGGCTGAGTGAGAGTCAGCTACACTGTTGAGTAGGTCACACCTGGGCTTGAATCTCGGTTTTGCTACTTCTTCAGATGTGTGGACTTGGGCAACTCATTTAGTCCCTCTGAGACTCAGTTTCCTAATATGTAGAAGAAGAAGAACCTCACATTGACTTCATAGGAACTGATAAATGAAAGGAATGTGGTAGTGCCTAAGGTGGCCATTGAGTCTGGGACACAGTAGCTACTCAGAAATAGTGTGGTCATCATCTAAACGTCTTCCCTCCTGGAAAACTAGGTATCCTACTCAATACCCTTTGAAGTTCCTTTTTTTTTTTCTTTAAATTGATCTATGTGTCTGTTGTTTGCAACCAAAAATCCTATACAAAATGTAGCTCTAGTCTAGAACGACAAAGTACAAGTGTCAATTTCCAAAATAATTGGAAATAATGGCTTCTAGATAACATTTTTTGAGTCTAAACAGGAACTCATTTAACTCAATGAGCATGTCAACCCCCTGAGGTACGTACTGTTGTTATCTTACCCGGAGAAGACTGAGACACGGCAAAGTTAAGTAACTTGTCTAAAGTCACACAGCTAACAAATGACAGAGCCAGGACTCACACCCAAGTTGTCCTTGCTTTTAATCCTTGCAATCTGCTGTATTATCTATATTTTGAAGAATTAACCCCAAAACAATGAAAAGCTAAACAGAATGCTTGCAACATGTTACATGACCCATCCTATCCACCAACACTGCGCCAGGATCCAGATTATGTGAAAGAAAAACAAATGAACTGTACCTGTGTTTATCATATGCATAGAAAAGAGACATGAAATAAATATATTATAACCACAACCACCTCTGAATGGTAGAGTGTTAGTGTATAGCTAAAGAAGTTGTGTTGTTCTTTTTTGTGTTTTGTTTTCTTTTTCACTAATTCCCCACATTCTCAATAGTGAAATATATTGAGAATGTATAACATGTATTACGATTATAATCTAAAGAAACATACATTTTTCTGAAAAGTAAATTACTTATTAGTAAAAAAATAGAAAAAAGAAAGAGAGAAAGAAATAAAAAAAAAGCCCCAATGTAATCAAGATCTAAGCAGGAAGGGAAGAGAAGGGAGTGTAACATTGCTAGTCAGACCTGAAACTTTGTTGGGAAGCCCTTGTTTGTGGGCCTGTGCAATAGCTAAAATTCTCGTTCAGGCAAAGTGCTCTTAAAATTTTCAGTGATGAAGGACGTTGAACTACAACTAGCCCATTCAATATTGAGTGATAATTGGCAGTAGATGAGAATGAATTCGGGGCCTGGAAAAGTCCTGACTGGGACAGAGAGCACATCTGGGCTTTGAACCTGGCAGCCCCTCACCGCGTGCCTTGGGAAATCTATGGCCTCTTCATTTGCCAAAATAAGAGTGGCTGTATCTTCTTGATCACCTTTTGAAATCTGCTGTGAGCGGCAAGCCTGACAGCAAACTCTCATTGTTGGAAGTGCTTTACATAGATTAACTCACTTAAGCTTCAGGACACCCCTGTAAGTTAGCTATGATGATCATCGCCATTGTACAGATGGAAAAAATGAGCCACAGAGCAGTTAAAGAAAATGCCCACACAATTCAGTAGACTGCCTGGATCTGAGTCCGGGCTCTACTCTTATCAATCACACGACCCTGGGCATGTTTTTTAATCACTCTGTGACTCTTTTTCCTATGCCAAAGGATTTCTCTCAGCTTTGAATGAGGTACAATATAGGAAGAGCTTGGAACAGTTCAAAACACTAAAATAAATAAATAAATAAAATAACAACAGCAAGCTGCCAGTTTGGGGCATTTTAAAGGAAATGGCTTCTTGGTTTTGGGCAATTTTTTAGAACGCTTAGTGATTAGGAAATAGGTATAAATCTAGGAAAGGCTGCACATAAATAAAACATTTCCATCTCTCATTGGGAAAAAAAGTTTCCACCAAGAGCACAAGGGAGCCCCCAAACAGGAAGAGATACTCTTTATTCAATAAAGTGGTAGTTTTGTGTTTATATGTGCTGCTCCTCCGGTAATCTGCCTTTCAGACAGAAGATATATTATGTAATTAGGTTTACGAAGATCACTTGGGCAAAGCAACCTCGAAACTCTCTCCCTCCCCCCAAGCATCTATCCAGCCGTTAATGAGCTGATTGAATGAAATTTGGTGCAAGCCCTACACTCCACCCATACTCCAAATGTGATTGGTTGCCTTTGAAGAGCACCTAAGATGGTCTCTAAGATGCCCTGGTGAAAAAGAGCTAAAAGGTCACCTGGTTTACCCATTTCCCGCTTACCCTCTTCCACTCAAACCACTGCCAACAGAGGAGGTGAGTCTCTATTTGCAGGGACCTCCAGGGAAGAGGAATATCTGCCCCGCCCCCAACACTGGGACGCCCTCATCAGTCCGTAATCAAAATGTTTGGAGTCCGTGGGAGAGTTGCAGTAGAGGCCGGCTTATCAAGGTGGAATTTATTTACTTACTGTCCACATCAGTTCACATCAGATCAGCTTGTTGCTCTCTCCGATCACCGGCTGGAGGGCAGAGGTGACAGATCACCCCATTGCTTATTTAACCAACCATAAACAGGACTTGAAAGAGGGGAGTTTGCTGCACACAGCTCATCTTGGGGAATCTGACATGTATCAAGTTGATGGCAAACTTCTGCTCATTATCTCAAAACTCCTTTCCTACTTTTTTTTTTCTTGCTCTGTTTCCAAAGGAAGGCATTCACCTAGAAAACTCACCAGTGTTACTCCAAGGAGAGCAATGGAACAATGTGCGTCGAAGCCAGAAAGCTGTTTCCAGTTCAGATGACTCAGGGGCTGTTCAAGGTTTTCTTTGCCACCTACGTGGACCCAAGAGTAGGAGGTAGAGTACCAAATTTGGTGGCCCTTTTAGGTTATCCAGTTTGCCAAACCCCTTAAATTGACCGCTTAGCGATATCTTTGATTGTCTACAATTTGGACTGTAAGCGGATTAAGTCATAATATCTTGGTAATGGGTGTGATATCTATGACATATATGCAGGAGTAACGTGCTCATGGAATAATTTTGACTGCGTTTGTTTTTCCTCTTTTTATTGCCCTTCCCCTAATATCCCCTTGCCCCTCCAAGTAAGAGAGAAAATGACCCCTTACATGGAGCCAGGAGCTGTGCTGGGTGTTGGACTTCTAGAAACGAAATCGTTTAATTAAATTATCCTAACACCCCTGCATGACTTGCTCGATCACTATAGGTGAGGAAACAGAGATAGAGACAGGCTAGGTATTTTGTGACCCTGATACGGTTGGTCTTGCGGTTGGGTTTCACATTCAGGTGTCACGATGCCCAAACCTGGACACCCTTTCCCTCTCTGTCCTGTCCGCTGAGCCTGGGGCTGGTGAGGGGTTAGAGAGGCAATGTGCGGTCACCAGAGGCAGGTGCAGACGTAAGGGGCGGGGGAGGAAGTGAAGCAGCTCACACACAAAAAGCTGCAGGATTAAAGAGCAAACAAAAATTAGGATGAGAGAACTGGCCTGGCCAGGACAATACAATCTAGACAAGGTAGAATGAACAGAACGGCAAGTGGAAATGCTCGATTTAGTACCATTCCTGTGGGACTCTTTTCCCATGGAAAGGGCCTGAAAGGTCACCTACGTTCAACAGGTAGCACTGAAGAGTTCACACATGCGGAACGTACCATGTTTCTAGAATCAACAAATACTATTTTAATGTCATAACCTCCTTTTTTTGGACTAACTCAGTCCTGTTGATTAAGAACAAATCACCTCCACATTGCTCACCCTAGTGTCCAGAGGTGACATTAGAAGCCATGTGCTTCCCTGACTGACCAGAGCCTGGTGGAGACTTTGGGGGTCTCCTCTCCCAGCGGCTCTCTGGGTTGTAAAGCAGACAGGTGCTGGCCAGGTCCTCAGCTCCCCTGCTGCGTGGTGTTACTCAGTATGGCATTTAACAAGGCATGGAGACCTTCTCGGGGATCCTGGGAACTCCTGCCATTTCTTCTGTCCTCAAGTCGTTGGGGTATTGGAAAGAGTACCCATGATCCTACTATCTGCAGGCCCAGATTTGAAACCTCTGAAGTGCACACATGGGGTGACCATAAGTGCTTCATTCAGCTTTCTCTTCTATAAGATGAGGACAGTGGTCCCCACGTCCGGGGAAGGGGAGGGCCCTGGGAACTAGGTGTCTGGGGAACACATACAACAATTTCCTCCGATAATAGGCTTCTCTAGTCTCTGAAAATGTCAAGTTACTATCATATCAGAACTTGAAATTTTGAATGAAAGATGTCTTCCTACCAGGTACAGAGCGTGGAGCCAACAGTTTGGCAGCTCCTCAATCAGCTAAACACGGAATTACCACTCCCTGGTCTATACAGAAGAATTGAAAACAGGTGTTCAAACAAAACCGTGCGCATTCACAGCAGCGCGGTAGCTAAAAGGTAGAAACAACCTCACATGTGCATCGACTGATGAGTGGATAGACAAAATGGGGGGCATAGCCATCCGACGGAATACCACTCAGCCACAGAACAGAACGAGTACTGACGACACCTACGACAAGGACGAACCCTGACACCATTATGCCAGATGAAAGGGGGACACGAAAGGCCACCAATTCCATTGGTATAAAATGTCCCAGAAGAACGAAATTCATAGGGACAGAAAGCAGACTAGGGATTGTCCGGGGCTGGGGGTTAGAGAGGACAACAGGGAGTGACTGCTCACGGCTCTGAGCTTTCCTTCTGGGGTCAGGAAAGTGTTCCGGACCTAGACGGTGGTCAGGGTTGTACAACACCATGAATGCCTCCAATGCCACCGAATCACCCCCTCGAACATGGTTAAAGTGACCAACTTGATGCTGTGTGACTTTTACCACGGTACTTTTTTAGGAAGGGATGCAATGCAGGCTCGAGGATGGTCCAGGGTCATGTTGGCCAGCGCTGTTTTTAAACTCCAGACTGTGCCTAGACCTAGACCTCAAGCCCCATGGCCCGCCCCGATGGGCTGTGGGCACTGGCTCCCACCCGCAGCCTGTGCGCATCCGCCTGCCCACCCGGAGGGTCTCCACGCCGCCAGACAAAGACCCCTTTTCTCCCCATGGTCAGGAGGAGCCGAGGGGGCACCGTGAATGCATAAACATGGGCAGGAAGGCAGGCTGCCTGAGAGCTTCCAAAAGCCCCTTTCTGACAAGTGAAAAATGTTGGTGACTTGAAGTCACAGGCCAGGCTTTTAACAACCCTCCGCATATTTATTTAACCCAGTAAATACGTTTATTAGCTAGGCCGCCTCCTTTGTAGAGCAGGTAATGGATTCCCCATCTGTTTCTGCTTTGCGGACCGGGGCCGGCGGCCGACACCTCGTCCGCTGCAGCCTCGGAGGTGAAGGCCGCCCTGGGCTGGCGCTTTACTGCCCGGGCCCTCCGTGTGTGTAATTACCGCCGTTCCCAGGGCGGAGGAAATCCCCGGGCTTCGGCCCTAACCAGCCCCAGCGTCACACTACCAAAGGGCATGTCTCTGAGTGGGGAAAAGAAAGGTCATAAAGCTTTCACATTATTAATTTTTTTCCTCCTGAAAAGGAGCTTGAAAAATACCACCGCACCACATTAAAGGGCTACGTGAGAGCTGCCACCGCCTAATGAGAGGCTGGGACCCTGGGCCACATGTGAGGGCTCCAAGGGCCCCTCGTAGCGAAACCTTGATGTTCTGCCAGCTCTGGGGACACAGGCTTCAGGATCGGGCGGAGTTTTGCACCTGACTCAGGGGACTTGGGCCCAGACTGGCAGGGTGCCACCCAGGGTGGGTACAGGCTGAGCCCCAGATTCATATTGGTTTCTTTCCTCCAGGTGTTAGAATGTCATGGGAGAAGTGACACAGAAGCAGGCTGTGCCATCAGAGTGGCCTGTGTCACAGCAGGTGTGGACAGCACGGAGCAGTGAGACGAAAGGTATGATGGCCCGTGTCTGGACTGGGCCCCCCCCCCAGAGAGTGGGATGTGGGGGCTGGAAGCACCAGGGCTCACTGTGGGTCCCCAAAGACCCTCCTACAGCCTTTTCCCCAGATCCCAGCCATGCGCCAACGGAAGGATGCTTCACTGTTTTAATTTGCTTTGCTGTTTTGACAATGGGTAAAACTTCCTCCCCAGGCTTTCAGTGAAGTTCAGTAGTCTCTTGGATTCGTTATGGGGCAATGGAAAGACATGGGATAGGAATGATGACAGCCACGTGTGGCAGGAGGACTCATCTGCAAGTCTCTTGACCTTGGGTGGCTGACTCCGAGCTCCCTCATCTGCTCTGCAAGGCTGTGCACTGAGGCCGTGTTGGGGTGGGGGAGGAGCCAGCTACCAAGGTGAGACCCTCGCCTATCCAGCCTCCCCGTGCCCTCCTGCTGGTCTGAGGACTCAGCCATCACTGGGTGGGAAGAAAAACAGGGCAAAGCCTGGGTCAGGAGGGTGGAGAACCGCTCCTGTGGATCCTCGAGTTGTCTCCTGGTGCAGGTCCCTTCCTCTGCTTCTCTGACCTGTGGGACCATTTCTCAGGTTTCCTGGCAGATGTGATCTGGGGAGACCACCAGCCCTATTCTCTGGAAATCTGTCCTCTCGAAGAGCTCTTGGGGGCCAGAGACCACTCTCCTATCTTCTTGTCTACCATAGTGCCAAGTTACTGTTCCCATCAAAAATAGACCCTGCTCTCTAAACTCTGGGTCCAGTTGTGCAGCCTGGGCACTGGCCAGTTCCTGGAGGTTGGGGGGAGATTCACATGGTGGGATGTCCGTGTGCTGGAGCTGCCCTGGAGTTGTGACGTGTAGGAGGCCTGCTGACCAGGAGAAACCCTGGCCTGAGAGCTGCTGGCGCCTGCTACACACTCATGGTGCAGGTGGGGAGACCGAGGCCCAGGATGCTTGGCCCAGCTGCTATTTAATTCACTATTGCAATGAACAAAGCACTTCAGTTGCTTTGTCTCATCCGACTCTCTTTGCGGGCGCAGATGGGCATTAAGAATTCTATTTAACATATGGATAAAGTGAGGACGACCCAGGGAAGGGCCTAGCTGAACTGCACACAGCCAGGCCATAAGTCTCTGGATATCTTGTCTAGTGATCAGGTCACAAGACTGAGGGCTGCCCAGAGGCTCCTGAACTCATCTTATCTCCTTTGCAGTTGAAGGGGCTTCTGGCATTTTTGTATGACCCATAGTTGTGTGTCCCCCCGGGAGGTAGCTGCTCTCATGAACCTCAAGAGGCGACTTTGGGTTCAAATTCCAACTCTGCTAACTGACTGCTCATGAGAAAGTTAGTGAGCTCATTCATTCAATAAGTATTGACGGGCAGCCTCTGCATGCCGGGCATGGATCCAGGCCCAGAAGGCACCACGGAGCACAGAACACACACCAACCCCTACACCATGTGTTCAGTGACCATTAGCTAGACCCTCCAGGCTTGCTGGCCGTCTGCCCAGAGCCCTGGTGCTTTGTAGGCACAGTCATGCCCTGACCTCTTCCCAGCGAACAGAGGAGGTCAATTTCCCTGGAAGGGCCACCTCAATCTTGGGAGCCAGCAAGGGAGGCGTGAGAAAACTACCCATTCATTGCTGCGCTCACATTTCCCGGCCGGGGGTGGCTGAGCATTGCCATGCTTGAGCTGGTGAAAATATACGCCACCACCCAGTGCTCCTGACACCTGGGCTTGTCCTGGTGAATGATTATCCTTGGTACACAGAGCATTTCCTGTACCGGGCATAATGTGCTGTTTATTTATGGGGTCACTGAAGGAAGGGAGATGCCAGTTTCTTCATATGTGAAATGGGGGAGGGGCGGGCTTTGAAACAGTGCTTAGTCCGTAGAGAGACTGTAATCGTTCAATTAAAATGCCTGAAAATGACCTTAAACAGTGCTCAGGGCCTAGTGGGCAATAGGGGGAAAAATGTGACCTTTTGTATGTGTGTGTGTTTGTTATTATTGGAAGCATTGAATTCCATACATGGAGGGAACAGGTCTCTGCTTGCAAAACATTCAAATGCCTGCCCAACTGTGCGCCTTCATTTTTTTTTTCTTTTCCAGAGAGGGGCTTTGCAGGAGAGATCTGGAATGGGAAGGCTTGGTGGTCTTGATATGTAAACTATCCGCCGCCTCTGCAGGTACTCATGGGAAAAGTCCAGTGGCAATCAGTCTAAAACAACCCCTGGCTCATCCAGGGGCCTTTTGGAAAGGGAGACAAAAAACCAGATACACAGAGGCATTGGGCCGGGGCTTCTCTGAGGCAGCAGCTGTTTGCATCTGTCGGTCAAAGGCTGGGTGTCAGGACTGTCGAACACTGGGAGATGAAAACAGTTGGTGAGTACCAGGGAACAGGTAAATGCACCGGGCAGCCTCTTAAAAACATGTTAAAAAAAAAAAGCTAAGGCCAAGTGTGAGGTCTGCTTCTGCTCAGACCGGATCTGGAGCTCCTCAGGAGCAGGAGAAAGTGGTGCTTCTGGAAATATGAACAAGGGTTTGTTTTCAGTCGATGTTTCTTGATTATCACTTACGGATGAGGAGACGGAGGCTCAGAATGTTTTGGTGTGAGGGCAGTGGAGTCCAAGCACTTGGGTTCAAATCCCAGCTCGGCCACTTACTAGCGGCAGATCACTCTGAAAAACTACTCATTGTCTGCGCATCAGTTTCCCCAGTCTGTAAATTGGGGGAGGGGTAATAAATAGCATGTGGATGTTGTAGAAGGTTTAGGATAGCGTCAGGCACACATCAGCACTAGGGCAATGTTATTGAGGAGGGTAATGATGATGGTGATGATGATGGTGATGCTGGTCAAAGCCTCATCCCTGGAAAGAAGCGGAGGCAGGCTCTGCGCCTGAGTTATCCAGGCCTATGTTCTTATCACCACCCCCACACCGCAGAAGAAGGTACTGAAGAATCTTACGCAGAAATATCTCAAACTAAATTGAAACCAAAGCACTGAGAAGCAATTTGCTTTACCCTTTGTGTTTGGGAGTGCACCATCCACTGTCAGGAGAAAGATGGGGGGCTGACCTTGGGCAGGGCCTGGGGCTCATTTAAAATTTAAAAAAGAAAACATACAGTATCTGAAAAGCCCCATGATAGCTTCTCAGCTCACAGAGCCCTTTTACTAAGGGTATGTGTTTGTGTCTTTTTCTTTTAGGGAGGTAGTTTTCTGAACTTACTTTCCTACCTCTCTTCCATGCTCTCTGTTCCCTGTGCCTGAAATGACTCTTTATCTCTGAGTCCTGCCCACCTCTCAAGATCAAGCTCAAGCCCACCACCTCCACGAAGCCCTCCCTGACCACCTGCTTCACAGGGATGGATGGCCTCCTCCCCTGCATCAGGGTGCTCATTTAATCAGGAGCTCACAAACTACGTGAAATGTGGATCTCTTGCATGCGTACAAGTTCTTTTCTGGAAACGAGGTCATAAGCTTCCCAGGACTAGAGTCCCTCCCCTCGTCCCTCTGTATTTTTTGTTGCTTTTGCTTATGGATAACTATTATTGAATTTACATAAGTTCCCACATCCTGGACTTTTATTTTTACTTGGCCAGTTCCAGTATCTTATTACAGAGTCTCCTCCAGTAGAGAAGCAATCAGTCAATCAAGACCTACTATGTGCAGGCTCTAGGGGAAAAGAGACAAGAAAGCCAGGTTCATGGGTGTGAGTGTCGGGGAAGAGCTAGACAGGAGCACAGATGATTTCAACATGCTCAGTGGTGGGACAGAGGTAGGGGTTTGGGATCAGCAAATGCTGGCTGGGATGCGTGAATTGCCTGGACAGTTGGTGTGAATTTGTTACCAGAAAAGTGGGGAAGGATGTTCTAGGCAAAAGGAACAGCCAGTGCAAATGCACTGTGACCTGCAGAAGCCCAATAGGATTGGGGGTGATACTAAGGAGGGGGATTTTGGATAAGAAACTGGCAGGGAAGAGCCAAGTGAGGAAGACCTTGAGGGAGTTGACCTAACACTTCCAGGTGTTGGGCCAGTTTTTAGGATTTTAGGCAGCGCGTTTAATAATATGTGTTGTTTAGAGCCCAGCTCAGGGGGCTTCCTCCCCCGCTAATCCGATTTGGTAAGTGGAGGAGCCTTCGTTGATGACAAACATCTAAATGTTGGCAAGCAGTGGGCTGATGAAACATTCCCCAGCAATGACTGAAGCGTGTCATTATCACAATATGGCCAACACAGAATGGGCTGGATCTGAAGTGGCTATTTCTGCCCCATCTGGGAGAGAGGCTATGTCCCTGGGCCACGGCCCCCCGCCCTCTGTGAGCCTGCAAGTCCAACACTTTCGTGCTTGACAGCCCTGCTCCTGTCCACCCCAGGCAGTTCCCAGCTTTCAGCAGAGGATTACTTAGAATAACAAGTTAATGACTGTCCTTGGACCAGGCGAGCTTTGCCGGGAGAGGCAGGCATGTCCAGGGTTCACTTCTCTCTAGTCTGATGGGCTGGGTTGAGAAAACACATTGCAAATTCCACTCTAGGGGGAAAAAGAAAGAACCCTTCACCCAGTCAAAGCAGTCTTCAGGGTGCTGTGCGGGGAGGGGACACCATCCACACCCCCCCAAGCAGTTGCACCCATCTTCCTAGCGCGGCGAGTATCTGGGTGGTGGCTCTCCCTGGAGAAACGAGGAGGAGGCTGTGGCTGTCTTGTTCTCAGGGTCAACTGATCCGGGGCCCCACAGGAAACAGCTGGGGGCTCCAGTGTGAACGCGGAGTAGGGAGGAGACGGGACGAGGGGGACGGAGGAATGGCAGAAGCGAGGACCCAGGCTGATCCTTCTCCGTCAACACGGGGACCACCAGCAGGCGTGAGCGATGGCTCGCTCCGGGCCCCTGCCCCCCACGCCGGGCCAGTCGGTCAGCGGCTCTCCTAAGGATGGAGGTATCTACACTCACTCATTCATTCGCTCAATAAACATCTGCAGTCCTGAACCTTCTAGAGCACTGGAAGAATCAAATGACACAGCACTTCTTTGCCAAATGCTACCTTGGAAACCTGCAGAGTCTGTTAAGGGCACCGTTTGCTATTAAAAAAAATAATAATTAATTAAAAAAATATATAGCTACACATATGGCGGAGCTCTGTTACTGACTTACAGCAGGTCGCTGTCTTGGGAAAGCTCCAGGACGCCGCGGGGACTGAGACTGCAGGTGCTCCAGACCCCGGGGGTGAGGACCTGGACCCTGAAGGACAGGCAGATGTGGAAGGTGGAGGGAGGATGAGTCAGGAAGTATACAGCGCCCTGCTTACCACGAGTAGGCCTCAATTCTGGTTCTTCAACCGTAACTGTGCGATCTCTGCTGGGGGTGGGGGGCAGGGGCAGGTCAAGATCTTAGAGTCGTCCCACCGTGGAAACTACCACGGCAAATGCCGGCACTTTTTTTTCCTTTTAATTCTTAAAAGGTCAATTATTTTAAAATAAAATACAATGGAAGATCAGAAGATCAGAGAGGTTAACTTGTATAAGTTGTAGCTGTTACGTGGCAGAGCTGAGACTCAAACCCGTGGGTCTGACTCTTGCGATTCTCGTCTTCACGGCTCCACAAGGAAAGGGAACTGAGCCGGGGGCAAGCTTAGGGGTGCAGAGGGCGATGAGGCTCGCACAGCCAGGTGCGGCCGGAAGTCTGGCCTGGGAGTGTGCAGAGGAGACTGCTGGGCATATGGAAGGACACGGGGATTTCCAGGCCCACCAGAAAGGAAGGTGTGGGTTTTGGCGGTCCCCTGAGGCCCTTGAGTTCCCTGTCCTTCCTCCCGGGCCTGGCTGGAGACCCTGGCTCTGAAGCCGGAAGTTCCTGAGGGCCCAGCGTCAGGAGAAGTCCGTTAAGAGTTGTATACAGAAAGAGGAAAATACAGGTAGACCTGGAAATGGTGTAAACAGATGACTCGGTGCTTTCCCTGGTCTCCTGGAAGCTGTCCACCAGCTGTCCAATGGCAGACCTCAGCCTTCAGGGGCCTCAGCTCCAGAGAAGAGCCACAGAGAGGCTCTCTCCTGCTGGAGATCTGGTGTTGGCTTCTCCTACCTGGAAGGCTGGCCACGTTGTCTTTATTGATCAGCCATGCCTGGAAAGGTAACCCACTGGGGCAGCCAGCATGCTGGTTTTGAAACCAGGGTTTCCTGGACTCGGGTCCTAACTCTTTCCTTTACTGGCTGTGTGACCTTCAGCAAGTGGCTTAACAGCTCTGGGCTTCCATTGTCTCACTCATTACAGAGGGCTGGAGGGTATGTGTTATAAAATCTGTATCACAGGATAGGTCCCTTGATCAACATTTTTTTCTTTTGTTACTACTCTGCAAGTTGTAACTGTTACGTGGCAGAGCTGAGACTCAAACCGGTGGGTCTGACTCTTGAGATTCTCGTCTTCACGGCTCCATAAGGAAAGGGAACTGAGCCGGCGGCAAGCTTAGGGGTGCGGAGGGCGATGAGGCTCGGGGCACAGCCAGGTGCGGCCGGAAGACACACTGCTGGGTGCTGGTTGTTTTGAAGGGCTAACAAGATAACAGAGAACAGAGGTCCTTCACCAATGGTGATTGACTCTCACACACATAGAGGAGGCTGAACAAATGCTTTTTATAGTAGCCAGCAACTAAGGAAACCCCAAGAGTGCTAGCTTCCTGCTTTGTATATTCCTGCAGTCCCCTCTCACTCTGCATCAGGACTGACCCCGTATGACCAAAACAACATAGCAGACGTGAGGATGTGTGATCACTGAGCTTAGGTCATGAAAGCATTGCAGGTCCCACCTTGGTCTCCGGGCTCACTCATTTTGAGGCAGGCCAGCCCCCATGGTGTGAGGATGCTCAAGCAGCCCGGGGAAGCCCAAGGGACTCACTGGCCAGGCATGAGAGTGAGCTACTTTGGAAGTGGGCCCACTAACCCTCATCATACCTTCAGATGGCTCCAGCTCTGGCCGACTGCTACCCAGTCTATCCCCTCCCAAAGGTGAGCCCATAGAAACTGTGAAAGATAAAATATGATGGTGCAAAGTTTTGAGGTGATTTCTTATGTCGCAATACTTGTGCTCAGTACAAGCCTCCTTTGACCTAAAAGTTACCCCCTTTTCTCCCTCTCTCCTTTGAGATGCCCCTTGCCCCTTTGGCCATTTGACATGCCAATCCCAGTTCTAAGGCCACCCTGCCCCCACCCCCAGCACTCTTGGTGTCTGTTGACTTCTTGGGCTGCTGAGAGCTAGCCTCAGGGCCGGCCCCGGACCCAGTGGCTGGCACCCCCCGCCCCATGCTTAGGCTCCCTGGAGTTTGAGCAGCGTTCTCTGCAGCTGCCTCTCATGGACCTGCACTACATCCTTAGCTTGCCTGGGTTCTCGTCCTCTCCTGCGGCTCCCTCACCAGCTGCTCCACAGGTGAGACGGAAGTGATGAGCAGGGCCTGGCTGGTTAGCATCTCCTGTACCTTGTCGCCTGTTTCCCTACACTGACCGACCTGGGCTCCCCGCGCAGCCCCACAGCGCCAGGACGCAGGCTTAGGTGAACCCACGGCCCAGCCTCTCTCTCACTCAACAGGGGTTCCCAGGGGTTCATCTCAGTTGATAAATAGTTCCACTCGAGGTTACTCGATGTTGGAAAGATTTTGAGAAGTGGAAAGTGAGGGTGGTGGGGGGGATCACAGGAGCCAGTGTCAGGAAAAGCTCCCCTGATTATGAAGGGCCTGTGTGCCACGTGGAAGAAGTTTGGACACGCCTTTGCAGGCAGTGGAGAGCTATCCAAGATTTCGGAGCCAGGAGAGTTAACTAATGAGTTTATGGATGGCTCATCTCACTGTTGTTCATAAAATGTGGTAGGAAAATGGTCTTGAAGAATCTCCCTCTGAGCTTACGTATACCAGTCAGGCTGTTTCCTGTTGAGGTCAGGGAGAGCTCTGGGTTGGCTTTCTCTGCGCAACCACGAATGGACACAGTAGTGGCGTCCAGGAGGCTGCAGCATGCTCGACTGTGCCCAGGACATCGGGAGAAATGGTCAGAACCCCCACCAGCTGGTCACGGACGTTGGTCCCTGGGGAAGCAGAATAAGCAAAACAGACAAGGGTCCCATGTCTGCCTTTTGCTGGGAGTGACATTTGGGAAATCCCAGCGTCTCCCTGAGCCTCCGCCAGGGCCTTCACTCATAAAGTGGGCGCAGTGACGCCTGCCCCATGGAGAGCTTATGAGGTCCTGCGTGCGGGGCCTTCGGAGTACAGTGGGAGCCAGCAAATGCTCCTCCCCATCAATCCCCATACCAAAGTGACAGCTGGAGGCAGGGAAAAAACCCATACACACAACATCAAAAAAAATTCCTTTAGGGAAAAAAAAAGAGAGAGAGAGAAGAGACAGGAGCACTGGAGAGGAAGAAAGGAATTAGTGCTGTCAACAGCAGGTCAGTTTGTCTTAAAACCTTTCAAATTGTGGAAAGAACTGAGAAATGTATTTCCTGGGGCAGGGGGTGGTGGGTTGAGGGGGCGGGGCACCCCCCTGATCACAGGCACAGGCAGCCTGTGGGACCGCTCCATTGAGTGGTGCATTCCAGAGGGAGGGGTGCCTGACAATGAGGGGCCCAGGTCTGGGGCCCCACCCAGAGCAGGGGGCGGGCGGAGAGGCGGGGAGGCACGCAGCCACGGATGAACTTTGAACACATTATGCTAAGTGAAAGAAGCCAGATGCAGAAGACCACATACTGCATGAGTCCATTTATAGGAAACGTCCAGAAGAGGCAAATCCACAGAGACAGAAAGTAGATTAGTGGTCGCTGAGGCTGGGGAGGCAGAGAGGGGAGGGGGCAAGGAGGAAGGGGGCGTGACTGCCCACGGGGATGGGGTTGATGGGGTTGATGGGGTTTCTCTTTGGGGTGATGAAAATGTTCGATAAATGATCGCAGAGGTGGTGGCAGGACTCTCGGACTTGCCTACCCCTCATGGAACCGGGGGGAGTGGGACTCCAATCTCAATAAACTGTTGTTAAAAGAAATCTGAGTGAACGAGAACAAAGGGGAAAGAGACTCAAAGGAAAGACTTGCACGACTTGATGTGTTCGCCTTGGAGACAAGGCAGGGTGGAGGAAAAGACTTTGGGAAATTGTCCGGCCCAGTAGTCCCACTGCCTGGGACTGGGGGGTGAGACCCAGACACCCTGAGTGACTGGCTCGAAGACCCAGGGCCGCCTGTGGCAGAGGAAAAGGCAGGACCACCCACGGAGCCCTCCTGTGGGCCAGGCCTTCCTGCGCTGCCACCTGACATATTCACCTCCCTGAGCGACAGTGCAATCCACACTGCCCCCCTGCCCGGTGCTAGCCATACTTTGTATGCTAGTGACTTAATGGGGTCCCAGGCATGTTAACAGGGAGAAATGACTTTCAAATTCAGGTTGACTCCATTAGTTTAAACAACATATCTCCAAAGAGTTAGGATGGTGTTTTTTATTATTGTTATTTTTTGCTGTAGTGCAGTAAAAAAGAAAAAAAATTTCTAAAACCCAGACGTAGGCTTTTCTTTCCTAGAAGTTAGGGCTGAGATTGAATGGCGATAAAGCCTGAAGGAAAGGCCCCTGGGCTCAGAGGCAGCGCCTGGGCTACATGGTTCCTGCGGAGTTTGGGCTCGAACACTAGGTGGGCCTGCAGAGGTACCTGGGCCGAAGCTCCTGGCAGATGCGGGGTGTGTGAAGCCTGGAGAGAGGAGGTTCCCCCAGGGACCTGCAGGGAGGCAGCAGCGGGGCAGCTGAGAACCAGGCCTTCAGACTCTCTGCCCCGTGCCCCTTGCACTGCACCACGTGGGCCCTTCAAGAGATGGGATGGAGACCAAGAGATGTGCTGGGAAGGCAGAGAGGGTCCACACACCCCTGCTGGGCAAATGGGGAGGGGGCAGGGAGCCCATGTTCGCGGGAAACCAGAGGGAGAGCGCTGTGGGGGAGCCAGGTGGAGGGTAGATGAGGAGTCCAGGAGTGCTGTGTCCCCCTGAGCTCTGCAGCTCCTAAGGATGGTCCAGCCTCTGGGGCCAGGGCAGGGAGGTTGCTGATAAGAACCTGAGCAGCACATCACCTTAGACCTTCTTGGGTGGTGCCTGCCGGTGCTTCTGGAAGGCTCTGTTCCACTCTCCCTCTTCAGAGAAGGAAGGGGAGGCCCTGCCCACGACAATGGGCGGTCATCAGGTCACATTGATTCTGAGCTGGGTTCTGGTCTGTTCTGTCTTCGCCTCTCTGGGAAGTCTTAGATGAGTCTTCCTCTTTGCAGGACCCATCTCCTCAAGTGTAAAACGGAAATAAGGGCCGTTTTTCTGAGTAGCAGGGACTACGCCGCGGACTCTGTGCACATGAATGCCCTGCGTGAAGGCTGTTCACGGTCCTCGTGCTGGAGAGACCCTCCCCAAAGAGAGAATGCCGGGCAGCCTCCTACAAGAAGGTCAGGGCTCCCATTCGTGGTGGCAGCTGAGCTCTTCTGAGAGCTTGACGCCTTCAGTCAGGAACAGGCGCAGCAGGGAAGACTGTCCTCAGAGTCTCCATAGACAGTGTTTCTCCGGTCTCAATTCTAAATTTATTTTTCAAGAATGAGAATGCCGAGGCTCAAAGAGGTTAAGTGACGTGCTCACGATCTTCGGGCCAATGGAGAGGGCCGGGCTGAAAACCCAGGTCTCTGCAAGCCCAGACCCCAGCAAAGCGGCGCAGAGCAGGGGGCGCGGAAGGCGCTCTCTGCCCACAGCCTGATGTTGTTCAGAGCTGGCTGGAAGCCAGGCCTCTGAGTTTACTGAAATGTTCTGAGACTTGTTGGGGGAAATGGAGCTTTGAACTTGCCTAATATAACACGGGCTGGTTCTCCGGATCATAAACATGTTTCTGAACCTAATTAAAGAGTCTCGTGAAAAGAGGGAGTGCGGAGCTGAGACATGACGGTCCGTCTAAAATCCCCCCGTAGGCCAGCACGGGCGCTGTGCTTTTCCCAGACTCGGGGAGAGCCAGCCCTCTCTGGGGCAGAGTTAAGAGGCTTTAGAAAGAAGAAAAGGCTCTTTTTACAGTCCTGGCTGGGGACCTTGGCCGTACCGGGAGGGAATGTAGGAGGCATAATTGGGGCTTGTAAAACATTTCCAGACAAAATCACTTAATGTGTTTTGGAGAGTAAAAGGCAACCGTCCACATAATCCATAAATTTGGGCAGTTTTCTATGGAGGCAGTAGAGCCAGGACGGGGGACCAGAGGGACCGCCAGACCAGGGATCGTCACGCTGGGACGGCTGCAAATGGACCTCGCTCTGGGCCCAAGACCTCCGAGCCGCCAGGCACTTGGGTTTGAATTTGTGCCCTGCGGCTCACTCACCGAATGACCTTGGGCAGGTTATTTATCCCTCTGGACCTCAGTTTCCTCATGGGGAAAGTGGGGATAAAACAATACCTACCTCCCAGGTTTGCTGGGAGGCTTGAATGCGTGACCACAGGCAAGGGGGCCAGCACAGCACCCAGCACACGGAGAGCACTTGTGTAGATGTTTGCTGCTGTGGTCCCTCTGTCTTGGGGACAGACTACCTGCCACCTGGTTAGGGCAGCGCTGCAGCCCTGCAGACCGGTCCACACCTGTGAGTGCCCGAGCTGGAGTCTCCTCATGGTTCTCCTGAGCTCCTGCTCCGATCTCTTCCCTGGCGTCCTTCCTGCCAGCCTAGGCTGCTTCCTCCGGTTTCCCCACGGCCCTGGTGATGACATGCTTCATGCACCCATCCTTCTCATCAAACAAGCTCCCACCCTGCGCCATTCCTCTTGGAATAATGTCCCGACCTCAGTGCCCTTGAGACCCAGTTTAACTTTCTGACTACGTTCTAGCCACATCCCCCAGTGGTTGTCATCATGTGCTAAAAGCTTCTGTTTCCACTCCTTGTGGGCAAATAGTAAATACTGCACTTCCTGGCTTCCTTGTGGTGGCGGGGGTGGGGAGGTGTTAGGGGGGTGCAAACAACACGTTTTGGCCAATGAATCGTGAGCAGAGGCACCACATGGGCTGCTCCTTTTCCCTCTGCTGCTATGAAGGCAATGACCTTGATCAGGTGTCAACACACTTTTTCTGTAAATACACTTGGCTTTGTGGGCTACATGGTCTCTGTTGCAGCTCCTCAACTCTGCCACAGCCTGGTGAAAACAACCATTGATAATTCACATGTGAATGACCATGACTGGGTTCCAATAAAGCTTTATTGACAAAAGCAAATGATAGGCTGGATTTGACCCATGGAGTGGTAGTTTTGCACATCCTTTTCTGGACCAGGCTGTCCAACAGTACTTTCTGTAATGATGGGTGTATTCGATAACATTTCCTGTCCAATTCTTGATGTTATATAAGCAACTGAGATTTGGGGGATGTTTGTCTCCATAGCATAACATAATCATGACTGACTTACACACTCCTCACCCTCACCTCAAACATATCGTACATATTGCATTTGCTTTCAGCCGAGCACTCCAGGCACGTCCAGGTCTCTGGGCCTTGCCTCATACTGTTTACTTGGCTTGGAATACCCTCTACTGTCCCTTACTTCACTGACATATGCGACCTCATTGTTTAAAGTTCAGTTCAAATGTCTCCTCTTGGTGGTTTTCCAGTCACTCCCCATTCCCCCTCCATACAATAAGAATCACCTGCAATTTTCTTCGGACTCTTTGCAAGTATAATGCAGGCGTAATATTGTAATGTAATAATATATTTTCTTGTGTCTTGTTTTAGACTGTGTGCTCTGGCAGGAACTCCCATCAGATCTTACTTCAATTTCTTCAATCTCTTCAGTGGGAACTACATATACTGCTCACAAAAATTGGGGATATTTTATAGCTTCACATTCATTTGGAAATATCCCCTAATTTTTGTGAGCAGTATAAATGTTGGAATTCAATATACATCAAACCCAGACCATGGTGGCCTCTCAGGGTCCTTAGTGCCTCCTCTGACACGAGGTTAAACTGTGGAACATTCCCCTCCGCCGCCACCTTCTTCTCATTCTCCTTTTCACAGTGGTACACCTTGGGTCCTTAACTCAGCAACAGTGATAGTGGAGGGCGTGGGAAAGGGCCAGAAAGGGAACCTATTAGTCTTTCTGGTAGTAGTATTAAAATATCAATTGGATTATTTCTTAAAATTATCTCTAGATAAAGAGCAACTGTAACTATGAACATAGTCGTGTAGCCCTGGAATGGCTTCCCCGAGCTTATCCGCGGACACACTGGGGCGTGTCTAGGAGGCTATGTCATTGAAGTCCTTTCTCTTAAAATTTCTTGTCAAAAATATTGGTTTATTCTTTCAATCATTTTCATCCTATCTATCTGACAAAAGATGTTAATGTTTCCGTTTTCTGAACAGATATGAAAACATCATCATTCCTCACATATATGTGTCTCCATGTGGTTAAGCAAACATCTCCTGCCAAGCCACCTGAGCCCCCAGTAACCTGGGGGAAAAGGCAGGGCAGTATCTACCAACCACATCCGCATTTTACTGCCTTCAGAGCAAAGCAGGATGGCTGGGGTTTCACACCAACCTTCCAGATCCCCCTAAAACATCTCCTGTACCCAACCTGCAGCACGCAGGGAGGGGGATTCTGGGGACTCGAGTTCTGGCTCATCTAAGCTGACAGGAGACAGAGTCTTTACGTAATTCAAACATGAAAGTGGGCCCTGGCCGGTTGGCTCAGCGGCAGAGCGTCGGCCTAGCGTGCGGAGGACCCGGGTTCGATTCCCGGCCAGGGCACACAGGAGAAGCGCCCATTTGCTTCTCCACCCCTCCGCCGCGCTTTCCTCTCTGTCTCTCTCTTCCCCTCCCGCAACCAAGGCTCCATTGGAGCAAACATGGCCCGGGCGCTGGGGATGGCTCTGTGGCCGCTGCCTCAGGCGCTAGAGTGGCTCTGGTCGCAACATGGCGATGCCCAGGATGGGCAGAGCATCGCCCCCTGGTGGGCAGAGCGTCGCCCCATGGTGGGTGTGCCGGGTGGATCCCGGTCGGGCGCATGCGGGAGTCTGTCTGACTGTCTCTCTCTGTTTCCAGCTTCAGAAAAAAAAACAAAAAAAAACAAAAAACAAACAAACAAAAAAAACCAAACAAACATGAAAGCGCCCAGAAGATGGCCTGGACCAGTTCTTTCCGTAAAACTTGACAAATACGACTTCTTTTCTTTCCTGCCTTTCTTGATGGGGGAACAATGAGTGAGTCTGCTGACCTGGGACTGAACTTGTAAATGAGGGTTCTAAAAACCAAGGCAGCCCTGGTTGGTTGGTTCAGTGGTAGAGCATTGGCTTGGCATGCAGGAGTCCCGGGTTCGATTCCCGACCAGGGCACACAGGAGAGGTGCCCATCTGCTTCTCCACCCCTCCCCCTCTCCTTCCTCTCTGTCTCTCTCTTCCCCTCCCGCAGCCAAGGCTCCATTGGAGCAAAGTTGGCCTGGGTGCTGAGAATGGCTCTGTGGCCTCTGCCTCAGGTGCTAAAATAGCTCTGGTTGCAACAGAGCAATGCCCCAGATGGGCAGAGCATCGCCCCCTGGTGAGCTTGCTGGCTGGATCCTGGTTGGGCGCATGTGGGAGTCTATCTGACTGCCTCCCTGTTTCCAACTTCAGAAAAATATAAATAAATAAATAAATAAATAAATAGAAACCAAGGCAGTCAGACAGGGGCCAGTGATAGTAGAAGGGTTGGCGGTGGGGTATCCAGCCTCCCCCCATCTTCTCCCCAATCCCTGAAATAAACTTGCCAGAAATTTGTAGATGATGCTGGAGGCAAGTCTTTTGGTTACACTGAACCCCCCAACAAATTGCCACCCCTCTCCCCTCCTGAACAGAAACCAATGATGTCCCAGTTGGGTGATACTTTGCTAGATGACACAGCTGAGCAGCTGGACTTCAAGGGGCTGGGTTAGGAGAGGGGACCCTCCCTACAGCAATAGGGAAACTGGAAGATGAAGGGGGCCAAGCTGAATGTTCTGGAAAGCCCAGGTCCTAACACAGGGAACAGGCAGGTGGAGGGGAAGGCCATGGTGAGCTCCAAGGTCAGAGGCTCAGGTGAAGTGGCAGTGGGCACAGGAACAAGCAAAGGGAGGGGAAAGGCAGTGTGGGTCCTGCACGCCGACTTGGAGCCTGGGCTAGTTTCAAGGAGAGGCCAGTGTATGGAGTGGAATGTGGATGTACAGGCAGGCATCGGACACAGGGATGTGCATGAAGACCCCTACTCCTGGTGGGTTGGAGAGGGGACCAACCCTGGCTCGGAGGGACATCACTTCTAGCACATTCACCAGATCCCACTCCTGAGCATATGAGAGTGGCTCTGTCTCCTGTCACCAAAGGCCATGAGAGAAACACTGGCACAGTTTGAAGGGTTTGCATAGATTGTGTCCAAGAATACCTTCTATAACTCTGCGAGGGAAGAATTGTCCGCGTTCTGCAGAGGATTTGCGGTTCAAAGCAGTTGAGCGACTTACTCCAGGCTGGCCCCCAGCAAGTGGTAAAGCTGGGATTCGAACCCAGGCCTGTTGAACTCAAAGCCTTTGTTCTCTTCACTCCAAGGAAGTCTATAGAATTGGCTAGAGTTTGGGTTCCTCAGGTCTTTGGAGGCTTTTCTAGCTCTGAAAATCTACAAGACTGTCAAGAACGTGAGGCTTGGTCTTCAAAAAAAATCCACAAAAACAAAAACCCAATAAGTTTTGCATTTTCAAATATGCCACTGGGTTTCTTAGAATCTGAGAAAAAGGGGACTAAGTTGTTTCTTTAAAAATGAAGAAATCCTTTAAAGGCTGTATTCGCTATAGTTTTTCTTTTTTCTTCTCTTGAAGCTTTTCAATCTTAAATTCAAAGAAAATTTTAACAATAAACTCTGACTTTCTAGAAATCAATTGCAATTGCCTTTTTGTTATTTTAATTGAGCCACTTTGCAATTATTGGGGCATTTTTTTTAATAAGCATGTTTTATTTCTCTCACATAATAATCCTGATTCTTCTTTTGAGGAGAAAAATCGATCCTGAACAGGTACTTTTGGCCCAAATCACAATGGCCCAGGACAGGAATGGATGTGATTAATGGCGCTTCCTTCTGCAAATGCTCAGGGGACAGCAGTTCTGGGGCGCTGGGAAGGAACGCCAGCAACTGATACCCAGGGAGCCTGGTGTCATCTGGTCTGTCTCTCTGGGCTCTTTATTCTTTATTTCTCACTTGCTGTTCTATTCACTTGAGCAATTCTGCATTCAGAAATTGGAGTGTTGGACTATTACTCGTATTTGAAAAAATGTCACCCTTTATACCAAAGTTCCACCCTTTGCCTTGGGGACCAGGGCCTGAGGACCCAGAGTGTGAGTCGTTCTGAGCTGGGCATGAAGATGGCATTCATTTGTTCCAAAAATACTTATTTGATGACATTTAGCCCCGGGCTCTCATTGGTGCTGAGAGCACAGCTGGGAAGAAGCCGATGCACGCTCGGCACCCCCGGAGCGCACACTCCAACTGAACCAAGAAAGCCATCAGGCTGTGGTACAGCCCAGCACCGTGGCGCTGCCATGCTGAGTCTCACAGTCCACCGTGGCAGATGAACCAAAGTAAAGCACACTCACACGAAGGGGCATCCATACTGATAGAATGCCTCCTGCGGGCTGGGCATCGCTCAATGCACCCTCACAGTCAGACAAGGCAGGAATGGTCGTGGCCATTTTGAAGATGAGCAAATGGAGGGTCAGAGCAGTGGGTCTGAGTGGAAGCCAGCATGTGGGGGGACTCCTCACACAGGGGCAGGTGCTCCTAAAACCCTGCTGAGTGCCATGCTGCCAGGACTTCCTCCCAGCCTGGAGGAAGGCCCCCGTCCCAACTCCAGGGCTGATCCTTTGTGGACTAGCCGGTCTCAGATATAGTATTCACTTTCTTCCTGAGGAAGGAGGCGCTGACTTTCAGGACACCTGAGGGACGGGGCCTGCTAAACCCCCACTGGCTCCTTCCACCAGCCAGGCCCTGGGCCCTTGCACAGCTCTGATGGTAGAGGAGGATCATCAGGAACAGGGAAAGGGGAGACAGAAGCTCCCCTAGCACAAAGATACAATGACGTGTTGCTAAGACATGGCCCATCTTAGCGGGAGAGAAATGAGTGCTTCAAGGTACTTCGTCTTGAGGCCGAAACAGAAGGGCACGTTCTCCTCATCTTCCCACCCCTGCCATGGAGGGGCTGACACCTACAGATCCAGAAGCCAGAGGGCAAAGAACAGGGGACAGAGAAGGTCTAAGAGACAAATCTCCTTTGGGCAAGAGAAATACATCAGGTAGAGACAGGTGGCAAGTGTGGGTCTGGTGAGGGTTGATGAGGTTTGTAGGGGTGTGGTCAGCCTGGGCTTCCAGCAGCCTCTGCCCCTATGCCTACCCTGCTGAAAGGCAAGGTGCACTGAACCAGACTCTGACAAAAGAGCCCTGATTATTGGCAGGAAAGGTTTTTCTAAAACAGCTTCCATAGCACTGAGAAACACAGCCAAAGAGCTCCTGGTTGCTTAGCAAAGGCGGGCTGCTTGGGAAGGGGCAGCCTCCCTCCGCGCCTGCCCTGAAGCAGGAGAGGGGCTGGGGAGCGCGACAGTTTGGGAGAGCTTTGCAAAAACTCGCTCCTCGCATATTGGAGGAGCTTGAGGTCAGAGCAGAAATGAGGATTCCATGCTGCAGGCGACCTCCTAACTCTTTCCGCCACCCTAGGTCTACCTGCCGCCCACTGGAGGGGCCCTCATTGACATCCCAGTTTGTGAGTCCCAGCTCTGTCTGCCCTGATCCCCAAACACCCTCAGACCTGGAGTGAGCACCCCAAGGCCCAGTCAGCCCCTAGGAGAATGGGTCCTGGAAGGGAGCTCAGAGCCACGTGGATGGCAGGGTCATGGGGACGTGGATAGTGGTGTAGGCAGAAGGAAGAGCCCTGGGCTCAGGGTGAGCACGTTCGCTTGCCCAGAGGAGTTTGTGCTCATGGAAAAGGGCACTGCTATGGTCTTTATTCTAAATTCCAATCTGGCACCGTCTCCTTAACCTTCCTGCCAAAGAGGCTAGACAGACTGTTCATTCCACTCATTAGCTTGCACTGTGGCCCAGTGCCCTGTGCCTGGTCCTGGAAGCTGACCTCCTTTTAGAACTATGTCAGGCTCACGTCTGTATCCCTAGAACCAGATGGGGGAAGCTCAGTGAATCTCTGTCCAGTGAGGGAATGAGAGGCAGGCTCTGGAGATGCGGTGGTGAGCAGGGCAGTGGGAGCAAGGGTCGGGAAGCTGGGCATCAAACCAGGTTGACCATTCCTTTGGTCAGCCTGTGCCTCGGCCTCCTGCTTAGCAAGGGGGAGTAAACGTCTGCAAGTTCCTGTACTTCTTCTCTCTGCTTAAAACCGGAGGAAGCTCCCAGCATGCCAGCCCCGGGGCTGGCCCAGGAAACAACAGTGGCAGGCTGACACTCTGGTTCCGGCTGGTTCCGGCCACTCCAGAGCCGCACCAGCATCCGTCCCTCTGACCCACATGGACGTGGGTCCCTCTGACCCTTGATTAGCACATTGCCCTGCTGGTGCTGCCAGGGCTCCCTCTCCAGGTCCCCTCTGGGGAGTCAGGTGAGCTGAGCTGATGGGATTTTTCAGGAAGAGTCATTCGTGCCAGCCACTGGGAGTGCCCTGGGCAGGTGGTTTTCAGGATAGTCGGTTTACATAGAAGTGAGTTTCCAGTGAGACACAAGAGGGGAAAAGCCCACCTGAACCCAGTGAGAGCAAGAGCACTGGGCTGGCCCGAAGGGCAGGGTTCGAAGGCCCCTGCCTTTGTGAAGATTAGACACTGCTCCAATGCCGAGCCTTTGGCAAAGGGCCTGGTAGCTGTCATATCCGGCTTCAGGAGGTCACCGAGTCACACCAAGGTAAAGCCTGCAAGTGCCACATGCCCTCTCCTGGCACTTTGCACGGGTGAAGGTGGCTCAGGCTGGTGCTCTGTATCGTGGAAAGTGGGGACAACCAAGTGGCCTGATTTGAGGGGATGGACATCCAGTCGTCCAAAACGCCACCTCCCTGAGCCCACAGTCCACAGTCCCAGGAGCCTGCTACTGCCGGCATTTTGAACCATCTCACAGCCTGCCTCTGGGCACATTGAGGGCACCCGTGGCAATCACAAATGGCCAAGAGAGGCCGGTGACCCGTCCAGTATAAACAGGCGGCACAGCTGGGGCTCCAATCCAGTTTCCCATCGGGGAGCAGCCCTCAGAGCCAGGGGGGAGCATCACACTTTCCAGGTGAGACGGGTCCTGGGAATTACTGATGGTCCCTCGTCCATATCTCTTCCACGCCTTCACTGTGTGTCAAGGATGGGCACTGTGCTCGGTGCCAGGATCAATAACAAAAGAGAAGAAAAAGCTCTCCAAGAACACACTGGGGCGAAGCCAGCATGCCAAACGGGGGGCGGGGAGGGAGGCGGACGGGTCCGCCACTGGGCCCAGCTCACAACCGGCAATGTGAGAATTTAAATCCACACTGATCCAGCCAGCCTCTGGAGGAGGGCTCCCAAGTACACGTCACCCGTTGAAGGACTCGGACTTTCATTTCGGAGAGATCCTCTCTCTACCCTTCGCCTGGCTGACTCTGCTGGCGGGGCGGGGTGTCCTTGGAGAGCCGCAGCCTGCGTTGCCGCGGGTCCCTGCCCGCTGTTGCTGGTCTTCTTGTGCATGGTAAGGTCTCCGTTGCAGAGCCCCCCCCCCCCCCAGTACTTTCATTTGCTATTAAAAAAACAAACCCACCAGCAGTAGATTTAGTGGTTGTGAAATTTAAAAAGGCAAGTGCAGAGCTGGGAGGCGTTTCCTTAAGCACAAAGGAATGAAGCGCTGCCTGCCCGCCCAGCGCGCGCACGTGGGGACCATTAGCAGCAGCTGCAAAGCTGCTCGGAAGCCCCGGCGGGGCGGGGGCGGCCCCCCTCCCGGAGAAGAGTACCCTCTCCTCTCCTCTTTTTATTTTTAAAGACAATTTTTAGAGGAGTTTTAGGTTTACGGAAAATAATGGAGGTTGGTGCAGAGATTTCCTATCTACCCCCGCTCCCACACGTGCATGGCCTCCCTCCTTACCAACATCTTCCACTGGAGCGGTGCATTCGTTACAATCAATGAACCTTGGCAGACGAACCGTTACCACCAGGTCCATAGTCTACATTCGGGCTCACTCTCGGTGCTGTACATCCAATGCGTTTGGACAAATGTGTAATGGCATGCCTCCATTGTTATAGCACCGTACGGAGTAGTTCCACTGCCCTAATACCCCCGTGCTCCAACTCTTCATCCGGCCCTTCTCCCAACCCCTGACAACCGCTGATCCTGATGTTTTCACTGTCTCCATAGTTTTGCATTTGCCAGAATGTCTAATAGTTGGAACCAGATGGATGCAGCCTTTCAGATGAGCTCTTTCATTTGGTAATATGCATTTTAAGTTTCCATGTCTTCTCATAGCTTGAGATCTTCTTTCTTTTTAGTACTGAATAATATCCCATTGTCAGAACCTACCACAATTTATATATTCATTCACCTACTGGAGGACATTCTGGTTGTTTCCAAGTTTTGGCAATTGTGAATAAAGCGCTTATAAACATTCATGTGAAGGTTTTTGCATGGATATAAGTGTTCAGCTCCTTTGGGTAAATACCTAGGAGCACAATTGCAGGATCATATGGTGAGAGTATATTTAGTTTTGTAAGAAATCACTTAACTGTCTTCCAAAGTTTGGACAGCAGGTGGACCATTTTGCACTCTCTCCAGCAATAAATGAGAGTTCCTGCTGCTCCTCATCCTCGCCAGCATTTGCTGTTGTCAATGTCCAGATTTTGACCCATCTAATAGGCACTCCCCTCCCCTTCAGAGAGGAAACCCTACCACAGGCAGGAGGAGGAGTCCTTTCAAGCAGGGAGCATTTGGAACTTTAATGACACAAGATACCATTCTTTATTATAAGCAATTACCCCTCCACTCCTCTCAGCAATTCATTTATGGTTTCATGTACTAACAATTGAATATGCTTGCCCTTGATTCATTTCTCACATATTTACCCACCATGAGGCAAGGACATTTAAATAAATAAAACACTCCTGCTTAGCGGAACTCACACATGTGTGGAGAAAAACACAAAAATAGAAAATTGCTGTTCAGCAAAATAAGTGCAATGATATAAAGATGCACCAAACGTAATGAGGCCCAGCAGAAGGGAAGATCATGATAGGCTTCAAGGAGGAGGTGACCTTGAAAATAGGTAGGCACAAATGCAGGGCTAGATATGAGGAGAACATTGTGATATATAGCTCATTGTGGTTAAGATGTAAGAAAAAAGGCGTAAAGGTAAGTAGGAGGCCCCTCACCCCCTTAGGAAATCTGGATTAAAAATTTTTGTAAGGGGGAGTATCACGGACACTCTGAATGCCATGTTTGGGAGTTTGGATTTGGCCTTGCAGGAAACAGGTGTTATTGCCAGTTTTCACTTTTATTCTTTCCTGTGCTGGCCACTTAGATGTGGCTTAGCTGTCTTTGTCAGCAGCCCCTGTGTGAAAAATCTTCCAGAGTTTCAGGAGACTCTGGACTTACTGAGCCCGGGCACCTCCTTGAGGCGGACAGTTCCCGTTGTCTGGTGGCTTTGTTGTTCCCAGACCCTCACTTGAATTCTCTGGTGTCTTTCAATTGCCACTCCTAAGAAACTCCAAACTTTAAGGACTCCATCTGGAGACTGGGTCCCGGAATCAGGGGCCCTTCCCCAGGGGGGCACTGCCAGAAACATCTGCTCAGGCCAGAGGGCAGGACCTCGGGAGCCACTTGTCATTCTTCCTTCTGCGGCCTGCCTTTACAACAGTAATTGTTGTTGTTTTCCAAGGAAGACCGTATGGCCCATGGAGCTGTGGAAACCTTTGGTAGGCCTGAATCATTAGGTCTGGGCCCCAGTGCCAGCATGTCCCAGAAGGCCCCGGCATGCCAGTCATGGGTGATGCTAGCTCTGGGCCAGCTCTTCCGACCCCTGGGCCGGCAGGAACCTGTGTATGTGTGCACATGTGGCATTTCTGGACCTTCCTTATTTGCTCATTTTCAGCTTTATCCTGTGTTTCTGGGGCCCTGAAATATTCACCACCACCACACCATTGCATCGTGACCACCATCACCACCACGGTTCTCCCTCTGCCTTAGTGACTCTCACCCCTGTGACTGTGACCGGGACATTACTCCCCGCCTGTCACCTTCACTAGCACCATTATAATGACTACCACCATTATTACCCTTAATTCTAATGCTGGCTCACATTTAAGTGGTACTTTCTGGTTTACAGAACTCTTTCTTACCAATGACCTCATCTGGCCTGCTCACAGCCTGGTGAAGCATCAGGTCCCAGGTCGATGGGCATCTTGTGCCCATGCCATTTAGAGCTTGGGGCCTTCCAGGACCCTGTCTAGGGAGGGCTGTTGAGAATGTTCCTAAAGTTGAGGCACAGGCCATTGGCCAGAGCCCAGTCACATTTCCCAACCTAACTGCAGGGGACATCAGCAGTGACGCGGTACACTGTGTTCCTTGGTGAGCACCAGCCTTCTCTGCAGCGATCACACGTCTCTAGAAGGGCCCCAGCCCCTGGTGCTCTCTGCAGTGTGGGCCCATGGAAGAGCACCCGGGGGCAGGACAGTGAGCCAGGGACCACGGGGAGGTCTCCCTGCTGCGTCCAGCCGTGTGGTATTCCCAGTGCTCCTGTTTCCTGGCTCTCTTAAGCTAAGCGCCCGGCCATGTGTTAGAATACCTGTTTTAGGAAAAGAAAACTGCTTAGGTGAGGAAGGCACTTCCTAGAGTCACACAGTGAATAATTGTTGGAACTGACCCTAGAGCTCAGGTGACCTATCCCCTAAGCAAGGGCAATAGCCATTGGCCATCCGTCTCCCTTACATAGGATCCTAATGTGTCCAGGTATCAGGGGCCATGTACACAGGGGAGCCAGGCCCTCCCTCAGCCCCTAGGAGAGAAACTTGGTTAGTCTAAAAACCAACAATACTAATTCAGTTTTCCTGCCAATAATTTTTTTAAACTTAAAAAATAGCCATATGATGCAATTTTAGCCAATGAGAATTATGGGAATTCTGCTAGGAGGTTTCTAGGAAAATTTTTTTGACTCTTAAAAGGGGGTACAGCCTGACCAGGCAGTGGCACAGTGGATAGAGCGTCAGACTGGGATGTGGAGGACCCAGGTTCAAAACCCCGAGGTCGCCAGCTTGAGTGCGGGCTCATCTGGTTTGAGCAAGGCTCATCAGCTTGGACCCAAGGTCACTGGCTTGAGCAAGGGGTCAGTCAGTTCGCTGTAGCTCCTCAGTCAAGGCACATATGAGAAAGCAATCAATGAACAACTAAGGAACCGCAACAAAGAATTGATGTTTCTCATCTCTCTCCCTTCCTGTCTGTCCCTATCTGTCCCTCTCTCTGTCTCTGCCACAAAAAGGGGGGGGGGTACAAAGAAGGGATGTGTTTCCACTTGGTCTTTTGGCATTGTTGTATGATGCTGAGATATTTGGATCTATGCAGCCATGTTGTGACCATGAGGAGACAAGCCTGAGAATAAAAGTCTATCCCTGAGGGTGGCAGAACAGAAAGACAGAATGAGCTTGAGTCTGTGATGATGTGATTAAACTGCTTAAATAAGCATTTTTAGAACTGCCCTACTTCCGAACCACTTATGTTATATAAATTTAGTTTAATTTTTTATCTTCATTTTTGCCTTTTAAAAAATTGTTTAAGCCACCTTTGGTTGAGTCATTTTGCTTCCAGCTGAGGGCAATCAAAAGGATTCCATGACAAATATTCAATTTACTTTGGGCCTTTGCACATATTACTCCTATTAAAAAATGAGAGCATTTTCTTATCCATCTAGCGAACTCTTGTCCCAAAAAATCAACTGAGATGTCACTTCCTATAGGAACCTGTCTTACAGAATTATGACTGCCTGAAGATTCATTCTCCCACTCTCTCTCTCTCTGTGCTCACTCCACCTAGCTTGCACTTGTATTTACTGCTCTATGTATCGCAATGTGTCACTCTCCCTTGCCACCACTGTATCTTGAGGGCAGATGCAGGGTTTTATTTTTTGTTTCTCCAGCGCTTAGGCCAGAGCCTGGCGCCAAATAAACCTCACTAAAATGTGTTCCGCTGAATGGGATCAAGGCACGAGAAGTTCCAGAAACTGTAAAGCAAGAAGCAGCATGAAATAGTATTAAGTTGATAAATGAAGTCACCAAAGTGTTCATTGCTTTTTAATGAGCTTCATTGAGTTAAACAGATACTTATTTAGTCATTGATGTAGCTATCTGCATGGCCAATGGAAAACAGATGTTTTCTGACAATCTGTCTCTCTCTCCCCTTCCAAAAACAGTAGTAAGGACAAGCTCATGGTCCAGCCTCGCCGCCGCACACCAGCCTCTCCTCCCTGGATGGCAGTGGTGCGTACTTGACAGAAGACTATGACCGTTCCCAAGGAGGCCTGCAGTGAAGCCCAGCTCTGCACGTGTTCTGCACAACCCTGGGCAGGTCATATCATTTAGTTATCTGTAAAACGGGGATTGTCATTCTGCCCCAGACACCTACCAAAGCTGCCTTGAGACTCCTGGGAGGCCAAGGCTCTGCAGCCCACCAGACGCTGTGCATCCTCAGTGAGAGGGTTACTGGCACACACTACCAAGGCTGCACTCAAATCTGCACTCAAGGATGCAGCCTTGTAGGAAGCATCTTTTTTTATTGTGATGCTTTGACATGTGGGGTCTTACTGACATGAGAGGGGCAGCCCCTCCCAGGGTTTGCTAGTTCCCAGAGATAGTAAGCGACTCACTAGTGTGCCTTTTATATGCGAACCAACCAACCTAGCTTCACATTCTAAACTCCTTCTTTAGCAGACTCTCATGCTCCGCTGTCCGCCTGCCCTGATGGCCCCAGGGCCAGGTACCAGGCAGCTAGGGACAGCCCCTCTGTCTCAGAGCCAGCTGAGATTATTCAAACCTTAAGCCCAGGTACTCTGCCTCACTGTTCTCTCCTGTGAAAGCCACTATACAAGGTACTAGCCCATGTTTACTCTTCTCATTCTGCAACTCTAGGGCTTCCCTGCGTGGCCCTGCACAGAGTGGCGTGTCCCTTATTCTTGGGAACCATAACAAAGCATCATTTCAAAGGCAGAACTGTTCATCTGCTGTCTTTACCACACCTGAATAAGGAGAAAACCTACACTTCAAATAACCCCATAAACAGGAAGCTGGGTGGGGGGAGGGGATAGGAATATGTGAGAAGGAGTCACTCACTTCTTCTGAAATCCGAGCACTAAGGCTTCTCGCGGATAACACTGAAGAAGCCTCACTCAGTGAGGGTGTGCATCTTCTACTGGTCCCTGCAGCAGCCCAGCCCAGCTGAGTGGCAGAGAGCGGAGCAGCTGTGCCCTTGCTCACCAGGCCACATAGGGCACAGAACCATCTCGGAACATCAAAAAGGGGGTTCTGGTTGTGAATTGGATCCTTTTAGGTGCTTGACACTGACCCCCACATGTGCTCCGGAGAGCCAATGGGAATCCCTTAAACATTTGACCAGAGGCCTGAAGAACTTGAGGGTGGTGGGCAAGAGAATTTCTGACCCAGATCCTCATACTTAGAGCCAAAGGCTCTGCTCTGGATCCTACACTTTCCTGATGGTTGTGAGCTGTAAAGGCCCATTTGAGATGTCTAGGGAAGGCGAGGGTGTGAGTGCCCCGGGCCAACCCTGTGGAGGACTGAGGTCACTGTTGTCCCACAGGGAAGGTGCTGTGCTCCTGTGCTGGCACCTGCAGGGCACCCCGGCCCCTGGGCTCCGGGAACCCTCACTGTTGTCCCGCAGGGAAGGTGCTGTGCTCCTATGCTGGCGCACCTGCAGGGCACCCCGGTCCCTGGGCTCCGGGAACCCTCACTGCTGTCCCACACGGAAGGTGCTGTGCTCCTGTGCTGGCACCTGCAGGGCACCCCGGTCCCTGGGCTCCGGGAACCCTCACTGCTGTCCCACAGGGAAGGTGCTGTGTTCCTGTGCTGGCGCACCTGCAGGGCACCCCGGTCCCTGGGCTCCGGGAACCCTCACTGCTGTCCCACAGGGAAGGTGCTGTGCTCCTGTGCTGGCACCTGCAGGGCACCCCGGTCCCTGGGCTCCGGGAACCCTCACTGCTGTCCCACACGGAAGGTGCTGTGCTCCTGTGCTGGCACCTGCAGGGCACCCCGGTCCCTGGGCTCCGGGAACCCTCACTGCTGTCCCACAGGGAAGGTGCTGTGCTCCTGTGCTGGCGCACCTGCAGGGCACCCCGGTCCCTGGGCTCCGGGAACCCTCAGATGGAGTAGGTGAGGCAGGAGCCGTGCTTTTGTCGGGAGGAGGACTGGTGATGACTTGGGTCTTGCAGTTTGAACCTGTCCTGACCCTGGGCATGGTCTTCTGGCAGCCTGGAAACTGAGGGGGCGGGGGACTGGTCTGGGAAGAGCCAGAGCACGAGCTTCCTAAACAAAGGGCCGAGGCTGATTCATCTTCTCCTGGACCTCTGCTGTGAAGTAAATAGCCCAAACGGCAATTTGGAACAGTGGTTCAGGAACTGAGCTCAACTGGGCTTTAGGCATCTCAAGCCAAATTAAAAGGCGTCTGGTACTTCTTGAAGTGGCTTATCCTGGTTCCTTGAGGCTACTTGCCCGGATGTCAGCTCCGGGGGGATGCAGGACCCCCTGCCCCCAACCTGCCTGTGCTGAGCCGGGGCCAGGTGCTCTCTGACCATTGCCAGCGGCACACTGGCCACCCGTCCTGCCATCAGAGGTGGCCGACGGCCCCCTGCCCCACCTCTGTCAGGCACCAGTGCCAGGCTCAGCCCCAGTGCCAAAGCGCATCCTTGGAGGGAAATAAACATGTTCTAATCAAAACAAAACACTTCCAAACGGGAGTTTCCTGTTGGAATTTCCTGGCAGCTCCCAAGGCAGTGGTAATTATGGAAACACTCACTGATTTTTTTTCTCCTCAAGGGGTGTGGAGGACGTACGGTAATGATAGTCTTAGGTCTCAGCGTCCTCTTTCTGGGTGGAGATGACAACCGTGGTTATCAGAGGAGGCAGTCTGAAATCAGACGAAACCCACAGGAGTGTCTGCTTCTGGCAACAAAGGAACTAAAAATGGCCTGTTTGCTCACCTTGGCTAATGGGCTGCATGTCCCTCCTCTAGAAAGTGGAGGGACTTAGAATAACTTATAAGCAGAAATCTGGTGTCATCTTAAATGCTCCTCTAGTTCATCACACGCCACGGGTGACCAAGCCCTGCACATTCACCTACTCGAGATCCTTCCGTGAGTCTCCATGGCCTTCTGGATGTCGCCTGGCATCCTGAGCTCAGCAAGCAGGACCCTCCTTATGATCTGGCCCCTGCCTGCCTCGGCATCTCAGCTCCCGCCTCCCCGTCCACACTGCATGCCCCAACTGGTATAAAGAGAGCATGCTTTATACCATGTTTCCCTGGCATAACCTTTCCCTGGGTCTACTTACTGTATTCTTTGGGTTGCCATCACATGGCACCACAAAGTGAGTAGGTTAACCAGCAGGAGTTATCTTACAGTCCTGGAGGCTAGCGGTCCAAGCTCAGGGTGCTGGCAAGGGCATGTTCCCTTGGATGGCACCCAGCATCTGATCCAGGTCTCTCTTGCTGGTTCCGCCCATGATCTTTGGCACTCCTTGTCATGTAGAATCATCACCCGGTCCCTGCCTTTGTGTTCACATGCTGTCCTTCCTGTGTGTGTCTGTCCAAATTTACCCTCTTGTGAGGACACCAGTCATCCTGGATTAGGGTCCACCCTAATCAGCTCATTTAACTTGATTTCTTTTGGAAAGATCCTATCCCCAAATAAAGTCACATTCTGAGGTACTGGGGGTTAGGACTTTAATATATACATTTGGGGGAAAGGGGACACAATTCAACTCATAACACTGTCCTCCTAAAACTGTCCTCTTCCCGTCTCCCTTCGGTGGTCTTTCTGGCCCTGGCACAATTGGACACCCCTCCTTTGCACCCTCACTGGATCCTGTACCGAAGGCCCACTGAGGGCCTAGCTTTTGGCTTTGGACTATGGGCATGCTTCTCTTACTTATTAGACTGTGAGTTCCTTAAAGACCAGGAGAGCACCTTATTTCCCTCTGTCCTCACGGCCCAGAGTAATGCCCAGTGCACAGTAGATGCTCAGTGCTGTTTGCTGGATACAGGAGTGACTGAACGTCTGAGGGTCTCAGTGGTGA
Organism: Saccopteryx leptura; assembly: GCF_036850995.1. Classification (NCBI taxonomy): domain Eukaryota; kingdom Metazoa; phylum Chordata; class Mammalia; order Chiroptera; family Emballonuridae; genus Saccopteryx; species Saccopteryx leptura. The sequence goes on from NC_089507.1 coordinate 152,937,816, forward strand.
TGTGAGCTGGCTCACATTTCTGCTGCCTGAATTCCCCAGCAGGGGCCCCAGTTTGTCTTGGTCAAAGCTGCCTGGTCTTTCTTCTGTCGACCGTTCTCACTTCTGACCAAGTAATCTTTATAAAATACAAACCCGATTATGTTATTCCCCTGTGTCAATGACCTATCATCCCTGTTGAATCAAGCCTATACTTCTTATGTCACAGCTATTTGTTAGCAAAATTATCAAATGGATTGTGATGCATCCAGTGAATGGAATCTTCTGCACTCAGTTAATGTGTGAAAGCATGCGATTAACAGAAAAAGAATGCTTTATTCAAAGTAATGAGTGAAGTATAGACCATTCTGAACTAACAGTGAGACAGGGTATGGTCGAGACAGCTTCCAGCAATAACCAACCTGTGGGATAAATAACTCATCACTCTGTTGTGAGGAGAAGGAAAGGATGCAAGACTGAATACACAGTGTGTGGCAGGCAGAACTCAAACATGGCCCAATGACTTTCATCCCTGGTGTTATTCCTGAGATTGTGATGCTACAGGGTGAAAGGGAGATTCTCCTGGTGGGCCCACTCTAGTCTCATGAGCCCTTTAAAGTCAAGGGTTTCCCTGGCCGGTAGTAGAAGGAGGGGTCAGAGATTAGACATGTGAGAAGGATTTGACATGCTCTTGCTGGCTTTGAAGATGGAAGGGACCTGGGACAAGTACTGGAGAGAAGTTTCTAGAAGCTGGGAGAGAGAACCCTGGCTAACAGCCAGCAGGAAAACAGGACTCAGGTCTGCTGCAGCAGCAGGGAACTGAATTCAGCCACAACCCACGGGATTCTGGAAGGTCTTCCAGCTTCTACATCAGAGACGGCTGACACCTTGGCGTGGTTTGTGAGACTCTGAACAGAGACCCCAGCTGGGCCCACCTGCGCCTGGGGCCTGACAGGACTGTGAGGTGATCAGTGGGTGTGGTTTTAAGCCACTGAGGTTGTGGAAGTTTATTATGCAGCAGTAAAGAAAGGCTGCAAAGTGGAATAATCACTTAAAGGAAATGAGTTGAAACCTGGTAGAAAAACCTGCCACCACGTTAATGGCGGTTGCCTTTGGTGGTTCTGTGACCACTTATTCATTCTCTAATGTACTTTCCGAGTGCTTTATAATGTGCGGGCTCTACTTCTTTGGTGAGCCAACATGTATTTGCCTTGGCCTTCATTTTGTTTCTAAGATTGGGGCTTCTCAAGGACCCAGGCTGGTTGGGCTTTGAGTCTTGGTCAACAGATATTACAGTAGAAATGGATTTGCACTTCCAGGCCCAATCTCTCATCCTAAAAGCTCCTCTAACAATTCAGTACTACTCTGCCCAATTTACAGGTGTGGACGTGGAGACACAGAGTGGCTGATTGACTCGATCTAAGACCCCTCACCTGATATACAAGTTGTCCTGTTGTGGAACCCAGGTCGGTCTGTGGTCCAGAGGAGCCAACGCATGCTGCTGTTTCTTCTAATGCTGCGCAACAGTGTTTGTGGATTTGGGTCCTGTGTCCCTCCTGGAGCCAGGAGCTGAGGAGTAGGGGGCAAACGGCTAGTCCTTGTCCCTGGGGGCTCCCGACTCAGTGCAGCCCAGAAACTATAGCTCAACTCCTCAGCTCCCCTCCCTGCCTTTGCTCCCAAGGCTACAGGTCTGGGATACCTTCTATCTCTGGTGATGCCTGCCCAGGACCCAGTGAACCGTGCCTGCCAGAAGCCCGAGTGGCCCAGGTACCCTCACAGCCCTGACTGGCCGGCTGTGTGAGAAGGGCCCCGGGACGCTGGGAGGCCCTGCGCAGAGCTAGGGAGAGGGCGCAACACCGATGCTTGACTCACCATCACTCCACGACTGTGTTTACAACAGATTTTAAACAATTTGTAGGCTGTTGACAACCCCCCACCAAAAGGCAGCTGCACGACCCCTCCTTCCTGAGCTGACATCCCTGTTTAGAGAGGGACATCCGGGTTTTTCTTTTTCCTCTCTCTCCTTTAAAGTGAGATTTGGAAACAGCAGTGAGCTCCCCCAACCCAGGGCCAAAGCAGGCCTTTTATCAGCGAGAGGCACCGCAAGAACCCTTCGGAGAGCCCACTTCCTGTCCAGAGAGGAAGTGGCTAGGGCTTGACCTTGGACATACTCTCATTTCCAATCATTTTCCAGCCTGGAATGCAGTGATTCAGTTTCCATTTATGAAGTGAAATAGGGCTGCTTGAATACACAGCCGGAGGGAGGGGATAGGAAGGAGGAAATGAGAGCCCCTTCCAAACAATTCTCCCCTGTTTAGCTTGGAGCTGGCTCTGTTGGGGAAGGATTTCCTTGTGTTCAAGGTGTTAGCAGCCTCTCTAGGAAGAGCCCCACTCCATTCCCTTCTGCGGCTGGAAAAAGGGCTGGAGCTCCATGTGTGTCGGCGGAGGCTTGCCTAGCGTTGAAACTCGTGTGTCTATGGTACTTCATGCTTTTCAAAGAACTGTCACACATACCATCTCAGCAGATCCTCAGAACACCTCCAAGAGGGAAGCTGGGAAGGCAGTGGTGTCCTCACTTAACTTGCTTTCAAAGTGTGTTAATTCTGAGACCTTCTATGGAAATGGCCAGGGAGACAGTGGTGGGTCAGGGGACATGGCCCAGACAGAAAGTCAGGAGACCCGGTTTCTGGTTCCTGCTGGGCCTCCATCTTCCTCTGTGACTCTCTGGACTCTGGCTCACTCACCCGTGACGTGTGATAATAACACAGAAGTCACTATGAGTGTGCAACCTACATGTGCGAGGAGACAGGATCAATAGTTTGGTAGCAATCATTTTGCTGCATGAATAAATGGTTCTACATGAATGTTTTCCGGGAACCCTGAGGGGAGGCCTTGGACAGCTGGGAATAGGACCAGGGGGAACCACTCAATCCCAAAGCTCAGGTGAGCCCTCAGGTAATGTGGGGGTGCACAGGGGGCATGCCAAGAGGGAGCAGGAGTCTGAAACCAGGTCTAGGAACTTCAGCCCTGCCCCCAGGACTCGCCCTGGAAGGGTACGGGGGGTGGCATGGGGAAGGACTCTGGGGAGCAAGGTGAGGTGGCCGTGCACTGCACGAGGGACTCAGGCCGCAGAAGAGCAGAGACCACCAGGCAGAGGGGTCTGGGTAATAAGGGAGGGAGAGGACTTAGAAGGGTAGGTAGTTGGTCCTGCTAAAGCCGTGGTGTTTCATAACTTTCTCAACGTTTTGGAGCTAATAAGTAGTGGATTCAGACCTCAGAGACCTCTTTGGCAGCCTTGCAAATCTCCTCTCTGTGCATGCTGAAGTGGGAATGACAGATGAGACGTGCTTCTGAAGTGCGTACCTGGTCCTGGAGGACGGCCCACTGCAGTGGCGCCATAGGCCCTCTGTTATGGCCCCTTACACCCTGCCACTAATTCCGTCTCTGGAAAGTCCAGCCCCGCCAGAGCATGGGACTAGGGACCCTGTTGGTGACGGCTGCGCCAACCCTGAGCCCAGGTGGGAGGGCCCCAGGCAGTGAGAAGAATCGATTCCCAGGCTCAGGGCTCCCTCTGGCCTCGCTCCCAATCCTTAGGCGACTAGGGTGCCCCACCCTGGTCTTTGCTCCTCTCTTCTCACAGGACCAGCGGTTCAGAGACAGGGGAAGGGGTCATCGCGGAGCTGACAGCTGCTGCAGCAGATGTGTGTTTGGAGCCCGGGAACCCTTGCCAGGGCCCGGGTTCGCCAAACAGCGCCCTCCTTCCCTGCACTGGGGTATGTTGCAAGGAGTCCATTTGGTAATTTCTTCTTTGGATTATCTATCTGTCTGTCAGTCTACTTACCTACCTGCCTATCTCTATCATCTATCTTTCTGTCTGTCTAGCTATCTATTTATCTATCATTTATCTCTATTTACCATCTATCTATAGCTATCATCTATAGATCTATGTATTTATAATGTATTTATAATATATATCTATTTGTCTATCTATCTAATCTATCTATCTGTCTATCTATCTATCTATCTATCTATCTATCTATCTATCTATCTATCCATCCATCATCTGTTTATCTGTCTCTGTCTGTCATCTCTGGGAATGGGACCTCTGGCTCACAGAGCATACCTGTTTTTAGCATCACCGGATGTTGCCAAAGTGTGCCCCAGGATAGTTGCGTGCCTTTAGAGCAGCAGCAATGAGCTCCCCTGGCTCCATGCCATCCTCAACACTGGATATTTTTAAACTTTTTACTCTCGCCAGGCTGATGAGCATGAAATGAGACCCTCCCCATTTCGCGTAGATGTCATTCGATGGAGTACCTTTCCTGTGCACCTACCCTGTCCACACTGTCCGCATACTGTGCCATGGTGGTACAGTGCTGAAGGACTGAACCGAGTGTCCATCACTATAGCCTTTGTGGGGCATTTTCTTAGGCTGGACACTGTTGTTTTCTTTTCACAAATGATCTCACTTAATACAATAACCTAAAAGAGGAAGGGAGAAACAGCCATCTTTTACTTTCAGATTTGTCTATTAATTTGCACATTCATTCAGCAAAACGTTGAGTGACTATCCTGGGCCAGCCACAAATGGAGTCCAACCTCAGCTTCCTAAAAGAGGCAGCGTCTGGTGGCCGTTCAATGTTTTTGGCTGTCCGGATCCATCCTGATAACAGCCCAGCTTCCCAGTGTGGGCTACTTCTACCTGCGTGGATGGTCTTGGTGGACAGATAAATTCAAATGAAAACCTCCTACCTATGATCCTTATAAGCTGGGTCTTCCCTGTGCAGCCCCAGTACAGCAGGGGACAGTGAATTAGACACTGTGTCCCTGGCTCCTGAGCGAGGGGACGAGGGTGAAAGAGGTTGTTGCAGGTTACTGGGGGGCCCTGGTGGGCAGCCCTGATGGGGGCCCTCGTGAGACTGTGTGAGTCCTGTCTCCTACTTCCTGAACGTTGGAGCTCCCATGGCTCACTCCCAAGTCTCCTGTCCTTTGTGTGATGCTCCAGTCCAACAAAGTCCCTTTGGTTTAAGTTACCCAGAGTTGGTGTCTGAAGCTCATAACAGGACTTTAAGGTTCTGCCCAGGTTCTGGACCATGTAGGATCAAGTGAGAAACCAGAAAGCACCCCTGCCCGTGGGCCTGCCCTCCTCCTGGGTGTGTGCACCGTCCTCCTGGGTCTGTGCACCACACTGAGGACTGAGAAGCTCTCCTGCTACTGTCTTTTCCTGGGGGTAGTTAGAGGGATAGTTATCGGGGAAGGTCCAGTGTTTCGCTTCGCCAGTGTTCCATCCTCCGTGTATGCAGCCGCGTGAAGCTGCCTTCCAGATGTTTGGGTCCCTACATGGTGCTGTCCTGGGCTCCATGACCATTTCTCTTTCTCAGCCTAAGGGGAAAGCAATTTGCGTTTCTCTCTCTATGGTGGCACAGAGAAATTTAGTTGAATAACTGAGTGATGCTCCCAACTCCCAAGACACAGTGAATCAAATTTAACTCTAGAGGTGTTCTGTCCCCAGAGGAGGTGGTCGTTGGAAAAGCTTTGGGTTGAATAGACATTTGCTGGGTATTCCTAGATGCTGGCACTGCAGCAGGTGCTGGGATCCAGGACCGAAATCATCCGGTCCTTGACACCATCTCAGGAGAGACAAACTGAAAAACCCGCTTCGCTGGAATGAGAGCTGCCATGGTCGTCTCAGCACCAGGTTTCAAAGACCAACACCTCCACAACTCTTTTTGCAGATAAGGGAACTGAGGCCAAGAGAGGGCGAGGTCACATAGTGAACTGCAGGGCCAAGGCTCCCATGCAGACATCTGTAGTCACAAGACTGAGATCTACCCACTGTTCTCTGTTCCTCCTATTGATGAGTTAGGTACGGAATTAACTGAAATACTTATTGAGTGCTGGCGATGAGTTTGGCACTGTGCCTGGGTGAGAGGGGAGCCAGGCACGCGCAGACACTAGCTGCGTTTTCATGGTGATGGGGGCCCGGTGGGAGGACAGGCATGCCCACAGGAAACTTCCTGAGTGATGGCTCTGATTAGGAGGAGATCAGGGTGTAGGGAAAGGGGTCTCAAACTCAGCCTGCGGGGCCTCCCCATTCGTTCACCCCTTCATTTCACCCTTCAGCAAGCATGTAGAGAGGCTAGCATATGCCAGGCATTTTTCCTCTGTCCTTCCCAACATAGCAGTCTCCCAGTTTTTCAGCCATCTTGGCTAAAAGCTAGAGAAATAAACATTTTCTAGTAACAGAGGGAATTTGCACGAGCAAGAGCAGTCGATGCTGAAAGGGAGAAACTATCAGGACTTAACAGGAGTCTAATTGTGCATCTTCACACCTTCCGTTGCCAGCTGAATGTTCTATCCTGGGCTCTGATTAGCCGTCTCCTGTATCCCTGTGGTACAAGAAACACAGGTAGGGTGCTGCCAAGTTTGCCGTGTTTGGGAACAACACTGAGACAACAGGGATACAAGGAGAGCAAACTTGGTGCCATCTGCCTGAAGACCCCGTTTAGTCACCATTCTACATGTCCTCTTCGATCTTGCCTCTAGTAACCAGACCCTTTGCCTGCAGTCCCTCCTTGTCTCCCTGCCTGCTCTACCTGCCTCTGTGATAAGCACAGAGGATTCATTAAGGAATAGAATCCCCTCTCTGCCCCCCAGGAATTCCCAGACTCACAGAGGAGACCACCACCACCAACAACAAAAATGGCTCTTGGCAACCTGGTAGGAAAAGCCACAAAATGGGTGAGAAATCCTAACAACACGATTCCCTCTGCCCTGGAGTTTCAGCGTGGGCTCACAGAGCCCAGCCGCTGGGCAGGAAAGCTAGGTCAGGAGGGAGAGTTTCCTAGAAGAAAACAGCCCGTGCCAAGGCAAACCCTCGGGACGTTAGGGACTGGAGGAAGTTCCCCAGGCCTGCGGTGGGTTGGGGCCAGTGACGGAGTCAGAGAAGGATCTTGACAAAGAAAGGGACACTTCCTCCCTGAGCATGGGCCGTGCAGCCTCTGGGCCAGGCCTGGGGTGCTGTTCTCACCTATGTTCGGCTGGTGAGGAAACCATGTGTCACAGCAGCTCAGAGCAGAGGCAGGACCTGGGGGCCCAGGGCAGTGGGTCTGGTCTTTCTTCTGGGGTTACGGATGTTCCCTGGGGTGTCTAGGCAGAACCCTCTGGCCTCTGTCTGTCTGGTGGGGCCCTGCGTGCTCTGGGTGCAGGGCACTTGCCTCTTTTCACCCTGCCAGACTTACGGCCCCTGGGCGCCCCTCCTCCCTGGCCGTCCGTGGCCACCCGAGGCTGCGGGAGCCAGCCCCGCCACCCCGCTGCGCACGCGTGTGTTTACGTTTCTGCCCCAGACGGCCCCGCCGGCTTCCAGCGCATTTATCAGGGCCTGTGTATGTTTTTCTTGTGTGGGATTTGAAATGATTTCTTTAAACAAGATCTAAACTGGGATTGATTTCCTCTCTTTATGTAGAGTGGTTTGTTTTGTAATACGGTTCTTTTAACAGTCTAAATTGTGGGAACTGGGGAGGAAAAAAGAGAATTTGCTGACTTCATATAAATACAAATTACTTTATCTCTCTTTGAAGACTCCCATGTCTTCTCCTTGAGAAGGCTGGAGCCAAATTCTTTGGGGGTCCTTTTCTTGTCAGAATTATTATGAGAGTGATACTCTTGCCGCGAGACTTCCATTCTGAGGCTGAGAATTAACAACAACCCCGGTCTTTATACCGTGCCTTGTACTTTTCTTTCAAACCCGTATCCACTCATCTGATCTTCCCAACATAAAATTCTCCTTTAGTATGATGTTCACAGCAGCTTGAAGAGATGAAGAGGTCGATAGAGGGAGGAAATGTCTTGCTAGTCTGACTGTGGTCTTGACCTGAGAGGTACTGGCTCTCTGATTGAGTAACTTCATCATCCATGTGTTGATTCCACAAATATTTTTCGGCACCTACTCTGTGACAGGCTCTGAGTTGGAAACAACTCTGAAAAATGAACTATTCCCATTTTTCCCGTTGACTGAATCGTCCTGCCCCCTGACAATTTGCAGGTTGTAGTTCCCATACTTGGGCTTGCATGCTCCAGGCAACAGGGAGCTCATCACTTATCACAGTTGGCCCTGTGCGCTCAGATTGTTAGGATACCTCCTTCCACTGCGCTGGGACTTTCTTCCTGGATGTTTTGCCCCTGCTGCCCCCTGGATGTCCCTGCTTTCCCACAGCAGGTCACAGCAGGCCTTGCCTCATCCTCTCTTCTCTTTGCTCTGTATGGTGCTGACCTCTGGGATTTTACCACGTCACACCCGACCGGCTTCTCCCAGGGCAAGGCCACCTCATTCCTTACTCTGAGCATTAGAACTGGATCAACACAGCACTCACTCGTCATGGCTGACTTGGTGTTACCTTGCTCTTGCTGACTGACCTTGACCTCAGGATGACAGAAGCCCCTCCATCTTCCCCTACATCTTGTACTGGGGTCCTTAGACTGGACTCAGGAGGTAGAGTTCACAGGTATGAGAGCTTTGTTGGACCCTGTTACCTGAGGCCCGTCGCCCAGCCTCCATGGATCCTGGCATTCTCACTTCCTTGTCGGTCAAGGTTACCTTTTCCCACGTGTGAGACCAGCCCGCCACCCACTTTCTTGCCCGAGCGCTAATTAAATAGTTGCGGAGCCCTGAGCCCAGGGGAGGCCCTCTGGCTGGCTCTCTTCGGTTCATTAGCAAATGAACCTTGCATCCCTGCTATTTTCCAACTCGTCGGTAAGGAGAACATGACCTACTTCGTCGCGTGTTTGGCTCGAGTATGGGTTCACTTCCTCTACAAGATCGTCCTGATATCCCAGGCTTGGGAGCCTGGGACGAAGGGAATGACATCGAAAATAACTTATTTTTAAAGCTCACAGGATGGTGCCCAGGGCACGGTGCTCTCCTGCTGCCTCTCCGGGTGCTCACCAATCATTTGTTTGCTGATCTGTACTAAAAGAAGATTAGGGGCCCTGGCCGGTTGGCTCAGTGGTAGAGCGTCGGCCTGGCGTGCAGGAGTCCCAGGTTCAATTCCCAGCCAGGGCACACAGGAGAAGCGCCCATCTGCTTCTCCACCCCTCCCCCTCTCCTTCCTCTCTGTCTCTCTCTTCCCCTTCCGCAGCCGAAGCTCCACTGGAGCAAAGTTTGCCTGGGCATTGGGGATGGCTCCACGGCCTCTGCCTTAGGCGCTAGAATGGCTCTGGATGCAACAGAGCAACGCCCCAGATGGGCAGAGCATCGCCCTCTGGTGGGCATGCTGGGTGGATCCAGGTCGGGCGCATGCTGGAGTCTGTCTGACTGCCTCCCTGTTTCCAACTTCAGAAAAAAAAAAAAAGATTAGGGTAAAACCTTTTATATTTTTTTGGTCTATGGTTGCATGGCGTTTGGAAAGTGAGAGAAAATAAAAGAAATTAGAAAAGTCGATCACGGCCAGAAATAGAGGGCCTTGCGAGCTGTACGAAGGCGTCCGCAGTTAGCAGACAGCTCTAATTTGGAGCAGGCACCAGATGCCTGCTTGATCTTCTGTTGATTTGGATTCTCTCTCTCTCGTTTGTACAAGGTTTCCACCTAAGGGCTCAGGAAGCGGCGAAACTGAAAGCCTCGGTTTCCAGGTTGCATGCTTTGTCACACTAACTCCTGCCGGATAGGGTAACCATGTAATTTATCTCGCAAACTAGAATTCTCGAGAAGGAGAGGGAGCGCTATTAATAATGATGCCCGGACACGAGGGGTAACCCAGGGCTTCTCTGGACAAATCCTACTGAGTCACACTCAACCTTCCTCCTACCAGGGGTCTCCAAACTTTTTACACAGAGGGCCAGTTCACTGTCCCTCAGACTGTTGGAGGGCCACCACATACAGTGCTCCTCTCACTGACCACCAATGAAAGAGGTGCCCTTCTGAAAGTGCGGCGGGGGGCCAGAAAAATGGCCTCAGGGGGCCGCATGTGGCCCGCGGGCCGTAGTTTGGGGATTGTCTAGGACCTAGACAATCTGGGACATGCAAGTCCCTGACCAGCAACAGATGGGGATCACGTCTCACTTTGACCCCACGTGGGGTGGCAAGGGTGGAAAGTAGGGGCTGTGGGCTTGGCGAAGAGGCCAAATGTTTTGGGTTTGCTAAAGCTTCGGCCACATTACACCCTCAGCGCGTTCCTCTCACCGGCCAAGTTGTGTACTTTAAGGCGAAATCGTTTCATATGGCTCTGGTTGGTGCCTTCACACTCAGCTCTCTGAGACCATCCTTGGACGTGCTCCGTGCCGCTGAGTGAGCTCTCCCTGCGGACGGCACCTCTCTTTGAACTCAAATGCCTGTTTATTTTTGGACTGGAAACTAGAAACTTAGAATTCCCCAAGCCATAAGCTCAGAGCCCTCTTTGCAGCGATAACCTGTGGAACTTAGAGAATGACAGAGTGGGGGATGCCCCCGAGGGGAGAGCCCTACAGATCACTCCATCTGAGGGGCTCACGTTACAGACGGGCAAGCCTGGGTTCAAAGAGAAGGGAAGGATTTACTCGGGGTCACCCAGTGTTTTCTCCCTATGCCGTTCTCAAGGATATCAACATGCCTGGTCTCCTGTAGCAAATAAAGCAATGCAATGTGAATAAAAATATGTTTAATTACATGCAACCTGTGTCACTCATGATTCTGCAAACTTCCAAGGCTATGTGCAGACCGGCACCCTGTCTCCATTGTCAAGTGCAGAGTTGAGGTAAAGAGCATTCATTAGGGAAGGAAGGGAGGGCAGGAAGCGTCCACGCGGGTTGTCTGACGAGCCAGCGAAGGTCCTCATCACCCCTGGAGAGCAGCAGCGTGGCCCCTCCGAGCGCCCTGTGTTAGACATCTTGTCTACCCCATCTGCAGTGCTCAGCTGCCTCCTCCTAGGGGCACGGTTGACGGGTGGCACTCCTTGGTTGGGACCCTCCAAGATAGGTCTCATTTCTATATCCTCCCCATACCGGGAAGGCACCATGATGTACAGAAGAATGGATTTTGGCCTCAGATAGGTTGGGTTTGAAACTTGTTTCTTTTACACTGGACAACTTACCACCAGGAGACTGTCTCCTGAATTTTAAAAAAAATCAGTCCTGTCTGGATAGCTCAGTTGGTTGGAACATTGTCCTGGAGTGCAGAGCTTGCCAGTTCAATTCCTGATCAAGACACATACAGAAATAGATCAATGTTCATCTCTCTCTCTCTCTTTCTCTCTCTCTCTCCTTCTCTCTAAAGTCAATAAAATAAACATTAAAAAAGTCATAATTCCTCTCTAGGTTAGTTGTTTACATGGCATGAGGTGTGTCAAAGTTTGTTTATGCCGAGTTCACAGTGGCTGCTTACTAAGAGTGTTATTACCCTCACTTTCATAGAGGGTTCTGGAACTTCTGCACTTGCCGGCATCTTTGTTGTGGGGATTCCCTGTGCACTGCAGGGTGTTCGGCAGTGTTCCTGCCTCTTAACCACTGCATGCAGGTAGCACACACACACCCCTAAATTGTGGCAATAAAAGGTGTCTCCAGATGCTGCCCAGTGTCCTCTGATCATTTGTTTTCTTATCCTGGAACCTTGTGTTCAGTTGTTTGGAGACAGAGTAACCAACTGGCAAGTAATGAGAAGACAGGGACAAGGGGAGCAAAGGGACATGAAGACAGTTCCTTTGGGGAACTTTGGAAGGAACTGAGGGTGTTCATCTTAGAGCTGAGGAGGGGCAGCAGGAAGAGGAGGTCTGACTACAAATACTTGTCATTTTGAAAGCGTGCAGCTGTGTTTTGTACAGGCCTAAGGGAGACCCACCCAGGAGCATGAATCAGAGGCCTCTTATGGTGGCGATCATTAGTCCTGGGAAGCCACCAGGTGAGGATGCTACCAGAGTCTGTAAGTAATGGTGATGACACCAACAACCAACAGCTGACACTTGTTAGGCACAAAGCAGTTTGGCTTCAGAATCTGGGCTTCCATAGACCGTGAAGAGAGTTTGAGCAAAAGGACCTCTAAGATTTTTCTGGGCCCTGAGACTCTGAGCTTTTCGGGAGTTCCCTGCTGGGACCATCCTCGAGTAATTTACTTCTTGTGGCCTTTAGGTCATGTTCCACCTAAGGCCAAGGGGACAAGACACTGCTGACTCATTCTTCCAGCTGTACCGGCTGGGAATAGAGCCAGGTCACTCGTCCAGCCCTGGTGGCAGGTGGCGGCTGGCTGTGGTTTGGCAGCCGGTCAGCAGCTGGGACAGCAGCTGGGACGAGGCTTCAGGATGTGCTGACCGGTGGGGACGGCAGCACATCCACAGGAATCGGCTCTGGTACCCTTCGGAGACAGGTGGGGTTGGGGTAGGAAAGGAATGAAAGCCAGTGGGCACCAAGACGGACACGTGGGGTAGAAGAGTTCTCTACAGACCTCGCTCAGCATAAGGGCTGTGCGGAGTTGATTCTTTCCACCCAGTAACCCTTCTCTGGGGCTCAACTAGGCTGCCGACAGGCCTCCAGCAGCATTCATTTCATCAGGAAGAAGTTTGTTCCCTGCTGGAGGGACATCCCCAGCCTAGTGCTTCTCAAAGGTATTCCGGGCGGCAGAACCCAGCAACGTTTCGGGGCGCCTGGGGCCCGCCCGCTGCCCTGAGGGATGAAGGACCCGGTATCCAGCACATGGATGTCCCCTGAGAAGCTCTGCTCCAAGTCACCAAACACATGATGGGGTTCTTTGGCTGCTTCCTCCTTGCACAGGGGCCAAAAAGAGGCTTTTGGGATCTTGTCCTCTGCCTGACTCTTCCAGGCCCTCCTCGGGCTTGGCACAGCTGGGCGATAAATTGCTGGGATTGTCCCTTGCCTGGGCCAACAGTTCCTGAGCCCTGATTCTTCACCTGTCCAATTCCTTTGAGTCTTCAGAGATATGCCTTATCTATCTATCCCCTCTTCCAAGAACAACTTTTCATTGCTCCCCCGTCAAGTCTGGCCCTGGGGACTCTCCTGTCATGGCACTTACCAAGCAGTTCTGTGATCCCTGGTTGGCTGGCCCGTGTCCCCTGAGGACAGGGTTGCTCCGTGTCTCTGGAGTGCCAGCCCCTGCAGCACACTCAGACAGAACCACTATCTCTATTGGGTGCAGGTCCCCACAGTGCAGAGCACCATGCGAGTTATAGAGCGCGTCACGCTCGCTGGTGCGTTTGAGTTTCACAGGGTTTGGGGTATGTTACCGCTTCAATTTGACAAGTGAGGAAACCTGGTGGCAAGGAGGAGAGTGACTTGTCCATGGCCATGTGGGTCTGGGCCTGCATCCAAGGCTATACATGCTCCGTGACTCCACCATTGAGCTGTCAATCCAGTGGCTCTCTGCTAGGCACAGGTGGGAGGAATGGAGGAAGAGGACACCCAGGAGTTACTGTGGAAATGAAAATCAGCCTTAGTGTTTCTTTACCATTTGGGCACCTGTCCCCTCCAAGGTGTGTTCTGGGAGGAGTGGGACTTGCCCTGGGCAGCACATTCAGCAAGTATTTGAAGCGTAAAGCAGACAGTTCCTTAATTTCCAATCACTTCTCTCCAGCTTTGGAGTTCTGTAATCCAATCTTCACCCCCAAATTTTCCCAGGTCCACAGACTTCTGACAACTGTCACCTCTCGGTGTCCTCTTCAATCAGCTTGTTTTCTCTGCCTGGAACCTCTTTCCTCTACTTCCCCATTTTATGGCCCAGTCCAGGCTCTCCTTGCTCCATGGCCACCTTCTCCATCTCTCTCCACAACCTCCAGAGTACACTGTACACCCCTCTTCCGACAGACACACTTTCGCTTTACTACTCCAGGGCACATTTGAGGTAGACTCCCTCCACTAGATGGGATCTGCTGAGACCCACAGTCACGCTGTTATTTATTTCTATACATCATGTGGGATCTGTTATGTAGTGGGTGCTTGACTGGGAAATGAATGAATAAGAGACTGGATCGAGTTCATCTCGGCTTTTCCAACAAGCGCAGAAAGGAAACAGCACATGAGCCTTGATCACATGACAAGGTGTTTCTTTGTTAATTTCCATAAGTAAACCACTCTACCAGGTCCCACCTCTTGGGAGACATGCCAGCTGCCTATCACCTCTGGTTTCTGGAGCCCAGCTCAGCTGTCCCCAGGGACTGAGCTACCTCCCCCACAGAGTCACTTGCTTCCTGTGCCAGAAGGACACAGCCGCTGTCTGCCCGTTTGGGTGGCCTGGCCATGTGGCTGAGATCCAGGCGCCATCTGTGTGACTGTATGACATCATTCCCAGGGTAGTTTCCATCTTCTCAACATGGGCAGCCCCTGCAGGTGTGGTCTCCCAGTGAGACGATCACTGTCGCCGTCTCCGTTTTACGGATGGAAACTGTCGTGGTCAGGAGACTGAAGACGAGGCTGGGGCCGTGCCTCGTGTCTCCAGCCCAGCCAGCTGTGTCTCCTGAAGCTGGCCCTGACCTGGTGTAATCTGGGGCTCCAAACCTCCAAAGGTCTTTCTGCACCTTTTCCACCAGCTGTGTCTCAGATGTACATCTCCCTTTTCCGAATGTCTTTTTAAAAGCACTTAAAACTCAGAAAGTTTCTGAGGCTCCTTATGTGAGCTTGTCGCATCTTTCCCGTTTTCTCTTCATGAACAATTTGGGACACTCTGAAGCCCCTCTTACGTGAAGCTGCAGTATCCCTCATACCTCGTGTGCTGCATCTGCTAAGGAGGGTTTTGTGAATGAAAGTCCCCTCTCTTTTGGGGTTGAACACGGACAAGAGAAGGGTAGATGAAATCCTAGCACCAAAGCAAACGGCCAGCCAAACCCTGTTGTTCCTACTAAGCGAGAAGGAATTCCGTTTGAGTTAGTGGTTCCCATGCTTGTCTGGAGACTCAATTTATAGCTCCTTCATCTTGGGCTTGAGAGATCCTTAAGGAATCTGTACTAAGGATTTGAGAAGACTCCTATGTCAAGAACTTGGGGAATACAAGAGGAAGCTTCAAAACACGCTGAGGATTTTCCACCCCGGGTTTTAACATTATTTATTATTTTGCAAACACTTTGTAGCACTTATTATGAGCCAGGCTTTATGCTTTACAAATATTTGCTCATTGAACTTCCACAAAACTGGGCAGAGGCCCAGGGAGGGTAAATCACTTGTCCAAGGTCACACAGAAGTGGTACAGCAGGAGCAGATTTGGGCTGTCTGGCACCAGAGCGTTTGATCTAAACCACTAAGAGGTATGTGTGTGTGTGTGTGTGTGTGTGTGTGTGTGTGTGTGTGTTTTAAGTCTTTTTTCATTTGGCCACAAAGCAAATGCTCTCTTCATAATCATTGTAAAGTAAACGGTATGTCTGTGTGATTTCAAGTACTTCGCTGGTGGGGTCCAAATTAGCGGGCCTGTTATAGTGTGTGGAGCCCGATCTGACTTTTCCTTTTGATGGAGAAACATGCCTGTTGTTATAGCAATCCCAAATGCCATGCGAAAGCCTTAGGGAACAGATCCCAGTCCCTTTGTTTCTCGCCCCAAATGTTGAAATGAACCTAAGAGCTCTGCTGATTCCTGACAGTTCGAAGTCTCTCCCTGTTTCAAAGATTTCAGACAGCTTGGGAGCAAACACATGATATTCTGCTTCTTTCTCTTGCATAGTTTATTTTTGAAGCATGCATCTGGCTGCTTTTTTGTTCCCAAGAAAGAGGGGGGCCGTGGCTCCCCAGAAGGCAGGCTGGCATTGGATGGAAAGTTCTCCTGGAAAGTGGCAGCTTCCTTCAGGTCTTACCTCTTTGGGGGTCTTGTCCCAAGCTGCTGTCTGAGACCCTGAAGGAGCCTCAGACCCGCTGGGCTCTGTGCACGTTGACAGGAAAGGTGTTGGTTTCTTGTATGTGTTCCCCTTCCCTGAGGTCAAACACAGGACCCCTTTCAGGAGATAAAACCCATTGTCACTGTGCCACCAGCACTACCAAGTGTTCACTACGTGTCAGACCATGGGCTAGACACAATGAAACAATGCTGTGACATAGCCATTATCATTGCCCGCTTTCAACATCGGGGACCGTGGCCTGAGGGAGGTCAGCATTTCCCATGGCCAAGGTCATGGCTCTGACGCTGAGGCACTGCGCCCCTCCGTGGAGGGAGGACTATTTACCCTCGTGCCTAACACAGCACCCTGCAGGGTCCCTGGAGAGCAAGTGAGCGGCACACTCGGGAGGACAGAGCCGCAGGGAGAGACCTCGGACTTAGGCAGGCCTTGATTATGTAGGCGTGGCTTCATGGGTTTCTTGCAGGGGCCTGAAAGAAGTGAGAGGCGCAGGCTGTAAAACTCCCGTAGACTTCAGGGGTTACACGTACACTTCCCCTAATGGTCTTAGTGTTTCTATATTTTGAACACGCTGGGTTTTTTTGTTTTTTTGTTTTGTTTTGTTTTGTTTTGATCCCAGAATGCCCTGCTATCCACTTGTCCACCTCTTGCTCACCTACTGAGCTAGTCACATTTATAGATGATCAAAATGCCCCTCCTTGCCTGCCTCCTCTGGGCAATGATCTTACTCTCAGTCCTGTGTATCCCAAGCACCCATCCAAGACTTTGTCACAATATGCATCACTCTGTGTTGGAATGATTGCTGAGGTGTGTGCTGGGGAGCAAATCCAGATTCAAGAGACTTGAAAGTCCAGTCTGGTAGACAGATTCTCCTCGGTTGCCTGGCTGTGGACAAACTGGGCCAAACCAGCGAAGACAGCAGGAGCCCTTCAAGGAGAGAGGACAGAAAACAGAGGGCAGAGAGCGGAGGCCTCCTCGCTCCCATGGTGAGTTCAGGAGCACCCGCCCTTGCTCAGACCCGGATCAGCTGGGACACCGCTGTGTGGGGAAAGGTGGAGAGAGGGCACAGACGGGGCAAGGGGGAGACGCAGGGCGTCGGCCGCTCCTGGCAGCTCACTTCTGGGCGCTCAGCTCCCCGGGGAACGGCACGGTCTGGGGCTGGGAAACCTGGCCTCGAGGAAGTACCTCATTGATCGGAGATGGGAGAAATTTATTTCCTCTTCTTGCTGGTGAAATGCAAAGTGGGTTCTCCTTTGCCATGTCATTGGGCTTGGCTTCTGTCTCTCTCCCTTCTTCTCTCTCTAAAAACAATGATTGAAAATTAAAAACAAAAAACAAAACAAAAAAACCCATGCAGTACCTGACTCTTTAGTGAGGGGTACTAACCTCTTTTCCTTTAGACTGTCAAATAAAAAAAATGACAACAGTCAACACAACAACAGCTGTGGGGTGTAAATGCCTTGTCTTGAACCATAAATACATAGGACATACAATAGAGTTGCATCTTATTGGCCACATCACATAATAAGGTTGCAATTACCGTATTTCCCCTCATGTATAAGATGCACCCTTTTCTGAAAAATTTGGAGTCTAAAAACTGGGTGTGTCTTCTACAGTGGTTGTGGCATTTCAAATGGCATAGATGGAACTGAGGACGAGGCAATATATGAAGACAGTGATTCGTCATCAGACACAGATGGGGGCAAGCTAATGGATGGAGGTTTTGACAGTGATGAGGAGTTGTATGAATTTTATGATGAATAAAACTTGAGTTCAATAACTTTATGTAATACATCTTTTTTTTTCAAATTTTGGGCTCTAAAATTAAGGTGCGTCTTATACATGGGAAATACAGTTGTTAATTCTTGATAATAGAAATCCTTATCTAGATGTATAGGCATCTGATCTTTTTAAAAGTCATTTTGGAAGAAAAAGGATAGGTAATTACTATTACTATTATTATTATTATTATTAGTAGTAGTAGTAAATCAAACAAAATTATACTCTTTTTGGTCAGACCGGCAAAAAATACGTAATTTTTGGTAAGCCACAGAATTTTAGTAATTAGTTTATGTGTACCATGAGATGAAAAAAATTGAAAATCACTGCCATAGAAGATAAAGAATACTACCAGAGTTTCACAGGCGAGGAAACTGAGGCAGGGAGAGGTTTCGTGACTTTCGAAGCTTGTGCAACTAGGGCACGAGGAAACAGGAAGTGGAGCCCAGCGTCCACATGCCTGCCATGTGGCTTTCTTGCTTCTCAGCCTGTCCTCTCCAATTTCTCAGCATCGTGATCCTGCTGCAACCAAATAGCCTTCGATCTGTTGTTTTCCTTTTGGGGACACCGTCTCAGTTGGGGAGCCCCTCGGTATCAGTGACATTGACCGAGGAGTCTCAGTGCCTGCACAGAGCAGTGCCTGAGGCACTAAACCCCCACCCGTGTCCTGTTGCCCCTGAGGAAGGGCCCTGCCTGGCCTGACCTCCCACTCTGCTGACCTGGCCTCCTTCCAAAGCCCACATCCTCTGAAGGTCTCCAGACCAGGAGTCCTTCTCAGCTCAGGCAGGACCCGGCTGAGGGGTGGCCGGGGGCAGGAGTGACAATGCATCTGAAATTACCCCAGCTGAAGGCAGTGCACCCTCCGCCCTTGCTGCACTTCTCTCCAAGGCTAGACCAGCGACCAGCGACCAGCGACCAGCCCACAGAGACACCTCCGTGGATCTGGGAGGTTTCTGTTGAAACCTGCGCTCCCCGAGCTGGAATGCTGGGAGGGCCACCGGAAATGCAGCCTGTGTGAGACAGGCTGGCCATGGGGTCAGGTGCTCCACCCCCGTGTCTTCTTTCGAGCTGTGGAGTGTCCTCTGGGCCTCTTATGTTTCCTCTCTTTGGAGCACATTTGCTTGGCTAACCCCTATTTATTTCACAGATGTTTTTTGCCTAGATGCCACTTATTCCAGGAAGCCTTTCTTACATACCTTCCTCCTGCATCCATCTGGGTTGCATGCCCTTCCCTATCCAATGTTCATCCTTCGCTTAAGGCTTTTCAGTACCAGTCAGTATCTGCCTGTCTGTGAGTCTGTCTCCTTGAGAAAATGGATGGGTTCACTGTGGAATTCCAAACTCCTAGCACAATGCCCAGCACATAAGAAATGGTTTCTAATTGTTTGTTGAATGAACTAATGAAAGCAAAGATGGTGAGGGGAAAGACTGAATGGTATATAGCTTTCCTCATGCTCTAGCTTCCGGATATCCGTAGACATAAAGAAACATGCCACCGTTCAGATGTTAATGAAGAAACATGCCTTATATAACCATGTTTTAGGCCTTGCAAACTCTTAACTGTTTCTGCTGGTGTCTAAACTTCTTCCTAAATGGGATCCTTGGGATAAAACTTTAGGATGTCACAGCCGGCAGCCCTCTGAGAGGTCTTTACTCCTATTTTACAAAGAGGGACAGACAGGTTCAGAGAGGTTCCACAGCTTGATAGGGTCCCACAGCCAGGAAACGGCAGATTTGGGGCCATCTCATTGACTGTAAGGCGTGTGCGGTTTCTTACCTTCACGGGGCTTTCACGGCACCTGGCAGACAGGCAGGTACTAAAACCGACATCTCAGTGGCTGGGAAAAGCAAAGCGACAGAGGAAAGGGGAAGTGTCGTGGGAAGCTGAGGGAGAAAGGCAGTGACTGCAGGAGAATTTGCCAAGCGGACCCAGGTGGGGGGTGATGAGAGCTGCTCAGGCTGCTCAGGGGACCCGGATACGCTCCCCGCCTCCTGGGCAGCTGTTAAAGTGAGACAAAGTTTCAGGAAGGGTTAGCATTGCCTAAGCCACTCTCTGTATCTGTTGAAAAGTCTGCTTCACTTGACTTACCTGTTCTCTCGACAGCAGGAACACAATCAACTCTTCTTACGTCTTTATCATCAAACAAGCTGAGTTTCCTGAATGTCAGGGTTTCTAGAAGTACAAAAGCTTTGCCAAGACTCAGAGAACAGAGAACAGGCTTGGTCTCTGGGTGTGCCCTAATCAGCCACCTTCCTGCCTCTGGGCTGTGTCTGTCCTTCCTTCCGTCCATCACGCCATCCTGGCCAGACTGTTGAATCAGGGCAGGAGCCCCTCTGGCCTGCTGCAGGGTCTCTCAGGAGGAGTGATGGATGTGCCTAAGGATTAGCCGACTTCTCCCGCCCCAGCGGTGCCAGGAGTGAGCGCATTCCTGAAGGGTCTGCGCTGATGGATGCCCGGGGGGAGGGGGAGGCTTGGGGAGAGGAGAGGCTCCAGTTTGGGAGGGATTCCTAACATTCCGGGGGATGGGGGCCCCAAATGCCTGGAGCCCTGATGGACAGACAGCTGAGAGAACAGGCCCGGACCAGGTGGGGGTGGCCAGCTGGGTGCCTTGATCTGTGCCTCCCAGCCCAGCGCCCTGGAATGTTATCTCTCCTTTCATCACTCCCAGGCCAGGGAAGAATGAGGAGGTGGCACCTGTGTCCTGGGCTCCTGAAAGGTGGCCTTGGCTATTTCTGGTTCAGGGGGAGAGGTAGGGGCTGAGAAGATGGGGTAATCAGGGTCATGGCCTACCCAGGCTGCAAAGTAGGGTGCCAGAGCTTCAGAAATCCCACCCACGAGCATTCTAGGGGAGACCCAGAAAGGGGAGGATGTCCAACCTCTGAACCTCCCAGACATAAAAGACCTTGGGGCCTCACCTCCGCCGCCCGCTTCATTTGGCGGCAGAGGGGTCTCAGGCCCCAGGGCACGGGTCAGACAGATACCTCTCACCTTTGGCTCAGTGTCCCCAACTCCAGAAACAAGAGGGTTGGGTGCAATGGTTCTGATGTCCTTGGACCTTGAAGAGCAGTTACTCCAGACCACTCACAAGTGCTGGCTGGCCCCAAGCAAAGAGGGGACAGTGGAGGGTTGGTCACTTTGCTCTTGTTCTCCAGGGAAGTCTCTGAAAAACACTGCAAGGAGGGAACCCTTGGAGATCTACTTCACTGGAACCTGAGCTCCAGCAGTGCCGGGCGCAGAGGGGAATAATCCCACAGTAGCTATGTACTGAGCAGGAACCATTACGTGCAGTCACATACTGATTCACTTAAAATTGACCTGGACACATAAGTTGCTTATTCTAAAGAAAGCTGCCACGATCCATTCACATGTACAAAACACCTGCTGAGCACCGAGCATTGTGTTGACTGCACACCTGTGCAGGTGTGTAGGTGCCGATCGCAGAGGAACTGCGCCCCGCTCTGCCTCACTCACTTCCCGCTGTGCCTGCCACTGTGCCTGGAGAGCAGGCCTGTCCTGGGAGCATCCATTGTTCCTCAGAGGTATCAGAGGGCGCAGGGCCGGCTGGCTCTATTTTCCTTGAACCAGGAAGCCAGAGACTGTCTCCTGGTGACAGGGTCCCTTGAACTCAAGCTAGGAAACAGAGTGGAGGTTCTTGGTGCTGCCCCTTGTCAGAGCCCCCCGAAACCCTCCACAGGAGCAGAATGTTGGGTGGGTGGGTGGTAGCATGCACATGATCTCATCTCCTGTGCTGTCCCCTCTTTTTTCTGGTCAAATCAAAACCTTGGCCAACATTATCCTTAGGGGTTGTTCTATATAAGATGAGCAGTCGTGAGGAAATCTGAACTTAGCCTGGTGCAAATCAGGTCCTGTTACCAACATGGATGACCCAAATGCACGGGTCATGAGTCCGTCCTGATCCCCCCGCCCCCAGGCGGCTCAGCCAGGTCCCTGAGGCACAATGCCTGACGTCAGCGTGGGCAGACCAGGCACGGACTTTAGAGGCAGGTGGCTTGGGTTCAAATTGTGTCTCCGAGCCTCCCAAGCGTTGGATCCGAAGGCTGACTTTTTAACTTCTCTGAGCTTCCATTACTCCACGTGAAAGAAAGGGCTGACAGCACCTGTTGGATAAGGTTGTTGTAACAAAGCGATGAGAGCAGGCTGGGAAAGATAGACCTGACATTGTTCCTGCTGTGATGATTCTTTTACAATATTGTTTTCCTCCCCCAACACCAGGCTATGGCTCCTGCGCCAGCTTAAAGCAGCAGACAGGGTCGCCCGGAGAGGACTGTCTCACCGCGAGCGTCTGAGTGCACCCCCTCTTGCGCACGTCCAGGAACATCCCGAAGCTACTCGTCCCCATTCGACCCTGCCTGTGGGGTGTGCTGCACCATGTAGATTCTGGTCAATCTGCGCTTACTTGAGGGTCAGACGTGGGAACCTCGCAGCTCCAGAGCTCGGCCACTTCCCTGGGAGGAAGCCAAAAATGCTGCCTGGCAACCAAGAAAATGCCATCCATCCAGGATGTGAGTGCTTTCTTCCATGGAGCAGAGAGCGCTACCCTTAGGCTTTCTTGTCAGAGTTTGGTAGCAGAGAATTCTGTGTGAAATAACAGTTATTGACTTCCTCATGCTGAGTGCTTTGTTCAGAAAACACCTAATTTCTCCTTCTTGTGAGTGGGAATAGTGATTTAGAATCAACTGGAGACACAATGGAGAGATGGAACAGAGACACAAATAGCCGGGGGACAGGTGCTGGGGAAAAATGAAATCAGTCCTGGAAAAGCAGACAGGGACCAGTGAGTGCAGGGCACCGGCCTGGACAATGGACACCGTGGTGTTTTTAGAGGACATCAATGCATTAGAGTCTATTTAAAGTCACAAAGGGTGTGTGTACTTTGTTAAAGAAGTCGGGAATGCCAGTAACCTATTTTATCCTACATGTAAAAGCAGCTAAAAATATTTTTAAAAAGCTATCACTTTGAATGGAAAGTGTCAGTAATCGGGAAGGTTGGCCTTTGTGGGGCCATTACTCACCTCACTCGCAGCGGACAGGGAGCGGCTGTAGGAAAGGTTTTCCTGGTCTGGAAAAGGAAGGACAGTACTGAGAAGGGAGGGGAGAGGAGAGGGGGAAAGAGGAGGGGAGGGGAGGGAAGGGGAGGGAAGAAGAGGGGAGAGGAAGGGAGGGGCGGGTGGAGGGGAGGGGAGGGGGGAAGGGTGGAAGGGTGGGAAACCTCTGCACCTTCCACTTACTTTTGCTGTGAGCCTAACATTGCTCTGGAAACCAAAGTCTTTAAAAATAATAATTAAAGAAAGATTAATATGGGTTAGGCACAGGTGGGTTTTTAATGTTTCTATTTCTAACTTGGAATAAACGACCATCATTTGACTTCCGATGGGTGCAGGAGCTTCCTCTCTCACAAACCGTGCCCTTACCTGTAGAACAAGGACGGCCCATCCCTGCTTCACGGGCCACAGTCAGCGCCGCACCACTTCACCCTCGCTGGTCATGATGATGGCGTGTGGGCACAGTGCCCGGCCCAGGAAAGAGCTTAGTACCTTGCAGGTCTCATTAGCAGTGCTGTTCTTTGGATTTGAAGGAAAAAATCAATTGCAAGCACCCGTGACTGCATTTTGGATAGCACCAAGGAACCGGGCTTGCTTTAGGTCAGCGCGGAAGGCCATCTTGAGTGGTTAAGGCTGAGCTTGCAGGAGGAGTTAGTTGGCTGCCTCTTGTCGTGGGTCCCACCCAAGGTGACACCCCTCTTCTGTTGCTCCCTGGCCAGGCCACTTTCCATTCCCTGTGTCCTGCAGCTCTGTGAGTATCTGACAGCTGGGAGGGAGAAGATGAACTGTCCCTGAGCCTGGGAGTGCTCTGAGGTAGAGCGCAGAGCGCATTCTTAGTAGCTGTAGCTGATACAATGCTGTGAGAACACTCCAGCACCTGAAACCCTCCTAGGCACACCCAGGAGGGAGCTCGCCTGCTGTAAGGAAGTAACTCAACACTAACCACGCAGCTCCCTGACCTTTCTAGCCATTGGCTTTGAAAAACATGCTGTAACACCCTATAGTCTGAACCTGTGTATATAGGCTAGCTTACTTCCTGAATAAAGCAGATCTGTGTCACTGAAGCTGGTCTCCGGAGTTGGGTCTCTGCGTCTCCATCATCCTCACCCCCGGTGGGCCTTGTCCGCAGTCCTACATGGGGCAGGAGTTGATGGGTGGGTCCCGCAAACAAGGCTTGTCCTATGCAGTGGCATTTAAGATATGGAGTGCCTGCAGCACCTGCAGGCAGCAGAGGAGGTGATGAGTTGGGGGAGGTGGGTTCCTGTCTCCTTCCACCGCAGTCCTGGGGGGAGAGGGCATGGCATGCCGGACAAGCGGCCAGGCAGGTGGAAGTCCGTTTCCCGATGGGAAGGCTTGGGCTGCTTACCTCTGCTGTGATAGTCCTCCATGCTGGAGGGACCCACAAACAGGGAGCCTCATTTGCAAACACTTGGGGACTGTCAGCTGCAGAAGTCTGAGGAGGGAAATGGCCGTTTGGATGCTGGGTGCCTGGCCATCATCACATGGTGTCAGTCTGCTTCTCTTTCCTCTCACTATCAAGGACGGGGGGGGGGGGCGTGGGAGGGGAGGCCAGGGATCTTTTGGTCATGGCTCATGACCACAGGCTCCGTCCTTAAGCCCAGTGGGTCACTCTTCCCAAACTGCTTCTCCCACCAGGGAGGCTATGCCCGACTAACTCTTGTCCCTCCCCGTTAGGCAGAGCTGAGAAGCTGCAGCCAGGCCAGGGCGGGGCTGTGCCGAGTCAGTGAGCGGGCGGTGTGCGGAGGGTCCACCCGATCTCGGGGCTCCCAGACCAGCCTCCACCTCGGAGCTGGCACTCACAGCCTCGTGGCCTTCCATGCCTCCATCACTCAGTGCCCTGAGCGCATTGACTGGAACGTTGTATCTCCTGGTAGGCAGTGGAGGGAGTGCCTGCAGGACACCTTCCAAAAATAATATTTTTACTGCAGGGCAGCAAAATACACAGTATCCATTCTTGTCATTTTTTAAGCTCTGGCAACAGCTCAACACATTCTTATTGAGAACAATATAACAATCTGACTTCTGTTTTGGCCTTTAAATTCTTTTGTCTCTTCCAAAAGTGTGAAATATGCACTTCCCAGCCATCAGACAACAGCCCCAGACAATGTAGAAACAATAACAAACTAGGCCAGAGGCAGGCGAGGGCTGGGAGCGCCTCATCCCAGCCCCCTGGAGGTCCCAGGGAACATCCCAAACAAGTAGCTGTCAACAATCGCCTGGTTACAACGGGGCAGCAACGTTTCTAGTTGTGGTTTACAGTCAAGGAAGTGTGATAGCAAAGTTGTCCCTTGCCTGCTCCCAGGTACCTTACTCCCCCCCCCCCCCCCCCGTTATGTTATTACAGATGGGCTGCCGGGCAGCTCCCAAGCCCTTCAGGCTGAGTCGGCTGAAGTCTGATCCCTCCTCTGAAGATTTCCCTCCTCCGTCTGTTTTCCACACAATAGACAGAGTGCTACTTTAGAGCATAACTCATTTCTCCAAAGAAGATTGGCAAATGTTCCAAAAAACACACGAAAAGATGTTCCACATCATGCCAGGACACAAACGCCCGGACCACTGAGGTCCAGGTGTTGTCACTTGCTCACAGACATCCCCAGCCTTGGACACTGGACTCTGGACATGACCACAGCCACCAGCCCAGCAGCCAATTCTGCCCAGGAACCCCATCTGCTGTTTTTCCCTACCCCCCTCCATTGCCACCAGAGAGTGTCCCCACTTCCTGCATCACCACTCTGAGTCAGACTTAGGTGACAGCCAGGACACCAGGGCCTGCAAAGTCAAGACCACCAGCCTGAATCATGGACATGGGTTCTGCCCCCACCAAGACTCATGGGTGGCTAACAGAGAGAGAGGGGGTTCAGATTTTTTGGCCAAAGAGAATGACAAATGTGCACCCAACCTCATTACTAGCACACACTGTATGTGAGACCCGACCCCGGGGGTCCCAAAGACGAAGAAAGCACTCTTGTGTGGACAGGCCAGGACCTGAGTTCTGAACCCAGATCACCCCTCACTGGCCCTTCAAACACCTCTGAGGAGCAGGCTCGTCAGATCACAAAATGGAAGCCCAGCCATTGGCAAGGATGTGCCGGAGGTCACAGAGGTCATGAATAAAAGCTGGTTCTTGTCCTCGGAATTTGGATTCTAACCCAAAGTTCTTTCTAGTACATGGAGACCGGGCCACTGAGGGAAACAGGGCCTCTCTCAGAACCCAGTCCGCCTGTCTGACACTTGCTCTGGGCTGGGGAGGTGGGTGCGTGGAATGAGCCTCAGATCCGATCAGAGATGCAAGGCAAGTAAGTGTTCTGTGCGGTTATTGTGCCTGATCTGAATCTGACTCTTGTCTGCGCCCCTCCCGGGAGGACGAGTGTGGGAGTGCAGCGAGCTGGGGGCAGAATTCAAGAATGCCCATTCTCTCCGCAGGGTGGGCAGCAGATGGGGCCTTGTGCGTCGGTTGGGCTCCTTGGGGACCTTGGAGGGCATTTCTCCTGGGCAACAGCTGGTGGCATCTTTGGCATGGTGGGGCCTCAGCTGACTCTGGGTTCAAACCACAGAATCTCTTGACTCACAACATAGGGGTAGGGCCACAGGCAGGGCATCACTTGTACCCTGGCTTGTGGTCAGTTTCCTGAGGTCACCCAAATGCATTAGGGATGTCCCAGCCCTGGTCCGTGGACCCTTGGGAGGAAAAGCACCCCACAAAGGAGTGGCTGTGTCTATGGCCATACCACCCTGAATGCGCCCTATCTCATCTGATCTCGGAAGCTAAGCAGAGTTGGGCCTGGTTAGTACTTGGATGGGAGGAGTGGCTGGTCCGCACTCCTCCAGCCCTGGCATGGCTTACCTTGTCTGCTTGCCTGCCTGAGACATAAAGAAACTCCTGGGGCAACTTGAGCTGTGAGCCGGAAGGGAGCGCTGGTCCCGGGGGAAGACATTGTGCTTGGAGTCCCACGGCTCCAAGACCAGCTCCAGATCTGCAGTATAGAGTGAGCTAAGCCTCGATTTTCTTTCCTTTCAGATGGGATGACAGAATTGGGAGGAATGACAGAGCTTGCAGATGAGAGAGCTTAACAACATGCGGTCCATCATAAGTCCCTAGTGAATGTCTGTGGAAGGCGTGAATGAGGGGATGTAGCGACCCGTGCAGCCGTGGGCCCGGGAAGCGTGTGAGTGAAGGAGGGCAGAATGGAGAGAATCAGCAGTACCACGTTGCAGTTTGTGAGCGACCTTAACTATCTCTTTCATCGACATCGCTGGAAAGGTAGGAAGACAGGCCTGGAGACAAAGGGGAATTTTCCGGAGTTATGTGGTGACTGAGTCCCAGCCCCAGCACCCCATTCTCTTCTTAATCTTGCTGGGTTCCACTCCAGCTTGTCACCTCCAAACACACCACAGAGGCCCCTGGTAAGATGGAAAACACGGGCTTTCCAATCCATCAGTCTTGGATTTGGTCCCTAGCTGGGGAGGGGGATTCAAGGTCATTTAGCTGTGTGGGCTTCAGTTTCTCTTACCCATAAGATGGAGACAGTAATGCCAACCTCTGGGGAGATTAAATGTCCAGCTCATGGAAGACACCAGAAGGAATGTGAGGACAAAATTCCCAGATGTGGGCAGACCAGAGGGCACGAGAACCTATGTGTCCCCTATTGGATGTCATTGTCCCTGGAGGTCTGCCCTGCAGAGTCTCAGGGAAGGCACAGAGGAGGAGGAAGAAGCGACAAGCTCTCCTTGTCAGGAGGATGAAGGTCAGACTCGTTCTGCAAGCGGTGGGGACAAGCCAGCAGAGCTGTAGCCCCTTCTGCCTCTTACTGTGGTGTGACCCTGGGCGAACGGCTGCCCTTCTCTGGCCTTGGGACTCCCATCTATACAAGTAGGATTTGCTTAGAGGATTTGAAGAACTCTTGCATCTCTCTTGTTTACACATTCTCTAAATGTATTCCCTTCAAAACTCTTGGCAGTATTTCTAGGGGCCAAATTTCCCACCAGATCGTATTTGAAATAATGACTGGAGCGCTGCTTAGTGTGCTCTGCCCAGACAGGCCGTTCCGGGGAGGGGGGCACGTTTTCTATGCTTGTGCACACGCCAATTTTCCAACATCTCATGTTCTCAAATAACAATAAATGTTATTTCTAGACGGTTCACTCACAAAAGTCTCTCTGTGCCAAGGTGCCCGGGGCCGGGATTTGGACACACTGATTGGCAGTCTCCTCCTCCAGAATGTGTCTACACCTGCATGACAATTACCCAAATAATTTTAGTGAAAATCCCTCCACTTTACACCTGAATTATGCTAATAATTGAGGAGGAAAAATTCTGTGGGAATACTTCTGACATTAATTACCTGGATAATTGCCTCAGATAGTCACTAAGCACATTTAGAAGTAGCCCCCGTAAAGCAAGAGCTTGCCCAAAAACAAGACACAAGGTTTCTAAATAATTTTCCTTCAAGGCCCAGGGCTTTCCTTGTAAATCACAGTGTAGGGAAGAGCTTGAGCTTGGGGCTCAGGAAAACCTAGGCTTGGATCCCAGCTCTGCCATTACAAAGTCATGTCACCCCTATGTCCTTCATGAGGATAAATCAGGTGGTACACAAATAGGCCTGAGCTCTGCTCCACTGTTCCCCACGTGAGCAAGTTGTCATGTAGGCCAGCTCTCTCTTACACCTGCCCTCTCTTAGTGCCCTCCTGTATCATGGCCCAGACCTTTGCAGGAGCCTGTCCATTTGCCTAGAATGTTCTTATGCCCTTGGCAACCTAACAAACTGTTCTCCATTCTCAGAGGCCTTCAAGCATTTCTCTCTGTGAAGCATTTCCTGACCCTGACCTACCTATATATCTAGTTTGAGCTAATCAGCCCCTTAGTCCCCTCTGTGTCCTCACCGGGCTGGGGACAAGGTAGCTTCTCTGCTTACACAGGGCTGAGTAAGTGCATAAACTGGAAGCTCCTTTTATAGAAACATGTCAGTCTAAGTAAAGAGGTAAGAGTCCTCTTGCTGGATCTCTTAAAATTCATAGCAGGGTCTGGTAGTGGGGAATATATTTGAGGAATCATTGTTGAAATAATAAATGAAACAATAAAGAATTGAGTGAACTGAAGACTTTGTAGTTAGGTGAGAGGCGATGGAAAAGATCTCATTCATTTACTCAACATTTATCGTGCAAGCGAGATGTCAAGTAAAAAGGGTCAGACATTGTTTTTGTCATTATGAAATTTACATCTATGGGGAGGGGGGAAAGAATCATTACTCACAGAACTGCAATAAAATTGACAAGGTAGCTGATATGAGGATAGATCACAAGGGAAACCAAACTGGTCTAAGGGTCTGGGAAGTCCTCCTGAGTGTTCTTAAGGTAAGAGAATAAACTAGTATGAGAGAAAAGTAATACTGAGAGGTTAAACTTCTTAAATGTGAGAAAACTAACTGGATGGAGGGGTAGATACGATATTTTAGTAACAGAGACAGGAGATGCAAAGGCTCAGAGGAGTGTGGAAGGACAAGGATAAGGTCGCTGAGCTTGGGAAGGTGAATAAGGAACATGTTATGAAAGACTTGAGAAGCTAGATTAAGGAGTCTGGGCTTTGTCAAGGAACCTGGGAAGCCATCCAAGGATTTTAAGGCTGTGAGTGACAGGCTTTTAAAACTTAACTTAGCCACAGAGTGGAAAATGAATTGGAAGTGAGCAAGAGTGAGGGAAAAGCAGTCCCAGAGACCACGGCATCTGTCATACAAGTGAGATTCTGAAGACAAAGACAACATGTAGAGCAAAAGGTGGCCATGGTTGAAATGATCATTGAGATTCCATCTATCGTCAAATACGTCATGCAGAACTTAACTGCCATGCTGTTCCTTGCTTCTTGAAGTTCTCCCTGTGACTGGGGAAGACCTTATTCATGCAAACAGTAAAAAACATCAGAGAGTTAGGAAGGACTAGGAAAGGAGAGAAACCATTGGGCTGAAATCTCCTGGAAGTCTCTTGTTGGAGGTGAGGGCTGTCCAGAGCATGCCTATGACAAGTAGAGAATGAGTAGATGGAGGCTGGGATGAGAGTAGCATGTAGCACAGACCAAAAAAAGACCTACCTTGAGGAAATGCTTGGAAACCAAGTGGGCACAAACATCAGAAGGTACTCTTTTCTTTAGAGCTCATTTCTCACTTTGCTTTTGGAAAAAAACCTTTTTTCTTCAGGATATGTCTAGAGACATTGGCTTGTGATGGTTTGTATTATGATAGAATGGACTATGCTCTTTGGGGCTGGGGAACACTTGGCACCATACAGTGTGAATTAGGCCCAAATGGGTTCACCTGGGTTGGGATCTTTGTTGTCCTGGAGATGAGCTGCACTAGATAGGTTGGGCCATGTTGGGTTGGGTGGTTTAGGTATTCACTGGAATGTGATGAAATTTGTTGAGTTGAGATGCAAATATTAGGCAGGCATGGGTCAAATTTTATTGAGTTGTGTTTATTGTCCCACATTTCTTTGGTTATTCTAGGCTTAGAGGAGTCTAGTTGGTTGTCCTGAACAGAATTACAGTGGCTTTCTTGGCACAAGTTGGAATAGACTGGACTATACTTGGTTAGCATTGGTTGGCTAATATAGGTCGTATGAGAGATTTCTAATATTTTCCTTAGAGCATTGGCAAATCCATTTTGGGATATGTTTGCAGAGTGAGAGAAGAGGAAGAGGTTGCTGGTGCTGTGTTGGTGCTGGGGACTCTGGGGCGGAGCGTGGTGAAACCACATCTTAGGCAAAGCCGACACGGGCCCGGTTTGCTCCTCTATCTGGGCTCCGTTTCTTTCTCTGGGCCTCTATTCCTCCACCTGTGAGAGGAAGAGGTTGAACTTCCTTACAGGTCACAGAGCACTCGAGCTGTGCATTGCCCATGGGTCCTTCACCTCATTTCTGGGAAGCTGACACCACTGTCTGGATGGGGGAGACAGGCTTGGTGGCTGAAGGTTCTCCCTGCTCACACAGCTTGGGAGGGGGGCTACCATCTGCAGAGGCCTCAGGTGAGGCTCTTGGCAGGGGCTTGGTGCTGGGGGCTAGACAAGGGCTCTGACTTGCCTGTGGATGTATGTAGTGATGGCTGCTTACCGTGTGGCTTGAGTTTGTCCCGCTTTGCCCTTGGTGTTGATACAACCCAGAGAGCCTGGTCTATAATGGAGCCGTCCTGGGGTCCGCAGACAGGCATGGGGCGGGTGGGGAGTGACTATGGTCCCTGGTGGAGACGAGGAGGAAAGGAAGACTGAGCTGGCTGGTCTTTCTGACCTGAGCCCCCAGCTAGAAGAGGCATGAATCAGCACTGGTCAGTGGAGGCCTCCTGGCCCCTGGGCCTCAGTGGGACAGGACACGACGGCAGACGGTTGGACTGGCAGTCAGGAGACCTTGATGTGAGCCCTTCTTTGTGTCACATTGGGTAAGTCACCCCATCTCTCCAAACTACGGGTCCCACATCTGTGAAGCGACGAGACTGGTATCTCCGGATCAGGTCTGTCACTGGCACATGAGGGGAGGACCGAGCTCGGAACCCGGCGCCTCTCCTCTCCACCCCACAAGGCAGGGCCATGTAGCCTGAGCAAAACTGATATCTAGTGTCCATCCCCAGGTGACCTTCTGTAACCCCTCTACCCTGGGCAGGTCAACTGACCTGTGACCCCGAGGTGTTGACAGAATCTCTGACCTCCGGGAAGGAGCGGGTCACTTTACTGAGTTTATGCAAATAGATAAAGAACAAAGTGGCCCATAAATCAGGGCAACAGGAAAAACAAATAATTTTTCCCCCCTTGGGAGAGAAGCCTCTAGGATGGGGGGGGCTATCCGGACCAGTTCCCTCTGGGTTTCCGCATGCAGACGACGCCCTGTCCACCTGGCAGAAGGGAGAGGCAGCATTGGGAAGGGAAGGTGTGGGCAGGGGCAGAGAAGCCTGGTCTCACCCTGGCAAGGCCCCTTCTTCAACAACATACTTATACCTCTCGGTCTCCCTGGAAGCTGGACCTTGGAAGCTGACCGTCCTGGGCTTTGGGGAGAGAAGGTCTCCTTTCTCCAAGTGCACGGCACATTACTCTAGGTCACCATGGGAAGGAACAAAGTGGGTGTCACAAGGCCTCACTCTGAATGTCCCAACCTGAGCAAACCACTACTAGGATTGTAGACCAACCGTTTCTTCTGCTGAGTCTCGGTTTCCCCATCTTTAGAATGGGGGGTTAATTCTGTCCTGCCTGCTTCTCTGGCATATGATGCGAGTGACAGGGACAACCTCTATATCAGGACAGTGCGCCTGGAGGGGTCAGTGTCCTGGGAAGGACACTGGCCCTGGAGTGGGCCACCTGGTCAAACCCCGGCTCATGGTTTTGAAACAGGTGGCCCTGTTCTGTTGCTACTTTGTTCTTGTTGATGTTGTTATTTTATTATTTGTATCCCCTGGAACCTACAACAGAATTTGGCAAGTTGGAGACACTTGATTCATTTTTTTTCTTGGTATGAACAGACCCATGAAGGAATTCATGGGCTCTTGGACCTAGATAAAAACAGAGAAAAGAACCAAAGGATAGCTTTTTGAAATGAGGATGAAAACAAAAAGTTTATGGCTGTCCCGTGCTGACGGATGAGGTGCGCGAGCTCACGCACGGAGCAGGAAGCCAGGTTGGACACCCAGGCTGGAGAAGGGGGGCAGCGAGTGTGCGGCTAGACTTCAAAGCACCAACAGCCTCTCCAGGGCTGTGTCTAAACACGTGAGGCCCAATGGCGAGGCAATTAATCAGGTAATTCCAGCCCCCTTCCACCCCAATGGCCTCAATTATCTGGCTATTTGAACACCAGCCATTTTATGGGTAATGAGTGTTAATAGGCTATTGTCCGGAAATGGTCTCTCTCCCCCCAGTTTGCTCTCTGGCGTTCAAGGGGCCCCGGCAGCAAGAAAGGCCAAGCTCATCTCTTTGGGACTCCTTCTCTGTATCCGGGGTAGGGGACAAGATGGCCCTCTCTGGGGGACTGCTGTCATGATCCAAAGGCAGGCATCCCACAGCACTCACTTTGGGGGGTTACATTCTTGTCCCTCCTGCTACCTGCCCTGCAGGTCCCCCATCTCTGCAGTTTTGCAAGCTCTTGTAGGGGCAACCAGAGACCTTGAGAAGGGTTGGCTTCTACCCTCCCTGATGCTCCTCCAAGCAGACTCACCCTCCTGAGGAAAATTACTGAACCATACAGAAAGAGTAGAGAAGAAGGAGAGAGAGGAGGAGAGGGCACTCCCAGCCCTTGAGCTTCTATTCTGTGTTGAGTATTGTGCTGGGCCCTTTAAAAGTGCCTTTCCACGCAGTCCTCACGGCAGCCCCACCTGGACTATGGTGAACACCTTCGTGCTGCACAATTCACATGTTCATCAAAAACACTGAGCAACTACTGTATGCTAAGGTCTGTCTCGGTTCTATGCAAACATCTCTGGCCTCGGTTCCCTCCTCTGTGAAGTGCAGGGAATGTGTGCCCTGCTTTCCACTGGCCTTCCTCAGGGAGGGGGTGAGAGCCAGGGACAGAGCAGTTTGCTGACCTAGGACACCGGGCTGACAGGGGTGCTTGTGACCACCATCCCTCAGGTGTGCTTAGTGAAGACTTTATATTTTTCCGAAGAGCTCCCTGCCTGGTGTTTCCTCCCAGCCTCACAGGGGCCCAGGAGGTGGGACAGGGCTGCCAGAGGATGAACGGTCAGGAAGTGCAGCGACAGTTCAATGGCCTCCAGCATGCTGGTGGTGGGCTTGAGACTGGGACCCAGGTCTCCTGACTGCCACTAGGCCCTCCCACTTACCCAGCCTTGGGGAGAGGAGACATCTTCTTGCCCATTAATGTCCGTTGGCCTGGTGTCCCAAAAAGGTTAGCATTGACAGGGAGGTTGGCACAAAATAACAGCCATGGACCTTAAAGTCAGGGTTGGCCTCTGATCGGGGGCCCGGAAGGGCTCTGGGACTCGGGTCCCACTATGTAGAGACAGGGTAGGCACAGGGCTGCCTCAGCCCATCACCTTGACGGCCTGCTCATGTGGCCAGCCAGAGGCAAGAGGTACTTATATTAAATTATACACAGGTTTCAACATCTTCCCGGGGCTCCAAGCCCAGTGCCCGGCGGGCACACCACCTGAGTGTGGAAAGGAGGGCGCAGGAGTTGGACTGCTGTCAGGTGGGGCACAGAGGAGCAGTCAGTGGAGGCCGGAAAGGGAAAATAGTGGTGGTAGCACAAGGGGACCGATGATGGCAGTGACAGAGTGACAGCCAGCGTTTCCAGTGCATCCCTGGCTGTGAGCGTCCAACCACGGCACGGTGGGCCTCACTGGGAGCCCCTACTCCTGGCCTCCCTCTCTGTAAGTACCCGGTCCCGGCCTGATCTGCCAGTCGTGCTTCAGCAGGGGCCACAGTCCCCCAAGCTCTCTGTCTAGAGCCACCAGGGTGGCTGCCAGGCTTCTGCTGCCGCCGGCTCCGCAGGGGCGCCCCCTGCAGGTTGAGCTGCAACCTGCGCCCTCAACTGTGGGTCTGTGTCCATCCTGCATCCTATTTTTCTCTTTTAAACCCTTCCCATTGACAGCTCTGGTCCCCTCCCCTCCGGCTTTGGAAATGAGGCTTCAGACTCAAGCACACCTGGGCCCATTGGTGCCTGCAACCCTCATGACCCTTCTTGGGTACATGGCACAGCCCACGGTGCTAGTAAGAGAAAGCCCAGCATGAAGGCCCGGAGGCAGGGCCGGTGGCTCATGGGCTGGCTGTGAGACACACGAGCGCGGAGGGACTCAAAACCTTTTTCCAGAAGAAACAAGTGCAAACATCTTGCCCACATTCAATGTCCCCGGAGTCTTTGAACACAAAATCCATGCGGCTTCACAGGAGAGCACGTCAACATTCCCTTTCTATGTGCTGACATGGCAGATAATGTCATTTCATCATACGTGTCATTCTTTTGGCCTTTCCGGGACCCTCTGCCCTCTCTCTGAAGAACTCTGGGGGCGCGTGTGTGCGTGTGTGTGTGTGTGTGTGTGTGTGTGTGGGCGGGGGGGGGGGAGGGGAGACCAAGGTGCTCATGTTAGTCCACAGTGCTGCCCAACCCTGTGGGCCAATTGTGTAATTCTCTGACCTGAGTAAACAATACAGGGAAGGGGACAGCCTGGTCCTCTTTGGTCAGCTGTC
The DNA here is from genome assembly GCF_036850995.1 of Saccopteryx leptura. Classification (NCBI taxonomy): domain Eukaryota; kingdom Metazoa; phylum Chordata; class Mammalia; order Chiroptera; family Emballonuridae; genus Saccopteryx; species Saccopteryx leptura. Next base: position 152,972,611 of record NC_089507.1, read on the forward strand.
CAGCCAGAAAGCTGATGGTGAATTACGCTGGGGAGGGCGGGGTGGCCAAGGGAAGCCGGGTGCTTGTTTGCTCCACTCACTGACACTGGTTGCTCTGCCAGCCCATTTTGTCCCCTGGTAAAATATATACAACCTAAAATTTACCATTTCAACTGTTTTTTAAGTATAAGGCAATGGCCTTCGTTACATTCTCATGCACTCATCACCACCAGACATCTCTGGAAAGTTTTCATCACCCACAACTCTGGTCACGTCGATCCCACTTTCTGACTCTATCAGTGTGACTATTCCAGGTGCCTCATATGAGTGGAATCACACTGTCCTTGTCCTTCTCTGTCTGGGTTCATGGAGGCTTAGTGTAATGTCTTCAAAGTTTGTCCATGTTGTTGTGTCTGTCAGAATTGCATTCCTTTTTGAGGCTAAATAATGTCCCATTGTATGTGTAGACCACGTTTTGTTTACCAACATGTGTTTACAACCCACTATCTGTCTGGTTCCATTCTAGGCACTTAGGCACGGGTCAGGGGACTAAAAAGATTAACATAGCTTTTTCGTTCAGGCAGGGAGGCTAGAGGAGATATTTTCTAAGGACTGGTATACCAGAGGTTTGGTAAGTGATTTCAAACATACAGAGTTTTCTAGGTGTCTATGACTCTCCCTTATAAATTGTTCCTTTTTTTTTTTTTTTTTTTTGTATTTATGCACTTGAGCAGGCAGAGAGAATGGTTAGTTAACTGTGATACATCCATTTTGTCTCTTTTCTAAATAGTTTCATTATTGGCTATCTTATACCATGTTGTTGATGTTTTACTATTATTACTAATTTTTTCTTATTGTTACTTAAATTTGTTTTTCTCCCTACTAGGTTCAGTGTCTTTGGGAATGAGACACAGTATAAAAAGTATTCCTCGTCTGTTAACAGTCTGTCAACTTGATTTCCTTTTGTTTGAAGTTATCAATAAATCTCACTCAGCCTTTCCTCCCTGCTCCTGCCCTCGTCCTGTCCACTTTGGAGCAGGGGGCTCAACACCTCTGGTCAGCAAAGGCACCAATTAGAACATAGCGTGACTTCTCCAGCTTTTTCTCATTCCTTTGTTGCTTATTATTCTTCCGACTGGTGCTATCTTGGATATCTTAGATTAGTAGAGACAAACTCTGGTGAGTGAGGGTTTGTGATATTTATTGATATTAAAGTAGTTTGTGTTGATTGATTTGTAATGAAAATAATCTTTCCAAGAGTCCCATTACTCACAGGACAGTGACCTATCGTGAGCATGGCATGTGGGCGAGTCCTCTTCCTGGGAACATTCCAGCAGCCATCACCTAACTGCTGGGGTCCCTGGTGCATGCCAGCCATTTTCCCTCTCTGTCTTTGCCCAGTGGCTCCCATGACCTAGACGTTTAAACAAATACGCCATGCGTTTTTCTGCTGCGGCACCTCCAAAGCTTTGCTGCACGCATTTGTTTAAATGTCTGCCTCTCCCCCTTGATCTGAGCTATTCCAGAACAGGGACGGGGGTACAACAATGAATAAGTCACAGCGTTTTTGTTCAAGCAGCTAACGATGACCTGGAAAGACAAATATATAAATGCTAACTCCAAAATGAAGGTGTGAGGGAAATGCTTTGGAAATAGAAATAATCAGTTGTGCAGAACGGGGGGTGGGGTTCAGTGCCATTGGGAGTCTCCAGTTAGAACTTGAAAAAATGGGGAAGATTCATAGATGGGGGGTGGGGAATGGGCACACCAGGCAGTGGGAACAGCATAATGGCCAGAAAGTGGAAAATGCATTCAGAAAATGCCACATTAACTGGTGAGGGGAAGGGAGTGACTCGGGAATGGAGGCAAGCCTTGGGTCCCCAGCCCAGACGGGGCTTGCCCAGGGGCAGTGAGGAACCATTGAGGGCAGTGGAGGAGGCTGGCTGCAGTCTCCGTGTGCTTTAGAGCAGTGGTCTCCAACCTTTTTTGGGCCACAGACTGGTTTAATGTCAGAAAATATTTTCACGGACTGGCCTTTAGGGTAGGACGGATAATGTATCACGTGACCAAGATAAGTGTCAAGAGTGAGTCTTAAAAGGATGGAACAGAGGGAATCTGGTCATTTTTTAAAAATAAAACATCGTTCAGACTTAAATATAAATAAAATGGAAATAATATAAGTTATTTATTCTTTCTCTGTGGACTGGTACCAAATGGCCCCCGGACCAGTACCGGTCTGCGGCCCGGGGGTTGGGGACCACTGCTTTAGAGGATCCTTCGACGACGTGGTATGCAGATGGCTTGAGGGTGGGCATCCCGAAGGCAGGGCGACCAAGGCTGAGGTGTGGGTGATGAGAGATGGTAAGGATGGGTGGAGATCAGGAGGAGAGCACGACCACGGGACTTTCCGAGTGGGAGTCTCGCCGCCCGTGGGTGTGTTAGCGGGAGGACAAAGGCAGGTGTGGCGGCATTTCTCCACCATCGGGCAGTTGCCACAAAGAAAGTCACTCTCTCAGCCCAGTGTTTATTGTTCTCTGTCACAATCTATTTTCTGTTACATAATGCATCAGGCTGACCCCCACCCCACAGATTGCCCCGGAGGTCTTTGTCAGCTCAGCCCTGGGCCTGGAATGGGGCAGCTGGACTGACAGGCCCCTGACCAGCCCCTCTTCAGTTCCCCAGGACAAGCAGGCTCAGCGAAGCCCCTGAGCTCTGGGTGGGGCTTCCACCTGCGTTTGGCAGACGAAGCACCCCTGTAAATCAAGGTATACCATCATGTGACAAAGCTGCAATTCCACACCCAGTTATTTGCCTCAGAACACTCCACTGTCCACTTCCTCGGCTTATTCACCTTACCTGCAGGAGAACACGAGTCTGGGAAAATAGAACGTGCTAGAGCAGGGGTCGAGAACCTAGGGCTTGCGAGCCAGATGTGGCTCTTTTGATGGCTGCATTTGGCTCGCAGACAAATCTTTAATAAAAAAAATAATAACGTTAAAAATATAAAACATTCTCATATATTACAATTCATTCATTTTCTACCACTCATGTTTATGGTTGCGGGTGGCTGGAGCCAATCACAGCTGCCCTCTGGGACAACTCCAAATTTTTATTGGATAATGTGTAACATACATGGGTTGTTATATGGCTCTCATGGAATTACATTTTAAAATATGTGGCATTAATAGCTCTCTCAGCCAAAAAGTTTCCCGACCCCTGTACTAGAAGAAAACTGCACAGTGTTGAAGAATACCACTCTGCCCCCAGAGGGAACATCCCCACCAGCCCCAATGCGGCCGGGGCCTCTCTGACCCCTTGTCTTTAAGGGCTGCTCCCAGAGTTCTGGACACTTCATAAGTGAAAACAGGCCTGAGTGGTACCTCGAGTCATGCCCAAGTCCAGCCTAGAGATGGGGCAGGTCCAGGGAATCAGGCCCTGGTCTCTAGTCTGGCCACAGCAGAACTCTCAAGAAGAGTGTGTGTGTGTGTGTGTGTGTGTGTGTGTGTGTGTGTGTGTGTGTGTGTGTGTTGGGGTGAGGAGGTGGAGGAGGTTGTATCTTGAATCGGTGCACATTTGGGCCCACCTAGTAGGGCCCTCTGCCTGGGATATGGACGCTCGGGTGGGCATGGTGCCCAGTGGTTAGAGGGGCAGCACCTCTCTGACCCACAGGTCCAGCGCCCAGGGAGGAGGAGCCTCCAGAGTAGGCTTCCATCCACAGACAGAGATGCCCCCAAGGAACTGAGGGGCGCAGACCTCTCAAAGTCAGGACAAGAGCCTGCTCCTGTCCATAAAAACCTAGACTCCTCCACCACCGCCCTGGAAGAGCTCCGTGTGCCCTGGAACCCATCCGTCACCTGTGCTTCCGCTCACAGAGTGCTCATGTGCACTGCCCTGCACGCAGCTCCTGGGCTCTGGGGTGTGGCAGGGAGGATAGCAGGGGACTCCCTCCTGCCTTTCTCCCCCAGCTGCCACCCACAGTGAAATAAGCGACAGCCCATAGGGGAAGGCAGCAGCCTGCCCGAGGTTCCCAACAGGCGATGCCTGGCGTTCCCATCACACAGGGAAAATAAGTGATTAGCCCAAGTTCAAAGAGCTAATGAGTGGCAAAGTAGATAATGTCATTCTGAGCCCCTCCTCCACTCCCCGGCTCTCAAGGAGTTGTGATGAGCCAACAAAATCGAGTAAAAGCACTTTGTAAACTCAAATGCACTGAGTGAGCCTCCTTCCTGTCAGGAACAGGAGAGAAATCAGAGGTGAAAGAGGCTGAAGGTGAGCTGAAGGCCGGACGGCCCCTCCCGGTGTGTGAGGCTTTGGCTCGGGGATGGGGCAGTGTCCTTTGCTTCCCCCCACATGCTTGTCTCCTGTTGTCGTCCTCTAATCTTTTGGCATGTATCAGAAATGTTTGTTTTGGAGGCTGAAGGACCAAACTTGTAACCAGTTGAGACGAGTCCACCTCTGGACAAAGGGCAGTGCGCTCAGACCCCTCAGCACAAGGAATTCGTCCTGTCACCTCTGTGTACCATCTATAAACCTAAAAGACTGCCCTGTCATCCTATCTGGCAAGTGGGGTTTTAGCAGTCCCTTCATTAAGCTCGGAGAACAAAGGCGGTTGGATGAGGGTCTCCGAAAGTCCAAACATGCTGTCACCCAGAGTGTGAGGCTGAGGCTGGCCCCAGGAGGGCCGGGCGCTGTTTACAGATGGGAGGAGATAAATGCAAGGGAAGGTCGAGGAGTCCTCTTTTCCACCTTCCCCCCAGCCTCATCTAGCCCCTTAGGGGGGTGGCGGGGGGTTCCTGACCACCCTGACTCTCCAGCTGGCCTGGGGCCTTTCTAAGCCCCTGACAGAGGAATGCAGGGCAGAGCCCAGGACCTCCGCCTTCACACCCTGCGAGAGAGGAGAGGGTGTGATTTGGGGGCAGGGAGCCCGCAGGAACCAAGAATTGGATTTCTTGGTGGCAGTGGGAAGCAGGAATTAAGCAACAAGATAACAGTTTGAGTCCCCCCTGTGAGCAGAAACATTCTGAGAAAGCTCTGGCTTATACTCCAATTGGCCAAACCTTCTCCCTCTGCATTAGAAATCCTTTCTATATCATCAGGGACAAGAAACTACCCAGAGACTGCTTGGGTAATGCCAGTGACGGGGAGCTCACTCCTCCAAGCGGCAGGGTCTGTTCCTCGGGAAAACAGCTTGTCAGAAAAATCTCCACAGGGCTGAGCTGTTGTCTTCCCCCTGTGACAACAGGTCTCAAATGTCTACCTTGGCCTTGTGCTCTGAAGTACTCCCAGAAGTTAGAGCGAAGCTTGCTGTGGGATAAATTATTATTTTCTCCAGCACCTCCAGAAACATTGCTAATGAGTATCATCATTAATGATAACACCTAGCCCTGGAAGAGTACTTCTTATTTGCAAAGTGCTTTGACACCCAGAAGGTTATTCGACTATCCGAACAGGCCTGTGAAATGAGCATAAATTAACCCCATTTTTTTTTTTTTTTTGCAGATGAGCAAACTAAGGCTTGGAGAGGTGACATCGCAGACACAGGCCAGCAGGAAGTGGGACCAGACCCCAAGTGCCCTTACTCTTAGTCCACGATGGTGCAACTCGAATGTAGCTCTCAGAATCTCCAGACGGTCACTGAGGGCTGCCTGTGTTTAGTGTTGAAAAAGAACTCTCAAGCCCGCAGGTGATGAGCAGGTGTTGTTACATGATTCCAGTTCAATCTCCAGAAAGGCCCCTGAATGGAAAAACTGGCTTTGAGAAGCAGGGCAGCCCCATGCCTGGGCACACACGGGTTGATTAAGGACTTAGCATAGACATGATAAAGGGCACTGAAGGACCAGGTGGCTGGGTAGGTGGTAGGAGAGCATATTCCTTTAGAGTTTGAGTCACAGGAAAACTCATTCCCTTCGCAGACCCCGTCCTCCGCAGAATTGACGACTAAGGTAGGGTAGCACATTGGGGATGCAATGATGTATGTCAGAGCAAGCCATGGGCGTTTTCTCCAGCATGGGGAGACACACACCACATGCACAACACACCTAACACACATGTAACACAATACATGTGACATGCAGCACACATGCCTGCACATAACACGATATACAACACATGCACACTGCTCAGAACTACTTCTCACTTCAAATCCCAACCTGTTTGCAGTCTTTTATACGATGACAGGTAATGGGCACAGTGGTCAGAGACTGGCATTTGGTCAGTTTCTCTGGGGTGGGAGGGCGTTCCAACCACAGAGCGCCTGAGCAAGGCACAGGCACGAGCAGCCTTGGTCCCTGAAGACACAGAGGACAGAAGGGGCTGGTCCAGGGCTTGACCCTGAGCCCCTGGCTTCCAGCCCAGGTCCCTTCAGAAAGGACAGAAGGAGCCTACCGTGCAGGGGTGAGTCCCCAATCTGGCCCGGATACCTGAGGACTTGGGCTGGAATGCCCACCACACCAGGAATTAAGCCCCTTCTCGAGAGAGATTGTAGGAGCTGGCCAAAACAGATTTGGAACATTAGGTTTGATATTACTTCTTCCGATAAAAAGGCGTTGGCTTAACCTTTCTGTCTTCTGCTTAATCACTTTCAGAGGCTCATTATATTTCAGGAAGTGAACTTTCAAACTCAAACCACATGCCGCCCTCAGAGGACGGAAGCCCCTGGCCCACCGCCACAGTGAAAGGCACACTGGTCCCCAAGCATGGACCCTTCCCTGTGGGGGGATGCTGCTGCGGCCTCCCCACTCCGAGGTTGCAGGACAGGGCAGGCAGCGTGGTGTCTGGGAGTCTGAGACGATGGGAATGGCGGACTCTCACAGACCTTGCTGTGCCCCTGGCACAATCCCAAGTACACGCATGCGTTAGCTCACTCAGTCTCACCAGGGGGTAGGTACCACCGTTAGTTCCAGGGAGCAAATCTAGGCACCAGAATGCAGAGAGTCCCATCTCAGATCACAAGCAGTCACGTGACAACACCAAAAGCCAGATTGCCTGGGTTGGCTGCCTGGCTCTCGTCCTGAGCTGCTGAGTGGCTTTGGGCCGGGCCTTAGCCTTGCTGAATCAGCCTCCTCATGTGTGGAATGAGCGCAGCCATCTCCCCTGGCCACTCGGAGCTGGTTGAAGATCGGGCACGCCGTGGGCCTAACACAGTACCAAGAACATAGCAAATGTCCATACATTTAAGAAGCCCCTGAGCCTTGGCCAGGCAGCTCAGGTGCCCTGGCCGGGCTGCCCAGTGGTTGGAGCATTGTCCCGATTTGCCAAGGTTGCGGGTCTGATCCCTGATCAGGGCAGGAATCAACCAGTAACAACAAACTATAGAAATGATCCCTGAAAGTATAGTCTTAGGAATCAACCAGTGAATACATGGGTAGGTGGAACAACAAATCAGTGTTTCTCTCTGTCTTGCTCTCTCTCTCCCTTTCTCTCTCTCTGAAATTAAAAAAAAAATTTTTTTTAAAGCCACTGAACAAATGAGGCCCAACTGAGATGCCACCCCTTAAACAAGACCCTGCTCCCTGCAGCTGCCCAACACCACTCTGCTGAGGGGTGGGCTGCATCAGGAAATCTTTGCATCCCTGCTGCACGGTTGCTACTTTGTGTAACAAACCCTTACATAGAGCCTCCTGTGTGCCTGGCATTGTTCTAAGTGCTTTGATAAATAAGAACTCTCTTTACCTTACCCTCATTCCCATTTTACAGAGGATAAAATGGAGGTGCAGATCGGGTAAGAACTTCCCCAGGGTCACACCGCTGGGCAACGGGAAAACCCGGGTTTGAATCCAGACAGCCTGGCTTCTGAGATCCATCCTTCACTGCCACAGTGCTGTTGCCATGGCACTGCCCACCTCCTCCCCAGTCTGTGAGCCCCCGGAGGCAGGCCTGCAATGATTGATGCCTATTCCCCAGCTTCTCACACACAGCCTGGCCCAGAATACTCAGAGAACATATCCTCAGCGAACAAACCGATGAATACAATCAGTTAACGGAGACTTTCACACTTGCTCGGTGTCCACATTTCACAGGCAGACAGAGACTCGGATCTGTTCCCTGTGTTCCCTGTTCCCTGTGTTCGGAGAAATTCTTCCTGGCTGGCCTGTCTCTCCCGCATGCAGTGGTCATATTCAAGGTCTCAGAATTTATTTCACCTCTTTCTCAGATTGTGCCTGTCATTTCCTTTCTCCAGGTAAAGGGAAGGGAAGTGGGTGGGTTATGGAAGTTGGCACAGAGGAAGTATTTGAGCTGGGCCTTAAAGAAAAGAAGGGAGGCCCCACCAGGTTAGCTCAGTCAGTTAGAGTGTTGTCCGCAATGACAAGGTTGCAGGTTTGATCCCCAGTCGGGGCCCATGTGGGAAGCAACCAGCGGATGCACGACTAAAATGGAACAAGTCAATGTTCTTTCTCTCCTCCCCCGCCTCTCTCTGTCTCTCTAAAATCAATCAATCGGAAAAGAAGAAGCAGGGACAATTTAGGTATAAGGAAGCTCATGTTAGATTTTGTTTTTTTCACGTGGAGTAAATGCTCAGTCTTGAAAGCAGGGTGGCATTTTTAAATACTTTTTTAATTCTCTGTGTCTAGCACAGACTATTTATTATATTCATTAAATCCAGTCTCTGTCATCTATCCACCAACAATCCATCCACCCACATACCATCCATCCATCATCCATCCATCATCCATTTATCGTTCATCCATCCATCATTCGTCCATCATCCATCCACCCACCCATCTGTCCATTCATCCTTCATCTATCCATTCATGGAATACTTACTGAGCACGTACATTACCCTACGGTATCTCAGAGGTACATTGATGCCACTAGATGGAGGCCCCAGAGACAAAGTGTTAGCCTGTAATCAATAAGCAAGCATGCGAGTTGCCTGATAGCCAGTTTGGAGGTCAGTGAATTCCTGGCCCCTGTACTATGTAAGCAAAGACAGTCCCCAGGCCATCATAAGAAAGGGTTCAGTTGTTCACAGGGAGTTGGAGCAGAGAGCCCATCCACAGCTTCCTTCAAGTGGAGAGAGTTGATCTGGTGATCTCAGAGTTGGGAAATTCTCAACATACGGAATCCTGAGATCTTGCATCTTTAGTCACTCAAGACCCCCCAAAACAACTCCGTCTTTGAGTAAGACTAGCTCGGCCCAGAAACGGCCCTTCCTTCTGTTTGGGCCTCAGAGCCCCCACAGCTGCTCCTTCCTGGCCAGAGGCTGTGGTCCCCGTCCCATGGCATGGACAGTGCGCGCCTGGCTCACCACACACACAGCCCCCTTGTTCCAGGAATGCAGGCAGCTGCTTGGAGCCACTGCTGGAAATGGCCTCCCAACAGATGTGCCTTTAATTTGTTTCCGGGTCAGCGGCCCCCATGCCCCAAGGAGGCTGTCTCCCAGGCTGGAGGCCCCAAAATAGCCCTGTGTGTGCATCCCTGGATGGGGTTATCCATCACTGCCCGGCCTCTGCCCCCGGATGCCTCACTCTGGTGCTGGCTCTAATCGGACCACTTGATGTGGAGACGGGGGAAGCCAGCTCTGTCCCCTCGGGTGATGGCCCTCAAAGAGCCAATTGTAACCACATGGAAGTGAGGCCTTCTTCCCTGGGCCCAGGGTCAGCTAAAGATCTCCTGAACAGAGATTCTGGGAAGGAAGCATGAGGGTTTTGCCAGGTCCCTACTGTCGAGCCCACGCTCCGAGGTTGCTGCCATGCATTACATTATCCAGAACGCAATTAATGAGCATCTACTACGTGCCCGGCCCTGTGCCGTACCCGTTAGAGGCATCCACACCAATTCTCCAGTTCTCAAGGAAATCCTGCAAAGCAGGCAGAGTATTTACATTGTGAAAATATTTACATTAGTTCAGTCTTCTCCCCCTGAAATAGTAAATGGGGAGCCACAGTAAGAACCAAGCTTGAAAATCAGGGGCTTTCCCGGAACAGCACGGCCACCCTGTCCAGCACAGGGACGCTTGTACACAGCACGCACTTACTAAATCGGAGTGTTTCCTCCATCAATCCTTGTCTAATGTGTGAATAACTGTCTAACTGGGTGGTTTCAAGGTTTAAATCAGATTAGTATGCAAAGAGCTCAGAATAGTGCTTGGTGCTCAGTTAACAAACAGTAAGTGCTCAATAAATAGGTAAATAGGAAACATGCAGTAAGAGGAGGGCATCTCAACAGCAGGGGTCTGTGTGCGGATGTGTAGTTTATGAGGCACTCCAGACCCCCACCATTCTGAAGCCAGTGTCCAGGTGGGAACCTTTGCCTTCCAGAGGCTCAGAAATGAGCAGGGACTTGCTCCACTGATCTGGACGGTGGCAGAACTCAGGCCCCACGTGTCACATGCAGGAAGGGGGCTGGTATAGGGGGAAGGTCAGCAGGTGTATTCCGATGATTGCGAGCGGCGCTATAATCATGGTGTCAGCACCTCTCACAGACACCTTCCTGTGGGCCCACAGCAGCACCCTCTTTGCCTGTCAATTTAACTCCAAACTCCTTTATAACTGAGAAGAGGGAGTTGCTAACCTCACTTCTTCTGTATTTCGGCTGCACTGCAGGTCCACGCAAACTCATTACTCCAAGTGCTCCCAACACCCCTGCGAGGTCAGGCCGACATCTCTTTCTCCCTTTCTCCACTTTCTGCCCATTGAACATCCCCTACTCCTTCCTGGAAGGCTCCCAGAACCTCACCCCCATCCAGTGGTGATTACCGTACTTCCCCATGTATAAGATGCACACTGGTGCGTCTTATATAGTGGTGATAGATTTTTTTACTTGCATTTCCCACTTTTTCACGCTTGTTGAGGAATTGTATGAATGTTATGATGAATAAAACTTGAGTTCAAAAACTTTATATAATACAGTACATTTTTTTCAAATTTTGGGCCCCAAAATTAAGGTGCGTCTTATACGTGGGATTGTCTTATACATGAGGGAATAAGGTACTCTCTACTCTGCTCTGATTCCAAATTACTTCCTACATAACTTGTATGGTATGTTAGGATCTGCCAACCGTGGCCTGAGGGCCATTGCAAATAAAGTTTTATTGGGACATAGCCATGCTCCGTCTTTATTCTCTGCGGCTCTTCCCATGTTACAATGGCTGAGTTGAACAGTTCCTTCCGGGACCGCAGAGCCCACAAAGCTAAAGGACTCACCATCTGTTCCTTTAGAAGAGTTTGCTGACTCCCCTCCTACTGTGATCAGTGGCCTGTCTCAGTGTCTGTTCTAGCTATGTGACGGGGGAGGGGTCAGACACACAGTCTGTTATCCTCAGTACCCCGGGGCTTACTCCTGGGCCCAGCAAAGACAGCGTTCCCTGAAGGATTGACAACTGGTGGCCAGGATGTGTGCGGACCACTGGCCGGTGGCTCCAGTTGTCCACTACAGTGTGGTGTGGACACAAGCTGCCTATGACTCTGACAGGCCTTGGGTGTTGTCTGAAGCAGCAGAAAAGACTGGTGGGGGCCCCTAGGAAGTCAGGGCCCAACAATGACTGGTGGAGGGCTCAGAGAAGAGCTAAGGGGGCTGGGACCCCCCGGTGAGGAGGGGCATTCACAGATCATCAGGATTGAGGAGAAAATTCCAGTGCCACCTTTGTTTGCCCTGCTGTGACAGGTGAGGCTCTTCCTTGCAGGAGCAGCACCGAGACTGAGGGGGTCACGTCCTACTGTGGGGAGCCGGGCTTGCGGCAGCTGGGGAAACAGCTGGTTGTTAGAAGCCCGGTGTCCTTCTTGGCCTGACCATAGCTGGACAGAGGGCAGATCTTTGTTCTGAGAGGGAGAGTGACCCTGGCAGGACAAATGACATGGGCCTGGGAACATAGTCTGATGTGGGCATCAGGCCAGCAGCAAATGCAATGCTGTCCCAGGTGGGAGGCTTTCCTCAGGGGACAGCACTGTGACTCTGCAGCAAAGCCCCAAATCCCCTCCGTGGCATTCTCAGCAAAGCACCATCCGGATTCTGCTTGCACACCTGCAGGGGCAGGGAGCTCACTTCTTCCTGAGGAGGCCAATCTTGTGCCCGAGTCCCCCGAGCCATGCAAGCTTCCCTGGTGACAGTCTGGAATCTTCTTTCCTAGAGCTTCCAGAGTTCTGTCTCACAGACACAGAACAAATGCATACACCATAGACGGCCCTTCAGTCCTGAGGGCGGGGGGACAGGCATATAGCACCTGCCCTTTGGGTGGTCCTTGTGGAAGAAGGTCTGGGGCTTGGGGAAAACAGAATCCACCCAAGACCATCTGAGAGGAGGCTGCTGGGAAGATGTGTTGGTTGCCACCTGAGGGGGAAGGGAGGGTGGAGAATGAGGAGGAAGCTGGTGCCCGAGACCTGAGAGCAGGAGGTGGGTGAGGGTCGAGGAGCAGGTGGAGGCGCAGGGGTGGGGAGTTTGGGCCACAGTGTTCCTTCCTCTGTCCCCCACAGAGCTGGACAACTAGGCGCAGGTAGGTCCCTCCAGGAGCAGGGGCTCTGAGCTGGGTGTGAAATGGGCGGGAAAGCTTCCTCAGCCTCAGCCACTCCCCAGCCCTGTGCCCTGGGGCAGATAACACTGCTCTTCTGAATCTCTTTTCTCATCCTTAACATGGGAGCCATAAAATACACTTTCTAATTTCTGCTGTGAGTGTAACATGCTCAGCTGCATGGAATGCGGTCAGCACAGTGACCAACATGCAGGAGAGGTTGCAGCCTTTAAAAATAGGTTTCCGTGGGCAGGAAAGTGAAGACGAGATAGCAGGTGTTTCTATGGCACCTGTGGGCTTGTCCTCACTCCGTAAGGAAAATGGGTGCCTGGCGGAGTCTGTGTTTAACCAAAGGCTGTTTTCCTCAATGGCTGGGGCACCGGCTTGGGTTCCGCCAGGGTCTGTTGGCTGCCACACTGACCCAGACCTGGGGGGCTTTCAGAGCATCATCCCACTTAATGTCATCCTCCCAGCAGCTTTCGGGCTTGATTTCCACTCCTCTTGCACGGGTGAGGAAACTGAGGCGCAGAGGGTCAGAGAGGCTGATTGACCCGTGCGAGGTCACACGGCTCTGGAGTGAGGGGACCAGGGACACTCATCCTGAGTTTCCACACCAGCCAGTAGGCATTGGGAGGAGGTGAGTTTGAGCTGAGTGATTTCTCCTCTTCCTGACTCCACCTTGGCGCTCTCCTGGGCGGGGGGCCACGTGCAGGTTCTGACGGCTGACTTCCTTATGCCAGCTGGACCCTGGCTCCCCCGGGCAGGCCTGCCCCGCTGGAAAGTGCAGTCAGCTGCAGCTAACCTAACCAAGGAGCTCCATCCAGCAGCTGAGCCTGCCCCTCCACAACGCGTCCCCCAGTCCTTTCCTGAGATCTGTGATCTTCCTGCTTGAAATCACCTTTAATTTCCCTCAGGAACGAACAAGCGTTTAGAGGTTTGGTTTCAATTACACCTAGAAAAAAAAGAGTTTGACACAAATTTCAAGCCAAATAAATTAGGAAACCACAGAGCTGGAAATACAAAGCGAGGGGTGGGAAGAGGCTGCCCTTGGCTGCCCGGGTAAATGCAGACCCTGTGGTCTGTGCCCCAGGACAGCCGTTCTGGGCTCACGTCTCACCAGGCCCCCAGAAGGCGTGGGCTCTGCTCCCACTGCTCTGCAGTGCCTGGCAGTCTTTGCCTTCCCTGCTTGGCCTTTCCTCCCCCAGGGAGCCTTCCTTGACTGCCCCACCCACCATGGATCCCTATACCTCTGATCTCCTCTAGCTTGATTCTGCAGGTGACTCCCTCAGTGCAGAGAAAGACTGCCACAATTATTTTTTCTCCTGGTGTTCTCACCTTTACCCACCAAATACTCACAAGTGAAAAACAGAGGAATCTTTCTTTCCACTCTTGGACACTGATTTCCTTTATGAAGCCCCACTCATTTCCTCCTTTTCTTCTGAGAAGTCCGACCAAGTTGCAACTGCTACAACACCTCCTGCAGGGAGTCTTCCTTGATTGCCCAGGGCAAGCAAAGGGTGCATGCTGGAGGGAGTCCAAGGCCCTTGCTTACCTGACTCTAAAACCTCTGGGTGGTCCTCTGCCCCACATCACCAGGGTCTGGCTGGAAATATAGGACATGAGACCCTCGAGGCTAACAGAAGCTCCACACACACAGGTGCGCAATTACCCCTGCCTATGAAAATGCAATCACCTGGGCAGAGACACAAGGACTGGTGCCTTGTCGCATCTGTCCTTTCTTACCTCCATCTGGAGAGTTCCCTTCCATCCTGGGGACCCCAAATTCCCTTTTATGAAATCCTCTCTCTGATGGATGAGGTCTGCCTGCCTCCTTCCCACCTAGCGCCCAGCACTGCCCTCTCTCTGTTTCTGGCTCTAGCCCTGTTTCGTCTCACGGTCAGAGGTGTGAGCACTGATCACCCTCTTCGTTCTACCATTCTGGAGTTCCCTCAATGGCAAGTGGATGTCCCTTCTCCAGGTGGTCCCTGGCAGAGCTTAGAATGGGTGCTTAGCAGAGACCTGGCGAATGTAAACACAAGCGCAGCTGAGCCTCTGGCGTTGCACTGGGCACTGTGAGTGTTGAGACAAAGATGTGGATAAAAGCAGGTGACCATGCACCCAGGGATCGCCGGGCCTGTACTGAGCGCTTGGTGTCAGTCCTCACAGCAACCCATTTTCAGCCCAAGATGCTGACAGAGAAGAGAAATCGGTGCCTACAGTCACAGGTGCCAGGAGAGGCAAAATCGAGTCTCAGCTGCAGGTTGCTTTTGCCTCCTAACCCAGCGTTCTGCCCCCTCATGGCCTGGGGCTGGCAGGAAGACCATGGCAGGCAGCCCCTAGAGGTCTGGGAGGGGCTCTGCAGACAGGCAGGTCCTCTGACACCAGGGGGGAAGTCCTGACTCCTTTCCCGATCAGGAAGCAGTGCCAGTGAGGGGTCAGGTGCCCGGTGACCGGGACCGCGGCCCGATCCTCCCTGAGCATGAAGGACAGGGACCACCGCCTCGGGCAAGCTCAGAAGCGTCCCGATATTTGAGCCTGACCAGGCGGTGGCGCAGTGGATAGAGCGTCAGACTGGGATGCGGAGGACCCAGGTTCAAGACCCCGAGGTCGCCAGCTTGAGCGCGGGCTCATCTGGTTTGAGCAAAAGCTCACCGGCTTGGAACCAAGGTCACTGGTTCGAGCAAGGGGTTACTCGGTCTGCTATAGTTTCACGGTCAAAGCACATATGAGAAAGCAATCAATGAACAACTAAAGTGTCTCAATGCTCAGCGTCCCGAGATTTGAAAGTTGGAGAGCAAACTCAGACTGTCCCACGTTATCTGATTTTTCCAGCATCCAAATCCCTGCGCTTCCCGCTCGGTGGTCATGAAACAAACGCCGGTATACTGTTCCAGTGATGTCAGCGCCTGACCTCAGAATCAGAAACAGATACATGAAAGGGTCCACATGGGTTCAATGAACTCGGGAAATTACACTCTGAGGGAAGACCCACCGACGGGGCCATGAGAATTCCAGGGGTCATACCATGCATGTGGCCTTTAGCATCAGGAACATCCCTGTCTGCACCCCCCACTCTCACCCAGGGTAGTGGATGCCCAGGGCTTTGAAATCATGTCAGAAACTGCTTGGTATCCCAGAGGATGTAATTAAAAGCCAAAACAGGCCATCCAGTGTACGGAGTGTCCCCACATCTATCCCTTTAGCTGTATCCAGAGCACCCCTGTGTACTAGGTGGGCAAGGATGGTCACTCCCCTTTCCAGGCGGACAACATCCAGAGAGACAAAACGCCTCTCCTAAAGTCATAGCACCAATTCAAGTCCACAATCACTATTGTCGCTGACTCAGCACCAGGCGTAAAGACACTCTCTGCATACTTACTTGGTTTGATTCCATTTTCATAACAATCTCAAGAGGCAGAGATTAATATCCTCATTTTATAAGTGGGGAAACTGAGGCTCAGAGAGCTGAAGTGATCTGGCCAAAGCCACACAGTGGGTCAGTGCAGATCTGGACTCATACTGCATGTCACCTGACTGTGTGAGATGGTGGAACCTGGCAGAAAGGGCACTGTTGTCGCTGACCTGCGCTTCATCGCCCAGGGTGACAGGCCGGCCTTGGATGGTAAGAGTCAGGAAGTGAGGCTGAGTGCCCGGAGCAGGCCTGGAGGGCTTCCTGAAGGCCCCTGGCTGGCCTGCCTGGAAAGGCTGGGAAGCTCAGGTCAGAAGATCCCTCCTCTCCTCGCCTCCCCCAAGACTCTGAGCAATGTTCAGTGATGACGTGTGGCACTGGTCCTCCGCCGCCCCCAGGGTGAGGTTGGCCCCTGTGCCTTTCCAAGCCTGCGTGGGCTCTGGCCAGGGCTCATGTCCTCTGGGATGAATGGGACCCACAGTGAGCGAGCAGACTCTGCGCTGGAGCCCAGGGAGCAGCTGAGCGTGCATAACTGTCTCATTGTGTCGGCACCCGTCACAGACACCCACGGGGTCGCATGCAAATGAGCCAGCTCGTGGGTGGCTCCTGCCAGCCCTGAATCAGCCCCAGAGAGGAGCCCATGAGAGCACAGCCTCTCTCTGCAGGATTGCTATGAGCCAGACCCAGAGAGAAGGTGGCCTGAGCCTATGACCCCCATGGAGACAAGTTCGCAATCTACAGGAAGCGCAGGGTGTGCACCTTCAAACCTTTGCTGGGACAAAAACCCTGCCTAACAAAACCCTGTGTTGCACTCGGGCACCCAGGACCACTCATAAAGGCAGGAAAAGTGTGGGCTACTCAGGCCAAGTACCCCCTTGACATGAACAGCTCCCAAAACCTTTATGGAGTATGGAAATCATTACAGAATTGCCTTAGCGTTTGAGTAGACCCATCAGTCTATTCTCTTCCTTGATTCTCACAGCCACTTCTTGGGGTAAGCAAGGGAGAAACACACTCCCTCTGAAAACATCTTTTCTGCGGTTCGGCCAGGACAGGCGACTTAAACCAGGAATGCCTGCTGGGCAGTAGAGCTGCCACTAGGAACAAATGCCTCTTGGCTTTCTGTCAGAAGTCTTCCTTTCATGGACTCTGCATTGGACGTGGCCTGGCGTTAATCTTCCTCACTTTACAGCTGTTCTCGAAGGTCATGGTAACTTGCCCGACTCGAGCACTGGGACCTCTCAACCCAGCTGGACGTGTCCCAAAGCCTTTTCCTGCCCCGGACAAAGAACTGGAAGACTTTAGTGAGTAAATCACTTCGAGCAGGAGAGAATGTCTCAAGTTGGTTGTACAGGGAGAATGGAGTGCATAGACACCGAGAATACACTTGTTGCCTTCGTGGGGGCGGTAGGGGCCGGGAGGAGGCGTGAAGATAATCCTGGCCAACGGAGTTGGTACCCTGGAGGCGTGGCTCACCTAGGTTGTCCCCTTCTGGGGACAGGCATCTTAGTTACAAGAGACCCGTACAGGGAGGGTACTTGGCTTAGATATTTGCCTGGAACCTCTCCACTGAGTTTTTTGTTTTTTAATTCAGATCCCCAAAAGGATGGCCAAGATGTTGAGACTGCCTTAGCCCATGCTGTTCAAGGGGAGCTCTACGCAGCGGGCAGTCCATCTGCACACTGTGAACTGCTGAGACTTCTCAACCAATGGAGGCAGTGCCAAGGCACGCTGGGGGCCATTGGTGACTGTTTTACCTCCCCGGAGTCCTTAGCCTCTCCCGCAGGGCTGGGCATGCCGTGTGCCCCTCAGCCATGGTTGAAATGGCCACCCTTACTCTCCACTTCCTCTGATTTGGCTGGGAAGTAGACCTTGTCCTCTGAATTCCTTCTGTCCTCATCTGAACATGGGGCAGATGTGAAGAGCCTGGCAGGAGTCTGTGATCTGGGTGAAAACATCTGCTCCCGGCACAAACTAAACATATCAGCAGGAGCCAAGAACGTCCCATGGCGCTTGCTACCGTTTGACTTCTTTTATTAATAACTTGGGAGGACTGCAGGCAAGGACTTCTGGCAGGAATGAAAGGAAATGATCCTGGGAAAAAAAAAAAAGAAAGAAAAAAATCAAACCCATAAATAAGTTAAAGTCACCAGCGGAGGGCGTTTGATCTTTTTTTTTTTTTTTTTTTAAATGAAATATGGGCACTTTCCTTCAGAACCCTGCAGGTGGAGGGAGAAGCCACAGGAGCTGTGTTCTTAGGGATTAATGAGGGGGGCGGGGAGCAGGCATGTCACTCTCAAACCCCAGCCTCTGCTCATGGGTCTTCCAGGAGCCAGGAAATGTAGCTCAGCCGTGAGAGAGACAAGGGCGTGAAGTCAGAGAGAAAGCATGGATGCTGGGACCAGGCGGCGCTGCATTTCAAACTGGTTGTGTGCCATTAGGCAAGCCCCGTGCCCAAGTTTTATGTTGCTCTTGTGTCACCTCGGAGAAATACCACCTACAGTATCTCACAGAATATGTGTGGAAACTGGATCTGATGATGGGAATGTATTAGTTGGGCTTGGTTGTCATTGACTGCCTCAGTAGAAGAAACTCAAAAGGTCAGTGGTGGAGTATGACACAAATGTCCCTCTCTGAGGCCAGTGCAGGTTCGTGGGACTCCCTTCTATGCTGTGACTCAGATAGGAGGACCCATGTCCCGACAGCCTGGGGCTCTGCTGGCTCATACCTGCCCTCTCAGCCTAATGATCACTGGGCCCTCTCCTTCTCTCTCAGAGGTGTTCCGGAGTAGATGGTAAATTATATGGTTACTCCAGACTCAGGAAGTCAGGTGCCCCCATTGCCTGATGCCACCTTCTCTGCATGTGGCATCCAAGGTCATCCCAGAACAACAGCCCTTAATGCCTCAGCCCAAGCCCTGGCTGGTTGGCTCAGTGGTAGAGCGTCAGCCCGGTGTGTGGAAGTCCCAAGTCTCCTGCATCAGGGCACACAGGAGAAGTGCCCATCTGCTTCTCCACCTCTCTCCGTTCTCTCTCTCTCCCTCTTCCTCTCCCTCCGCCGTGGCTCAAATGGTTCACGCAAGTTGGCCCTGGGCACTGAGGAGGGCTCTATGGCCTCACCTTAGGTGCTAAAATAGCTCGGTTGCTGAGCAACAGAGCTGCGGCCCCAGATGGGCAGAGCATTGCCCAGTAGGGGGCTTACCGGGTGGATCCAAGTTGGGGTGCATATGGGAGTTTGCCTTTCTGACTCCCCACCTCTCACTTAATACAAATAAATAAGTAAATAAATAAATACCTCAGTCCAGAAGTGACTTGTCCCATTCTGTCACCATTCTGTTGGCCAGACTGGTCTCAGGGCCTTGTCCACCAGTGTTGCTGTCTCCCCAATTGCCCAGGAGGGCACAGTGAACCAGATATGGGTGTGCTGGTTTGAGTGAGGGTCTCAAGAAATGGTTTCCCCCTGCTCTTCTTCTGGAGGCTCGTGGAATGTGGGGAGAAAAATGTGGTAATAGGGACATGTCAGACCACATAATACCAGATGTTTTATCAATACACATTTTTATGGTGAAAGGGAATACAGCCCTTTACTGTTTCCAAAAGGCTTTCACCTGTGTGATCTGACTTGCTCTTCCCAAGAGCTGCGTGGGGCAGGTGTTAGGGTTTTCATTTGCAAGCCAGAAGACGGAGCTTCAGGGAGACACACACATAGAAGATGGAGCTTCAGGGAGACATGATGAAGCCAAAACTTGAACTCTGTCCTTCTGCCCTGCTATTTAGCTCACTCTCACAGATCTGCAAGTGCATAGGCGATGCTCACGGGTGCCTTCTCAGTGAGCCCAGAGTGGGTTTCCTGCAGGACGGAGTGTGGGCAGTGAGGCCAGACCTGGGGATGAGGCTGGCCATCCAGGATCACAAAGTAATAGGCATGGAACAAAGCTTGGTAAGTACCCTGCCCAACTGGTAAGCCTGAATGTCTGATGACAGACCCACTAGCCACCTAAATACCCCACCCACACCCCACGGCTATATAAGAAAGAAATGAGCCTCTTGTTCCTAAAGCCACTAAATTCCTGGTAACTATTTATTGTAGAAGCTTAGATGATTCTAGCAAACAATAGCCTTGAAGGTCAGATAAGCCTTCCAGAGCAAGAGATGGAAATAAGTAATTTGAGTGGAAAGAAACTAGATGCATAGACATGTAGCCAGAGAGTCATCCATCCATTCATTCTTCCAACAACTCCTGACTGAGCATGTGCATGAGCTCTTAGACACCATGCTGTACACTGGGCACACCAAGATGAGTGATATGGTTTCTGCCAGTCTAGTTGGGCATGTCACCAGTCAGGATACAAGTACTTACAAGGAAAGGCACAAATCCAGCATGAATGGAAAGAAAGAGAATTTATTTCCTGAAGAAGGTGATACTGGAGTTGAGACTTGCAGGGTATGGTGGGGGGAGTACAGTTCTAGGTTGGCCAGGGCAAGGCTTGGGTTTAGAGATAATGAGACATGATGCCACCCAGGAAGACACAAATGAACCAGACTCTGTAGTACTTTGACTGCAAAGAGTTTGAACTTGATCCTGAGGACAACGGGAGCCACTGAAGAACTTGGAGCAGGAAGGTGACAGGGTAGATGTTTTAAAAATCTCATGGCAGCTGTGTGATGAGTGGGGTGGGGGTTGGACCCAAATCCACATTCCTCTGGGCCCACTCCCAGCACAATAGACCTGCTTGCCACCATCCCTCACCTCCAGCCTCACCCCGGCCACCCATTCTTGGAGACCAGTGTGGACAA
Organism: Saccopteryx leptura; assembly: GCF_036850995.1. Lineage (NCBI taxonomy): Eukaryota > Metazoa > Chordata > Mammalia > Chiroptera > Emballonuridae > Saccopteryx > Saccopteryx leptura. Next base: position 152,993,240 of record NC_089507.1, read on the forward strand.
TCCTTTGGAGCACACATGGGGTCACGTCTTCCCTGCTTCAAGTCTTCTGTAGCTTCCCATTGCCCTTCACATGGCTTGGCTACGGGGTCACCTGCATATGCATACCTTAGCTCTTGCTACTTCTCACCTTGCCCTCTGCATGCCAACAGATTTACTGTTTCTTCAAATAGCATGTTCTCCCTTTCCATAGGGCCCGCACACACATGATTTTCTCCCCAATGCCATCCCTCCCAAATCCATTCCTCCTGTAAACCTGAGCTTTGGTGTCATGTCCATTGGGACATCTTCCCTGGGCCATAGGTCTAGCTGAGGTGCTCCTTCTCCACGTTTCCCCTGCAGCGTGCACCTTGCTTTATGGCCCTTGCCAAGTCACCAGATCATAGCAGTTTGAAGATGCAACAATAAAAGTAGGGTTCTCTTGGTGGCTTCGCTGTCCCTGGTGCCTGGTGCAGTTTGTGGCACATTTGCACAAGTATTTGTTGAATGCATGACTAAAGACATGAGAGCCCCTCATGGTCACTCACATATGGGAAGCAGAGGTCTTGGACAAAGGACCATGGTCCTGAAGAATGCAGTCAGTGTTCCTCAGCTCTCCTGATCACTCCCATCAGGTGTGGCCAAGGACCCCTGGCTTCCAGGGATGTGTCCTGGGTGGGGGGACCATAATGTCACAATGCCTGCGGCACGCCTCCATCCCAGTAAGATCGTTGCTTCCGAAGCCCACTATCATTGTGGTGTTTGCTGTTTAGTAGTCTATCATCTCTAGTTTCTTTCTCTCACTGGACTGAACTTTCCTCAAGGGCAAGGACTTGAGCCCGTTAGATTGCTATCCCAGCTAAGTATGGTGCATAGCAGACCCTTTGAAAGAGCTTACTGAATTCATCTGAACTTAGCTCTGATTCAGACCCTACTCTCAAAGAGTTCACAGGAAGTATCAGGTGGCACGTATGGACATAAATAACTTTTTCAAGGATTGGCATGGGGGTGGCCAATCCTTGTATTTAATGTACAACAATGTACTTAAAGGGTTGTAACTGTGATGTGAAGGTCATTGATTCTGATTTGGGGGAGTCCAGAGGGTACCCTCCTGTTTCAGTGCAGTGTGTTTAGCATCAGGGAGAGAGAGATTCATCACAGGGGGCTTACTCCCTAACAAGCCACACCAAATCCTTGTGGCTTGAGGTTTACAGAGTTACTTCCTACTTCTATCACAGTGCAGTGACGGCTGGCAGAGATCCACACAGCCATTCAGAGACCCAGGCTCCTACAGTTGAGGACAACGTTTCCAAACCTTGGCATACTGATACTTTGGAACCTGTAATTCTTTGTGATGGGGGGCTGTCCTGTGCTTTGTAGGACATTTAACAGCATCTTTGGCCTCTACCTGCTAGTTACCAATTACACACACACACACACACACACACACACACACACACACACACACACACAGCCTAGTTATATGAGTGTCCCTTGGGTGGTAAAATCATCTCTACTTGAAAACACTGATCTAGGGACTCTGCCATCTGCTAGACTCTGGAGTGCTCCACCCGGTTCCCCCGTCTACACAGGAGACAAGGGAAGGACAAGAGTGCGAGGGAGGGTTGCATAAAAGGTTTCAGGGGACTCGGATTGGAGGGACTGGATAGCGTGGCTCCTCACGTTCTATTCGACAGACTTAGTCACATGACCACAGCTCATCGCAAGGAAAGCTGGGAAGATGCAGGTAGCTGCATGCCGAGGGGATAGAGATAAGTGATCTGGGGAACTGCTGGCCAATTTCTTCCATGGGTTCTTAGAACCTATGTATTTTATTTTTATTCTTATAGGTAAAAGAATGCAATTATTTTTCTCCAGATCACCAGTCAGGGCTCACTGTAGTCCTCAGTCCATCAACCAAACCTCCGAGGAGGTCTTGGGCTCATCTGGAAAGTCATGAAAACAATTCCCTCCTACATCAATCACTCCATCCTCCCATCTCCGGTGATTGGCGTGAACCTACCGACACCAGGAACGCCTGACTCATGCAGCCATGGCCCTGATTGGGTGTGTAGTGTGGGACCATGACAGGGCTGGGAGGGCTGCAGGGCCGAAGGACCTCAGTCCCTGCCCTGGAGGAGGGTGGGTCCCAGCTGCTGCAGAAGTTTTTCTCACATAGCAACTATAGCAAGGAAGAGATTCGTACAAATGCCAAAAGCGGCCCCGCAAGGGCCACAGGTGTAAGAATCTACATGGAGGTGGGGGAGCCCGGTGGGATCCCCGGTGGGAGAGAAGGCACGCATGCAGCCGTGGTCCTGGGTGGGCCTGGTGCACATGGGAAGCCCTGAGGGGTGGTCGGACCGGAACAGAGAGCACCTGGGAGAGAATGAGAAAGAAAGACCAGGGTCGTGCGGGCAACTTGGGGTCACAATGGCACAGCAACACGAACCCTCTCCTTGCCCTTTACCAGCAGAGAGGGGGGCTTTGGTCCACTGGATGAACTCAACTCACACTAACCAAGAAGACTTTTTCTTGACTCCGCTGTAGGAAAATGGCTGTTTGAACCCCAGGCGGAGGCCCTTTCTCCAGTGGGCGTGCAAACCCCTGGAACCTCTCCACCACAAACGTTTCATGTGGTGTAGCTGAGAATTAATTAGAAAAGAAAAAAAAAATCTCTCAAGTCAAAACACATATCTCACAACCTATTAGCATTAAGATTAGCATTAAAGAAAGTTGGAAACTATAACATTTTAAGCACAATTTATAAGTCTAATTTCCTGCGTGTCACTCTCAGATAATAAATGCTTTTCCTTCAAGTTGAAAAGTCTTGGTGGAAAGTGTGTGTGGGGGGGCGGCGGGGGTGAGAGGGAGGTGGGCAAAAGAAAGAAAAAGTTAATTTAAGGCCTATTAGTTTATTTTTAGTCGCCCAAGATCTGAGGGGCTGAGAACATTTCCCTTTTTCTGATAGAACACGCCTTCCTGTGTAGCAAGGAAGTCCCCTGACCTCGCGCCTCCTCAAGGTGCTACTGATTTTTGACAGGATTCCTCAGGCAAGGGCTTTGAAAGCGGCTGAGCGGGCCTGCCAGGGGAAGGCTGTCAGGGGTCCTGGAGGGACGAGGTTAATTGCTCCGAGCCCTGGAGAATGGAGCTGCGGGGCAGGGGATGCTGGTGACCGGGAGGCCTGCTTCCTGTATTGCTCTGGAAGAAGTTTGTCGCCCACAGCTTCCATAATAAGACATTCCTGCTAATTTACCAGGAGCTGAAAGGGATTTCTGTTTTTAGCTTTGGGTCTGTGGCAACTGTTTTGTTTTAAATGAAAATGAAACGGGGACATGGAGCTGGGGGGAGGGGTGGGGGGAGGGGGAGGCAGAGCCCGTAATTGAAGTGCATTACTGGTAATTACCTCGTTCTCTCGTTCACTCATCATGTTGACAGAGAAATCTATTACCCACAGCTCCTTTCCCACAAATTGCCCTTCCCCGAGGACTTGGGGGGGGGGGGCGAGGGTGTCGGAGGAAAGCACCCGGCTTTGTCCAGAAAGTGGGGCTCCAGCCATCGTCAGAACGTGGCTCCAGCTGTCTCTCAGTTGGAGGGTGGGAAACACGTGGGGACCCTGAACCAGAGGAGGAGAGAGGCAACTGGGAAGAAGGGCCTTATTCCAACCGGTCCTCACCATGAAATCCATTTGGAAGATTGTGTGATGGTTGGGGACACAGCCTTGTCTCTATCTCACACAAGAAGAGAGGAAGTTGGAAGGAGAACCATTAACTGAAGGACCCACCCTGTTTTGAAAGCCCTTCGATGTTTGTGCCATGAACCAGAAAGAGAGCGTTGGCCGTGCCTTCCCCATTGCCCAGCCATTTGCCTGAGCTCTCCAGTCTGCCTTCCTCGTCTTGCGTGTGGCTTTGCTCCTCCTCTGTCCCCTTCCTCACCCTCCTTCTTCACCTCCGGCCTTCGGACCTGCTTTTTCCTCTTGTCTCTGAGCTCCACGTGGCTTCACCTCCCGACAGCCAGCTTCCCTCCAACTCTGCCCTGACCACACGCAGGGCCGGAAGAGTTTGAAACAGTGTCAGTGGCTCGCACGGGCACGCCCCTCTGTCCTTCTGAATCGTTTTAGATGGAGGTCTCTAGCATGGGCCAGGGCTTTAGAAAACTACCCAGCAGTCAGAGGAGAAACGGAGTAGGGTGAGGACTTCAGGCCTGTCTGCCTTCTGCCCCCTTCAGCCTTCAGCACCAACGCCTTCGAGACCATCTATCGAGTCTCTGTTGCAAATGAGGATTCAAAGACAGAGCAAGGCACTAGCTCTGCCCCAAGCCGTTGGCATGGGGGTGGGGGAGGAACAGCGGGCACTTCCTTACACTTGAGCCTAAGGTAGAATGTCACCAAGGCTAAGGGGCTGTCTCTGCTCAATGTTTCATCCAACAAACAACAATCCAACATCCACAATAACTTAAAAACAACAGAAATCTTGACTTCTGAAGAAAATAGTAAAGGAAGAATGCATTCATAACACATGGCAAAGCTCCCAAAAATCCTTTTTTTCTTTTGTTAAATGAAGTGAGTTCAATCTCTTCCTAAAACCCATTCCCCTCGCTTCAGTCAGTAACTCCTGGCTTGGTCCAGGGTAAATCCCGCTGGCAGCCTTGGCTTCTCCAAGTTTGCAGCCTGTCACCCCTCCGTGTCTCCCTCTGCACAGTGCTGCGGGGGGGGGGGGGCAGCCTGTCGCCCCTCCGTGTCTCCCTCTGTACAGTGCTGCGGGGGGGGGGGGCAGCCTGTCGCCCCTCCGTGTCTCCCTCTGTACAGTGCTGCGGGGGGGGGGGCAGCCTGTCGCCCCTCCGTGTCTCCCTCTGTACAGTGCTGCAGGGGCAGGGGGGGCAGCCTGTCGCCCCTCCGTGTCTCCCTCTGCACAGTGCTGCGGGGGGGGGGGGCAGCCTGTCGCCCCTCCGTGTCTCCCTCTGCACAGTGCTGCGGGAGGGGGGGCAGCCTGTCGCCCCTCCGTGTCTCCCTCTGCACAGTGCTGCCGGGGCAGGGGGGGCAGCCTGTCGCCCCTCCGTGTCTCCCTCTGCACAGTGCTGCGGGGGGGGGCAGCCTGTCGCCCCTCCGTGTCTCCCTCTGCACAGTGCTGCGGGGGGGGGCAGCCTGTCGCCCCTCCGTGTCTCCCTCTGCACAGTGCCTGGGCAGGGGCTGCCCATCGGGGCAGGGGGGAGATCCTGACTTTGAGGCATTTTCCCTTCTGAGAGGTAGCTGCTGTGGGTTTGGCACCCCCAGGGAGTCTGCAATTGCAAGTCTCCAACACAAGTCCAGCTCTGCTCTGAGCAGGGCTGAGACTGCACCTTTCTGGGAGGGTGTGAAGAAAAGACATGAAAGCCACAGACTCCCTGCCCCAGATATCTCGGGGGACAGCCCTGCTGTCCTCCTCCTTCTGCCCTCAGTTCCTAGCCTAAGCCCTGGCACAGAGAAGAAGCAAAATGGGGGTGGAGAAGTGTCTGAGAATTGCTTTCCAGAAAGATAGAAAAGGGTTAGGATATTAAGATCTATATATAAGCATCTATGGTTAGATCCTGTGTAAATATCACAGGAGGGGACCGGCAGGGGGGTGGGCTGCTCAGCATCTTGGGGCCTTCTCCTTGGGCATCCTACTGGTCTAGGGTGTTTCCTCACTCATGTCTCAGGGGACCCATATGTCCTCAGAGAGAAGGGTCTTAGGGAGTTCTGGATGCCCTGTACAGGGAAGTGACTTCTCTTGGGTCCCTTTCTTTCAGATCCGATAAAGCCAGTTACTCAGGTAGAGTCATGGACTGTCCATCTGTCCTCAGCTTGCTTGGCTAAAGTCCACTTGAGAAGCAGGTTTTCCCTTCCAACTGAAATTATGTGACTTGCTTAGAGCCATGTTAAAACAATATTTAAAAGAATCAAAGCCAGAGCCACCACTTGCCAAGCACCTGCTGCGGCCAGGCGCCATGCTGGCTGTGCACACAGGCTTTCCTTCTATCGGTGGCATTTCCCTCAATAAGGTGGGTATTGTCAGTATTATTAACCCTGTTTTTTTTCTGTTGTTTTCTTTTTTATTTTATTTATTTTTTTTTGAGAGATGAGAGAGAGAGAAAAAGAGAAAGAGAGGGAGAGTTAGAAAGATGAGGGAGAAGTGGAAAGCATCTACTCACAGTAGTTGCTTCCTGTATGTGCCTTGACCAGGCCAGCCCAGGGAATCGAACCGGTGACCTCAGCATTCAAGGTCAAAGCTTTATCCACTGTTTCAACATAGGTCAGGCAACCCTGTTTTAAAGATAAGGAAACTTGGGCTCAGAGAGGTTAAACACAATTACCCAAGGCCACACAGCTACTAAGTTACAGAACCAGATTTTGAATTCAGTTCTTTCTGACTCTCAAACCTACACTCTTTTGACCTGCTCTGCTGTCCCTCAGAGCTGAGTGATAGTCATTTTTCCAAAGAAGAAGGAGGGGGAGTCAGTTGATTGCTGGACCCCTTCTTAGGTGGTGGGTGTTTCCTCTGATGTGGGGTATCTTTTTTTTTTTTTTTTTTTTTTCTGAAGTGAGAAGTGGGGAGGCAGAGAGACAGACTCCCACATGTACCCAACCGGGACTCACCCAGCATGCCCACCAGGGGGCGATGCTCTGCCCATCTGGCTGTTGCTCCATTGCAACCAGAGCCATTCTAGCGCCTGAGGTGGAAGCCATGGAGCCATCCTCAGTGCCTGGGCCAACTTTGCTCCAATGGAGCCTTGGCTGCTGAAGGCGAAGAGAGAGACAGAGAGGAAGGAGAGGTGGAGAAGCAAATAGGCGCTTCTTCTGTGTGCCGTGACCAGGAATAGAACCCAGAACTTCCACATGCTGGGCCAATGCTCTACCACTGAGCCAACTGGCCAAGGTGTCGTGGTGCATCTTTGCATGAGGACATCCAACAGCTACTATGCAGGAGCAGGTCCGATAGCCACTTCAAATCCTTGAGTTAGAAGGCTGACAGTGGCCATTACAGGGAGGAAGGATTCCCCAGGAAGTCACTCCACACCAGACTGACGCTTCACCAGTCTCCAGACTGTGTTGAAACTGTCGGCTCCGGTTTTTATCTCAACCAGTCACTGTGAACATTTTAAAGGCAGCAAACCCGCCTGGGTCAAGGGAACGCGGTGCACCTCCTCGGGGAGCAGAGTTCTTGGCTGGGTGCTGGGCTGGAGCAGCTGAGCATTGAGATAGAGACCCGACGTGGTCCCGCCCTTAGGGGACCGCGGCTGGGAGGGACTGACCTGCGGTTCACCTTGGAAAGTACAATCAGAGGGCCCAGGCGGGGCGTGACAGCAGGGGATTCCCAGCAGGCCCAGCCAGTGGTGAGGAGAGCAGGGTGACACGCTTCTGGAGAGTCAGTGGAGGATCCAGTGACATCCTCGGTCCCAGAACAAGTATGGGAGGGAATTCACAGCTACTGTGGAGTATTTTGTTTGGTAAAAACTGAAGTGATAAAGAAAAAAAGGTGGACTTGAGGTTTTGTTTTGCATTTTGTTTGCATTTAAAAAACAACACAGAACAAAACAAAAAAACCCACCCTAGACGAGCCCCCATCTTTCTTCACCATCCCAGGAGAAGGCGGCTGGCCGGGGAAGAGCCGTGGTCACTGGTCTCCCAGAGAGGATCTGCCCAGATCCCCAGTTCTCTTCGGCTGCGTGGCGTGTGCAAACGTCAGGATGAAGGAGGGAGGAAAGGGGCAGAGGCCGAGGAAACCTTTCCTTCACTTCCACGCCTTCTTTCAAAAGCACCGATTAAAACTGTGCCAGCCTAGGTGTTCGCTGCGCCGCCCCCGATGGGCGCCCGCCCTGGGCTAGCACTGTGCCACGGGCCTTACAGACATGACCCAAGTTAGAGCTTCAGACAGTGCGGTGAGGGGGGGGGGGTAGATAATACGACCCCCATTCACCCAGGGGTGAGCAGGAGACCAGGCAGACTGGAAACGTGTGTGATTTCCATGTCAAAGCCCTTTCCTTGACATCCTGAGAGGGCCTCCTGATTCTGAAGGTCCCAGAGTGCTGCCTCCTCCCTTCTCTCTGAGTCCCTCTGCCTCCTCTCAGTGCTGTCCAGAGATGCTATCGCTGCAGCTGGAGGGCCTGTCACTCCAGGCACCTGCAACATCTGGAAATGGGAAGCATGGGGCCTGGGGCGGCCCTAAAGGTTCCAACCTTGCTGGGCTCCAGGGGCCTGGGATGGAGGTTGATGTGGTCCGGGTTGAACTCTCTAAGTAACTGACCAACCCGCTACCCCCAGACACAAATTTCATCCCTTCCTCGGCTGCACAAGGAACTGGCTTCCCTGAAGGAGGACTGGCTGTGATGGGGCTTCGGACATGGCAGCCTCGGGGTTGACACCCACCTTTGTTCCAAGTCCACGTGTCCACAGACAGTCGTAGCTGGGAGAGAACAGAAAAGACACCCAGAAAGGGCACAGTATTGATGGGGAAATTTGGACTCAGAGCGGGGAAGACACTTGTCCAGAGCCACACAGAGAGGGCCCAGGCTCCCTGCTCCGGCTCCCGTCTGTCCTCACTGCACTGTTCTAATGAGGTTCGTTTCACTGCAAAAGTCTCACGGGTTACAAAGTCCCTCAACTGTCTCTACTTGAGCTTATTTTTGAGAAATTCATGGACATGTGTTTCAGTTTTTTTTTTTCCAAAATGCTTAAAATTCCAGCATTCTTTGTTCCCTTTGGTCCTGAAAGAATAATTTTAGGGATTTCAAGATTTTGCTTCACAAGCTTTACATCTTGATGAAATGCTGATTTCCATATTGTTTGCAGAACGCACAGTTGCAGAAGCCAATGCCAAACAAAAGCAGGATATCGCGACAAAAAAAGTTGAACATTTAAATCCAATGACAAGTCCGAGGGTAAGTAGAGTGCTGAGCACAGAGTGGCAGTTCCCCAGTCTGCCTGGAAAGACATAGGGCGTGGGGACAGTTTCTCAGACTGGGATCGGGGACCCAGCTCAGAGCCCGGCCCAGCCCCTGCTGGTGGTGTAACCTGTGAGGACAAGTCAGCCCACTGCTCTGAGCCTCCGCACCTTTGTCGATGAAATGGGCTTGCTCGTTGCATGGTGACACTAGATGCAATTCTGTCTGTAGATGATGAGGGGGCCTGGGCTGGCAGGGAGGATTTGTTACTCATTATGGACTCCCAAGGTACAAGTGGCAAGAAACTTGAGAAAAGCGACGTGTCCCTCAGATGGGACAGATTGTTTTTGTCAGTCTTCAGTGTTAAAGGAGCGGGGAGCTGGGGAGGCATTGTGATGGATGAGGAGAATCAGACTGGGAATCAGGAGATGGGTTTGATAACTGGCTGTGTGACCATGGGCAGGCCAGCATCCTCTCTGGGCCTCACACTGCTTATGTGGGCAGTGAGCTAGTGGGTCAGCAATTACATATGGTGTCTGGGTCCAGGAAAACTCTGAGCAGTAGCTGGGACAAGGCCTGGCCCGGAATGAATGAATTAGCAATGGCTGTCTTGGGCCCTGTTTAGAGAAGAATGAGGAAGCATCCCCCCACCTGAGCAGAAACATTAAGGGTGATTAACTAGCAATGTGACCAGGGGCAAGGCTGAGTGGAGCAAGGGCTTCACACAGGGTTATAGTTGCTCTGGATAGATGGGCTCTGAGCTCCTTTCCACGACAGGTGACACCAGTTCTGTGTCCACACAATATTGGAATCACCACTGAAGAAGGACCAATCTCTAAATGCCTGGAGAGCACAGAGCAAGGCTGCCACGCATGGCTGCACAGGCTGTGCCCTGCACAACTCCAGGGGGCGCCCTCTGCCTCACCCACAGGGAGCAGGATGCCCTGCTCCTCGGGCTGTGCAACACAGAGTGCTGCTTGGGAGGCCTCTAGCAACCCCCTACCCCCTGGATAAGCAGCTGAGTCCCCATGGGGCCACGTCAAGTCCCCCTCTGTGTTCAAATCCACTGGCTACGGACCCCTTAGGCCCTGTTCCAGGCACTCGGACGACAGGAGGGTTCTGTGTGCTTTGCCCCGTGGCTCAGCCCCTAAATTGAGCACTGGAGCTTGTTCCCGGGCAGCTGCAAAGCCGGCTGACTCTTCAGACCAGGAGGGGCGGTATTGGGGACAGCAGGCTTCTGGCAAAGAGCCGTGCCACTGCCCGCTTCAAGGCTCTAGGTCAAAACCCCTGCCCTTGCAAGGGCACTCTGTGGCAGTGGCCTTTGGACAGCCCTGTGGGGTGGGCCCCCTGCCTTCCGGTCCCTGATCAAGATGTGAATCCAGTCCCTTCCTTTGCCCCATTCCCAGCCCTCCAACCCTCACAGCTGGGCCCTTCTCTAAGCCTTTGTCCAGGCCAGTCCTCCTCCCTGGAGAACCTTCTCCTTCCCCACACTTACCCTTCCAAGTCCCCCGTGAGCGGGACTGTCTCAGTGAGTCTTCCTCCTCCAGAGATAACCAGCCCTCTCTTCTCTGTGGCTCTGCTTCTATCCTAAGCTTCTCCGGCAGAGCACTTAGCATGCTGTGCTGGACTCCAGTCTCCTCCTGCCTGGGAGCTCTTTCTGGGAAAGGCAGGCATCTGAACAACATGAGCAGGGCCCACTTCTGGGAAGCACTGATCACATGCCTGAACACTGCGCATACGTAATTTCATGAAGTGGCCAGTAAACTTGACACCTTTTTGGAGAGGAGGAAACTGAGGCCCAAGGTCACAGCAAGTAAGTGATAGAGGGGGATTCAAGCTGCCTGGTCTTCCCTCCCAGCTCCCCGTGTTCTGGGGAGCAACACATCGGGGCGACCCAAGCATGACTGAGATAGGCGCTTTCTGAGGGACCTGTTATCTGTGCAGACCGCTTGTGGGGCATTGAAATAAATTCCTTCCAGGGAGGATTTATTTTCCCGCTTTTTTCTTTTTTCTTTTTCTTTTTTGATATGTGGCAAGTGTTAAAACTAGTTTTCAAGATCTGGTCATGAATGCCAGAATGATTATGTTGATATCACCATCAATTATGCAGAAAATCAGGTAACCAAACTATTTACTTTATGGGATAGATGTGTGGGCTTCTTGTTCACTCTCTGAAAGAACATTCCTGAAAGGGTCATTTTTTTTTTCTCCCCAGGATGCCTTTCTTCCTAATTGCTTTAAGGTTTGAAAATTGCTCCCTTTCCCCATTTTCATTCTGTGCAAATGCATTTCCTCCCGTCACATTTCCCTGACACCCCCCATCCCCTGGAGAGGCAGGGCCCCTCCTCCCGCCTCCCACGTGCCTTCTGTTGCACCGCCAGGAAAGCCTCCGAGATTCGAAACCAAGCTGGAAGAAACAGCTCCTTTGGTTTTTCCCTTTTGAAAACAGAGCTGACAAAACCAAGTGGCACGGGCTTGCGCCTGGGTGTGAGGAGAGCTTCCATTCCCAGAGCAGCTTTGAATTCGCTCAGTGAACGGGGCAGCTCCCTTCTCCCTTCTGTCCCCTCGACCATAAAAGGAAGGACAAAGATGATCTGCGGGTCTACAAGGGGGGACAGGGGCCTGGGGACTGGAGGATCCTAGAGCCAGACTTGACTTGAATCTAAGGAAATCTTTCTCTCTGAGCTCCCAGCATGCCCCGTCTGCCTAGTGAGAGAATCCGAGCTGAGCCTGGGCCTACCTGACGGAAAATACTATAAGCAGGGACTCAGATGTTGAAAAGATTGGTCCGGGTGGCCTTCAGATCTCCTCTAGCTCTGGTTCCTTGGCTGGATATGCTCAAAGGGTCTTCCGTCCTGAGAGGTCAGCAGTAAAGCTTGCCAGATGTTCCTTCACCTTGCAACCACGTGCTCATGCAACACTTCCTGAAGTCAGACGTTCTCCCTGGGTCTCACCTAACCCCCAATGAGCAAATGTTGCAGGTCTGAGCAGAGCATACCTTCATCTTTTAGACTCCATCTGACCACGCTGCAAAAACAAGAGAAGAGGTCGAGCACTTCCTAAAAGTGACTTCATCTTTAAAATGTCGAATTACCTGACTGGAAAGGGACAAGCCAGCTAAGTGGAGATTTTCCAAACAGGAGTTCCTAGTGTCTTCTTTGAATATTATGTATTTTCACTCTCTGAAAAAAGCATCCCTGGCTTCGCCTGCATGGGCACAGCTTAGCACATAGCAACACAACCAGCCCCTGAACTGGCTCAACTAATTGTCCCCAGCTGAGGGAGTTCCCCTAGACTCCCCAGCCATGTCTGGCCCACACCTAGCCTCCTTCCAGCCAGTACATGTGCAGAGGACTCTTTCAGGGGTAAGAAATACACTTCTGTTGTGTTAAGCCAGTGACATTTGGGGGCTTATTGTTATAGCAGCTGGCATTAACCTAGCTGATTTGCTGTGTAGACCTCTCACTACTCCATCCTATAACTACTTCTGCATCTTTCTCTCCCTCTAGACTGGGAACTCTTGGAAAGAAAGGGTCATTTGATATGTCTTTATATTCTTGAGGTTGATGATCATGCCTGCAACACGTGTGGCTTGAATGAATGAGTGTTGAAAGATGTTGGCTATTTAAAATTGGAACCAGAAGAGGGAAATGAACATGTTGACTTTTTTGCATTGTAATGGAACTGAAAAATCTTAGAAGTCTTCCTGGAAGAGATGATTAGAAATAATTTTTTAATTGGATGAGATAACAAGGGAAAAGTATTCCTGAAACAGGGATCACAGTAGACATGTGGCGAGACAGGGTCCATCACACCGACAATGACTGGCTGTCACTCCCCAGCAGCTACATGTTCTCAGGGCAGATGATGTGGTCCAAGGAACACCAGCCTTGGAGGTGGCACACCTGGGCTTTGGCCTGCACTGTCTCTGACTGGCCACGTGACCTTGAAAAGGCCCATCTCTCCTCCGAGGCTCCATCTAGACTTCTAAAATATGACACATTTCGGCCAGACAACCTTGAGAGGCTTCTGATTAAACTGGCATGGGACCCCTAACTCAAGGGAGGGCCACTCTCTTATAGCTGAAGGAAGGACGCCTTTGCAAGTTCTGTGCCAGGGAAGGGCAGGAGGGCAGGGTGATCCTGGTGTGAGGACAGAGTCAGAGCAGGAGCGTGGGAGGAAAGAAGGGACCTCTATCCCCAAACTAAAACAAAAACAAAACAAAAAAATTAAAAGATTTAAAAAGAAGAAAACCCAAGTGCAGCTTCAAATGGCCTTGGGAGCTAGAAAGACCCCATTCGGGGAAACACCTGCACACAGGGAAGGAGTTAGGGGCTGGGGGTGAGCAGCCCAGAGGGACTCACCCAAGAGCCCTGGCTCAGGGCTTTGGGACCCACATGGACGAGGCACAACTCTGCTTTCGAGGAATCTCTTTGAGGAGTGAGAAGAACACGCATGCATCACTCCCAGCAACGTTTTGGATGGGAAGGTTCATGCATTCTTAGTGTTTGGAGTAAATAAGTTCTTTCCCTTCCCCTCCACCCATGTTGACGACTCAGAAAAGAGTAGAGTGAATGCCTTTGGTCATTTATTTATCCCCTGATCCTTCATTCACGGAGTCTCTCTTGAACACCTACTGCCAGCTAAGCCCTGTGCAAGGCACCAGGAATGCAGCAGCAGACAGCCGCTCTGCACGGAGCTGACAGAGTGAGGGTAGACAGGCAGTCACTGCGATTAAATAAACAAGGTCCGTTCAGACAGGGTTGCCCACAAAGGCACTAAAGCCAGAGACACGGAGAGAGCAGAGGGACCCAAGCAATGACTTTAGATAAAATACGCAGGGAGCACTTTGCTGGAAAGGGACATTTATTTGAGCTAAGATGTGACTGATGAGAAGGAGCCATCTGCACAAAGCCTTGGGGGAAGAGAGCTTAGGACGAAGGGGCTTTGTGAAGAGTCAGAAGACCTCAAAGAGCACCAGTGCTATCTGGCACTCAGGGCCACTGAGTCCTGCCACTTACTCCCTGGAACAGAAGTGATTGTGTAAGATCCCTAAGAAGAGATCAAGACCAGGCGACCGCCGTGGTTCACAGGAAATCACAACCTCTGATTCCAGCATCTGCCCTCATCAGTCCTGATGTTTGACAACTATTTCCTTCCCACTCTGGGCCCAGCCTCCACGTGCAGAAACACCAGAGCACGCCAATGAAACTGATTTAGTGCTGGCCTGCTTTCTCTTCCCCAGCCTCGGGCGGGAGAGATTTACAGCTCCTGGAAGTGCCCTCCCTCCCTGCTTCCTGTAAATCTCCCACCACATTTGGGGCGGCTGGAGCTATTTGGGTAACCTTTATCTGAACCAGAACTTCCTCGCCAGGAACTTCAGAAGGTACCTCCAGGAAGGACGGGAGAACCCCAGGGGCCCACTTGTTTTGGGGGAGAATTCCAGGCCTGCCAGGGACAGCTGCTGGGCAGCACTGGGCCGAGAACAGAGTTCTTCTTTGATGCCGGGCTGCCTTTGTGTGGAAGGCACAAAGCCCCCAAGGAGCAGTTAGGGTTTATGGAGGGCGTGTGGCTAGGCAGCGTGCTAGCAAGCCTGCGTGTCGGGCCCCTGGAAATGGCGAGGAGTAAGGGCCTTGTCCGGGCCAGATGCTCGTGGCTTGCAAGGGAAGCTGTGTGCTGTGGACGAGAGCGGAGCTTGGAGTCAGACAGGTCATACAGATGTTAGGTTATGTGTATATCAATGTGTTCACAGTCTGTCTCCCTGCCTGGAATCTCATCACCGTGGGGCCAGAGCTGTGATTATTCCCAGATATTTCTCCAGCCCCGGGAGCCACGCCTGCTTGAGGGTTAGCACTCAGTAAGTAATTGGTGAGTGAATAATAATTCCAGATAAAGTCTGGCTCCACCACCACCGTGTGACCCTGGCCCAGTCACTGCCTCTCCAAGCCTCAGTTTCCCCCTTCTGGCTATGGGCAATAAGAATTGATCCATCAAAGCATGAGCAGAGGTAACTGTTTGCTTATCTGTGCTCAGTAACAGTCACCTATGTGCCCCTCCTTCCTTGCTGCTCCCCTCGGAGCCCCAGGAGTGAGACCAGAAAGCACGTGCCATTTCCTCAAAGCAGCAGGCGTTGGGCCTGCAGGTTCGCGGCACTCGTCACTCCGGAGGGAGCATCACACCAGACGAGTCACCTAAACACTGAGTGCACTTCCTTGTGATTCTTCGACCAAGAGATTTTTTAAGTGGCTTCCTGCAGAGAGGCAATGCTATAAAGTGCCAGGTGGCCTTTAGTGGAGGGGACAATCTGTGGGGAGGTCATGTGCTATGGGAAAGAGCATCATTGTACTCCTGGGTTTCATGACTGCGCTGGCCCCTGAGAAGTTACCATGGGATGCTTCCTCCAGGAAGCCATCCAGGACCAGCTTTTCCTTTGATCCAGATGCAGTTGAGCTCAGGGCCTGTCCCCCGAGGCCCTGAGCATCCATTCCCTGGTCTCTCAGAATGCTTTCGCACCTTTAGTTGCTGCCCCACTGGACCTTAGGGACAAGGTCTGCACCTTCCTCTGTTTTATTCCTCAGCTCCTTTTGTCCAGAGGGGTGACACATGGAGTTGGGGAGTTGGCGAGTTTATCCTGGTGCCCATGGTGACATTTATCCTGAACAGGCTAGCCGGTGGCTGCCATCTCTGGCCAGAGGGAGCGAACTGAAATTGCTTCAGTAAACAGCCTAGTCGGGGCAACCCGGGGCCTCATTAACCCACAATTAGGATTTCTGCTCTGGCTTCGAAGCAACTCTGCTTGGGACCTGGGACTGTTTATTTGAATAAGACGGCGGCTGGGGCTGCGGGAGGAAGGGGACAGAGGTGGAGGTGGAGGTCAGGCGGCAGGCGTTGGATCTTTCTGTCATTCTGGACACTTTAATAATGGGAAAACCTTTGACCTGAGCCCTCCCAGATTCCTGGATTTCAGAACCCAAATACTACGGGACGGCAGTTTTGAATCTCCCTCAAGTTCCTAATTAAATGGGATAAGGTCTGAAAAATGCCTTCTGCATTCCAAGGACCTCACCAGAGGTGAGTTACCTCTCAGCAGTTGAGTCCGACACCCTTACCAGGACCCCAAGCAACGAGCAAAGCTCATTTTCACCAAAAGTCTTGTTCTGACCGTGAGTGACCACATGATCTTTCAAGGGGCCCTTATTTATTTATTTTTTTCTTACTGGAAAGCAAATGAGCAGATGAACGACCAAGTCACTTGCAGTCTGACTTATCTCTTAGGTGCTGCATCCTGCGTCTCTCGCAGCATCCTCCACGAGTCTGCTCCGCCCTGCACGTCCCTCCCAAGCCTGGCTCTCCAGCAGCCCCTTGTCCTTGTATGATCCCCCACGGCCATACATCAGCCCGCATTGTCCTTAGGGCCTTGCCATTTACCACGTCCTTCTTGTACATAGCTTTTCCCCAGCGTCGTTTCAGGTTACTGTGACTTGCTTTCTGGTTGGAGACATAAACCCTTAGGTGGAGAGAGGGCTAGGTGAGTTTGCCTCTAGCTTCAGGTCAACCAGGAGCTCCCTGGCTGATAATCCATTCAGCTGCAACCGTTTATGAAGTGTCTACAAGGTGAGGGCACTTGACAGTCCCTGTCCTCACTGTGCCACTTACTTGGTGATTTACTTAAGTGAGCGTCTGTGGACCTCTTAAAGCACCTTGCACTGGGCTAGACAGGGTCCAATCTCTGGTGCTTGCTGGTTGAATAAATAGCTGGTTGGCTTGATGCATGAGTGAGTGTTGGAAGGTTTTGAGCTCCAGACAGAAGAGGCTGGGGCTGAGGATGTCACTTCGTGCTGTGACCAATGGCCTTCATGTTTTTAGGACCAGAGATCAGAAAGGGGCTAGCTCTACCTACTTCCATGGAGCCTACCTTTCAAACTCAGACATTCCAAGCCTCTCAGGAGGGCATGGGCCAGGGCTGCAGGCTGGAGAAGACCTGTGCTCAGCCTGACTGAGGCTGCCCGGGCCAGCCCGCACAAAGAGGTCACTAATGGTAGTGGACAGCTGTCCTGAGCTAAGTGGAATCCACTGACAGAGTTATTCTATTCTTGGTGAAAAGCAGGCTTTGATCCTCAAAACTTTGATGATTGCATGCCAGTTAATATTTTTTGTAGACATCTAGGAAATATAACCGGAAGGTTGATTAGAAATCACTAGCACAGTTAAAAAAAAAGGTAAGAACTGAGGGCAAAAGAGAGTTTGTGTAAGCTCATCTGACATAATCAGAACACATTACAATATTAGAACATATACTATGGGGTTGAAGACTGGCCTCGGAGAAGGAGATGAGGGCCTGGCCTCTGCCATCGACCTACTCTGTGACCTCAAGCAGTTCAGTCTGCACTCTTCAGGACTCAGTTTTCTTATCTGTAAAATGGGAGGTATTTTCTATTAGTCTCTCTAGCCCTAAAAGTTAAGTGAATCTGGATTTTATGTACTATATGCAAAAATTAGGCATTATGAAATACTATATATCCATTTAGTGGTACATTTTCTTCTGAAAAGAGGAAAGGACCTCCTTGTAACGGTGAATTGAATTTATGCAGGATTTTATATTTACTTACTTACTTACTTATTTAAAGTGAGAGGCAGGCAGGCAGAGAGACAGACTCCCACATGTGCCCTGACCAGGATCCACTCAGCAACCCTCATTTGGGGCTGCTGCTCTGTTGCTTAGCAACTGAGCTGTTTTAGCACCTGAGGCAAAGCCATGGAACCATCCTCAGAGCCCAGGGCCAAGTTACTCCAACCGTTTGAGCCATGGCTGCGAGAGAAGGAGAGAGAGAGAAAACAAGAGAGAGAGGAAGAGGAAGGGTGCAGAAGCAGATGATCGCTTCTCCTGTGTGCCCTGATCCAGAATCGAACCTGGGATTTCCACACACCTGGCTGACACTCTACCACTGAGCCAATTGGTCATGGCTATCAGGCTTTTAAAGAAGTCTGTCAAAAAGGCCTTATCATGTAGAATTGTGTTGGGCAGATAAAATATATTATGCTCACTTTGTTAAAGATGGCGCTGCCCACGTGGAGGCCCTCACCCAGGTGATATTAACGTGTGTCTCTGTGGGCTATGGGCAGGCAGAATCCTTGTAGCCTGGGGCTTGGTTTTGGGATTAAGCCTTTCCCATCCTTTTTGATGTGGGGTGGTGCAATCCAATCATGCCTCAGAGAAATGACTTTGTATTAGAGACTTCCCTATTTTGTATATTGGATTAAAGGTTTGGATTTCTACACTATAAAATGGGGGGCAGAACGGGGTCTTGCACTCTCTTGGTTCCTGAGATTATCATTAGAGGAGAGAGCAGAGAGGAGAGCAGAGAAAGGCCACGTGGAGGAGGCTAGGAGAAGCAGCCAAGATGGCGGAGTGTTGAGTGAGAAGCCAGTTTGTGCAGAGTTTGTGCAGGGAGAAGGAAAGAGATGGGGAACAGAGGTAAATAAGTCTGGTGAGCTAGAAATCTGTGATTCTAGGAAACTCGGATAAGTCAGTAGCTTTGTGAGCACTAAATGTGAGTGGGTTTTGGAGCCCAGTGTGTGTTTTTACTTGCCTGCCAGGTGCAAGCTAGGATTAAAGGTGATGGCCCATCAGTTTTTGGCTCCGTTGTTTCTTTACCGACTGTCCGAATCCAATGCGAACCTGCATGGGCCGGGCTGCTGTGATGGTGGCCCTGGCCTTGTATATTGGCTTTACATTTGGCATAGTCTGTGGCAGGATTCGATACAGATCGGTATGGAGCCACTACCAACTTTGAGTGGTGGAGTAGAGGACTGGCTGCTGTTATGGTTCCCCATGGCTGTCCTTTTGGGGACCATAGGCTGGCTGACTTTTACAGCCATGCGTGAGGAAACCGAGAGCTCTGTGGAAGAGGCTGCCCGGGACCTGCAAACCGAGCAGTGGAAGGAGCTGGAGCAAACATGGAAGAAAGAGATGCTGACCCTGGAGCTGGAGGAAGCGCTGGAGAAGGAGCCAGACCAGGTTTGCGAGATTCACCTAGAAATGGAGCAGCTATTGGAGGAGGAATCACAGGTTCGTGAGTTGCAGATGGCCCTGGATGTTGTGGAGAGCCAGCAGCAGCAGGAGGCTGGGGCTAAGAGTGAGGCTGAGGCTGAGGCCGCGTCCGGAGCTGCAAGGTCTGCAGAGCAGAAGGCTGCGGCAGCCCCGGGGCTCGAGCCTGGCAGTGGGAGCTGGTGTTTTCAGTTCCTCTTTGGAGGATGAGGAGAATTGGGCTGGAGTTGCAATCCGCAGTCTCCATAAGATGAGAGCCCAGCTGGAAGGAGCACCTACTACGGCCCTGGCAGGTCTGCGATTTTGGGACATAGGGGTGGACGCTATCATGCTCTCCAGAGCCAAGATGGAAATGCTGACTGCCATTGCCATGTGCCCCTCTTTGGGACAGTGTAAGACCTGCCAGGATGGTAGAGATGAGGGGGGTGGCTGAAGTCTCATGTGCATGGACTGATTTCCTGGACTACGACCGGAGTGGGCATTGGCTCCTTTGTTGGATGGACTTACGGATTTTGGACAATATGAAATACCCTGATGGGGGTGGGGAGCGGCTTTGCTGGAAGCACTCCCCTGCCCCGGGAAGCTTTTCCCATGGCTAGAAAGAAGTCTGAGGACATTTTGCGCTTTTGGCAAAGTGCTCGGAGACTGGTGAAGTATACCTTTGTGATTGTTGAAACTGTATGATTTGTGCTGTTGTAACTTGTGTAATGTGCCTAATTTCCTTGCACAGGGATGCTGGTGATGTAGATTGTGGGTAGTAAAGTGAGCATAGGGGTGGATTGTTGGGCAGATAAAATATATTATGCTCACTTTGTTAAAGATGGCGCTGCCCACGTGGAGGCCATTGCCCAGGTGATATTAATGTGTGTCTCTGTGGGCTGTGGGCAAGCAGAATTCTTGTAGCCTGGGGCTTGGTTTTGGGATTAAGCCTTTTCCACCCTTTTTGATGTGGGGTGGTGAAATCCCATTATGCCTCAGAAAGTGACTTTGTATTAGAGACTTCCCTATTTTGTATATTGGATTAAAGGTTTGGATTTCTACACTATAAAATGGGGGGCAGAACGGGGTCTTGCACTCTCTTGGTTCCTGAGATTATCATTAGAGGAGAGAGCAGAGAGGAGAGCAGAGAAAGGCCACGTGGAGGAGGCTAGGAGAAGCAGCCAAGATGGCGGAGTATTGAGTGAGAAGCCAGTTTGTGCAGTTGTGCAGGGAGAAGGAAGGAGATGGGGAACAGAGGTGAATAAGTCTGGTGAGCTAGAAATCTGTGATTCTAGGAAACTCGGATAAGTCAGTAGCTTTGTGAGCACTGCATGTGAGTGGGTTTTGGAGCCCAGTGTGTGTTTTTACTTGCCTGCCAGGTGCAGGCTAGGATTAAAGGTGATGGCCCATCAGTTTTTGGCTCCGTTGTTTCTTTACCTACTGTCCGAATCCAATGCGAACCTGCATGGGCCGGGCTGCTGCGATGGTGGCCCTGGCCACTGGCTTTACAAATTGGCCTGGCCAATACTGAGCTCTCAGCAAACAGTTGTGGAATGAATGAAAGTGAGTTCCAGGTGTAGGTGCTGTTGAAGCCTTGTCTATTGATGGTGTCAACTGGTCAAACATGTGTGGTCAGTGTGAACTGGTGAATGAAGAAATGAATAGTTGGAAGGATGGATGGATGAGTGTGAACCCTGACCTGAGAGGATCCTTTGGGAACGTTTTCTCTAGGAGTTCCTATGGTCCATGCTCAGGGCAGCCTAAGCTAGACCAGCAAGCCAAACCCTATCGCCACGCAAAGGACCTACTGTCACATTCCTGTGCTGCAGAGAACAGGCCTGTTCCCTGTGGCTCTCATTCATAGTCTTCTCTGGGATCTCTCAGGGACATGTCATGGGGGACCCTGGTGGAGAGTGAAGGTTGAGGGTGAGGGTGTACAGGAGGAGAGCACAACCTTGATCAGTCCAAATCCCTCAGCCATGACGAAGCGTACTCACACGCCACTGGACCCCTCCCTTCTCTGGGCTCCATGGACACGTCCTTCCCTCTGCTGTATCCTCACTGCGCTTGCTGTGCTGTGTACCTGCCCGGAGGCTGCTCTCCTTCTGCATTTGCCTCATCTCCATACCTTCCCTAGTCCGAGGCCTGGCCCGCACCAGGTTGGCGGTCGTGGAATAAATGGATGAAGGAATGTCTGATTCTATAGTCTACAGGTGGTGACTTCCTGGACCTCAAGGGACACTGAGTGTAGATGTTGCCCTTAATTGTTGTTGATAACTTTTTTCCAAGTGAGAATAATAGTGAATGTTTCATACCACTGATAGGAAACAGTTCTTATATGTTAATGGTCATACTTTGCAATAAACCCTTCTATTTGCATAATCCTTTGTAGTTTTTAGTGTTTTATGTTGACCCTCTCATTTTCATTCTCATAGCATCCCTGACAAGCTGGGGTAGAGATCCTAGGAAAGAAACTGAAGCTCACAGAAGTTAGGTGTTGAAGATCATATTGAGGGTCAAGGGCAGTGCCAAGGTCAGACCCAGCTGTTCTGGTTCCCAGGCCTGGGCACACCCTCATACTAAGGTTTCCTGCATTTACTTGTCCCCGTGGCCATGATTAAATGAAGTAGGAGGCAAAGAAGGGTTTGATCAAAGAATGTTTAAAACGAACGATGTCCTTAATTAATAACAAAAGCAAAACACACTTAGAGGGTTCGTAAATAGCAAACTTCAACCCAATTGATTAAAATGCCCTGGCACCAAATTAACATTGACTTCAAAAACAATGAAATCCAGCCGAGGCCACAATAAAACTGTTTCTCCCATTTTTAATTATCTTTGTTGTTTTCAAATTTGCCTGAAACTCTTCTCTGTGTCGGGGCAGGTCACACCTGCCATGTTGACAGGAGTGGGAAGGCAGTGTGGGGAGGTGGGAGCCCCCGGACTGCGGAGTTTTAATTTGACACTTACAAGCCCTGTGACCTGGAGCAAGCACTCAACAACTTGAGGTCTCAGCTCCTTCTCCTTTGAAATGGGGAAGGCAACACCTGCCTTATCAGTGACTTTAAGATGCAGGTAAAGCAGCCGGCCTAGGGTCTGGCACATAGTAGGTGGCCAACAAATGGACATTGCTTCTTCTCTCTGCATAAGGTCCTTAAAGGACCTCAAAGACTCCTTAAACACAAGAATGAGAGGTCACACTGCCCCCAGGTGGGAGCCTAATGGCCACAGTCTCACGGCCTGAGTTACCTGTCTCCTGCAGGTCTTCTGCAAACAGATCCTCTGTATCTGGTGTGATATGAGGCATGTCATTCAACCTCTCTGAGTGTCAATTTCCCCATCTGCAAGACAGCTATCCCATCACTGACTTCTGTGGTTTGTTAGGATTGAACGAGAACATGCTTGAAGCTCTCAGTAAATGGTAGCTGTCCTGCACCACAAGGAGGAGGTTTTGGAAGTTGTCTGAAGAGCCAGGTTCAAGTCCCAACTCTGCCAGTGACAGGTATGCTGTCTCCCCACCCCCACCCGACCCCCCAGGGCTAGTTTTCCTTCTCTTTAGAATAGGGAAAATAATTCCTGGCCCGCCTACCTGCAGGACAGTTTCAGGGATCCAAGAGTTAATGGATGGTCTCAACTCTGGCTGTCACTCAAGGGGCTTTGAACACTATCCAATGTCGAGGACCCACCTTAAGATCAGCTTCAGCAGGATTTGGGGGTGCTTAAGTGTCCTAGGTGAGTCTAGTGTGTCGCCAGGCTGTGAGTTCCTGAGATAAAGACGTGGTCTGGTTGGTTATCTGAATCCCAGAGCCCCGTGCGCATGTGGCGTCAGGCGGGACTTCCTCCGGGTGCTGCTCCTGCTTCGGGACGGACAGTCAGTTCTGGGGTCACCGTTTCTTCCTCTGTCGGGTCGGGAGGCATCAGTTCTTTTGATTCCCTTTCAACACTTCCCAGGATTTCTGTCCCATCTGAAGAGGGAAGCAGGGAGCTGGCAGTCACCGGGGCATGCTGACTTTAACCTTTAAAAAAAACAAGCTTTATTGTGAAGACCAAAAGGTCTTATAAACCTTAATGAGCGGCATATGTGAAACACATATGTGGATTGCTTGTTTGAAAAATATTTCCCAGCTAGCCTTCAATAGCATGGCCTTATTATTCTACACAGGGAGCTTGTCTTACTAGAGGACTGAACAAAACCCCAGTTGGAGATAATTATCTTAGCAGAATTCCCTGTGGGTCCAGGGCTGAGACACATGTGCTAACTTGGGCTGCCTTTGTGTACACAACAAACACAAAGAATTCCGGCTCCCCAAACGGTGACCTCCACATTCGTTCTGGGGATGGCAAATAGGTTTGTCACAATGGGTGGGGGCTGGCGGTGGGAAAGGTGGGAGTGGGAGACACGTGTCCAAACTAATGTTCCAGTAGAGAGCTGGGATATGCAGGCTAAATAAATAAGCAAGATTTAGAAAGGGGACCAGGAATCAAAAGCCCCAGGTTATTCCAGCTCATTCAGGGTTTCAGAGTGTGTCTCAGAGCACCTTGCTTCCCTTGTCTAGGTCTCAGTTTCCCCGTGTGCACTGTGGGGTCCTTGGGACGATTCTGCAGGGTGGCGAACGTGATTAGAAGTCACTGAATCCGATGTGCTACAAGGAAGGCAATCTTTGTCTGAGTCAATCCTGCGGGCAGCCACCTCGCACACAACCTGCCTGGCTGGACATACAAACTGAAGCAGAAACGTTGGGTTCCCAGAGCCTCCGCTCCTGGGGGCCGTTCAGCCACCCTTACCTGAGGTTTGGGCTGTCAGCCTTCTGAGCCTGGCACCCAGATGTGCAGGGAAAGTGGGCCACTGGGCCTCAATTAGCTGGGTAATTGCTTCAATTCCCCACTGATCCCTACCCCTTAATTATCTCCCTGCTGACTCCCGTTCCTGTGCTCAGTAATGCTGCAGTCCTGCCCTTTTCCCAGCCTGGAAGCCGCAGGAGGAAGCCGCTTCAGTGGGACCAGTCCCACAACGGCCAGGCCAGGCAGCCCCAGGAGAGGCGGGCGGGCCCCGTCAGGCCCAGAGCGTCGGTTAATCACTGTCTCCCCACTCCAGGCCTCCGCCGGAGGTTTAGGATGAGCATGGTTGTGCAGGCGGGGAGGGTGGGGATCTGGAGCTGAGCTGGACCTTTGGGGCTGGTGGGTGAAATGGACCAAAGCAGAGATCTGCACTAGGAGCTAAGGGCAAGTGACCTTGAGTAAATGTCTCACTCTCCCTGGCCTCAGTTTTCTCATCTGTAAAATGAAGCTAATAAGGTTTCTCCAGAAAGGTTGTGGTTGTTATATTTAAGTTAATTAATTAGGTAGCATGCATGGATAATTATTAACTATGTGTCTGCTGGGGGGGTTTAGAACAAGCCACCCTAAGCTGTGTTTCCATGGTATGTGGATTGTTCTGAGCTAAAGGCGGTTCTAGCTTCAGGCTCAAGAAAAACTTCTCACCTCTCTTTAACGACCTAGAAGAACTTGAATTGGGGGCCTGGCCCATAATAAGAGATGATCAGTGATAACCTTTTTGACCCATCTGTATGGCAGGGGACACTTGCCCTTACTGTACATCTGCTTTTCCTGTCGTCCTGCAACGGCCCTCTAAGCCCGCAGGCTGCATTGCCTCATCCCTGGCTCAGGATGTCTCATCACCTCCCTCCGCCTTTCCATCTCCGAACCTGTCGTGCGGGTGGGCTCTCTGACTCTCTCGTGTGTACAGGGTTCCCAGACATGCGTATGTGTTAAATTTGATGATTTTTTTCTTGCCAGTGTGTCTCATGTCCATTTGATTATGGGACCAGTCAGAAGGCCCTTGAGAGTGGAGGACAGTTTCTTCCTGCCCCACATTGGCAATAGATATGCTCTCTAGGGAACCCCCTTGTCCTCCTGCTCTGGACTCCTTCCAGCACCAGGGACTCTGTAGGCCAGTGACGCAGCTCAGTGAGTGAGAAGAGTTTCCCAGCGGGGACCATGGGCGGGTCAGCCCCTTCCGGGCTCTCAGCCTTAGTGTCCCGTCTGTTCCATGTTGCTCTCTGAAGGTAGTTGCGTCTTCTGGAGTGCTGTGAGGGGAGAAGACGGGACATCCGCCAGGCCCCAGAGGTCTGACGACCCAGGCAAAGCCCTTGTGTCAGACGCTCTCCTGTCTCCAGCATAGGCACCCTGAGTGTTTTCACCAAAGTAAACAGAGTCATTAATACTTCATCTTTTTTTTTTTAGAAAGGAGAGAGAGTGAAGAGAGAGAAGGGGGAGGAGCAGGAAGCATGAACTTTCACATGTGCCTTGACCAGGCAAGCCCAGGGTTTTGAACCAGCAACCTCAGCATTTCCAGGTTGAAGTTTTATCCACTGCGCCACCACAGGTCAGGCAATACTTCATCTTAATTGCCACTAATGATGGTAAATCTACCTGATTGCGTCAGTGAGGGCTTTCGGGTCTAATTTGATTCCTAAGCTGAACTGGAATATTAAAAATTTCAACTGGGTCATTCCAGCTTGGCCACTGAACCAAATGAGTCAATCGTGGGTTATCAGTAGTGGGCGTGACTTCTCCTTCTCCTAGGATAGGCTGTTGGGGACAAACATGGGGCTGGAGCAAAAGGAAAGAATGACTGCCCAGGCCAGGACAAGCCCAGTGAGGGTAGACCTGGAGAATGATTTTTTTCCCCTTGGTTTCACCATTTGATTCTTATGTCAGCCATTTTCCTAAGTTTTTTTAATTATTCATTTTTTCCCACATTTCATAAAGTGTTTTAAATCCAAGTTCCATCACTTTGTCACTTTTAGGAAATTTACTAAAAGACCCGGAATCAGTTTTATCTTCCACTCATCTCATGATGTTTTACAATATGCGTCTTTATTGATTTTATATTAAAATATTTCTTCCATGAAGTTTTAAAGACTAGAATATTGTTTTGGGTTTCTCAACAATATTGTCTGAGTAGAATGCTTAACTTTTTTTGTTTAGATCACTTCCTCTTAAAAAAAGGTTTAATCCACTGCTTTGGGGCCTGTGGACAGGTCTGAAGGGCAGGTGCATGGGTATGTCTATTCTCGTCAACAGTCTGAGAGTTAGTCAAGCTCTGTGGTTTAGCTTAAAAAAAATAATGCTGCTCTCACCCCAGGACTAAGTGTGTATCCACACTGAAGGGGCTGGAACTGTGACTCACCCTCTCTCCTATCACAGTGTACCCCCACTTACAGAAACCCAGGGGAGCAGGGCCCCCGTAACATGCACTGCCAATGCCCAAGGACGTTTTTACACATGCCTTTGACCAGGGAACCCGGACCTTTGGGGGTAAATTTTCAGCCTGCACTCACCTTTTCCTTCTCATTTCAGAACTTGATTTCCATTCTCCTTTACAGTTTATGGGATGCCCTCCTGTCCCTTGTCCCACGTGATCCTCTGTGAGGTGAAGGCCGGTGGTTGCTGAAATATCCCTGTGCAGACAAGCAACCGAGGCTCAGACTCGTTCTCTGAAGGCTCCTCATAGAAGCTGTTTTGAGTCTTGGGGCCCAACCCCTCCGCGGGAGATCATCAAGTGAGCACAGAGCACGGAAGGAAGGCAGGGTGGAGGGAGGAGAGGGACTATCACGGCCCCCGCAGACCCTGTCTGTCACTCCGTCTGCCTCTTTGGCTGCCCTTTAGAGTGTGGGTGGTTTAGACTACGAGTTCTTCCAGACGGCCTGTTATGGACTAAACTGTACCCCCTCTTCAATTCATGTGCTGAAGTCCTAGCGTCCAATGTGACTCTATTTGGAGATGGGGCCCTTACAGAAGGAATGAAGGTTAAAAGAAGTGTTCATTCTCTTTCTGTCCCTCAGGTCCCCCACTCTGGGTGAACCCGTACTGTGAGCAGCCCTGGATAGAGACCCCCAAAGTGGGAAACTGAGGCCTCCTGCCCACTGCCATTGCAGTGAGTCATCTTGAAGTGGATCCTGCAACCCCAGTGAGGCCTTCAGACATGGTAGTCCTGACACACAGCTCAACGGCGACTTCATGAGCGACTCTGGGCAGGAACCACCCAGCTAAGCCGCCTCCAGATTCATGTCCCCGAGAAACTATGAGACAATAAATGTTTGTTGTTTTAAGCCGTAAATTCTGGGCCCACAAAACTGTTACTCAGCTGTAGATAATGAATACCGGTGGGGGACGGGAACACAGGCAGGAATGGGCCTCAGCTGCCATCGTGAGAACTGGTGCACCACGCCTTCCCGCCTTTCCCTCGATTCCTCTCTCTTCTTCACCCCAGGTGCCCAGAATTCTTTCCCAAATGAGCAGACGGCCCTCAAATCCCTGCCTCAGGCTCCTGAAAGGAACACAGGCTGAGACAGGGCACTGCATGTGCAGAGGCTCAGAGGCCGGCATGGGCAAGTCCAAGGGGAGAATGGGCAGCACGAAAGGTCTGGGACCATCATTGGGCAGCCCCGAGTCCGAGACTCACGCATTCTTGTTCAGACTAAACAAACCCTCTGAGAGCTGTGTTGGCCACATCTCCTGTCACAAGGAGGAAAGGACTGGGGTGTGTGTGTTGGCTTTCCTACCAACTGGCTGTGCTCAGATGCCAACGTTGCTGCCCTGGACTTTGGCTGATCTTAAATGGTTCTAGCACTGCTCACTGCTCCGGGTCCTGGTCAAGAGTCAAGGACAGCTTGACTAGGCAGTGGTGCAGTGGACAGAAAATCAGAATGGGATGCAGAGGACCCAGGTTCAAAACCCCAAGGTCGCTGGCTCGAGCACAGGCTCATCTGGCTTGAGTGTGGGATCATAGACATGACCCCAAGGTAGCTGGCTTGAGCTCAAGGTCGTTGGCTTGAAGCCCAAGGTCGCTGGCTTGAGTCCAAGATCACTGCCTTGAGTAAGGGGTCACTCGCTGTGTTGTAGGCCCCCCCAGTCAAGGCACATGTGAGAAGGCAATCAATGAACAACCAAGGAGCTGCAATGAAGAACTGATGCTTCTCATCTCTCTCTCTTCCTAGCTGTCCCTATCTGTCCCTCTCTCTGTCTTTTTCTCTGTCACACACCAAAAAAAGAGTCAAGGACAGGAGAACCAGGAACAGTAAGAGTGCCCGAGGCATTCCCTACACCGTCTTCGATGCAGACCTCCTGAGATTCAGTGCTTTATCCCCACAACCCTGGGTTGCTGCTTAGAGGAGAATGACCTGGTTTTGAACCACATCAGAACCAGGGGGCCCGGGGATGGGGCCGGCTGTGCATGTGACAGTCTGTCTGCTCCTCCCTCTGCCCTGGCACTCAGAGATGGGACGGGAGGGGCAGATTTCTCACATTGTAAAGTGGCAGCATCATTTCCTAATTATCACATTTGGGGGAACAGATGGGGAAGCACGTGGAGGAATTATGGACTCCTTTGAAAAAAAAAGTGAGGGGGGACGTGTTTTCTAAAGAAAGTCACCACGGAACATTTCCACCCAGTCATCCTGAAAGCATTTGGGATGTACGAGGCCTTTAGTGTATAGAATGCTTTTTTACAGATGAGGAAACAGAAGTGGGTAAGGGGAGGCAGGGCGGGGACGTATTGGATACCTGTACGGTGCCAGGCACTTTACATTGCTATCAGGACATTTCCTGTTCCCGGCAACCCTACAGGCTGGGCAGGATGAGCTGATTCCAAACAAAGAGAATGGAAGCTCAGGGCTGGGATTTGAACCCAGCATTGCCTGATCCCCAAGACGACTTTAGGGTTCACCATGGGAAGGTGAAGGCAGCCTGGACCCCACATTCTCATGCTCCCGGGTTAGTGCCCACATCGGCATTAAAAGCCCTGGCATAGTTTCTCAGAAAGTTAAAACTATCCCGTGGCCCAGCGATTCTATGTCTAAGGAGATGTGCGTAAGAATTGAAAGCACATCCTTGAACACCAATGTTCACAGCAGCCTTGTTCACAACGGCCACAGGGTGGAAACACCCCAAGTGTCCACCAACAGGTGAGCAGGTGAATATCACATGGTAAACAGGTGCAATGGAGTCTTAGTCAGCCATAAAAGGAGACGAAATTCTAAAAATGCTACAACTCCAATGGCCTTGGAAACATTACGCTAGGGAGGGAAGCCAGGCACGAAAGGACCGTACCACCATACCGGGTCTCAGCACCTGGGAGTCATGTGACCCCTCCTCCACTCCCTGTGGCCTCCTCCGCCAAGGCCAGCTTGAGGTTCTGCCACAAAGCCATGCTGGCTGCTGGCTCATGACGGCCGTTGCCCTATTTAGTTTTAGAGTCATTTTGATGGGCTGCATCCCCGATTAGCACTGATAAACCCACAGATTAGGAAAACAGGATTTACTTCTAATTGTCTCCGAATGTATTTATCAGTGCCATGCTCTGGACATTTGTGTCTCCCAACATTCATAGGTTGAAACTTAACCCCCAAGGCAACGGTATTTGGAGATGGGGTCTTTGGGAGGTGATTGGGTTGTGATGGCCGAGCCTCATGGACTGGGTTAGTGCCTTATAGAAATGTGGTGCCAGGGAAAACCCCCAGACCCTTCCGCCATGTGAGGACACAGCGAGAAGTCTGCCACCTGGAACAGAGTCCTCAGTGGACCATGCCAGCACCCTGATCTTGGGCTTCCAGATCCCAGAACAAAGAGAAATAAATCTTTGTTGTCTGTAAGCTACCCAGTGTGTGTGCTGTTACAGGAGCCCACTGGACCAAGGCAGTTGGCCAGTCTTGTACCTTTCAGGGGCCAGGCATGCTTCCCATGTCTAGGCCTTGTGGCTGCTCATGTCCATGTGGCGTGTCCTGGTTACCAAGTTCTCATACCTTACGTTCTTGGATCCCTTCAATAGCACTTCAAGGGAATATTGTCGTCTGTTAATGATATGGGAAGTGCAGGTATAAGTTGTGTCTCTTGATGTTGCAATTCCCCGCTGTCTCTACTATGCAAACCCCTCCTGGGTCCAGACCCAGTGGCTCTGCTGAACCTGGCGCCCTCAGTCCCTCCCAGACAAGGGCACCCCCAGGCACGCCCCACCTCTTCTCACCTGCGCACCGTTGCTCCTGCTGGCGTGCTTTCCCCCACTTTTGTCTTGTCTTTCCACACTCGATCTCAGCTCCCACTTGAATCGGGACTTTTACGAGTGATCCCAAAGAAACAGGCTTAGCTTCGCTGGTCACCTCCACACTGCCCTGGTCTATCTGGGCGCCCTTATCATGGCCAGAAGACTTCGCTGGTATCTCGGTTCCGACAGTCACCGAGGGTGATTGTGCTGAGACACCTGTGGACAGAGCCTCTGTTTCCCCATCTGTAACATGCAGGGAGGAATAGTACCTGGCCATCCTGATTTCAAATGAAAATTAAATGATGTACCATGCACTTGTTAGAATGGCTGGAAATAAGAACAGACAAAGCTGACAATGTGAAGTGCCAGCAAGCAGGTGGACCGGCTCTCATGGTCCATTGCCAGATGCAGGATGTGCATCCACTTCTGGCAGCTTTTTTATAAAGTTCAACATACACCTGACAATCTCAGTCTTAGGTTCTGACCCAAAAGAACTGGGTGTCTGTATTGTTAGAGAGCCTGTGTATGGATGCTCACATGGGGCTCTGGGCATCATCTCCAAATCCTAAAAGCTGCCTAATGCCCTTCCACTGGTGAAAGGAGAAATAGACCTGTCCCATGGCACACAGGACATTCTGGAAGAGTTAAAGCTGTAGGAACAAAAGATACATCGGTGGCTGCCAGGGGCTGGAGATGGGGAGAGCAGGGGACTATAAACGGGGCTCAGGGGAGTTCGGGGGTGATGAAACCATTCTGTATTCTTTCTTTCTTTACTATCTTGCTTGCCACAGAGGTTTTATGACAGTTTGCATTTTTACTGAAGTACAACAAGCAAACAGGAAAATAGACAAACTTTAAGTGACTGCTTGTTCAGTTTTCACAAAGGAAGCATATATTCATGTCACCAGCTCAAGAAGAAAGACCTCCCAGCACCCCTGAGAGCCTCCTCTGCTGTCTCCCGTCACTGCCTCCCCACATCTAAGTTCTAGAACTATAGTTTCTTCTCACGTCTGACCCATATACGGGCAGAATCATATAGTGAGTCCTCTCGTATCTGCTTTTCCTCTCATTATTACGGTCGTGAAAGTCTCCCGTGCTGGGAAGTTCACTGATGGTGTGAGTGGCAGTGATCTATTCATTTTCATTTCAACCTTCAGATTTTTTATATATATATAGAGAGAGAGCAGAACAGAGAGAAAGAATTCCCCGTCTGTGTGGGTTCTGGGTCCCTGAGCCCACCGCTCCCCACTCTGCAAGGGTCATGCGGTGAACACTGTAGGACGGCCTGGCCCCTCTGGCCGCAGCCCCTGCGTCTGTAGAGGACAAGCTGTGAGGGGTCTCTTGGGTCCCTTCTGGCCCCGGCCGTGTCTGCCCACCTCCTCTCTTCATGGAGATGACTTTAGGCCCGGGGAACGCCAGGCTGGAGGCCTGATAGGGCTAAGGGGGAAAAAGGAGCCTGGTGAAGCCAGAGGGTGGGCATGCCACCACACTGACCCCTGAGACTAGTGATAACGAGGCCCGGTGCCAGGCCAGGCTGAGGCCGGCCCCACAAACCTGATTACAGGCTCTCTGCACAGCCTGCCTGTGTCTCTCAGCGAGAACAGCCTTTATTGCCTCGGGCAGGTTCCTGGAGAGGCAGGTTGCAATTGAATCAGGCCGTGGTCCCTGGCACAGAATGGGCCATTCATTAGCCTTACGTCCCCTAGAAAAACAGACCCCGTAGCCATATGGCGGTGTGGAGAAACAGGGTGGACGTGTGGCTGGTGGCCAGGCCTCGCAGCAGCCTGCGCCATCCAACTCAGACGGCTGTCTCCAGGGTCCATGGGCCCACGCCTGGGCTTACAGACAGAGAGATACCGAGCCACTGCCGCCGCGGGTGGACCAGCCAGGAGATCACGGGCCAAGGGAGAAGCAAGCGTCCTGGCTTATAGTCCTACTTATTACACGTGACAGTGAGGTCCTAGTCCCAGGCTCCCAGGGGTGTGGCCTCACGTGTGGTGTGAGAACAGTGACCAGAGCCACCGTAAGGACCACGTGAGAGAGGGAGTGTGGCAGAAGGGCTGGGCCTATGAAAAGGCTCCATGATCGTCAGAGGCTTCCCTGAAGGGAGAAGGGGACCTGAGGTCTGCCGCAGGAACCTGAGGCCCGGGCAGCAGCACCAGCCACACGGTCCCTCCTCTCTGCCAGCCCTGTGGAGGTCACCCTGACATCCAGTTGTCCAAATGGCTGGTCCAGGTCCATGAGACTGCTGCTCCTATGACATCTTTCTAGAGCAGCGATTCTCAACCAGCGTGCCATGACAACTTCTAGAACGTGCAATACCTGACTATTTAGTCAGGGGCACTGACTTCTGTCCCCTTAGATTGCCAAATAACAATAAATAACAACAGCCAACACAACAATTGCCAACTGGTGTGAATGAATCAAAATTATACCTATTATTTTTGTTAGGTCAGCAAAAAAAATTTTTTTTCTGATGTGCCACAGAGTTTTAGCAATTAGTTTGTGTGTGCCATGAGATGAAGAAGGTTGAAAATGGCCATCCTAGAGGGACCCAAGACCCTCCTCCCCAGTTGGTGGGTGGAGAAACTACCCCTTTGAGAGAGTAAGGCATGTGTCCCAGCTCAGAGGCAGAAGGGGCTGAATTCAGACCTCCATCCCTAAATAGAGCAGGCTTGCTCTAATCACCACATCAGAGACACGGAAGCCACACTCGAGAAGAAGAGTGAGTCCCCCGAGGTGCACTGGGAGCTGTCACCTTATGGCTTGACCCCAACTCCCGCAGCCTGGCCCCAGTGAGCTCAGGGCTACCAGAGCTGCAGCCGCAGGACAAAGGCGTGGCGAGTGCTTTGTGTGGGGGAGCCTTGGAGCTGAGCGTGGAAGGCCCAGCAAAAATGCAAAAATAAACCCTTAAATACAAGTGCGGTGGCCGCAGTGAGTGTGCTAAACTCAGGCCTAGAGGCTCCAGTTCCCATTCCGGCCAAGGAAGCTCTAACGTCTCCCATGGTTCACCCCCACTGGGTGAGCTCCAGGTCTCTGCCTCTCTTGGGTCCCACCAATGGAGCTTACACCAGTGAGCACCCCAGAGCATCACCTTGGTGCACTTGGCTTCCAATCAGACCTGCCTCCTTGTTTCAGTCTCCATGGAAACACCTTGGGTTCCATTGATCAACTCTCACTTGAGGCTTACATTAGCCCGGATGTTGGCGTAAGTTTTGATTCAGACATGACACCTTTTAACGCGGTGAAAAACTTGTTTTATACCAAATCCCATTATGTAGAACAGGCATGCGGGTTGATGGCCAATTTAGCTAATAGAGTTTTGCAGCGGACATCGAATTAAATCTGCGAGAAGCAGCTGCCGTTTCACCCAGGAAGAGTCCCAGAGTCCTGTGTGGGTTGCAAGTGGGCTGGAGTAGGGGGAAGGCTGTCCTCTGCCTGGGCCCTGCCTGGGCCTGTAACCACCCACCACCCGGCTGCGGTACCGCCCTCTGCTCCTAGCCTGGAAAGTAGAGCGCTCTCTCCAGTCCCACTCAGGGGACTCACTTGCTCACGGATGAGAACCCGATCTCTAGCCCAGGACTCATGCCTCCTTTCAAGCATCCTGGCCTTCCTTGTGCCCGGCCCCCTGCCCTTCACTCCACACTGCTTGCTGGTCTTCGAACACACCAGTTCTCTCCAGCTCCCTCTGTTTGCAGGCACAGAGTGCCAGTCCGCCAATATGCAAATGCATTTGGTATCGTGCTGAATCTCTGTGCATGTCCCTGGCTCTCCTCAAGGCATTGCCAAGTATTTCTGAGCCTCAGTGTTCTCTTCTGCAAAATGGAATAATAATCCCGACTATGCAAGCTATCTAGTGCATGGCACGGTCCGGGCTGTGCCACTCACCAGCCAAGTGACAGCTTCTCAGCCATTCTGTGCCTGCGTCTTCTCACCTGGAAAAGGAAGGGAACACCAGTGTGTCCCTCCCTGGATGGAGGGTGCTGGGGGGAGTATCCAGGAGCCTGGTTTTGAAGAGCCGTCAAGACGTTGCCGGGTGTGAACAGGGAAGCGGTGCAGACTAGTGCAGACTTGCCCTTCACCCTGAGCAGCCTCTCTCCCAGGAAACTAGAGGCTCGGGATGGATGGGTGAGGGGCGAGATGGAGCACAGGGAGAAGCACTCTTGGCAAGAAAGTATTTGCTGCTGTTTTGTACCCAAGGTAGGCAGTGGAAGAGAAGATGGTGTGGTGGCAGCCAGCCGCCGGGGCAGGGGAAGCAGGGCAGATCCTCTGGGCACAGGGAATTATCCCACAGTTGTTCTGCTATAAAGTGCTCTGGATCCTGAGGCCTGCACAATGAGACAGCGCACCATCTCACCCCGAAGGGGCCGGCCTCACCACATCCCTCTGCCCTGGATCATGGCTGTGCCCAGAGGCAGGGAGTCGCCACCCAGCTGTTGGCATCATGGGCCACCTGGAGGGTCCGGCTCCCTAGAGAGGACTGAAAGCTTCTCAAGACTGGGGACAATGTCATGCATAGCCAGCACGAATTAATCTACGAAGGCGGCCGCTGGGCAAACCCATGTCTGCTGGGCCAGGCCCCGTTCCTGGCCTTCCTCACTGATGGGTGGAGGAGCAGCTGCTGGAGGAGCCTGGGAGACCAGACTCAGCCAAATCCTTGAGGGGCCTCCGCAAGTCCTCCGGCAGGGATGCAAGGGCAGGTCTGAGAAATGGGGGGGGGGGGTCTTCTCCTTGGGGTGAGCGTGGCCCCCCGAGCAGGGCTGCGGGCTATAGCTGGGGTGACTATGGCCCAAGGTCCCGATGCCAGGAAAACTTCTTCCCTTTTGTTTTATTATTTCTTGCTAGAAGTAGAAAATTCTGGGAGTGGTACTCCTTGTAACCTTAGGAGAAAGTCCATAAGCTCTGCGAAGGTGTTTTATTCTTTCTCTGATTGGATGGGTAGAATGGGTGTGAGAGAGAAGGAGAGGGAAAGCCAGGATGGAAAAGTGGAGGAAGAGAGGAGAGAGAAGGTCAGAATGCAAGAGTAAAACACTGATTTCTTTTAAAAGACGAGCAGGCATCAGAGGAGGGTTTGACTCCGGGAGGTGGGCACACAATGCAATGTGCAGATTCTGTATCATTGCAATGTGCAGATTCTGTATCATAGAGCTGTACACCTGAAACCTCAGTGATCCTGTTAACCAAATGTCTCTCCCATTAAATTCCATAAATAAATACATACATACCTAAAATCGGGTTTAGCTACACACTCCTGAAGCTACAGGAATGGTGGGTGAGGCTGGAGGTCTCAGTTTTCAGGACATTCCTAGCAGCTGGGTGGGGACTTTGTGATTAGTTTGGGATGAGCTGCCTCAATCAGTCTCCAATTGCAAGACAGAATGACAACAAGTACTTGAACAAAGAGAATTTAATATAAAGAATGGGTCACCAGGTATAAAATTAACTAGAAACGAAAAATAGAGCTCTGAAGTATCACAGAAATAACAATGCAAGAAGCAGCCTGCACTACCATCTGCCCACCCCCGATTACAGGGTGTGGGGTGGATTGGGGGAGAAGAAAGCGCTCAGGATGTCTAAAATGCTGAAGTTAGAGGAAGGGTCCACAGAGCTGAATCCCCAGTAACTGGGGGGGACACTGTCTGGCTGGTGCTGGGTCTCTGAGCTCGAGAAGGGGTCCTGGAGGGGGCTGGGACCCAGACCACTGAACTGAGGGCTCTGCTTGGCTGGGGTTGGGGCCCCTGGGGGAGGGAGGGCACATTGAAGCTGGTCTGCAAGAAGTAGAAAGATAAGAAATGGTTCCAGGTGCCTTTGTGGGAAGGAAAAGCCACTGCCAGGGGGACCAAGCGCAGCTGGAAGGACTGACACTCCCCGGAAGAGCGAGCCCCTTCAGCCCTGTGGACCTCACTTTACGCCACTATTGGCCGTTTTACGGGGAGCCAGCTGGATGCAGAAACGAAACTTGGTCTCCTGGCCCATGGAGCTGATTCTAGATGTAGATTTGGAGCCAAGAGAAAATAAGGTTATTGTGATTATAGCTGAGCACATGTGCACTAGCCTCCTCTGTGTGGGGGAGGGCAGGCAAGGCCGGTGTTGGGAGGAGAACTGCGAGTGGGTCTCGCCAAAGAAAATCACTCATAAATCTGCTCCCCGTAGTTAACCTCTGTTAACATTTTGGTGTATTTTTCTATGCAGTATAGAATTTTACATCCTACATTTTTAAAACGTATCACAGTATGCTATGGGTTGAGTTGTGTCCCCCGCAAAGTTCTACCCCCTAAGACCTGTGAATGTAACTTTACTTGGAAATAAGGACTTGGAAGATAATCAAGTTGGGATAAGATCATATTGGAGTAAAGTGAACCTCTAATTTGATATAACTGGTGTCCTTATAAAAAGGAGAGATTTGGACACAGGCACACATAGGAGAGTATGGCATGTGTAGATTGAAATTATGTTGTGACAAACAATGAGCACTAAGAATGGCCAGCATCCCTTGCAGCTAGGAGACCAGCATGGAACAGATCTCCTTTCCAGTCATCAGGAAGAAGAATCCTTCCCACACCTGGGACTTCTGGTCTCTATTACTGTGAAATGACACATTTCTGTTGTTGAATCCACCAAGTTTCTGATACTTTGTGACAGTGACACTAGCAAACTAACAACAAATATAAACATGGTCCTTTGTTATTGTAAGCTCTTCCTAAATACAATTTTAATGACATTTAATACATCACTATGTGGATATAGCCGAATTTACCCTATTTTGGCATCTTCTGGCTGTGTAAATAGCATTCTGCTGACCACATTTTTTTTCATCATCTTGTGATCTTATTTTGGATTATTTCTTGCAAATAAAGCTTTTAAAGTGAAATCATTGGGTCAAAAATATGTATATGTCTTTTTAAAGGTTTCTAACAAGACACAAATTTTTACTAATTATAAAGTTAACATGCCTATTATAGGTAACTTACAAAATAAAGGAAAAGATGGATATAAAATTAAATTATAGCAGCCAGAGATGCTCTATGTAATTTAAATCTGTTTTCTTGCAATTATTTTCAGGCTCTTAGTACTTATTACCAAATTGCTTTCCATAAAGTTGCATTTCCACCAGCACACTATTTCTTATAGCAGCCTCACCAGTCATCTGTATATTTATCTTTTAAAATCTATGAGTTTGGCCCTGGCCAGAGCTGCAGTAGTAGGGTGTTGTCCTGGAGTGCCAAGGTCTCTGGCTTGATCCTGGGGTTGCTGGCTTATTTCCTGAACGTGCTGATTTGAGCCCCAGTCAGGGCACATATGAAAAGCAATCAATGGGTGTACAACTAGGTGAAGCAACAAGTTGGTGATTCTCTCTCTTCCGTTTTTCCTCACCTTCCCTTCTTTTCTCTCTCTCTCTCAAAAGAATATATATCTTTGAGAATTTGGTGAAAATTATGTCACACTTTTATTTGGCATTTGATTTCTGGGGGATTGAGTATTGAAACATGTTTTTTAAGCTACCTGTTTTCCCTACGTCTAATGAAGTCCATTTTGTAAGTTTTGTAAAAATAAAGGTCTGATGGTTTCTCTTACACATCTGTATAATCATTTCATATGTTAAACATAAACCTTCTGTTACATTGGTTGTAAGTTTCTTTCTCCTCTTTTTTTAATATCAGTCACTTGTATGCACATTTCATGTGTTCAAGTCTACTGAACTTCCTCTTTGTGATTTCTTCCCATGACATTTAGGTGGTTCTTTCTCCCCATTCAGAATACAAAATTATTTATGTGTTCTAGATTTCTTATGGTTTTATGTTTTATATTTAATTCTCTGGTCCATCTGAACTTTATTCTGGAATCTGATATGAGACGAGAACCTAGATGTTTTCCCCATAGCGTTGAAGTCGTCTTTTCACACTCTGCGGAAGGATCACTTGGTGGCCCCTGGCAGTACACTTTCCATTCCATTCTTATGTACAGTATTCTGTAGAATGGGGCACCTGAAACCTGTATGAGTGTTATCTAGTGTCACCCAATAAATTCCATTAAAAAATATGAGTAAGGAAGTTCAAAAAAATTCTACTGTATTCTAGAGCTGATGTGGTCCAACTCTTCCATTTCATCAGTCTGTATTTATGCCAGTCCCTCAGCTTCCAACATCATGTTGTGACAAGAGGTAGGGCTAGATTTCCCTCATTGCTCCCTCTTTCATTTTGTTGTTTTGTTTCTCCTTTACTCACACCTGTTTATCTTTCAGATGGCATCTGGGACAAGAGGGGCTTCCCTTGAACTCTTATCTCCCAAGGTGGAGTCAGTTCCTCCTCTTGCTCTATTGGAGACGGCAGGAGCCAGCCAGATAGAAAAGCACCAAGATGTGAGCACCGACCCCCTGCACGTTTCACAAATGGAGAAATCTGAGTTCCTGGGGGATTGGTAAACACTGCCAGGGCAGGTGCTGGAGGAAACGGGAGGGTAGCTTGTAGGAGTCCCCACCACTCAGGCCTGACTAGTGTAGGTGCACAAGCCAAAGGGCAGAAGCATCTCCTAAGCCTGACTGACAGGATTCTGATTCCAACCTGGTCCTGGGGAATCAGAATCTCTGAGGGAGGGGTCCGGGAGTTTGTGTGCTTGGGTGATTCTTTATATCAGACAAGGCTGAAAATACAGGGCTGGGAGGAGAAGGCAGACAGAGAAGGCTAAAGCCAGGAAGACGTCCTGAGTTACCCAGCAAATGTGACTCCCAAGAACCTAGTGGAGAAAAACCCTGGGAACGGCTCCTGAAAGGGGTTGAATTCCAACTAGCCAGACAAAAATCTTGCAGACGGAATGAAATAGAAGGATAGCCATGCAGCAGGTAGATTTCTCAGGCCTTATGACCCACAATTCCATTTTGGGAATATAGCCAAAATACCCTGAAATGCTAATTTCAAAGAATATATGCACACTTATGTTCATTACAGCATTATTTACAATAGCCAAGATTTGGAAGCAGCCCAAGTGCCTACCAGTAGATGAATGAATAAAAAAGCTGTGGTATATTTACATGATGGAATACTACTTGGCCATAAAAAAGAAGGAAATCTTACCTTTTGTGACAGCATGGGTGGACCTGGACAGTATTTTGCTAAATGAAGTAAGCCAGTCAGAAAAAGGCAAATACCATGTGATTTCACATATATGTGGAATCTAATGAACAAAATAAATTAGCAAACAAAATAAAAACAGATTCACAGATACAGAAAACAGACTGACAGCTGTCCAGGGAGGGTGTAGGGAGCTGAGTCTAAATGTTGAAGGAATTAAACAAACAGACAAACAAACAAACAAACAAACCATGGAAAAACAGAACCTCTCATAGACAGACGACAGTATGGTGACTACTAGAGGAAAGGGGGGTGAAGGAGGTAGAAGCGTGTAGAGGGGGGTAAATGGTGATGAGAGGTGACTTGACTTGGGGAGGTGAACACACAATACAATATACAGATGATATATAATAGAATTGTACCCCTGAAACTTATATAATTTTATTAACCAATGTCACCACAATAAATTCAATTATAAACAAGCAGACAAATAAATAAAAGATTGAAATTAAAAGGAGCAGGATCAAAAGTAGGAAGACTATTTAGGTTGTTATAAAAATCCAGGCATGAACTAAAGAAATGGAAATGGGTGGGTAGGAGAGCAGGTATAGATGAGAGAGAGCCACATTAAATAGCTTGGACTATAGGGTTTGAACTTAACAATTGCCCCATCTACATGATTTTTAGGTTTAGAGGTTCCCTGGATATTACTCCAGAGGGAGTGACTGTTTCCTCTGCACCGTTTTTTTCAGTGATGCTTGTCTGGGAGGTAAGATACCATGCTAGAACCACAGAGGGCTCCATCTAGTACAGCTAGTGCTCGACTTATGACCATGATTGGTTCTGACAGACCAGTTTGGTCGTAAGTGGAGTAGGCTACATGTACAGTACTGTGAAATGATGTTATAAAAATCTTTAAGTCATATTTTATCATAATTTTCTTTTATTGTTGTTATATATCATACTTTTCTTTGTTCATTTTATGCCATTTGTATAATTTCTACACCATTTTGTTTCTTATTTTTACATTCGTCAAGTTCAAGTAAAACATTGCATTACCAGTACAACTGGTTTAATATTTGCAAAACATACAAAATTACAAATACAGGTGCATACAAAAATACAAAATACAGGTGTAAAAAATACCATAGGAAACATTTTCCCAATTGCAAAACATATCAAAATATATAAACATGTATGAAATATTTTATTGGCCAGCACTGTCGTACAACCAGCTGGGCAATGCTTGAACTGCCAGACGCGGAGCGATTGTGGTCATAAAGTTGAATGGTTGTAAGTTGCATAGGTCATAAGTTGATCAATACCTGTATGCTCTAAAAATGGGAACAAATCAACAGCTATTAAACCTGTTGTAGGAACCTACATTTCTCTAACTCTCAAAGCATTTCTATAAGAATATATCAATTCCTCGCCATATTACAGATAAGAATACAGAGCCAGAAAGGCTAAAAAATTGCTCAGGTATATATGTAGATATACAATGGACTTTTGTATAATGATCTTGCATCCTGCCACCTTGAAAAACTCACTTATTAATTCTAATAGCTTTTTTTTATATAGATTTCACTGACTTTTCCACATAGGTGATCATGTCCTGTGCAAACAGTCTTGCTTCTTCTTTTCCAATTAGATGCCCTTCTCCCTCCCACCCCCAATGCACTAGCTGTGAACTACAATGTAGGGTATGAATAGAAGCGGTAAGAGAAGACGTCCTTGTTTCCGACTTTCAGGGAGAAACACCCAGACTTTCACTGTTAACATAACGTGAGCTGTACATGTTCTCAGATGCACTTTGTCAGGGGAATCCTCCCTTCTGTTCCTGGTTTCCTGAGAGCACAGGTAGGAAGGGCAGAGGTAGGATGTGTGCCCAGTCTCTCAGACATTAAAGTACTCAGTCCTTCCAGCGACAAGAACGAGTTGGTTTTCTCCGTGTGCTGCCAGCTTGTTTGACAAAAAGCAGTTCCCTCACCCCTTGAAAAGATTTTTTAAACTAGGCAATGGGGAGGAACAGATTTCTCAAAGGCTGTTTCATCAGAAACTTGATGAATGTTCTGTGTTGCTCTAATATACAAGTTCCTACTTCTCCTCAGCTAGACTCTTCATTAATTTCATGTAAGTGGTGTAATTAAAGTAACTGTTAATTGGTGTATTACTAAGGTGCCATTATGGTAGGTGACAAGCCTTAATTAGCATGTGGTGTGGCACTCGATGTTCCCAACGAATCACTGGGAAACAGAGACGGCTTTCTCTAGAGCGGCATTTCAGATGAACGGAAAGGTGGTGCGAAGTGAAGGCAATGGGGGGAATAGACAGACATAGCCTCCCACGTGTTTTCTCATGGAAGTGGACTCCACACTGCCCAGTCAACAGCACCTGTGCAGTTACATGGACAGCGCTGCAGACCATGCAGCGGGCTCCACGGACAAAGAAACCATCTTCCAATGTCTCAGTGAACACAGACATCTCTTTAACCAATGTGGCAGTCCTATATAATAGGTGACTTTTAACAGCACAGGGACCGTATATCTTCCTCTACCTACAATGTCCTGGAAAACTTCTAGCTACATTGGGAACTAGGAGTCACCACACTCATTCTTTTGTACATCAATACAGACCTCAATCTAGCCAATAAATGTTAACTGAGCATCTGCTCAGTGCCTAAGGCTTGAAGGAGATCAGAAGAGGAATGTGATGTGACCCTGTCCTTGAGAAGCTCCTGCACATTGTCTTGAACACCGTGTCCTGCCCACTGTGCCCTTGCTCACCTAGCAGCTGTGCTTACTTCCACCAGGCACTTACCACCTGGCACAGTAACTAACTTTTTGCCATCAGTACCCTCCAGGGATGATGCAGTCCTTGTGGGAAGTCTAATCTACTTTGTATCCCTGGCCCTCAAACACCTAGTACAGCACCTGAAATATTAATCAACAGGCGGTTAATATAAATCCTTCTGTTTCCATTTTGGCATCAAAAAGGATGGTGAGGTGTAATGGAAAAAATATTACTTTAGAATTAGAGCACTTACCAGCTGGGTAAATGGACCAAGCACTCTTTTTCAAGCCTCAGTTTTACTTGTCTTCAAAATGGGAATGAAAATAAATCACATAGTTTTAAGATTAATGTATGGCTCAAAAAATATACTTTATATGACAACACATGTTAAACTAAAAAGTGCCATTCAAATAGATGCTGTTAGTTATTGACAAGAAACTTTACCCTGATGCCATTTAAGATAATATACCAATCACTCAAAGAACATTAATTGCCTCTTCTGTTCTAAACTTTTTCCAATTAAGTTATTTCCACAATTCAGTGAACTCTTTTTATATCTAACACCCTTATTGGTCAGAAAGAAAATCTTTAAGACGATACATCAACCAATTTACTAGAGACCTCTATTAAAGGCAAATTTACAGACTGTGTTTGCTTAGTTTTTCTTTTTTATAAGCCACAACAGATAAATTATCCAGCATTTTGATTCACTATGCATAAATCTATTGTTTCTACTACAAAACCAATACAAATAAGCCACAATCTAGTTAATTATCTCACTTACAAAACTTTAATTTTAATTCAGTAAAGGCTGTATTAATGAACTTGTGCCAAGCATTGAGCTAGGTACCAAGGATATAATAGTAAGAGAAGCATTTCTGGTTTATAAATTAACTTGGTTTGTAATTATAACTCACCTATTAAATAACTATACTAGCTAACAAACTATAGCCAGTGGCTAGAAGTCTCACTTTCACAGTAAAGTATTGGAAACACCCAGTAAGTAACAGTAACTAAAAACTGGAGAGATCTCTTCCAGGTAGGCTGCAAACTGGAAGATTCTTTTTCCCACTTAGGACCACATTGATTACATAATAGCTTACATAGAAGCAATGTCTGGACTTTCACTGGCCCTCTCATATCTTGGGGTACTTAAAATACACAGAGCCAAAGGAATGGGGGAGAAAAGTTGCTGCACTCCATTATTCTTTCAAGGTGAGTCTCTGAGCATTTTC
This sequence comes from Saccopteryx leptura, assembly GCF_036850995.1. NCBI lineage: Eukaryota > Metazoa > Chordata > Mammalia > Chiroptera > Emballonuridae > Saccopteryx > Saccopteryx leptura. The sequence goes on from NC_089507.1 coordinate 153,036,278, forward strand.
AAATGAAGAATCTGAGAGCACTCCACAAGGACCTTCTCGGCCCTGGCACTAAAAAGCTGTTTGTAAAAGAAGAAAGAAAGAAAGAAAGAAAGAAAGAAAGAAAGAAAGAAAGAAAGAAAGAAAGGAAGGAAGGAAGGAAGAAAGAAAGAAAGAAAGAAAGAAAGAAAGAAAGAAAGAAAGAAAGAAAGAAAGAAAGAAAGAAAGAAAGAGAAAGAAAGAAAGAAGGAAAGAAAAAGAGTAAAAAAAAGATAAGAAAAAAGAGAGTTATGACTCCAAGAACTGCTAACTTACCTCACTTGCCTAACACCATTCACATTATAGACTCCAGGGGGCGCCATTCATGAATACAGCAACGGTGCAGGGGCTGATTCTGGATCTGAGTAGGAAAGTTAGTTAACTAGGCCCTTTTTAGGATCCGCACTTAACTGACACCAGAACCATATCCCAATCATACATACACAGACGTTCTTTGGCTTACAACGGGGTTATGTCTTGATAAACCCACTGTGAGTTGAAAACATCGTAAGTCAAAAATGCACTTATTACACCTCCCCTACTGAACATCACAGCTTAGCCTCGCCTCCCTTAAATGTGCTGAGAACACCTACATTAGCCTATGGCTGGGCAAAATCACTTAACACAGAGCATGGGTGGTTCTCTCTCGTTATCGTGTGGCTGACTGGGAGCTATGGGCGCTGCCACTGCCGGGCAGCCAGGCATCCCAAGTGAGTATCATACGCATATCACTCACTGGCTCCCGGGAAAAAGATCAACATTTGAAACTCTAAATATGGCTTCCACTGGGTGTATCTCATGTTTGCACCATTGTAAAGTCGAGAACTCGTAAGTCATACCATCATACTTAGGGGACTATCAGGATGTTATATATATATTTGTGTATTTTACCTGTACATGTAAAAATATACAGTCATAAATCTGTACATAACTCGATCTGTAGGCTAAACCTAGATCTTGACTACCAAGTTAAACAAACCCTACAGATAGCAAGGACAGAAACCTGTACAGGACAGGTGGATTTCTGGGTTGGGTAGGTCAACCATTGAGTTGGCGACATTATGCTCAGGTCAGCCAAAATCTACCCTGGAATACTGTTGAAAAAACAATTATAATATCCTGCCTTATAATTCACAGTCATTGCTGAATTTATAAACTAAAAATGTATAAATTAAGGCCCTGGCCAGATAGCTTGGTTGATCAGACAGCATTGTCCCAATAAACCAGGGTTGCGGGCTTGATCTCCGATCAGGGCATATGCAGGGACAGATTGATGTTTCTGTCTCTTTTCTTTCCTCTGTCTTTAAAATCAATAAATAAAAACTTTAAAAAAATTTTAAAACATAGGATTATGGTCTAAAGGTTAATGCCTAAATGGTGTATTTTGATAGCAAATTATTCTAAGTCAAGACAAGGGAACTCTATAAATATATTTTGTTATGGAAGCCTCTCTCTGACTCTCAGAAACTTCTCTCTGTGAATATCATTATCCAAGGCTGCAATTTTCAGACTGTGCACGCACAGATAATGGCTGTTCATTTGTCATATAACTCCCAGTGAGGAAATGGTCTCAATTGCTCTTTTATAAAGCTCAACAGGCTAGAAAATATTATTGAAGACAATAGCTTTTAAGGTCTTTCTAAGAGGACAGGATTTTTCAGACACCTCTTCTTTAACTGTAAGAATCCAATGTTGCTTTTTCCCAGGTAATCCTTTCAAATTCTTTTTAAGTAGGCAGCTATTCTAACATTGTATTTTGGAAATCAATTGACTACATAAATGTACATATACTCAAAAGTTCAGGTTAGCCTCAGTTATTCCACTGAGAGAGGCAGTCATGGGCTTGATTCATTCATTTAAAGAAATAGTGATTCTGTGTTTATTAGGTGCCAGCCAGGGTCCCAGGGGCTGAGGAGTCAGCACTCATTCTGTCATTTTGTCACTATCATTTGCCTCTCTGTTTTTCTTTCTAGACCTTCATCATCTGACACATTAAAATATATTTGTTGGTTAATTCTGTCTTCCCTACCAGAATGTAAATCTGATGAGTGGCTGGTGGGTTTCTTTTGAATTAATGGGAGGGCATGGAGAAAATATTGGCAAAAAAATAGAGCTAATGAGACATCTAAAACAAATAAAGAACTTTTCAACTCGATAAAAGACAACAATCCAGTTTGAAAAATAAGCTAATGACTTAACAGATATTTCTAAGAGAAGATGCACAACTGGCCTATAAGTACATGAAAAGATACTCAACATCTTTACTCAGGGGGAAATGTGAATTAAAACTACAATGAAGGATTACTACAAATGAAGCAGGATGGGAAAATATTTTTTTAAGACTTACAATAGCAAGCATTGGCAAGGGTGTGAAATAACAAAATTTCATTATTGCCAGTGAGACTATGAAATGGGACAAGTGCTTTGAAAAATCGTTTGGTTTTTCCTTATAAAACTAAACATAAATTTATCCAGCAATTTCACTCTTAGTTAATTACCCCAGAGGAATGCAAACATCTGTCCATAGAAAACAGTGTGAATAGTGTTTATAGTAGCTTTCTAGGTGATAATAAAAAACTGGAAACCCCCCCCTACAAAAAAGAAATCCATAACATAATACATCATTGTAAAACAGTTGAACACCACAGACAAAAGAGAGTGTTAAGAGCATCCAAAAGAAACATTAACAGTGGTTGAACCTTGGGTCAAATGTAGGATGTTCATTGTTCTGTTCTTTTAACTTCTCTAAATATTTGAAAATGTTCACACACACACACACACACAACATGTGGTAGATGAACCAGAAAGAAAAGAGAGATTATCTTCAAAAGAGTGCGTGAGGCCAAAAGGACTACCTAGAGATCACAAGGTCGTGTACTAGGTGCTTGGCACTCATCCTTGCAAAATTAAATAATTGTATATCCATGCTCTAGTAAGAAAATTATAGGGGGTAGAAAGCATATGCTCCTGGTCATAGAGCCCAGAAGGGTTACAGCCAAGTCTTGAATCCAGGCCATTTAAACCCCCAACCCAGTATTCTTCCTCCAGCCCCTGACTGCCTCCAGGGTTGTCCCAGGATGGGATCAGATACTGCCGGAAACAGGAGTACCATGATATGGGGCTTTGCAGACAAGGGAGAAAGTCCAGGCTGCTGCCTAGCAGGGAAGACAGTCCAGGTATGAGGAGTGATGGGGACCAAAAGCTGCTGGTCAAGCTTGGGAGAAACCTACAGGAAGCTGGAAGTTCGAAAGTAAAAGAATTCAAACATGTCACCCTAGATTATTAGGTCCTAGCACATGCCACTTTGGCATAAGATTATTTTGACCTGATGGTCCTGGAGAAGCAGCAGAGTTAGGGAGGGCTCTCTGACCTCTTCCTTCTACCTAAAAGCAGGTCCTAAAACTTCCCGTGAGAAAGGTGCCCTCTCTATACCAGAAAGAGAAGAACATTCTTACCACTGGAGACTAGAGTTGACGCCCAAATGGACCTGTACAAACAACCCTACTGAAATAGCCCATATCTTCTATGCATCCCCGCATATATTTCCTGGTCATGGTCGCACAGTTTACTGCCCTAGCCCAAACCCTTTCTTTTGTTTTGTCACATCCCTAAATTTATTGTCCTTTGTGTAAAAAGTATATAAGCTTTTGAGCTTAATGGCTTTTTCAGGTCTTAATTTTCCCTTTGAAGACTGCTGTGTGATGGTACAAATATTAAATAAAATTTGTATACTTTTCTCCCATTTATCTGTTTTATGTCCATTTGATTCTTAGGCTCAGTCATAGAATCTAAAAAGATAGAAAGAATTTTTTCTTCCATTAAAGAAGCAAAGTCAACTGTACCCTAATATTCAATTTTTCTGGAACCAGTGTTTCTTCCTTCACAGCTTAGTGCCAAGGAACAGTTTCTGGCATATCTCTTCAGTGAACTGAGCAAGGATTACATTGGAATAAAAACACATGCATGTAAGAGGTCCTCATGTATCAGTGAAACTAGAATACGCTTCCTGCATTGGTCAGGTGACCAGTTGGTTAGAACATCATCCTGTTAAACCAAGGTTGCTGGTTCGATCCCCAGTCATGGTACATACAGGAATCAACCAATGAATGCATAAATAAGTGGAACAATGAATCAAAGTCTCCTTCTCTCTCTCTCTCTCTCTCTCTCTCTCTTCTCTTCTCTCTAAAATCAATTTAAAAAAATTTAAACAAGAAAAAAAATGCTTCATAAGGGAATAAGATTGTTAGCATTCCCTAAGTTTGCCCAGTATTTGGTGAGCTCTTCAGGGTGAATTATCTCTCATTCAAGGGCTGTGTAGTCGTATCAGCATCCTCCTGATAATCCTCATGAAATGAATGCAAAATATCATACAACTTTTAGGTTGCGAAGTGTTCTCACTTCTCTTTTCTCACTCACGCTGCCACTACAGCTTGCAGTGTCCTGGGAAGAATAAGGTGACTATACATATCATAATGGGGAGCAGGCCCAGAGAGCAAGAACTCCTTCTCCTAAGTGACTCCACCAGCTCCTTTCTCCACTCACTCACCAGGTGCCTATTCATTACGGTAGGCCCTTGTCACATATCTTTTGATTACATCCTCACAAGATCCTGAGAAGTAGAATCGACCCTCATTTTAAGATGGTATTTGATTCTAAAATGTATATAAGAAAGCACAGGGCAAGGATATCCCAGATAGTTCGGAAGATGGCAAACAAAGTGAGGGACTTGGCACATCTTTTCAGATATCAATTATTGTAAAGGCATGATAATGGAGACAATCAATGTAGCATCAGTTCAGAGATAGATTAACTAGAGGGCAGAGAAGTGAGGACAGACTCGTAAGCCAGCACCAGACCCACACATAAATAGAGCTGGACTGATGACAGAACAGGCACTGCAAACCAGAAGGGAAAGGATGTCATTTTAATAAATGGTGTTGGGACAAATCTATAGGGTGAATATGATATTAGACCCCCTACCTCACACCACACACAAAATCAATTACAAGTGAATTAAATATGTAAACAGAAATGATAAAACAGTAAAACATTTAGAATGAAGTACAAGAGAATATATTTTTGATTTCAAGAAAGGAAAGAATGTTTTGAACAAGTCACAAGACGTACAAATAACAAAATGCAAAGTGCACAAGTTATAAAGAAAAAGATAAATTTGACTACATAAAGAGAATGTAAAGACTTTCTCAGACTTGGGAGGTGCCCACAAATTTGGAGACTTGTGAATTATTATAAACAATAAAATAAACCCTATAGTAAATTTGGCAAAATGCTTGAAAGGCACTTTACCTAAATAAGACTTTTTCACAATCAATAAACATATGGAAAGACGTTCAGTTTAATTGCTAATTATAAAAATGTAATTCAAAATCATAATGAAATACATTTTACACCTAATAGAGTGGCAAAAATTAAAAAGTCTAAAAATAATTGTTGCTGAAGTTGGAGGAGTCAGAATATTTAGACACTGACAAGAAAGAGGGTTATAAATTTGTATAATCACTTTGGAAAACAATTTGGCATCATATGGTCAGTATCTGCACAGAATTCAGCAATTCTACTCCTTAGTGACTAGCTCAGAATAACTCTCCTGTGCACGAGGAGGTGCTTCACAGAGTCATCAGGCAGCACTGCTTGTAATAGCCATGCTGGAAACCATCCAAAAATCCACCAATAATGGATAATGAAAATTTTGATCTATTAGCATCACAGAAATAAAATGAGTGGATTGCAGCTGCACGAAGCATCACAGATAAATCTCAAGAACTTAATATTGAAGAAATGAAGCAAATCACAGAGGGATACCCAGAGCGTGGTTCTGTTTACATAAAGTTCAAAACTATCCAAATCTAAGCAAACATATGTGGCAAAGCTCTAAAGAAAAGCCAGAGAACAATGCAGCTTAAATCCAGGGTAAAGGACAACTCTGAGGAGGGAAGACAGGATGGGACTGTGGGAGGGCACTTAGGGGACGGCAAAACTAGTGGTACAGGTATGACATGGACCAGGCTAAATCCTGCGGTGCTGCCTGTCATAGCGAGAGAAGGAGAGTGACCTACCTAAAAGGAAGTGGTTACGTAAAACACATCCCTACAATGAAGAGGGATGCAGTCATAGATAAAGGATGAAAGAGCTCTCTGTGAACAAATACAAAAAAATCTCTGATATGTAATTTAGTGGAAAAAAGAAAGATTCAAACAGTGCTTATATATAATATGATGCCATTTGCGTTTAAAAAAAAGTAGGAAAATGCATAAAATATCCTGCGTGGATACCGTTGGTCGCCTCTGGGAGGAGAGCTAGGTAGACGAAAAACTTGTGCTTTAAGTAACTAATTCTAAAATAAAAATATGTGTTGCTTAATGTCTGTAAAATTATTTGGTGCTTAGAACTTACTTCAAAACACTACAGCAAGTAAAAAAAATAAGTCAAGACAGATGAGAAAAGCTAAGCAAAATGTTGACACTGTTGAAGCCAGGGTATGGATGATGGGATGTCTGTGTCTGACGTTTATTATCACAAAAAGTCACATAAAGAAACCTGCACATGGTTGGGTACTGAAAATAGCAAGGAGAACGCTTTGTAAACTGTATGATTGGCCAACTGCTGTACTGTACCCCTGAATGTAATACAAAATGATATTGAACGTAAACTGGAATTGAAAAAAAATTTAATTAAACAAAAGAGAAACTTGCAGAGTTGCCAGTCAAAACTCAGACCAAGGACACATTTAAATCTTCTCCATCTGAAAACCCCTCTGAAATAACATAAAAAGTATTATTTATTTATTTATTTATTTATTTTTTGGTATTTTTCTGAAGCTGGAAACGGGGAGAGACAGTCAGACAGACTCCCGCATGCGCCCGACCGGGATCCACCCGGCACGCCCACCAGGGGCGACGCTCTGCCCACCAGGGGGCGATGCTCTGCCCCTCAGGGCGTCGTTCTGCCACGACCAGAGCCACTCTAGCGCCTGGGGCAGAGGCCAAGGAGCCATCCCCAGCGCCCGGGCCATCTTTGCTCCAATGGAGCCTTGGCTGCAGGAGGGGAAGAGAGAGACAGGGAGGAAGGAGGGGGTGGGGGTGGAGAAGCAAATGGGCGCTTCTCCTATGTGCCCTGGCCGGGAATCGAACCCGGGTCCCCCGCATGCCAGGCCGACGCTCTACCGCTGAGCCAACCGGCCAGGGCCCATAAAAAGTTATTTTAAAGCTATACTCACAACATAGCTTGTCGTTCAAAATGTCATCAACAACAAAAGCAGAATCCACCTGTAGGGACAGTTCGTCCACGATCGCGTGGCTGCCTGAAGGACAGGGACGCGCGAGTGTGTTGAAAACCATGTGTTCAGGTTGGCCCGGGAAGGGTGTGGAAGCAACGCTCAGAGGACAGACACTAGCAAGACCTATTTCAGCCTCTGCACAAGTGAATGTATTCGCTACTTCTACTTAATGTGAACTATTGTGCAGTTTGAGTTTGTTATAGTCGCAAGCTTCACCCAAAGCAATACGTGCAGGTTTTCCAGTAGAGACACATTCAAAGCTTGGACCACAAAAGAAGAGACTTGGGCTTCTGCTGTCACCATGGGTTCCTTCATGGCTCAGTTCCTCCCACCTCTTCCTCTTAATCAACTGATAACACGAGGAGCAGGCAGGGCAGCTGGCATTGCCCCACCTCCCAGAGCATAAACTGAAGTTCACATGAAGTGACCTGTCCTCTCTCTTCCCTCTCAACCAGAGAGCGGCAGACACCGGGACACGCTTGACTCCAGCATGTTCACAGAGCTCCAGAAACTTGTGCCTCGGGAATCTGCACTTTGTGAGAGAGCCAGGCTAGCTCTTCAGATGGGATGGGGGCGGGGAGGGGGGCTTTATCATCTTGGACCCAGGGATTAGGTGGAAATGGATGCATTATCCACAGGCTCAGGAGAAGCCACTTGGGGACAGCAGGGTGCCCGTGGGAGGAAGTTACAGAAACCTCCCAGAACAGAATGTCTGTTTCACACCAGCTGCAACCTGCAAATGATATTATGTTGTCTATATCTTTCCTCTAGTCTAAAGGGTCTGAAATCCTCTCTGTGTCTGTCTGTCTTCAGATCTGCCCTGTGGCTGAGGGGGCCAAGCATAAACCCTCATACCCCTGGTGCAGACCTCACTGTTCGCAGGCTTTGGAACAGAGGCTTGCTTGCTCTGAACCTCAGGTTCTTCCTGGGTAAAGCCAGGACTTCGGGGCTGGGAGGTTTGTAATGAGGATTTAAAAATAACATGTGTGAAAATGGTTTGTAAGCTGTGAAAGGCTCAGCTAATGCTTCCTCATTAACTGAGATAATATATGTAAAACATCCACCCAGGGCCTGTTATGTAAGCAGGTAGTCAGCCAAAAATTGCTTTTACATGCTCCCTGTGTTATTCCAACTCTGATTAATGTTTTGTCCCAAGCCCACCCCCATCATGTGAAGTCCTGAGGGATATTAGTGCCCCTTCTCATCCTATATTATTATTTATTTATCTCTAGGTGGCCAAATGTATTTTCCAAAAATGGCACAACCATAATTCAGTCCCACATCGTCTTTCAGAATCTTCCCCTCCCAATCAAGAGGTAGAAGGTTTTTTTCTCCCTGGGCATAGTTGGGGCACTGTGACTACCTTGTTGACTAAATATGGCAGAAGTAAGGCATGATTTCTAAGATGAGTTTGTAAAAGGCAAGATAGTGTCTACCAAGATCTCTTGGGAGGCTTGTCCTTAAATCAGCCACCATGTTATGAGGGAGCCCAACTAACCTTGAGGAAGGTCAGCATGGGTGAACCCACAGAAGGGAACTGAGGCCCTGGCCCAAAGCCAGCATCAACCGGACTCAGAAGGGAATGAACCTTTAGATGATTCCAGGCCTCCAACTTGGAATCTCCCACCTGAGACATCGTGGGGCAGAGATAAGCTATCCCCACGGCATTCTGTCTTAATTTCCTACCCACAGAATCAATGAGCATAATAAGAGGTGGCTTTATACCACTAAGTTGTGGGTGATATTTGGTGGGGCCATTGTAAAGGGGACATCTTCCCAGTGTACTGTAGACCTCTTGAGGGGAAAGAATGCTTAGCTAGCTGAGCAGAGGCCTTGGTAAATGGCGGTGGCCAGTCATTCCTTCAGGGTCCAGCACCAGGCTGGGTCATTAGTACAAGTGCCATTATGCTCTTTTTACTGGGCCCGTCTCTCTCTTACACACACACACACACACACACACACACACACACACACACACAATCAGCCAAAAGTACGTAAGTAAGAAATAAGGAGCATCTGAACAACCAAAGTCATGGCCACCAAGGGCACACCCAGTTGCTCTGACCTTTCTTGTCCAACTGCACACCCAGGCAGCCACCCTGGGGACCACCCGACTGAGCTGTGACAGGGTGCTAGCAGGGCGGGCTGGGGGAGGCCACAGCGTCTCAGCTGACAGCTGGAGTGTGTGGAGGCTGACGGGACAGTGAGGAGGCAGGCACTCGGGGTGGCGTGGGGGCCAGCAGCAGAGGCCCCTCGGAGCCCACCCCTCCCAAGCCGCACATGCTCTCGGTGCCATTCACCTGGTTTCCCTCAGTCACGAAAGCATATTTTAGAATTGTGTCGATTCAAAATAGGATAAAATTTGAGTGTGTAAAACACCAATAATAATGGTATTAATTACCAGCATTTATATTTTATGCTATCTACTGTAGTCACCCATTTAATCTTCACAGGAGGCCCTTAGCTTTCTAGAAGTGTCAGCTACCTGACACAATCACCCCTCCCTTGCTGCACTCTTCCCGCTCCCCCGCATGCTCAAACACGCATGCACAACTTCCAAGAAAGTGTCTTCACGGATGAACACAGATGTTTCCTTCTTACCCTTTATGAACCTACCAAATAAAATCCACATTTTGCTGGAGTGGGAGCAGCTGAATGAGGCCCAAGACAGACCAGCCGCCTCTGCACAAGGGCTTCCGGGAATGCTGGAGTGAGAGAGCCTCAGGGCCGTCCTGTGTGTCTGCCTCATCTCACAGGACAGTGGTCGGGGCTGGCGGGGGCGGGGCTTGGACTCTGCCCTTCACATGCTGTGTGGCAGGCTCTCAGCTCATGTACTGAGTGTGGTCCCCTTCCCAGCTGTTGCTGCCTGAATTGTGTTTTCCCACGCCCAGGCCTGCCCAAGCTGTCACCAGCTGTGACCAGCTGTCAGCCAGTTGTTAGCACTTTGCTCCTCTCCCTGCCACGTGACAACTCCCATCCTCAGCCAGTCACACTAACGGACAGACATAGCATTCAAGGCCTGAGCTGGCTGCAGGCAGGAGGAGAGCCAGATGAGAGACTCAGACAGACGGACACCTAGACAGAGAGAAGGAATCAGAGAAAAAGAAAGCAGGGACACACACACACACACACACACACACACACACACACACACACACACCACAACGGGCATGGGCTTACAGGGCAAGGCAGCAAAGAATCACTTTCCAGTGTGGGTCCTGGGAGCTCAACGCTCCAGGAGTGTTACCAGCGGCCTCAGCAGCCCAGCCACCACGCCCCAAGCCACCATGACTGGAGCCTCAGGCTCCAGAGGCTGTGAGACCCGCAGAGTCTCAGGCCCAGCCCAGATCTACAGCGTCAGAATGTACAATCTGACGTGAGCCCGAGAGACTCACCCGCACATTAAGCACACGAGGGCTGGGCTGGCCTTGGCCGCTGGGAGTTTGGAGATGACGATGACGTGTGGAGAATCTGCACGCCCGCTGTGCCAACAAGACAGCTGGCCCCTCCAGCCCTGGGCCCTCCATCCTCTGCCTTCGCCCGTGCTTTCTCCACTTGGGGCCCTGCTGCCCCCCTCTCAGCTGGTTCTGTGCTCTTCTTCTTTTGAGGCACATGCTGAGAAGCTCCCTGGGGCAGGAGGCCTTTTGGGTATCCCCAGAGGATGGGGGTCTCCACTCCTCTCCTCTCCTAACCACCCAATGATGGCAGTTACCAACCCACGGGACAGTTTCCGTATTTCCAGGCTATTTTGATGGTTTCTCTGGCAGAACTGAACAAAAGTACTATTATTATACCCATTGCACTGATGGAAACACTGAGGCTTACAGAATGACCTGTCCTTCATTCAACTGTTTAGAGGATACCCAGTATGTGCCAGGTGGGGGACCAGTTAGTCTGTGAGCCACGCCCCTCCAGGCTTCTGCCTTTGTTCGTCCAGATGGTGGCCCTGGGAGGGTGGGACGAGCTGAGAAATCTCAGCTGCCTCTCCAGAGATAAGGAGGCTTTGTTCTCCAGGTTCTTTCCTACACCAAGGAATTCCATTCAGGCTTGTAGGCGGCTGGCCACCCCTCGGGTGCCACACAGTTGACACTGCAGCATCAGGAATGACAGTTATTATATATTAATAAACTCGGGATCCACTTGGCTCGGCAAACGGGTTTCTTCCAGCTCTCCATTCTCAGCTTGTCTCCAGCCCCCCTGACGGGGTCCTTCTGCCCTCAGCCTGTCACCACCTGAAGCTGGTCCTCTGCTGGAGGCTGCTATGGTGGACCTAGACCGGGGACAAGAAAGGGGACCTCTTGGAGACCCCTCCAGCTAGGGCCCCCAGAGTTGGTGTGGAAAGAAGAAACACTATCTTATCCAGCTACCAGCTGCGTCTCCTGGGGCAGCTGACCTCACCTGCCTGGAACTCAGTCTTTTGGGCTGTAAATGGGGACTGTGGTCCCTGCCTTGCCTGTTGAGAGGGCTGGGGGAATCTGAAGAATGTGAAAAACCCACCAAGCCCTGAAGAGATGGCTGGCTGCTGACCTTCCACTAACTGGGGCTGGAACAGCCTCGCTAACAGAAAACCACATCCAGGTTTTATCTCGAAGATTACCTATCACACCATTGCTTAGGGAACACAATAGGCATTATACTCATTACGATTTCCATTTTTAAAAAATCTTGTGGTTTGTAAAACTTTGTATTCTCTTATGATAAAAAGCAAGCGATAAAGGGCTAAAGACATTCAGGGGTGTCAGTAAAATGAATTCCTTCACTAATAATTAAGAGCTACGCATCATTGTGTTAGGGGTGTGGCTTGAAAGCTATAAAGATATGCTAATGAAAAGACCTTTATGCCTGACGTTTCTGCAAGAAAAATAAGTATTTTTGCTGGTCTGAAACTCTTTTTTTTTTTTTTTAGTCTGAAACTCTTATAAAAACGATTTATTTTAGGCACGATTTCTAAGATTTCATATGAATATACTGCTCATGCTTTAGCGAGACAGCCTGCTTGGAGTCCCCTCCAGGTGTGAAACCTTTCCTTCTTCCTTCATCCTTGCAACAGTCCCAGAGGGTAATTACCATCTCCATTTTCCAGGTAAGAAAACTGAGGCTCAAAGAGATATAACTTAGCTTAGGTTGCATAGCTGGTTAGCAGGGAAAGAATCTGAAGGCAGGACTGTGATCTTCCAAAGTCATATTTTCTGCAAGACTCAACCCACCCTCCTGGCTCTAGGTTCCTTACATGGCTCCACCCGTATATGCCAGATGATTCAGGCCAGCAGAGCTGGACGCCTCCTGGACATCGTGAGGTCCTACATGCAGGTCAGAACTTTTCACATCAAAGCTCTGATTTATTACAAGTAATTTAGAGCTTGTTATTTCCTCCACCAACGGAGCCTTGCTTCTACAGTAGGAACCACCACAGGGTTCCTTGAATAATGAGCGTTTAAAAAATTACTGAAGATGGCTTTCCAAGAGCACAATCTGCTGAAGGGAAGTGAGGGGTGCTGCGTGCCAGAAAGCAAACTCTCTGGAACGGGAAGATTCTGCAAGATGGGCTCAGCTGATGCATGTGCTCTTGGTCACGCCAACTTGTTCACAGCCCTGGAGCAACCAATTGTTTTTAACCTACATTACCATTTATCATCACTATGCATATAGTAAAGTATGTTAATGGTAGGGCTGGAAAGAGTTATTATTTCCAATGAGACTCAAGAAAGTTTAGTAACCTGTCCAAGGTTATATACACAAGCATCCCTTAATAGTAATGCACAACCATGTAGTCCAGCAATTCCTCTTCTGGGTATATCCATACGCAAAGAACTAAAAGCAGGGACTTGGACAAATACGTGTACATCAATGTTTATAGCAGCATCAGGCACACTAGCAAAAAGGGGAAACAACCCAAGTATCCATCAGTGGATGGATGGATGGATGGATGGATAACAAAATGTGACATATAGACACAATAGAATATCATTCAGCTTTAAGAAGGAAAGAATGTCTGGCCCTGGCCAGTTAGCTCAGTTGGTTAGAGCATTATCCTGAAACATCAAGGTTGTGGGTTCAATCCCTGCTCAGGGCACATACAGAAAGCAATCAAGGAATGCACAACTAAGTGGAACAACAAATAGATGTTTCTCTCTCTCTCTCTCAAACCAATCAATAATTTTAAAAAAAGGAAAGACATTTTTATACATGTTACAACATGAATGGATTTTGAAGAGATTATGCTAAGTGAAATAAGCCATAGACAAAAAAGAACAAATATTATATGATTCTGTTCATATAGGTACCTAGGGTGCTGACAGGGACAGGGACTGAAAGTGGATGCTGGCTGCAGGGGCTGGAAGCAAGGGTTGGAATGAGGAGTTAATGTCTCATAGGTACGGAGTTTCTGTGTAATAATGAAAAAGTTTTGGAAATCTCACACCATACATTATGAGGATCTCACAAAATGTGAACTCATAATGCCACTAAACTGTCTACTTAATAAATGAACCTTGAGAATGTTATACTGAGTGAAATAAGTAAATCAGAAAAAGCTAAGAACTGTATGATTTCACGAATAGGTTTATATAAAACTGAGAATAATGGACATAGATAAAAGTGAAGTGGTTACCAGGGGGAAGGGGACTTAGGGAAGGGGCATGTGGGAAGGATGTGGGTGAAGGATGTAAAGAAAGACAAATATAACGTGACAGAAAATGATTTGACTTTGGGTGACGGGTATACAACATAATCAACAGTTCAAATGCTATAGAAATGCTTACCTGAAACCTATGGACTCTTATTGATCAATGTCACCCTGTTAAATTTTATTTTCTAAATAAAATTTAGAAGTTAAAAAAAATGGTTGAAATGGTAATTTACATTTACATTTTATGTTATGTGTGTTTTTATCACAAATAGAAAACAAAGTCAATGTATGACCCACATAATAATGATAGTTACCATTTATTGAACCCCTACTCAGTTCTCAGTACAACTGTGTGAAGTAGTTACTATTCTTCCGATTTTAAGATGAAGAAAGTGAGGTTCAGAGTGGTTATATGATTGCCCCAAAAGATTAAAGCCAGAAGTTAGCTGGGATTTAAAGCCAGGTCTCTCTCCGCTGTGTGTCATCATCCCCTCCCCTCTGAGCACCTCAATGCCCTCTGCATGGCCTTAGATCAGTGGTCCCCAACCTTTTTTGGGCCACAGACGGGTTTAATATCAGAAAATATTTTCACAGACGGGCCTTTAGGGTGGGATGGATAAATGTATCACGTGACCAAGACAAGCGTCAAGAGTGAGTCTTAGACGGATGTAACAGAGGGAATCCGGTCATTTTTATAAAATAAAATATTGTTCAGACTTAAATATAAATAAAACAGAAATAATGTAAGTTATTTACTCTTTCTCTGTGGACCGGTAACAAATGGCCCACGGACTGGTACCGGTCCGCGGCCCAGAGGTTGTGGACCACTGCCTTAGATGAAAGAATTTTGTTTCTTTTACAGAAAACTATCAGCCAAAATATTTAGCTTTGGATTATAGTTAGGAGCTGCCTCTGGCACAAATTCAGTGTGGCCTAGAGTTAGCTCCTCCCTGCTCAGTACCTCAGTTTCCCCAGCAGGCAAACCAGTGGCTGGCCTCTGGGTACATGCCCAAGTCCCACATTCCAGCTCTCTCTAACACCACGTAGCCTTTCAAACAGAACTAAATTCATCGCTGGCCATAAGTCCCCTTGCCCCAGACAGTCCTAATTTCTGCCTGTTGCCTTCCAAAAGTGTCTTGGTTTGGATGAAACGCTCACCCTACAAATACACCAACCAGGTTTTGTTCTGGCAACAGGGAGTGCACTTCAGGCCTTGGAGTCAGAGCTGCCTCTTATAGATTTTCATTACTATTTGCAATCTATAATGTAAAACCATCCAAAGGTTGTCAGGACTGATGGTGCAGGCTTTGTTTTAAAGTCACTCAGTGGGAACAGTTATGTGTGTTTTTGTTTGAAACCTGCAAGTCAAGATCCCTAATGATTTGTTTGTTTCTGCTTCAAAGCTTCAAAACTCTTAGCTATTATCTGATGAGGATTACTGTGTGACCTTTAAAAATACAATAATTCAGTTTAATGAGTTTTAAAAAATCTTAGTGTAGGGCCAGCACATGCAAAATGGCTGACCTGGTAGGAAAGGTAAGAACAACTATTATGGGGTGTTGATGAGTTGATAATTAGGAGAACCGCCCTTCTATACAAGTGGAGTGAGTAAAAAATCATCCAGTTATGTTTTTGTCATTTATTGTCACTTTGAGAAGGCTTTCAATTTTTTAAATTTCATCTAAAAGTAATATATATTAGTTTAGAAAATGTAAAAAAAAAAAAGACACTAATTCTATTACCTAAGATACCTATTGAATTTTAATATATTCTTTTAGTTATTTTTGTCTTCACATATATATTATTTCTCCAGATGCCCTGGCCAGGTAGTTCAGTTGGTTAGAGCAATGTCCCAGTATGCCAAGGTTATAGTTTTGATCCCTGGTAGACATACAAGAATCAACCAGCCTCACTGGTGTTGACCCAGAATGCTGAGGTCAGTGGCTTGGGCATGTATGAGAAGCAGTCAATGCACAACTAAGTGGAGCAACAAGTTGATGCTTCTCTCTCTCTGCCCCTCCCTCCCATCTTCCCTCCCTTCCTGTCTCTCTCTTCCTTCCTCTCACTTTCTCTGTCTCTTTAAAGTAAAACATACATACTAAAAAAACAGAGATAAAGCACATGTTATTTCTCTTTTATAAGGTACTTCTCACCCAATAATATCAAACACTTTTTCTATTTTATTAAATACAATCTATAAAATCAGTTGAATAGCTATGAACATATCAAAATGTATTTAATTATACCCTTACTTTAGATTTTTCTTCTCTAATTATTTTTTCTTTAAAAAAACCCAAAACAAATGAAATAATCATTCCTTTGGCTAAAATTTTGTGCACATCTAAATTATTTTTGGAGAATGAGTTTCTAGAAATGCATTGCTAGGTTAAAGAATACACAGTCTTCTTTTTATTTTTATTTATTTTTTATTTTTTATTTTTATTTTTTTAAATAAATTTTTATTAATGGTAATGGGATGACATTAATAAATCAGGGTACATATATTCAAAGAAAATATGTCTAGGTTATTTTGTCATTAAATTATGTTGCATACCCCTCACCCAAAGTCAGATTGTCCTCCGCCACCCTCTATCTAGTTCTCTGTGCCCCTCCCCCTCCCCCTAACTCTCTCCCTCCCTCCCTCCCATGTCCTCCCTCCCCCCACCCCTGGTAACCACCACACTCTTGTCCATGTCTCTTAGTCTCGTTTTTATGTTCCACCAATGTATGGAATCATATAGTTCTTGTTTTTTTCTGATTTACTTATTTCACTCCGTATAATGTTATCAAGTTCCCACCATTTTGCTGTAAATGATCTGATGTCATCATTTCTTATGGCTGAGTAGTATTCCATAGTGTATATGTGCCACATCTTCTTTATCCAGTCTTCTATTGAAGGGCTTTTTGGTTGTTTCCATGTCTTGGCCACTGTGAACAGTCTTCTTTTTAAATTGAATTTGAGATATACAGTTCTAAGGCTCTTGCTATATTGCTACTATTAAAGTCACCATGAAAATTCTAAAACTATCCAAAGCAACACAAAGCACGGGACAATCTTCCAGCTCTAGACCTCTGCTCCATCACCCACTTCCTCTGTGTCTCATCATAAGTTCCAAACCAACCCTGACCAACCTCTTCTAACACCGCAGCGTTCTGAGACAGTTATGTAGCAGGAGAAAACCCAGGACCAGGAGATCGGACACATGACTTCTAATCTCAGCTCACTGGTTTTGGTCATCAGCGAGAAAGCTGGCCTCTGGACCGGAGTTCCTCATTCATGAAACCAGGGGTCAGCCCGATGATGATGCATAGTCCTTCCTGCTCTCTGAAGGGAAATGGATCAAAATGCAGGTAAAATATATATTAACGGGGAACTTCTGATGTTTAGCTGGTCGATGCAAGAAATGTCCAGACATGTAGAGAGCTTTTCTGAGAGTTTATTTGAGCAAAACTGATGACAGATTCCTGGGAGTTAGATCTCAACCACTTTAGAAAAATCACAGTTTGACAGTTTCATGCATTTGAAATGAAGGGAGAAGTGTAAGGAGGATGACAGGAAGGTGGGAGGAAGCAAGGCAGGGATGGGATGACCGGATAGTTAACAGGATTCTGTGCTCTCCTGATGGTGGTTACAGCTTATTCCAAAAGTGTGTTAACCTAGATGCACAGAAACAATGGACAGGGCTTGCTGTAGGCAGAGATAAACCTTTTGTTTTCTTTTTAGAGAGACAACTTTTATGAGTTTATTTGACCCCAACTGGTTACCATTGCCAGGAAACAAGATATCAAATTCTCCCACAAAGATAAACCTTTTGCTAAAAAGTTATGTGCCTGGGGCATGACTACCCACCAGACCTGCCCAGTTAGGAATGATTAGGTCACCTTGTGAGGATACTTTCCATAGAAGCCCCTTCGCTTTCTGGCTGCAAGCCCCCTATGCTTTCTTTCCCCTCAGCTGGACCGCCCACGGTTCTTACATTTTCCCCTGGCTTGATGTGTTTCCCTTCTCTTATTTCACTCTGCAGCTCTTGGACAGGCTTCAGCTGGGTGGCCCGCAAAGCCCTTGCCCCTTTTGAGTCATTAGGAATTAGAAGTACTCTTTCCCCAATGTGCTTCTTTGCAGTTTATCTGGAGCCTTTGAAATGCAAATCACTCCGACCTGCAGTTAGGGAAACTGGACTCCACGGGACCTTCATCTGACCTCCACAGCCTGCTCCAAGCCACAAGGAGCAGGACTCTGTGCCTGCTTCCCAAGATCAAAGGGGTATTGTTCATCTAAAGTCACTACCAGAAAACCTAGATTTGAGAGTAGTTCCGTCCCCATCGGTCTTTAATATCAAACCTCTTAACGTGGATAGGACACAGGGCCTCTGGCTGCTGGACTCTGAGCAGTTTGAGAAGCTCTTGTGACAGATGAGAAGTGGGCCAACATATCTGGTGAAGTTGTCTTTTTGACCTCTCTTGATATATGGCAAATCAAAGTGGGGACTCTGGAGCCAGCTGGCCTGGAGTTGCAGGCAGGAGGTGCCAATCTAGGTGTTTGGAATAAACTAAACGAATTCCTGCAGCCATGTCTAGGTGACATGGGCTCCAACTGATGCCGTAGTACATGTGCAGTCTCCGCGTCCTTCCTCCGGGAACTAGTCCTGCCTTGTCAGAGGAGGTCAGCAAGCTCTGGCTAAGCAGGGGGTGGACAGTGATCTTCCCTACCTGAGCAGGTTTCACACTTCTCACTCGCACTTTGGTGGCCGGGACCCCTGCCTTCTCTTTTTGGTTATGTCCTATGGACACACACATGTCGATCTCCATTCCCTCCTGGCATCCCACTAAAATGATATAAAGGAATGCAAAAGGCAGTAACCACAGCACAGAGAGAACAGAAGACCACCCCAACCCAGAGATACCCAACAGCATTTTAGAAGCTGGAAAACAGATGGACTAGTGGGAACCGATGTAGCAGAGAAAAGAACGATGTAACTTTCTTCAGTAGGTTGACTAAACTAAAGAGGAGACAACAGCACACAAGAAATGTCAATAAATTCTGAAAGCACAACAGATGGTATCTGAAAAGAAAGAAGAAAAGTTTATCTAAATTCCTGCATTGGACCAACCAGAAATAAGGTGTTAGGAGCCCTAGAAATATGGACAAGATCCAGTTTTCTCTGTAGGTCCCGGTTTTCTCTGTAGGTGAGGATCCAGAATGAGGCAAAAAACTGGAGTATTAGCTAGAAGTCTTCATAAGGAGCTTTTAGACTCCACATGCACAAGCATACCCACGCACCCATTTTGCCTGAATGCTAAAGGTTTACTCCCTGAGGGCATTGCATTGCAGAGGGTATCATCTTGGAGACGCCAGACACAGCTGAAAACAGAAGGATGTTTCATCTTAAAAGACAGAACACAAAGTAAAAGTCTACACAGCTACAAAGACATAGGCCCCACCCCCAGGCCCTCACTCTGCTTGACTCTCCCAATGGTGGCACCCAGCTTAGACCACATTTCCCCATGCAAGTTTCAGCAACAGAATGGAGAAATTCTCATTGCAGAAACTGTCAAAAACAATAACAAAGGATCTCTGATTACTAACATTTGAAATTTCACCCAGTACCCAACCAGATGCCCCCAAGGCCATACAATATAAAAGCCAACCGGTCAACAAACTCAACACATGCACACAAAGCTCTTTAGAGTCTCATTCTTAAAAATGGATATACAGCCAAAGATCATCCTATTTTTGTAGAAAGCCTCTAATATGATGGAAAAGCCAAAACGGTTTAAAAAAGGGAACTCAGACCAATCAGAAGAGCTTTACCTGAATTTTAGAAAATCCAGAGTAAATTTTTAGAGAAATTACACAAGAATACTTCCCAGAACTAAAGGATATACTTTTTTTTTTAGTATAAAAACGTTCCCTAAGAGCCCAACATAATGTATAAAAAAAGAGAAGGTGTTATGAAATTTTAAAATGGTAATATAAAGAGTGTCCTAAAAGTTTTCAGGGGAAAATCCACCAAAATACTCCAATCTAAAAGCATATAAAAACTGTCTTAAGAATCCTGAGGGAAAATGTTTTTCAAATACAGAATATTGTACTCATCTCAATTATCAATTAAATGTAAGTTAAGGAAAAGGTTCAGACTTGAAAGATCTCATCTATGGCCACACCACCCTGAAATGCCCAATCTCATCTGATTTGGAAAGCCAAGCAGGATTAGGCCTGTTAGTATTTGGATGGGAGACCATCTGAGAGTACCGGGTACTGTAGGCTTTTGGAGAAAAAAAAAAAAAAGAAAGAGAGCTTAAAATGTTCTGTCCCACAGATCCTTCCTTAGGAAGTTACTGCACAATGTATGCCACCAAAATGAGAGACAGAAGAAAGTAAAAGGTATGGGAAATAGCAAAGATAAAACAAGAGGGACCAAAAATTTTTTTTGAATTTTTGTAAACATTTACTTGAGCCAAATTGATGACATGTTGTGGGGAGCAAGATCTCAGATTGAAGAGGGGACATAAGGAAGATTAGAGAAAGCAGGGATTGGATTTTAGGATAGTTAAGATTATGTGCTCCCTTGAAGATTAATACCCTCTTTGACAGGTATAACTTCTGATATTTCAAAGATGTGTCCACTTATCCCTGGTCAGCAAACTGCGGCTCCCAAGCCACATGCAGCTCTTTGGCCCCTTGAATGTGGCTTTTCCACAAAATACCACGTGTGGGCGCTACCTTGATAAGGAATGTACCTACCTATATAGTTTAAGTTTAAAAATCTTGGCTTTCAAAAGAAATTTCAATCGTTATACTGTTGATACTTGGCTCTGTTGACTAATGAGTTTCCTGACCACTAAGAGGCACAAGAACAATGGGCAAGGCTGGCTTAAACCTTTCACTAAGAAAGTCATAGGACAGGGCATGACTACTCACTACTGCCTATCCAGGTAGGAATTTATGATCATCTCACCCTGTGAGGTTACTTTCCATAGGACTGATAGGGACCAGATTTATCCTCCCCCCCCCCCCGAAACAAATGAAGAACCAGACAAAAATATATGAAACCAAAACTCTCAAGATATTGGACACCAGGTAACAAGACCAGTGATCCCTGAGAGATGGGAGGCTAAGTGAGCCCTACAGTGCAGGGAGGGTGCATCCAGGCAGAGTGGAGATGGAGCTGGAAGTCTAAGGAAGTCCAGACAGCTGGCATTCGTACAATGGAGAATGCTTGAGTAGAGAAGACTATGCAGAAAGAAAACTTTAGAGATCTGAAGAGGGTTCTTTCAAGTATTCAGCTGAGTACAGCAGTTCCTCTTATCCACAGAGGATGCATCCCAACACACTCAGTGCATGCCTAAAACCATGGCTAGTACCAAACCCTATATATACTATGTTTTTTTCTATATGTACATATCTAGGGTAAAGTTTAATTTATAAATTAGGCACAGCAAGAGATGAACAATAAGAACTAATAATAAAATAGGACAATTATAACTATATACTGTAATAAAAGTTATGTGAATGTGGTTTTTCATGCTGTCTAGTAATTTTTATATTTTTTAGTCCAAACCTATTCCTGAGTCTCTGTAAATGCCCTTTACTTGCAGTAAATGTTGTCATTTGTTTCAGGGGATCCCTTGCTGAAGTCTTTATAAAGGCTCAGTGCTTTCTGGTACAACATGTTGCATCAATCTAAACACATTTTCTGTTCATGTCTTCCACATACAAACATAATGCCTTTTCTATCTTAACTAAGCACTGACCACACACTGTGGTTGTAACTTTTGAAAATTTCTTTTTCTTTCTTTACAATTTCATGGATAAAAGATTCGTACTTATATAGATATTAGCAACCTCAACATATGATTTTTCTTCTTTCCTTATTAAGTTGAGAACTTTCACCTTCTCCCTTTAATGGAAGTGTTTTTACAATTGCTCCGGGGCTTATCCTAATTGCTGGGATCACTACTCTTTTATTTTGGGGCCATTATTGAGTAAAATAAGGGTACTTGAACACAAGCATTGTAATACCATGATAATGATCTTGTCAGTCATTTTCCTGGCCTGAAGAGATATAATCTGAAAAAATATTGTTATGAGAGATGTCCAAGATTTTACAATCTATGTTTTCCTCTAAGATTTTATAGTTTCATGCCTAATATTTAAGTCTTTAATTCATTTTGAATTTATTCTTGTGTGTGGTTTAAGAAAGCGGTCTATCAGAAATAAAAACCAAGAAAACAATACCATTCATAACCTCTTCAAAAAAAAAAATACCTAGGAAAGAATTTAACCAAAGATGTAAAAGACTTGTACTCAGAAAATTATAAGACACTGAAAAAATTGAAAAAGGTACAGATAAGTGGAAATATGTACAATGTTCATGGATAGGACAACATAACATCATTAAAATGTTCATATTACTCAAAACAATCTATACTATAGACTCAATGTAATTCCTGTCAAGATACCAATGATGTATTTCACAGAACTAAAACAAATATTTCAAAAATTTATGTAGAACCACAGAAGACCCTGAATAATCACAGCAATCTTGAGAAAGAAGAACAATGTTGGAGGAATCACACTACCTGATATCAAACTATACTACAAGGTCATCATAGCCAAAACAGCATGGTACTGGCATAAAAACAGACATATAAATCAATGAAACAGAAAAATGAGTCCAGAAATTCACCCATGCTAAATGATTAATTAATATTTGACAAAGAAGGCAAGAACATACAATGGTAAAGACAGTCTCTTCAATATATGATGTTGAGAAAATTGGACAGATACATGCAAAAAAAATGAAAACAGGAGCTTTAAATTCTTAATAACAAAAGAATAGAAACAGCCCAGATGTCCTCAATAGAAGAACAATTAAGCACATGTGGGACAGTTATATAATGGAACACTACTCAGCAAATTCCTCCTCACTTAGGTGGCTGGGCCAGATGACATCATCGCTGGATGGGGCTCCTGGTTGGGTGTGTTATCTTTTTTATCTGAGTAGATCTCTCCCCCACAGACCCATCTCCCAAAAAGCTGGCCATGGTTCCTAAGTAAATCTGCTGTCTGACCGCTGCAGGAAAAGAAAGAAATGTGACTTGAAAACAGAGATTTTGGGCTGTCATGTTTCTGTACATCAGATATGTTGGATTTTTCCCCCACCCTCCTGCTTTGGTGGAAATCAAGTGAGAATTAAAGGGACAGCAAATAGCAAGTAATGAGTTATTCATGCAGACAACAACTAGGACAAACCTCAAAATAATTTATGCGGAGCAAATAAAGCCAGAGAAAATCACATATATATTTTATTTATATAAAATTCTAGAAAATGCCAACTACTCCAAAGTGACAAAAATCAGATCAGTGGGTTGCCTGGGAATGGGGGAGGGACAGAAAAGAAGGATCACAAAAAGACAAAGGACATTTTAAGAGGTGTTGAATATGTTTATTACCTTGATTGTGGTGATGGTTTCGTAACTGTATATATATGTCACAATTTATAAAATTGTACATTTTTTTCTTTTTTTTTTAATTTAAAGACTTTATTCATTTTAGAGAGAAGAGAGAAACAAGGGAGAGGAGGAGCAGAAAGCATCAACTCCCATATTTATCTTGACCAGGCAAGCCCAGGGTTTCGAACTAGAGACCTCAGCATTCCAGGTCTTTACCCACTGCACCACAATAGGTCAGGCCCAAACTGGAGGTTGGAGGAAGGATGTTTCCAAGAAAGACATGAAAGACATAGTCTACCCTGTGTGTTTGAGTGCACTAATGAAAATACGAAAGAAATGCAGCTGTACGGAAGAGTTTGAGGATGAATTAGAGACAGATGCATAGGAAGCTAAGTAAACAAAACGAGGCAATTATTAATTCCAAAGAATGCCAAAAAGTTGTACAAGACAGGAAATGTCATGGGAGTATAAAAAAAAACCCTATTCCAAACATATTTACATAGGCATAAAAACGTAAGTAGAGACTAGTTATTTATTTTGTCTTAAAATTATTTTTTACTAAGTTAATCAAGGTGATGTTGATTAATAAGGTTATATAAGTTTTAAGTGTACAATTCTATAGTGCATCAGCTAAGATTATTTAGCCAAAAAGTCAGATTTAATGGAGAGAGATGAATTGATGTGCGGCTGATGCTTGTGAAGAGCGTGGAAGAGGACTAAAATCTCAACTCCTGCATCAAGAAGTCAAAACACAAAAAATCTGAAAGTCTTGCGTGAGCTGATGGATGTGCTAATTAACCTGATTGTGGTAATCATTTTGTGATATATACATGTGTCACCTCATCAACATTGTATACCTTAAACTTACATGTTCTATGTCGATTATACCTCAATGAAGCTGGAAACAATAGTAATATAAGCCAAATGGAGGCAAATAGCAGAGACTGAGCTGAAGGAAGTCGTTTCTGGGGAGTGAGAACCGGGGTAGGAAAGAAGGCAGGTGGCACACTACTGGTTGTCATCAGAAGCCAATAGTCTGGCCCTGGCCGGACAGCTCAGCTGGGGAGAGTATCATCCTGATACACCAATACTGCGGGTTCAATCCCTGGTCAGGGCAAATACAAGAATTAACCAGTGAATGTATAAATAAATGGAATAATTTGATGTTTCTCTTTCTCTCTCTCTCTCTCTCCCTTCCTCTCTCTCTCAAATATATATTACAAAGTCATTAGTCTCTGACTTTTTAAACTACATATAAATATCCCTATGACCAAACAAATGTAAGAAAATGCACAGAAAGACTCTTGGGAGAACGTCAGTAACAATGAAAACAATGACTTTGCCTCTTTGTCCTTTTCATTTGTCGTCCAGGATTTTTCCAAGTCTATTTATTACTTTCATTTTTTAAAAAAGTAAATGAGCCAATAAATGCACGTGAACAAAACTTATCCTGTTTACAATTTGCAATAAGGTGGAGGAAAGGGCTTTGAAAAGAAAGGAGAAACCGAGACGGAAAACCGGAGTCGGAGCGGCTGGCGATGGTCCTGTCCCAGTGCCTGGGAGGGCGGCCTTCCCTGGGAAATCCCCGCGGGATCAGTCCAGGACGGAAGCCGGCTTCCTGAGGACCTCGTGCTGGCTGACAACTGCGGGGGCAGCCCGCGAATGCACCTGCACACGCACAACCAGACAACAACAACACAGCCGCACAGGCTGAGAGGAGACTCCTGCCATCGCGGACCACTTAACCTCCAAAACACCTCCAACTGGGTGACGGCAGCGTGGCAAGCACCCTCCTCCAGGAGGGGAAGTGAGGAGTGGAAGGAGCAACCTGAGGGAGAAGGGAAACAGGAAAGAGTTAAGGTTTATTCTAAAGAAAACTTCCTAAAAGTTTCCAGGGGGAAACGCTAGAAAATGGGTCCTTTGCACATACTGTCTCATTGAACGCCAAAAAGTAACTCGTATCCCCTTTCCACAGAAAAGGAATCAAATGCTGCTAGAGGTCAGAGAATCTTCTCCAAGTTCACCAGAGTCAGAATTTGAACCCAGGATTTCTCCCTCCTTCCTGGGCCCCTTTCTTCTTTCTAGCCTTCCTTTGTTACTATTTTTTTCTTATGAAGAGATGTCTCTGGCACCCAGGCAGGGCACAGAACTCTGGTCTGGGTCTCTGTGGAACTGACGCTCTAAGGGAGACCTGGAAAGTGATATAAACAAATCATCGAGCAGGACGGTTTCAGATACTTGTTAGGGCTGTGGGGCAAATCCCAGTGATGAGACAGTAACCCGGCAAAGGTGGGTGTGGGGTGCTCTAGAATAAGTGGTCAGGAGGGCCTCTGAGGAAGCAACGTTTGAGTTGAACCCTAAATAACAAGCTGTAAAAAGATCTAGAAGCCAAGAGTTTCAGGTACCGAGAATGTAAGTGCAAAGACCATGAGATAAAAGTGAAAACAAGTTCTCCAAGCCCAAACCCATGTTCTTCCTCCATTACTACACTGAGCCCATTGGCAGGGATCTGAACACACCTTATTGATGTGACCTTCTGCCCTGCCTGGTGTGGGGTTCCCTGGAAAGCCGACTCTGAAACAGAGATGACAGGGCAGGGGATTACCGGGGAGTGCTCTTGGGATCTGCGTCTGGGAGCCGTGAAGGCAACAGGGCTGGGCAGTAGGGGAGCTGAACTACTGAACTCTGCTCTGGTCTCAAGACTCTGCCCAAGGACCCTGACCTTGGTGTAGCCGACACGCTGGGTTTGAGAATTCAATCGTGTGTGGAGCTTTGCTACCCCTGTAATGAACGCTCAGACCTGATACTCAGCTTTTCTGCCTCAGTTAGCAGGACACGCTCTGTCTCTATGTGCTCGTAAAGAGGTCTTCTGACTGCCACACTGACCTATTGATTAGTCACTCTCAGCGTTCCGTTGCCTCAGTAGTTCTCAACAGCCACCCTCCTCCGCTGTCCTCCTGTCCACGAGCCTCTCAAACACCTGAGATCTCTCACCCCTAGTGGATTCCTCTCCATTGATATTCCAACCAAGTGCATCATGGAATTTTGAGCAATTGCCTGGGGCAATTAGGGCACCAGCAACAACAGCTTATGATGGGGCAGCCCTCGTGGCCTGCTGGCTGGTGAGTGATCTACCTCCCAAGGGGAGTCCGCTTCCTCAAACCATTCTGGCACCCCCCCCCCCATCTCTGAGCTGGAGATGGGCGCTCAGTCAGTTTATGGGGGAATGCCCGTGGGAGGCAGTGAAGGAGGCAAGACTGGCCAGGAGTTGAACTCTGATGCCTTTGCAACAAGGGCCTCTGCTTACCTCACAGGGAGATCTACAGCTGGGGTGGCTCTTCTAAACTGAAGCCCGGGGGGCTTGTCTTTTGTACCCCCTTATCAACCAGTCATTGAATTGGGCTGCCTTATGGGAGGGGGCATAACTGTGAGTACCTTGACTTCAGCCAACAGTGGTACCCAAGGAGGAGCTCAGCTGGGAGGCATCTGCAGGCGTGACTGCTTTGGTCCTGGACGGGTTTCTGAGGAGGCATGGGGACAGCCACCACAGCCCGCTTTGGACACTTCTAATGCAAAGAACAATTAGCTTCCTTTCCTGTGGCATTCATAGAATCAACATCTGGAGGCCGGGAGCCTGGGGCCCATTACAAGTAGCAAAAAAATTTGGACAGGATGCATTTAATCTTGAGTTAATGGTACACTGCTCTGCCAAGATAAACTTCTCAACCTCAACATATTTTATTTTGAAAAAAATGTTATTGTCAGGTACAAGGGAAATTCCTCCTCACTTAGGCGGCTGGGCCAGATGACATCATCGCTGGATGGGGCCCCTGGTTGGGTGTGTTATCTTTTTCATCTGAATAGACCTCTCCCCCACAGACTCATCTCCCAAAAAGCTGGCCGTGGTTCCTAAGTAAATCTGGCCTCTGACACCTGCAGGAAAGGAAAGAAATGTGACTTGAAAACAGACATTTTGGGCTGTCATGTTTCTATACACCAGATATGTTGGTTTCCCCCCCCCCCCCCACCCTCCTGCTTTGGTGAAAATCAAGTGAAAATTAAAGGGATCACTTTGAACTTAATTTTCATTTCTTGGCTTTTTATTGAGCACCTACTGTGTGGCCAATGTGGTGGTAGTTACTAACTATAATAGCCACCGTCCACTGCCTGCTGTGGGCCAGGCATTATGCAAATACTACTTTATATACTTGTAAAAACTTAAGGAGGTAGGTGGATGTTAAAATTGTCCCAGTTGTCTAGAAGGGCACAGGGAGGCTCGGCTAGATTAAGCAACCTAACCAAGTCAGTGGTGGAACCCCGTCTGCGATTCAGGCCCTCAGTGTTAAAGTTCAAGGCTTTTCCATCTATCATGGAGTCTGGCAAAGTGAAGAAGCTCACTGAACGCGCTTTGAAGGAATGATTGAGTGACTTGGGTGAGCCGCAGGGGTGGGCGTGGGGACGGCAGTTCTTTGCCAGCTCTGTACCTGCTTCCGTGGCACAGAGTCTATGGTGCGACACCCAGGCTGACTTCTTGAGAAGGTCCTGGCACTCTTGGAGAACTTTAGAAGCTCTAGAACTCCCTAGAGCTGCCATCAGCAGTCCAGGCCTGGGCAGAATTTCTCCTGTCGGAACAGGCGGTCATACCCAGGAACGGGCTGCCTCTTGGCCCTGAGCGGTCAGTTCTCAGCTTCAGGGAAGCTGCGGGTGGCTGGTGTGATTACCATCCGCACAGAAGCCGGAGGGCTCATGGGCTTGGACCATCCAGCCACCCCCTCCCCCCCCTCGGGAGCTTTCTTTTAGGGCTAAGGTAGAGCTAAGGATATGGTAAAATGGGAGACAGAAGGGAGGGTCCTAGAGCCCACTTGCATCACAAAATCCCAAAGCACACAGTAAGGGGTTAAAAATAAATACCCTCTTTGCTGTGGGCATGGTTCAATGTCAAATCCTGGATGTATGATCGCCTTTTTCAGAGACATTTTTCTGCTCAGTGAAGTTGGCAGGGCTGAAATCAGCAATCCCACTTTAGACAAAGAAATTGAGACTCAGAAAAGCTACCTAACCTGCCCAGGATCACCCCAAAACACGAGGGCCATCGTCTCCTCCACGTCCTCTGCTCTTTCTGTCTCTCATCCCCATAGTGTCTGAGCCAGAAACCTGGGAGGGGGCAGTGTATTTTAGTAGAGAGAAGACAGGCTTTGAAATCGGAAGATTGGCCTTGAATCCTGGGTCACAAGCTGGGTGATCTTAGGTACGTTACTTTGCTCCTAGCCTCAGTTTTCCCATCTGTAAAATGGAGCAAGTCATCCTTCTATCAAAGAGGTTGTTTTGAGAATTAAAAGATATCATACCTGTAAAGAAGTTGGCCCATAGCCCTGGCCAGTTGGCTCAGCGGTAGAGCGTTGGCCTGGCGTGCGGGGGACCAGGGTTCGATTCCTGGCCAGAGCACATAGGAGAAGCGCCCATTTGCTTCTCCACCCCCACCCCCCTCCTTCTTCTCTGTCTCTCACTTCCCCTCCCGCAGCCAAGGCTCCATTGGAGCAAAGATGGCCCGGGCGCTGGGGATGGCTCCTTGGCCTCTGCCCCAGGCGCTAGAGTGGCTCTGGTCGGGCAGAGCGATGCCCCTGGTGGTGGATCCCGGTCGGGCGCATGCGGAGTCTGTCTGACTGTCTCTCCCCATTTCCAGCTTCAGAAAAATACAAAAAAATAAATAAAATAAAAAAGAAGTTGGCCCATGGCTGTTGGAAAGAAATCTTACATCTCTTTTTCCCTTCTCCAAAGAAGTATGCATATTCTTACACAGACATGTGATGAGTATTATACATTTATTTTTACCGGTCTTACTCTAAATATAAGTAGAGGAAACTGATGTAATGACAAACCCAAAGTGGAAAGATCTTTGTCCCTTTAACCCTTGCTCCCCAAGCGTCATTGCAGGTGGGCCTGTTATCTTGAAGTTGCAGGAAATAGAAAGAAGCACAAGACCTTCATTAAACAGGCACTGCGCCCAGCAGAGGACAGAGCCCAGCGTGACCTGTGGGAGCCCTGCTTCTCTCCATGGTTCCTTCTCACTCTGCCTTGAACTTCTCTCGTGACTGTGCCAGTCTCCCTCCCTCCCTCCCTTCCTTTCTTCCTTCTTCCATGTTTACTGAGAATTCTCTATATTCTAAACAATGTGCTGTTATATTCTAGTGGGCAGACAGTCAAGAAACAAGTACACATGTACATGGAATATATATATAGTCATTCCCCTTTATCCACAGGCAAACCCTATATATACTGTATTTTTTCCTATCTATACCTATGATCAAGTTTGATCTATAAATTAGGTAGACTATGAGATTAACCACAACTACGGATAGTAATAAAAGGTAATGATTAGAGTAGTATGCTCTCTCTCTCTCTCTCTCAAAATAGTTTATTGTACTACACTCACTTTTCCACTTAGAAGAAGCACTTCACCACTTCTTTTTGGCATAGCCGAATTGCCAACATCTCTACTCTCGCACTTGGGGTCATTATTAAGTAAAATTAGGGCCACTTAAACATAAGCACTACGATACCACAACAGTTGATCTGATAACAGAGACAACCACTAAGTGAAGAATGGGACGGTGTGAGATTTCATCCTGATACTCAGAATGGAGCACAGTTTAAAACTTATGAATTGTTATTTCTGTACTTTTCCATTTAATATTTTTTGGACTGCAGTTGATGACAGGTAACTTAAAGCACAGAAAGCAAAACCGCAGATAAGGGGGACAACTGTATATATGATTCCTGTTACTGATAAGGGGTGAGGTACAAAAGAGCCAGGCAAAGGCATTGAGGGTGGTGGCGCTGGTCCAGATACGATGCTTGGAGAATGAGTGCTCAGAGTGGAGTCCAGAGGGCAGTGAGAGATTGGCGTGGAGGGGACATGGGCACCAAGGTGTGTGTGGGGAAAATAAGATGCAAACACCTTAGTAGAAATAAACTTGGAGTGTGTGCACAGAGAAGGGACTAAGGCCCAGGTGCCAGCACCCCTGGCTGGGCCTAGAATCTGGGTGTCCATTGAGGGGTAGCCTATATTGTCTTTGTGAACTTCCTCAAATTCTGACATTTTAGGAGTCAAAGAGCCCTGAGCCCATGGCCAGAGGGACAGAGAAGGGAGGTGTTAAGGCACATGGATTGTAGTTCGCCCATGAGCCTGAAATCTGCTTGCTGGTACAGGCTACCTGTCCAGGGCTGGATGGGCACACATGGGACAACTGTGCAGTGTGTCAGGAGTGGCCGTCACTGTCAGCGTGGGCCTGAGATGGGAGTCCTGCTAGACCCTAGGGACCCTCAAGTTCATCTTCCTCTCAATATGTAATTCCTCTGTCTTAGTTCCCAGGCCTGTCACAGCAGGGCACCACACACGCTGGACGACTTGAAACAACAAAAACGTGTTCTCTCTCAGCTCTAGAAGTGAGAAGTCTAAAATCAAGGTGTTGGCAGGACCATGCTCCCTCTGAGGGCTCCGGTGGCTTCCTGGAACTTTTGGGATTCCTGGGTTTGTAGACACATAATTCCAATTTCTGCTGTCATGGTCACATGGCGTCTCCCTGTGTGTGTCTGTCTGCACGTGGCTGTCTTTTCATAAGGTATTTTCACCAGTCAGGTTAGATTAGGGGTCCACCCTACTTCAGTATGCCCTCATCTTAACTCATTACCTCTGCAGCAACCCTGTTTCCAAGTTCTGATGTTTTGGGGAGGGGTAGGACTTCAACATACCATTTTTTTTTTTTTTTGGTGAGGGTGTACAATTCAGCCCATAATGCCTTCCCTGCTACCCAAACAAGGGGCCATTAGGCTTCTTAAAAAATGTTATATTATTATTTTAAATCATTTTAAAATTTTTATTATTTTCTTAAAAAAAATTTTTTTTCAATTATAGTTGATGCCTTTGGGCTTCCGATGGGCACGCCCACTGGTGGGAGCACGCAGCTTTAGGTGCAGCGGACTCTGTGGTGGGAGACTCCCCTCCTCATCCTCTCCCTCTTTCTGTCCTCCTTCTCCCAGAATGATTTATCAAGGGATTAATATATTTCAGGACCTTTGCCAAGTCCTGGGGCCAAACAGTAAACAAAGCAGATAGAGGGAAGGGCTATCATTACCACACCCTTGCCCACAGGTCCTCGGTACCCCAGAGGCAACACAGAACACCCTGGCCCCACCCTGAATGCTGGCCTTTAAACATCCAAAGACAATGATGGGCTTCCCCGAGGCTCCTGTGGATTGAACATCTTTGGTTTCTTCACTTATTGCGCATAATATGATGATAGATGTGATAGGTGTTTTATGGACCAGACTAGGTGCGGTTGAGGGTGACAGTGTTTGCTATGGATAAGTACAGAGACGACAGGTGGATACCACAAGTGTCATAGCTGACTCAACACATGGTCACCTCCCAGGGCATGGTCTCCAGGTCCTTCTTACCTGGCTACTCTCTGTTGGATGTCTCCTCTTAAATCATTGTTTCCAGAAGTAACTGCCACATGTATCTGGCACCGTGGACAAATAAGAAATAGGTAAAGAGACCATGTTAATAAATGTGCTGAATGCTATATACCAGAGGCATGTGGGAAGCATTTGGGGAAAGTAGAGGAAGAAACAGTGAACTCTTTCTGAGAAAGTGGAGGGTAGCTTCCCAGAGGACCTGATATTCAGAATGGGTCTTTAAGGGTAAGCAGGAATTTCCCCTGCCAGGACAGGATGGGGTATCATGACATCTCTGTCATGTATCAAGGTTTAGGAGGGGTGGGTTTCTTGCTCACCTGTTGTGAACTTTTAAAATCTTTATTTTTTCAATTATAGTTGACACACAATATGATAGAAACTCATGTTCTTTTTTATAGGGCCTTCTGAGATCTCTCCTGTGGTTGGCCTTACTTTGGGCTATCCCTGAATTATCCAGGAAGAACACACTCATCCCAAATGCCAGGAGTTCACTTCCACCTTTGACCTGATTTGTTCTAGGGAAGAACAGCCACAGTACAGGCTGAATTTGGCAAATACGGCGCCAGCAGCTTGGGCCCGGAGCAACCGCACTTCTAGGCCCCATGGGAGTGAGTCACTGACAGGCATTTGCTGAAAAGGAGCTTCATTGATGGGTCCGTGCTGGTCTCTGGGGATGCGGCCATCACACATTGTCACAGCTCTCAGAGAGGTCATTCTGTCTGACGAGCAAGACACACCACATGCATGCAATGAACTCCCAGTTATGACAACATATCTAAAGACTGCTACACACCTTCATATGTTTACCATGTATTTTGAGAAAGCAGGGAGAGTTGAAAGTAATTCCAAGTGGAGGGACACGGTTGGCTTTCCCTGAAGAACTTTGAGAGCTTTGATGGCCAAGTCAGGGTCAGAGTATCCCAAAGGTGGGACACTCAGGAAATGGGTGAAGTAAGAACAGGCATGGGGCTGGCCTGTGGTGCAGGCAGGGGGAGGGCGCAGTGGGGGCAGGCCAGGGAGCCTGCCTCAGGATGGAACACCAGGGAGCTGCTGGCACACGGGCCACCCTGTGCTCAGACACCCATCTACACCCCTGCATTCCCTCTGGCCGCAGTGCCAATGCCAGTGTGGTGACTGCCAGGCAGAGGTGAGAGCAGTGAGGAGCAAGGTGGATTATTGAAGACCCACAGCCAAAGCGCATAGCACACCTCCAGGTAGGCCCATCACTGGCTGCACCCTCTTCTCCCGCCCGCCCTGGGAGGCAGGCCCTTCCACAGCTGCCTGGTATCCCTTCTCGATGTGGGTGGTGGTGGTGCTCTAGCGTGATGACTCACCACAAGGCTGGCCTCCATCCAAACCCAAACACTCTCCACAAGCCAGGCTGATAAAGCCACCAGCAAAACCTCACCAGCCCCCTAAAAGCTTGGCTTGCCAGACGGGCTCATCTCAGACGGGCACTGAAACCAGAGGTGTGGGTACCAGCAATAGTTGGAAGGGCAGTTCAAACACCTAAATGGTCCTCAGTTTTGTGCCTTCTTGTCCTAGGCGAAAGTGCGGTTCTCCCAGGACAGTGATGTGCTCCTCCCCTGGAGTTCAAACATCCCTGTCAGGGGAGGTCTTTCCCAGCTCCTTGGAGGAGAGGCCTCTGTCTTCCACGCACTGTGGTCTGAGGAAAGGTGGTACAGTTGGTGGTTTGTATCCTCACCCCCTAGACTGTGAACCACCTCAGGGCAGGAAGTGTGGCTTCCTCATTCAGAATCCTCAGACTTGGTACCCTGTGAGTGGTCAGTGATTGTGGACAGTAGAACAGTGAGGAAAAGAGGAAGGAAAGTGACTCCCTCCAAAAAACGCATTATGAATAGAACCATGTATCCCCAGAGATGAGACAAGGGCTAAAAAAAACCTGCAAGGGGCTGCCTCTGAGTTTGCTTTTGTTCTTGTAAGCCCCATCCAATAAAACTACTTAAAAGTTGTATTGTATAGCTGTATCAGTATAAAGACAAATGTAATTCAGGCACAATTCATTATTATGTAGTCATCATTATTATTATACTCAGTTTTTTCTTCTGATTTTGTGATTAAACTTAAGACATTTTTATAGGCCCCTTAAAGTATTGTGCCTAAGCCAGCATGAGCCACAACCATGGTGATCAGATAGTAACAGTGGTCCCACCAAGGCACCAGCCAATAGAAATCCACCTTTTGCAGGTTCCAGTTCCCCGAGGCCCCCTGTTGTGCCAGACATTAGCCTCTTGATTGCAGGATCTTGGATAGGGCCAGAGGCTCTGGAGGAAGGGGCTGAAGTGGTGGGCAAAGGAGCACTTGAGGAGTGGGACGCTGTGACTCTTTACCAACTGGCTTGGAAGGATTTCTAACATTGAAAACCAAGCATAAACATTTTGGTACCTTCTGTAAACCCTGGACGGAAGCAGAAAGAACAAAATATGGTCACCACCAACCAAGGTACAAGATAAATCAGAGGAGGAGAAGGAGGACTGAGTCCCAGGTTTCTGATCCTGGTAACAGGTGGTGCCATCGCTGAAGGAGAGAATTCGGCAGAATTGTGCTTCAGGGGAAAGATGATGAGATTCTTTTTGGCCACGTTCAATATATGGATCTCTGTGTTCCAGGAGGCAGTGCCCGTGGACATTGAATAAACGGGTGGAGTTTTTTAGGAAATAAGATGAGGATGCCAATAGAGATCTAGAAATTATGGTCAGCACATAGTAGGCCCTCAATAAACGTGTCCTAAGCTGAATGAGAACCCCCAGGGCCAGCACTTCAGCTCCGAGCTTCGGGAATGTTTGAGAGGACCCCACACAGACTGACTTTAGGGAAATGCACAGAACACACTCTGTGTGATTATGATCGAAGCAGACAATTGGAGGGCATATTTCAGCTCAAAGTACCCAAGATGTGGGGCCGGCGGGGGCTTACTGCTGTCAAGTCAGTGTGAGGGCCCGCAAGAGCTTGTCCTGTTGTCTTGTACCTTGAAGATCTAGGAGGCATCAGCGTAAGAAATTGCATTTTCCAAACCCTGGAGCAATAGTTATTTTCCCTCCACTGTTTAGTTCCTTAAAACTCTGTTGATAGATATTATATAATCACATTGTTTAAATATTTGAGATGGTGATTACACCACCATTCAATTTTAATTGCCACTTCTGTTAACATGTCAGACATTCTCAAGCAAAATTAATTAGGACCAAACAATTGATTGATGGTCTTTAAAATCCAAACCTTCAGAAACTAACTGGTCTCATAACCCAACATCACAACCACAAAGTGCATTTGGACAATAGACCTTATCCCTTCCCCTAAGGCCCCAGGTTAGTCCTACAGATAACAGACAAAAGTGCAAAACATGCAGTTGGGAATCACAGAATTTATTTTTATGCAAAAATCACTTCTAGAGCAGGTCTGAGATTTCCCTCATCTTTTTTGAATCCTGAGTGATGGGCATCTCAGAACCCACAGAAGTAACGCCATTGTTGTTGGTTTGTTGCAATAGTTATCGAATTCTTTCTCAGGCCAGACCGAAATAGCATGCTGGTTACTTCCTTTTGTCAATTGTAAATTTCACTTTCTGGAACAACACAGAAAAATTCCATTTCTGATCTTAACATTCGTTTGGAATTGAGTTCCCATGGGTAGAGAAACAAACAAATCCACTAGATACCATACTCTGCTCCCCAGTGATGATCTGAAGGTAAAACCTTGGGAAGTTATATAGCAGACTTCATTTCACATGTTGTAAGTCTACAGACTTCTAAAATTTGAGAAATCTTTGAGAAAGAGATCTGAGCAGTTAGTTTGTTGCTACAGTTTTACTTAGATTTAATTGGAATAAAGACCATGCTCTAAGATCTACATATGCCCTTGCTCACTGGGAAGATGGGGGTCAGTGTCTGGGGAAGAAAGTTAACATGCTACATTGAATATTTATTTTAAAATCAGATCACATGGCACTGGCCAGGTAGCTCAATTGGCTAGAGTGTCTTCCTGAAATGCCAAGGCTGCAGGTTTGATGCCCAGTCAGGACACATACACAAGAATCAACCAACAAATGCATAAATAAGTGGAACAACAAATCAATGTTTCTCTCTCTTTCTTTGCCCCTTTCCCCTCTCTCCAAAATCAATAAATAAAAATTAAAAAAATTTTTTCAATCAGATCACATGTACTAATACATAGTGGTTATAATTTTTAAAGTTATATTTATGAGGTTTAATGCAATCTTTAAGATGGCATCAAGAAACCTGAAGAGAGGTATCTTTGTAAGCAAATGTGCACTTCTCTCAGATTGAGTCAAATTGTGCTGGATTAGAATTCCAGCTCTGCCACTTATTAACAGACTGACCTTCGGCCTTGGCTTCCTCAGATGGAAATGGGTGTGAAAATAATTAACCTTGCAAGGTTAGAGGAGGAGGATCAAGTGAGAACAGTCCTATCAAAGGGCCTGGCATTCCACCTGGGTTGCAACAGGTGCTCAGCAAATGGAGGGATCAGGATTCTAGATGTCAGTTTTACACAGGAGAGAAAATGTTTACTGGACTTCTTTAGAAAATTAAATAATAGGAACAACAACAAAAAGAAGAACAGATATAGACAGTCTATTAAAATATATTCAAGGTCATAAACTTAAAATACCTGCTCATGTTTAAAATTCTGTTAATTTAAAAAGTAATATTGAGCCTTGGCTAGGTGGCTCAGTTGGTTAGAGCATCATCCTGATAGGTTTGGGGTTCAATCCCAGGTCAGGGCACATTACAAGAGTCAACCAAGGAATGCATAAATCAGTGGAACAACAAATAGATGTTTTTTTCTCTTTTTCTCCCTCTCTCTTCCTCATTCTCTAAACCAATCAACTTTAAAAAATTAAAAAGTAATTTGGGGGTGGGTGGGTGTGTGCACTCAGGCTACAGGTGCACGTGGAGCTTGTAGGAGAAAGCATGTTTTTTTGAAGCAGAAGTCAGAGGTTGGGAAGGCTCTAATTGAGGTTGTAGAGGTGGGTGGTGGCTTCCGTCATGGTGGCAGAGGTGGTAGAAGCCCTGGGTTTGAAGGAGGAAGAAGGGGAGTAGTGATTTCACGAGGAGAGGATAGTAAGTGTCACAGTTGACAGAAGAACATCACCAGTTGACTTCTGCATTGACCTGCATGATCTACTGTAATGGATCAGAATCTTGTTTCTTGCTCAAATCTTGAAGGACTCTTTATTATATACAATGTTACAGTCATACTCAGATGTCAATGTCATACAAACACCAGGCAACAGAATAGACACTTAAGCTGTAAAAGAGTGTGAATAAGTGATTTAATGTTTTGTATAACGCTTGGGACTGTGGTTGCTTAACAAATGAACAGTTTTTATACATAAGAGGAGGAATACTGAGAATTTTAAAATTTTCAAAAGGTTTAAGTGATTAATAACCATTCGCGGTTTTAAAAAATTCAAGTAGAAAAATGAATGAAAATTCTTTCATCATCTCTCCACCTCAATCCTTAATCTCAACCCCCAACAATTCTACTGAACAGTATGGTGTGTAACTTTGCAGATATGTACATATAAGTCCATGTGCTATTTTCCCTTCAGAAGTGAGCTCATGCTAGACATTGTTCTGCAGCTCATTTTTTATCTAACATGATAATTTGGAGTTGTTTCATGCTGGACTTGACTTCCAGTTTAGCCTTCTTCACGACTGTGTATTATTCTGATGGATTTTTAAAGAGGGGTTTTAGGAAAAAATATGCCAGTAAAAATGGGGTGTATCCTTGAGTCCACGATTCTAAAGAGTTGGATGAAAAGAGAAAAATTCAGGTTAACATCTGACTGTTTCACCTCTAAAATATGACATAGATCCAGAAGGCAGGTAGGGGAATAATCCAGGTAGGACAATTAGGGGGTTCTGGGTGAGTGGGGGTTGCTTTTGCAATATTGACAGTCACCTCCACACTGATACGGTACGCTCTGTCATTTATCTCACACTTGGCACTGATAGTCCCGAGAACACAAGGACTTATTATCCCCATTTTAAACCTGAAGACACTGAAGTTCAGAGAGGCTCCCATGCAGCTGGGAGTCCAGGAGTTGGGAGTGAGGCAGGAGAAGAGGAGATTTTTCCTGACCTGACTCCTCAAGTCCCTCAGTCAGCAGATGGACCATAGAAAGGAGCAAAGTGACTCCCTGGCATCTGAGCTTATGTCTTGTGCTGAGGAGCTCCATGTGGAAGGAAGGCTGTTCTAGGACACCTGGTGGAAAGGTGTTCTCTTCATCCAAACACAACTGGAAATGGTCCACGGTGTTTCATGAGCATCTCTGATGTGAGAGCCCCGGGTTAGACATCACCGAACGTGGGACTGTGGAGCCGGCGTTGGGGTGAGGACCAGGCTTCTGTCCCCACCTGGGCACATCCATCCCTCTCCCAAATGCTGTTGCCTTAGTATCTGGAATGTGGTTTGGGATGATGGAGCTCTTCTTGGCTTGGAATTGGGGCAGTCAGCGCCTCCATGAATACAGGAAGAGGAAGGGGACTGCACCTGCTCCGAGCTGATTGATGAAAATCTCCTACATGCATCCTCACAGTTTCAGAGGTGATAGGAGAGCCTAGCATGCTCTAAGGCCAACCTTGGCTTTTAATAGAGCAGAATGAGAAAAAGGGAACAAGAGACCCTGTCTGGCACTGGATGGTGACACCTAGGAAGTGTATCAAGTTGTCCAGCCCTGTTACCTTGGTGGAAGTCAGGGTGAGGTACTGCTCTAGGAACCGAACATGCTCTGCACCTCTGACAGTACCCAGAGGTCGGGCTGCCCTTCGCTCAGCTCAGCCGCTGGGAATGGGAACTGAAGGCTGTGCCTGCTTCTCTCTGGGCCGCTCACAGATGGGGCTAAAACTCTTGTCTGGCAAAATATTGGGGGTCAGGGGTCTTTCGTGAGCAGAGAGGAGGAGCTAACTGGCAAAGGCTCTTCTTCCTTTTCCCCCTGTCCTCCCCCCCAGGTCTGAACAATGAGACGTGAGGATTAGATGAGAGAAAGACAGCCTTCCTCGGGCCTGAGACAGATGCTGAGGAAAGGAGCCCCACACCAGGGTTCCCACCTTCAGGAGGCATTGGGAACCTGGCTTAGCTCAGGGGTGTCTCTGCAGGGGCCCAGCCCCCTGGACCTGCAGGGCATGCTGTTTGGAGGGTACTGGAGCCAGTGGGTTTCTCTCAGACCTCTAGTCTGGACAAGTGCATTTCATTCCTTCATTGGGAAACTAAAACTAAAGGCACCTTACCCTGAACCCCTAGGTGGAGACTGGAGAGAACTACAGATTTCAACGGGCAAAAGAGATGAAAGTCAAAACTGGTTTCAAGAGAAAGTGCTGGGTTTTGCTGGTGGTGTGATTTGATTATCTAAATGTGTAGCATTCAATCCGGGTTTGAAAATCCCAAAGATGTTCAGGAGTTTCTCCAGAAGGAGACAGAAAGAGACTGAGAAAATGAGGTTCAGGGTCCCCTATTCCCACTAGAGACATTCCACCTCTATCTCACTTTTTAAAAAACACTTGGGCTTCAGTAAATGTTATGCAAATGATACCGTTTTACCAAAGGGTTTGGTTGCTACTGCCAAGTTTGAAAGGACAGATCTGTCACCTCCCTTTTCCACAGAACGCAGGTCCTGACATTCTGTACCTACATAGAGAGGGTCGGTCTTGCTTTGGGAAAATGGAGAGAAATTCATTCTTTTGTTCCCCAAATATTTATTGAGGACTTTCTT
This sequence comes from Saccopteryx leptura, assembly GCF_036850995.1. Classification (NCBI taxonomy): domain Eukaryota; kingdom Metazoa; phylum Chordata; class Mammalia; order Chiroptera; family Emballonuridae; genus Saccopteryx; species Saccopteryx leptura. The sequence continues at coordinate 153,075,908 of NC_089507.1, forward strand.
GGTAATGGGCACAACTATGCACCATGAAAAATAAAATAAATGCCACCTTTGCCCTTAAGGAGATGGCACAGGTTACACAGCCCACGGCAGGCAGTTCAGACAAGTGTTAAGAGTGGGGGTTTAGGGGCCCTGGCAGGATACCTCAGTTGGTTAGAATGTCATTCTGATATGCCAAGATTGTGGGAGTTCGATCCTTGGTCAGGACACAAACAAGAAACGACCAAGGAATGCATAAATAAGTGGAACAACAAATTAATGTTTCCCCCCAACCCTTTCCTTCTTCTTCTTTCTCTCTAAAAAAAAAAGAAGGGTAAAAAAGAGTGTGGGCTTGAGAACAGGCGGGGGTTCCGTCGGCGGAATAATGCGATTCCTATCAGCTGAAGCCACAGACGCAATTTTCTTCAAGACACTTCTGTTTTTCTCCAGATACTTTTCACTGTCCTCAGCATAGGAGGCTTCTTTGGGACAGCCATGCTTTAGTCTCCTTTTCCCAGATCATCTGGTCCATCCTGGGCACCTTCATCCAAACAGAGGCCTTAACAAAGGGTTTCACAGCTGTGCTCTTCATCTGTGTTTTCCTTTCTTGCTCTTTTTGTCACAAGGGGCTGCTTCTGTAATGAGGATGCTGAGGCATACCGTGAGAGCAAACACTAAGCCTTTGTTATATTCTACCACTGAGATTTAGGGGCTGTTTGTTACAACCACATAACCTCACCTATGCTGACTAATTCAAATTATCTACCATTATTTACTACTGGGAAAACTCCTGTTTCTCATTGCATAGCTTAACCATCGCCCAGTTTGTGAAGCCATGTTCCACTCCCCCCAGGTAAAGGGAATGGCTCTTTGCTCTATACTCAAGATGTATTATAGAACACAAGTTTAATCCAACTTTTCTATGTCTTCATCACCCCCACTGGCTTGTTCGTACCTTGAGAGCAGAATTTGTAAGTCATATATAAGTGTTTGTTGATGGACTGCAAGAATGCAAATGTGGGATTCAGTAATGGCTTCTTCAAGTCCAGCCTTTGGTGCTCATTTCTAAGCTGCAAAGAAACAATCTGTCACTGTGGAAGTGACATGGTGCAATTGCTAGCATCTGCCCAACAACCCTGATTAGGTATGAAAGTCTGAAATCCAGGGGTTTGGAAGAGAAGGTCTGTAAGGTTTGTTTAGACCCTAACAGCCAGTGCCCTGTGAACACTGATGAATGGACAGAAACCTTCCTTAGCTAGTGTCAGGGAAGAGATAGCACAGTCCTCCTTACTGAAACAATTTGTTAGCATTTGCAAGTTCCCGTTTTCTGTATTTTCACTTTTAATTGGTTTCCTCTTTTGTGCTAAGAATGCCATCTGTCCCTTTGACAGGTTTTTGGATTTGATACCACTTACCAGGAACTAGGACCATCATCAGCAGTATTGTAAGATGATTCTAAAGTGTCCGTCCCAAACAGCCCTGTTTTAATAACTTCACACAGAACCCTATATTGTTTCCATGAAGAGGTTTTCTCATTTTTCAAGTACTTGCTACATCAGAATAAAGCTTTCACCTCCACAGTTTCTAGGAGGTTATAATATAGTACAAGACACATGGTCTTATGTTGATTCCAGATCTCATATCTACTCTGCTGCAGTAAAAAGAATATTATTACCTGTATTTGTAAATGCGAAAACTGAGGCTGATAAAAGTGGGCTTGCCTAACATTGGAAATGATACAGTACCAGGACATTAAACTGAATTTCTGAATCTTAACCCATGCTCTACAGGCATCATCTCCTCCTTGTAAACTCATTATTCCGTTTTATGAACCAAGAAACTGAGACCAAGGGGGATTAAATGACCGGTGTAAGATTCTTCAATATACAATCTACAGCTTTAGGTTGGAAGAACTCCAGTCCTTGCCCCTGTGGCCTTGTGCCCTCACTGCCCTGTGCCACCTTGACATTGCAGTACCTTGACTTTACACTACTTTGACTCTGCAGTACCTGCTTCCTAGTCCAAATTTACTTGGGTCTCGAACAAGCTAAGAAGGAGGGATATGTCACAGGTGAAGTTCTTTTGGAGAAAGGATTATTAACTAGTCCCATTCAAACAGAGAACCAACTTCAGCAGGCTCAACCTGGAACCCAAATGCCATGGTCTGTTGATGTAGGATTTGCTGAGCCCCTCATAGGCAGGCAAGGGGCTAGAGTAAAGAGAGAGAACTGACCATAACTGGGCACCCATTACAAGCCAAGTTTATGAATGCTATGCCATTCATCTTGACTAATACTAATTTACTTCTTTTCTTTTATTATTATTATTATTTTATTTATTTATTTATTTTTTGAGAGAGAGAGAGAGAGAGAGAGGCATCAATCTGTTTCTGTATGTGCCTCTGCACATCAGGGTGATGCTCTAGCCAACCGAGTTATCCAGCCAGGGCTGACAAACACTACTTCACAGATGAAGATGTTAAGGCTCAGGGTGGCTGTTGCATTGTCCAATCTGGCAGAGCTTGCTGGCCCCACTGGCTTCAGAGCTTGTCTCTTTCCACCATTCACTGAAGTAGATGCTATGAAGACACAAAGACAAGGTGGGGAAGGCCCCTGCCACTCAGGAACTGCTAACCTTGTTCGGACGGACAGCCACACACTTGAACCTGATAAAGCCTACAGCTGGATTATGCTCGCTGGGGGCATGGCAGGCAACCAACTGATAGAGATTTGGGGGAGAAAAAGAGCGGTTGGCGAAAAGATTAGCCTTCCTTCCTGCAAAGCCTCTAGCTCATCTGTGAGGGCAGTATTTGAATAAGCAGATGAAAGAGAGACTTTCAGGCCAGAAGCAGTAACTTCTGGAAATGGACAGATTGAGATCACTATTTAAACACAAGGAAACCAAAGGGCTCCCAGACATATATTAGAGCGATGTGGGCAGTTCTTGCCAATATCGTGAGTGTCTCCTGCATTGAAGGAAATTGAAATCAGCAAGAATCAATGGGCAAATCAGCCTCCTCTTATGGAACCACCTAAAGAGAAGATCTGAGCACCTCAGTGGAAAAGATCTGGACATAACCAAACGAAAGCCCTGAGACTGGGAAGTTGTCCCAGAAGAAGAAGATGGGATATAGGAAGTGCTGCTCTTCCTAAAAGGCAATGCAAATGGACCTGGAAACCAGATATGGAGTTGGCATTCCTTGTAGCCCTTACAGGCTCCTGCCAAGACTTGGCTGTCTTCCTTGCAACACTTGCTGGTGCACTGACACCCCAAGTTTGAGCTCCAAGGAATGGCCCTCCCCACCTTCCCCTAGTGGAGCCTGGCCCTGAACAGCCTGCATGCCTCCCAGGTCAGCTTTCCCATTTTACCTTTGAGCAAGAAGAAAATAAGGTAAAAGGGAATTCTGACTCTACAGCAACAACAGCACTTTTCATCCATGAAGGTCTTTGCAGTTAGGGCTGCCCCCAAGTCTGCAGTGTACCAAGCCCGAGAGAAGCTTCCCAGTGGAAGGGGCTATCTGAATGCCTCCAATGATGCAAAATCAGTCTTTGGGGGTATTACAGTTGAACACATTTTATTTTCTAAATCTGTAACTAACTTGCTGGCATTAAATGAGGATCGTTTTTGTTTTAAACATAATTGTACCTTTACTAAAAAAAATTTCATATCCCAAATTCAATTCTGGGTTTCAAATTTTCCTCCTGCTTCAGAGGTAAAAAAAAAAAAAAATGTCTTATCTTGGACACCTGCCACATCATATACTTTAAATGGCTTTGGTTGGTTTGATTCTAATCTTATTTATTTATTTATTTATTTATTTATTTATTTATTTTTGATAGAAATAGAGAGAGTCAAAGAGAGGGGACAGATACGGACAGACAAACAGGAAGGGAGAGAGATGAGAAGCATCAATTCTTCATTGCAGCCTCTTAGTTGTTCATTGATTGCTTTCTCACATGTGCCTTGACCGGGAGGCTAAAGCAGAGAGAGTGTGCCCTTGCTCAAGCCAACAACTTGGGCTTCAAGTCAGTGATTTTTGGGCTCAATCCAGCTACTATGGGGCCGTGTCTATGATCCCATGCTCAAAGCCAGCAGCTCTGTGCTCAAGCTGGTGAGCCCACGCTCAAGCCAGATGAGTCCATGCTCAAGCCCGTGACCTCTGCGAACCTGGGTCCTCCGCGTCCCTGGGTCCTCCGTGTACCAGTCCATTGCTCTATCCACTGCACCACCATCTAATCAGGAGTTTTGATTCTAATCTTAACTAAACCAGTGCTCATATTGTCCAATTTTAGTCTCTTGGAATCCTTGGCTCACTTAGCCCAGTTTGGTCTGGAAGAATGGCAACCAGCCTGGGAAACAGAAAGATCTTCGGGGTGGCTTTAGGCTTCGTAAAAGCATCCTTTACTTTCCCAGAGTGATCAGCTTAACAGTTAGCCTTCCTGGGGAGTAATACAAATATTGTTTTGAAAAATAACCAAAACAAAAGACATCATATTTGTTCAGAATCCCACTGGTTCAAAAAAATTTCCTAATGCAAGAGAAAATGTTTCTCTCTTAACCTGATTCCCTTCTTCAAAGTAAACCACTTTTTTAACAAGTTGTTGCATATTCCACCCAATTTGTTACTGGGTTTACGTAGACAAATTTAAGCACACATATATTCTAAATGCCAGACACGTTGGCCTATACCTTGTTTATAGCCTTTCATAATCATAGGCATTTTCCAAAACAACACCCACAGATCTAAATCATTGTTTTTAGTGACTGCACATTCTTCACTTGCAGGTATATATTGTAATAGATCCAACCATTCCCCTACTGATGGGCATTTGGATTGTTTACAATATTTTTGTTATTGTGAATAATGCTGCAACACATATCTTGTTTGTATGTTTGTACGTATTTGTTGCATTATGTCTTTGTAAGACGGATTTGCTTTCACTTGTAGAGCTGGAACCCTAATAGTGTAGGAGAGGATCCCCACGCCCCTCCCCAGCCTTGCCAACACTAGGGCCAATTTGCTAGACCAAAAAATGTTAATCTCCTTAAGATTTAATTTGCATTTCCCTGACTGATTGTGAAGCGGAACATCTCATATGTTTATAAAAATTCTTACTTAGTGAATTCCCTGCTCTTATCCTGGACCCATAGTTCTCTCCTGTTTTCTTTCCTATTCAATGTGTAGGAGCTCTTCACATACATGGGTAGACTCTTCATCTTTAATATATGAGACAAGTATTTTTCTATCACATTGTTGTATTTTGATTTTGTTTGGGATGTGTGCTAACTGTACATTTTTGTTAGAGTCAAATATGTTAAATTTTTTTCTTCCTTGTTTTCAGAGCTGTCTTAGAAAGAACTTCAGTCCATGTCTTCTTCTTCTTTTATAGTCTTGCTTTTTCCATTAAAATCCTCAAGCCAGGCTTTTAAAATTTAATTCATTAATTAATTTGTAACTGGGTAAGTCAGGGAGCTAGCTTTACTTGACTCCAAATGAAGAGTCAAGGACTTAAAAATTATTTAATCAAGTGCTCACTTTGGCAGCACAGATACTAAAATTGGGGTGATATAAAGAAGATTAGCATGGCCCTGCGCAAGGATCGCACACAAATTTGTGAAGCGTTCTGTATTTCACACACACACAAATTATTTAATCAGTAAAAATTTTACACTGTTTTTTTTTTTTTTTTTTTTTTTGCAAAAGGAACCAGTGAAGTTCTTAAGTGAAACTGTGGTCCGTGGAGCTGGACCCAGAAGATCTTTAACTCATGATGTGGGAAAAGGCTTAGAGATGGTTGATCTCTTAGCCAGTCACAGGTTAGACCCTGCTGAATGTGTGTGTGTGTGTGTGTGTGTTGTTTTTCTTTTAATACAAAAGAGATTTGTAGAAAAACATTCTCCTCCCTCAAAAAAATCTCCTTATTTAGAAACCAAATCTTGTGTATAACTCTGTCAATGTAAGAAATGTCTAGACTTGTAGAGAATTTTTATAAGCGTTTATTTGGGCCAGACTGATGACATCTGCTGGGGAACAAGACCTCAAATGCTTCCCAAATAGCAGTTTTGCAGCTTCTTTTACGCATGTGAAATTAAGGAGGGGATGAATATAAGGAAGGTCACATAGAGGTGGGAGAAACAAAGTGGTGATTGGATTACAGGATGGTTAACAAGATTGTGTGCTTTCTCAAGGGTTGTTGCAGCTTATTTCAAAGGTGTTTTAAACTATATTCACAGAAACAGTGGACAGGGCTTGCTTAAGGCAAAGATCAACCTTTTACTAAAAAGTTATATATGCCTGGGGCGTGACTGCCCACTATAAACTGCCCAGTTAGGAATCTATAATCAGGTCAACCTGTGAGGTTCCTTTCCCTAAAACCCTTTTCTTGTCCCCAACTCTGTCCTATCTGTTGTTCCATCTTAGGCAGGTGTCCCTATCTGCCCAAGATGAGCTCTTAGAGGCTGTGTCTTAACTCATCTCTGTTCTGAATTGGGAACAGTAGATGCATGCTGAACAAAACCTCGCTTTGAAGATTTATTTAGTGGGAACCCACATAGTCTGAGGGTGTTTCAATGTTTTTAAGAGGAATTTATGCTGGTTTCTCTACAAGCTGATTAGGAACCAGCAGTAACACAGTTTCTCCACAGACTCTTTTATCTTTCCGTTTGCAAATGAAAGTACCAATAAATACTTGTTGAATTTTATCATTCTGTTAACCTTCAAATTCAGACTTGTCAGTAATTACTGGCTTGCGTTAAAAGATGGAAATTAGAGATTGAGGTCCAGGAAGGATACACGATTTGCTTGGAGGCATACAGAGTAACTAGGTTTCCTGTCTTCCTGTCCCTTCTTTTTCTGCTACTTTTTGTCCCTTGACAAAGGACAACTAGAGGGGCAAAGGGCACAGGTCTGGTGAGAAAGGACAAAAGTAGGATTTTTGAAATGTAACAAGGGTGGGGGGGGGCATCCTTGCCTGTTTTACCAGTCCTGCCATTTTGGTTAAGAATAAATACATAAGGTAGAGTAAGGAAGGCAATTCTGAGTGCCCTTTCTGGGTCGGGTGCTGAGTGCTTGAAGAAGTTTCTGGAGTGACATTCATTTCTCCTTTGCTGATAGAAATTATGTTGGGAAGAGTTGGTTGCCTTGAACAAGGTGGCCGAGTACTTTTGTGTACATGTACCCTGCTTTGTTTTGAGGATGCCAACCTGAGCAAAACAGGTCCTCTTCTGCCGGGGCTCACACATCTAGGGCGGGAGATAGAGACTGTTTCCTCCCCAACTCAGGCGGGAAGCAGGCATTAAACAAACACTCCCAGGAATATATAATTACAAATGGAGGTAAAGGATGTTTGGAGAGAATGCAGCAGGAAGGCTTGGTTTAGATTAGGGGGTTAGGGAAAAGCAGACATGGGTGTTAAGGGCTTTTGAAACAGTGAAGTGTTTTACATATGTGAGGGAAGTGATAATAATAATAAAGGTGCTCAGAAGGGCAGCTCATCCTCATTCATGACCCACTTCCTAGAACTCAGGGAATCTCCCCGTCTTCCCAGAATTATGTAGGCATCCCGGGTAAGGGCTGGAAGAGCCTTCACAAATGCTAATACAAGAGCATTTTACTGGCTGCCCCTGACCCTCTGCATCCTCCTCTGTAAGTAGTTTGAATGCCAGGTGAATGGCGGGGTTGAGCGGAATTTCCAGTTTGAAAAAGGGCTATAAAGTAGCTTTCCCAGTCCAAGTCAGGGGCCAGGTTCCCTTACTCCAAACTATTCCAGGATTGTTTTTCAAAGCTAAAGCCCACCCCACGGTGTATCTGGTTGTGAGGGTGGCTATCCAGGGGACCTAGGTTGTTCCTGGGAAGTATGGGTGATACCTCTGATCCCAGCCCCTTCCCCCAGCTACAACTGTGAAATGAGGATGTGGTAGTGGCCTTTTGAGGGGAGAAGGCCACTGCTGTGGGGGGTGGGGGTGGGGGTGTTAATTTCCCCCTAAGACTATAGTGAGCTAATAACAATCCTGACACTCACACTTGGGTGTTGGCCTCTGTTCTAAGCGCTTACATAACTTTTATTTCTCAAAGCAACCCTCTGGGTGTGCGCCATTCCTAATTCCATTTCGCAATGGAGGAAACTGAGGCCCAAAGAGCCTAAGTAATGATAGCAGCTCCTTTGGCCGCCGAATCTTGGAGTCAAGGTTTTTGAGCTGAGGTTTGGTCTTCAGGAGGTGTGAATCGTACTTCTCGTGTGAACCTGATCCGCCTCCCAGTAATTCGGCACAGCGCTGGTTTTGAAAGGCAGTAACTTGGGAGTCTCTGGGGATGGCTGAGGGAGTCTCCCGCCCATTCCCTTCGGAAGCCGAGCCGCCACCTCCTGCGCAGTGGGGGAGGACTCGACAGTGCCACCGGGGCGGCGGTAGAGCTGCCGGGTGGCCCCACTTCAGTCCCCAAGACAAGGCTCAGTAGCTCCGCTTTTCTGCTCGGTCTCCGCGAGGTGTCGCCTTCGGCCGAAAAAACCACCGCGGCGCCACCCTCATAACCCGCAGTTATTTATTTATTTTCAAACAAGGGGGGCGCCCCTCTCCTTTCAATTGGAAACTAGAAACATCCTGCGGTCTCGTTCCCAAGTGGGCGCGTCCTCTTCCTCCCATTTTGCACCCAGGGTGTAGAACCGCTTAAGATCACACAAGGGCGGCCCCTCGAGCCTGGCGGAACACACAGTCGAGGCGGGGGCTGGATTAGGAGCCTCTGTTTTCCCCGACTCCCACCCAACATACACCCCCAGAACCCTCTGGACAATTCTTTTTTTAAATGCCCCACACTTGCCAGGCCTGCAGGGCGGGCGCTGCATTGCACCGCTCGGCACGCAGCTGGTTTGCAGAGTGCAGCGGGTGCAAGCCCGGGGGTCTGAAAGGGCGGGGGAAGCACACACAGGGCTCTCAGCTTTGCAGCCTCCTCTTTGCAAAGAAGAAAAGCAAGTGGCTTTTGGCGCGAAAGCCTTGGCGCCTCCCCTGATTTTTATGGAAATCCAAGAGGGCGGGGTAAAGCCCCTTTCCTCTGCCTTTCTCCCTCCCCCTTGTCTGTGCCGCAGCCCCCTTCTCTCCCCGCCCCCCGGGTGTGTCAGATTTTTCAGTTAATAATATCCCCCGAGCTTCAAAGCGCAGCCAGTGACAGTCATCTGTCTGGACGCACTGGGTGGATGCGGGGGGCTCCTGGGAACTGGGTAGGAGCCGAGCTAGCGCTAGCCAGGCGCAAAGGCGCACAGACTGCAGCCACTCGAGGACACCCCCCCCGGCCCGCCCCAGGCCACCCGGGGACCCCCGCACAGAATCGCCTCTGGATCCCCAGCAATCCGCGGGAGGTAAGGAACGAGGGTTGCCAACCACCCTGCGCTCGGAAGCGGCGAGCGCGGCGCGAAGGCAAGCCTTGGACCGGATCGCGGCTTACGCTCTGGGTGCTCCAATGTAACAGGGGGGCTGTTGCTGTTTCCGAAACAAAACCTCCTCGGGTTTTTCTCTGAAGAGCCAGTCCCAGCCCCCAAGTCACCCTGGCTGGAAGAGACCCGCCCTAATCCTTTTAGTGCCCTTGCTTTAATGGCTTCATCGAGAAGAAATTTACCCTTCTCTATAATATTTGTCTGACATGACGGGGAGCTGGTGTGTTTCCACCCCGAAGCTGGGACTCTCCTCCAAAGGGTGCCCCAGAGGAAGAAGGGGGGGGGTTAGACTTGGCGAGGCAGCCGTAGTGGTAATCTGGGTCACGGCTGCTCTAGCTCGGAGAAGACCTGGCTCTCCCGCGACCCTCCCCGCGCTGGCTTCTGCACCATTCCCGGGAACTAGGGTTCAGGCTGTTCGCTCACCCTGGAAGAAGACGTTGTTGGGGTTCGGAAGAACAGGGGTGGGGTTAGAGAGGTTCGAAATAATGTAGTGGTAGGACTCTCCCCTCAGCGGGGGGAATGTTGAAGGGTGTCTGCTCAAATTGGGGTAGGGGTGGATTTGGGTGTTTCTTGTTGAATTTTTTCATTCGTCAAGTTTCGTAACACCCCCCCCCCCCCCCCCCCCCCCCCCCCGCTCACCTCCCAAGGTCGTGATTTTACAGCGAGGGGCTGCGGGGCGGGGAGGGTGGATTGGGATACTCTAGATCTGGTGCAGCTGGGTTGGAGCACCGGGCTGCCTTTGAGCAGCTGGCCCGACATTGGTGCAACTGGGCTTGCCGGCGAGCTTGTGAGCCGGAATCCTGCAGCCTGGAACGGCCCACTCCCCCAGGCAGTGCCTTGTGTGAATGAAATTGCAGTTTCCAAAGTTGCGGAGCCATTGCTACCCCCCCCCCCCCGCATCTACATGCCCCCTCCTACCCACTGTCGTGGAGAGCCTGTACACAAAAGGAGGGAGGGAGCGAGCAGAGGCAGAACTTCCTCCACCTTCGGCGGAGCCCGGGCTGAGTGGGGGGCCTGGAGGGGAGACTGAGGGAAAAGGTTCGAGGAGGCGTTTACTGCCTGACCCCCCCATTCGGCTCTGCTTGCCAACCCTCTTCTGGTGTGTCTGTCGGTTGCAGTGACGGAGGTTGGAGCCGTCCCCGCCCTCGGCGACCCCCACGGGAAGGAAGCACCCCCGAACTAAACGGAGAGGAGCGGGAAGAAGCTGTTATTCGCCGGCCGGGAGGCGAGCCGTTGCCGAGCTGCACCGCCTCCACCATGCCGGGGATGATCTGCAAGAACCCAGACCTCGAGTTTGACTCGCTGCAGCCCTGCTTCTACCCAGACGAAGATGACTTCTACTTCGGCGGCCCCGACTCGACTCCCCCTGGGGAGGACATCTGGAAGAAGTTTGAGCTGTTGCCCACGCCCCCGTTGTCGCCCAGTCGTGCCTTCCCGGAGCACAGCCCGGAGCCCCCGAACTGGGCCACAGAGATGCTGCTGCCCGAGGCCGACCTATGGGGCAACCCGGCCGAGGAGGACGCGTTTGGTCTGGGGGGCCTGAGCAGCCTCACCCCCAACCCGGTCATACTCCAGGACTGCATGTGGAGCGGCTTTTCGGCCCGTGAGAAGCTGGAGCGCGCGGTGAGCGAGAAGCTGCAGCACGGCCGGCCATCAGCCGGGCCCGCCGCCCCGGCCCCGGGAGCGGGCGCAGCCAGCCCTGCCGGCCGCGGGCATGCTGCGGGGGCGGGCCGCACCAGGGCCCCCATGCCCTCCGAGCTTGCCCACCCGGCCGCTGAGTGCGTGGATCCCGCGGTGGTCTTCCCCTTCCCGGTGAACAAGCGCGAGCCCGCGCCCCTGCCCGCCGCCCAGGCCAGTGCTCCGGCTGCGGGCACTGCGGTCGCCTCCGGGGCGAGTGCCGCAACTCCAGCTGTCGCCCCGGTGGCCTCCCTTTCGCGCATCGGCGGTCGCCCAGCCAGTGGCGGTGACCACAAGGCTCTCAGCACCTCCGGAGAGGACACTCTGAGCGACTCAGGTAAAGACCAAGCCGGGGTCCACTGCCTCCCTGCAGTGCCGGTGCGGAGGGGTGCGCTCCCTTTGTTACTTACCGTTCCTGGGTTTAGGCTTTGAGGGAGAGCGCTTTGGATGTAGTGCTGGGGGCTGAGGTCGTTTTTCCAAGCTGTTACCCAGGGTAAGGAGGAGAAAACGAGTGAAAGCTCCCAAGAGGGTGTCACCTTCATTGGAAGTTCCTTCCACCTTTTCCGGGAGCCCTCATCAGTCCCCGCCCTCATCCAGTCTGGTCGCCCAGGTCTCTGCAGCCAGTCCGAGGCTTGAAATTAGGACAAGTTGAGTGATTAAAGCAGGGTGAGATTTTAGGGAGCCGCTGGGTGCATTGCCTGGGCAGAAATCTGTTGACCCCCCCGGGGTGGAGAGAAACTGGGACCCAAGTCAGGGCTGGGTGACACCCGGAGAAGACACAGGCCCTGTGCTAAATCCTGCTTAGGGCACAGGAAGTTAGGGGGAGATGGCATGGATGGCTAGTACTGATTTTATTTTAATTTTCAAACCTGGGTGCTCCTCTCCCACCCTCCTCTGTGGGTGGTGGGCTATTTGCTCCGGGTAGGTGGCCAGTAGGCGGCGATATTCCAGATGGGTTTGGGCTTAGGATCTGAATGGCTGGGGGCGATGGGGCCACCCCGGCCTCCATTCAGCAGCTGGCTGGTAGTACAACGGAGGTTGTGTACATTCTCAAGGGTCCGCCTCTTTACAGCGTGCAGTGAAACTGGGTCCGGTTTTGTCTTCTAGCCAGAATTCTAGAACTAATTTCAGATCTGGCTTGTGTTTTAACCCCCTGTCCTTTCAAGGTGAGGGCGGGCACTTAGCCAGCCCTCCAGGAATGCACACACCCTAGAAACACTGGCTGATAAGTTCTATTGTGTGCTTCTGCCTTGAAGGGTAGGTAGGAGGACTTTCTAGTGCTTAGGCAGTAAAGAACTCTACCCAAATAATTAAACAGCCCTTGTCCTTGGAGTTGGGAGCCTGTGTTCCCAGGAATCTCGAAACCCAGTGTTTTCAAAATGCAGGTGGATTAAAAGCCTAAATTTCCTTCAGGGCTGAGGACGGATTCGTCTGAGGCTCCTGGAAGGAAACTTGATGGATAAGCCTGGAGTCTGAAGCGGGTCTGTCCCTTTCATGTCTGCCTTGACAGCTCTCGGTGAGGAAGCACTTCCTTCCAACAGCTGTCTTCTTGGCAGAAAACCAAAACATTGGCTTAAAGGGACCCATGGGCTGGAACAGCCTCACATTTCTGCTTTAGAACAAATCCTACAATTGTTCAGCTTTCCGGTCCTCTTCAGATCAAGCAGGAGATGTGTTTTGATTTTTCATGCTTGCATTTTAAACAATAATTTTCTATCCCATCACGTAGGGAAGGAGGAGAGGGGAAGATGCACACAGGATGCTACATGTTTGTGTAGTTGCTGTTATTATTGGCGACTTCGAGAGTAGGTGCTCCCATATTTGGGTTTAGACCTCCTGTGGATTATGACTTCAGTTGGATCATTGCTAGATGAGAAAACTGCTTAATTAAATGGTTCTTACAGGTTTGTTTAAGGACCTAAAATCAAACTCAACCATGGGCAGAATTGTTAAATGAGGCCACTAAAACGAAGAGCCTCAATCCTTAAGTATAGAGATGGAAATATATACATAAGTCTACGGACTGGTGATGGTGTTAAAAGCTACCATTTACTGAACATCCATCTACAAGGCCCAGCTCTCTAGTCACCAGTCCAGCTGAAGAACCTGAGGGCATTAGTCCCATTTAATAGCTGAGGAAACTAAGGCTTAGAAAGGTTTCGTGACTTGCACAGGGTCACACAGGGAGTGTGGTGAGCCAGGATTATGCCTGAACCCAAAGCCCAGGTTCTTTCTATATCTGCCACTTGCCAAAGTCTGGAGGCTGGGAGTGTTAGCAGTGTGGGAAAGGAAACAGTGTCTGCAAAGATGTTTAATTTTAAAAGAGTCCTAAAATGCATTTCTGTTTTCATCTATGTTGGTGGAACCATCATAACTGCAAACTGCCTGGGCCTGTAAGAGACTATATATGTAGAGAGAATTTTCATGTGTGTCACTGTGAGAATTAACTCCCATCTTGTTCTTGAAGAGGATGAAGATGATGAAGAAGATGAAGAAGAGGAAGAGATTGATGTCGTGACAGTGGAAAAGCGGCGATCTTCCTCCAACAGCAAGGCTGTCACCACCTTCACCATTACTGTGCGCCCCAAGAGCACAGCCCTGGGCCCGGGCAGAGTCCCGGCGGGTGACCTGATCCTGAAGCGCTGTGTCCCCATCCACCAGCAGCACAACTATGCCGCCCCCTCACCCTATGTGGAGAGTGAGGACGCCCCACCACAGAAAAAGATTAAGAGTGAAGCGTCCCCACGTCCGCTGAAGAATGTCATCCCCCAAAAGTCTAAGAGCTTGAGCCCCCGCAACTCTGACTCAGAGGACAGCGAGCGCCGCCGGAACCACAATATCCTGGAGCGTCAGCGCCGCAACGACCTGCGGTCCAGCTTTCTCACGCTCAGGGACCACGTGCCGGAGCTGGTGAAGAACGAGAAGGCTGCCAAGGTGGTTATTTTAAAAAAGGCCACCGAGTACGTCCACTCCCTACAGGCCGAGGAGCACCAGCTTTTGCTGGAGAAGGAGAAGTTGCAGGCAAGACAGCAGCAGTTGCTAAAGAAAATTGAACACGCTCGGACTTGCTAAACATTTCTCAGAACTGGACAGTCACTGCCACTTTGCACATTTTGATTTTTTTTTTTAAACAAACATTGTGTTGACGTTAAGAATGTTGGTTTACTTTCAGATTGGTCCCCCGTCGAGTTTGGATCTGGGTGGGGAGCAGGACATGTGGGAATCTGTGTGACCCTTGAAGTTTCCTACAAGTCACCTCCAAGACGGTGGTCGAAGTTCGTGACAGTTGGGAGCCTTTGGGCTGTTGAAGTCACCTTGTTTGTTCCAAGTTTCCAAACAACAGAAAGTCATTCCTTTTAAAATGGTGCTTATGTTCCAGCAGATGCCACGAAGGGGTTTGCCATTTAATACCCCTAGAGAACATTTCTGTAAATACCACTGACACACCGCCTTTTGTATACGTCCTGGGTAATGAGAGGTGGCTTTTTGTGGCCAGTATTAGACTGGAAGTTCATACCTAAGTACTGTAATACCTCAATGTTTGAGGAGCATGTTTTGTATACAAATATATTGTTAATCTCTGTTATGTACTGTACTAATTCTTACACTGCCTGTATACTTTAGTATGATGCTGATACATAACTAAATTTGATACTTATATTTTCGTATGAAAATGAGTTGTGAAAGTTTTGAGTAGATATTACTTTATCACTTTTTGAACTAAGAAACTTTTGTAAAGAAATTTACTATATATATATGCCTTTTTCCTAGCCTGTTTCTTCCTGTTAATGTATTTGTTGATGTTTGGTGCATAGAACTGGGTAAATGCAAAGTTCTGTGTTTAATTTCTTTCAAAATGTATATATTTAGTGCTGCATCTTATAGCACTTTGAAATACCTCATGTTTATGAAAATAAATAGCAATTAAATGATGCAACTTTTTTTTCCCCTTGATGAGCCCTAGTTAGACTCTTATCTCTTTAAGCAGTGACCATAATAGTAGATAGCTTACAGGGGGAACTTAGTGTCCATAGACAGCCCTTTCACATCTCTGCAGCTCTGGTTGGGGAGGGGCTGTTGTCCCCACTTGGGGTGGAGGGGACTGAGTTTAAAAAGGGTAAGACGCCTTTTTCAGATTCCACAGAATAGAGATATTACTAGTGACTGCATTGAACTGAATAGCACTCAATCGTTTACAAAGCACTTCCATATGTTGGACATTAAATAAATTAGACTAGGATATCAGACATCAACCCTTTAGAGTGAAAAGTAAAATCAGGACAAGGTTGTATAATTTGGCTGTGTTTGATGTTGTTCATACTTGTCCCATTGGCAGATGACTTTATATTTTGGTGTAGAGAGTAGTTTGTCTCCAAGAAGGATGCATTCTTTCAGGCTCACGGGGACTGAGAAGGGTCAATGCCGGCTGGGCTTTGTAGCAGAATAGACAGGAGGTTGGTCTCTCCCCGCAAGGCGCTCTCAATCTCATTCACAGAAGTAAGTCATAAAGTGACAGCTGCGTGGCCCAGATCCAGGGACGTGTCCCTTCAGGAGAGTCACTGGGGTATAGTGTAGCTCGGTCCATTTCCAGCTGCTGTCACGCAGGCTGGTATTGGGCTGCTCTGTGGAAGCAGGATTAACCTCTGCATGCTCTGGAGGACAGCCAGGGCCAAAGGGTAGGAGGGTAAGAAGGAATTCCAGACGGTCCTTAATGGGTCGTGACAGTGGCTTACAAGGTGTTTTTCTCAGTCTCTAAAAATCGATTTTTATTTCAGGTGAAAGATTTTTAAGATTTACTGCATCCCAGATTTTTAGCTTTGAATTGACAAAGTTGGTTTGCTTTACTGAGAAGAAAAAGGGGCCAAGCGTGAGAGTGTTCTGTGCTAGTCTGGTAATAGCTTGTGAGGGGCAAAAATGGACGGTCATTGGCCAAGTGGCTCCCTGTCTGCTCTGGCCATGTGCAAAAGGCCAGTGGGAGATCAGAGCTTGAGGCCCTCGTTCCTGTTTACAGCCACACATCTCAGCTCCAAGGTTGGCACGGCCTGGGACGTTCCTGATGGTCAGACCATCTCCACACTAGAAAAATAACAGACCTGCTTTGGGAAGTCCCCTGTGAGTTGTCATTCAAAAGACTTTGTGACCACTGCAGTTTACCAGCCCCAGATCACCTTGCCTCTGCACCTTCTTCGTGTAACCCTGAGCCAAAAGGAAGTTCAGTGACCTCAGAGTGATCGAAGCACCTGAGATTCTTGGAGCTTAGCTTTTCTACTTGTGGTCTCCACTGGGGGCTTACCTAGGTGTTTCAGATGAGCCAGAATCTAGCCATGGAGGAGGGAAATAATGAGACTCTGGAAGAGTTCCTGCCATCAAAATAATTCATTCCTCTTTTGCTCTGGCTGCTGGGAAGCTCAGAGCCAAATTCCATACTCTTCTAATATCTGGTGCCCAGTCTCTCTTCTAAGTGTCTATGATGTCTTGCTTTTGGTTTCCAATTTAACCACCTTTTTAAGTGTTCACACTTCTGGTACATTAAAGAGACAGTTTTTGCTTTAGATAGGTCATGAATATGCATTTAAGTGTTAAGACGAAATGCCACTTACTTGCCTTTCCTGGCCCATCTGAGGGAAAGTGTCACCCAATTTCAGCTCTGTAGTTATCTATAAAGAAATTGCTATAGTCACAGAAGACACGAGTCACATATTTCAATTACAAGAAACTATTTCTGCATTCCACGAGCCGTTTGGAGTCTTCGGACTTAGGTGGAGTGCAGAGATAGATCATCTCCATGAACGACTTCATTTCTCAGAATGGGTTCGAGGCAGAGGCAGATTAAGGTCGGTTGAGGTCCCAGGCACCAAAGAAAATATTGGGCCCCTTAATACTTGGTGTTATTAGAAAAGAGTGTAAAGTTGGGGATTTGCGAGGCCATTCAGAAGTCAGGGCCCAGGGTGCATGCCCAGTGCGCCCGCCTTTAAATCCACCTGTAGGTCAAGGAGTCCCCTGTGGAGTTGGGACAAGCCCGGGCCTGGAGTCAGGTCTGAGATCAGCCCAGTGTTCCGCCCATGGCACTGGTTTTCCAGCTGCTCCCCCAGGAGCCTCTGCTTCCTGGCTCACAGAGGCACCTACAGCATGCTTCCATGTTAACCCAAAATTGCTGATGCTGCATAAAAAACTTCCAGTAATTTTGCCCTGGCCAAATAGCTCAGCTGGTTAGTGTTGTTCCCAATCTCAGAGGTTGCTGGTTCCATCCCTAGTCAGGGCACAGAGAAACAGGTAGATGTTCTTCTCTCTCTCTTTCTTTCCTCTCTCCTTCTCTCTTCCTAAGGTAAAAAAAAAAAGGAAAGAGAACAAAAAACCTTCCAGCAGTTTCCCACCGCTTAGGGGACAAAGCCCAAACTTGTCAGCCTGCCACAGAGGCGCCCCCGCCCCCCAACAGCTGCTCCTTGTTCCAGCCACATCAGAGCCATTTCCACCTCTGACTTGAGCACCCCTACTGTGCTCAAGCCCCTCTCCCTTGAGACCCACTTTCTGTTTATGGAAAGCCTTTCTAACCTTAGGGGCAAAGCCTATGTCATCTCGCCCAGGAAGCCTTGCCCATACCCCCAGGGGGACCCTTTCCAGCTTGTGACCTTGCATCGCCTTTGGAGATAAAAGAGGCATCCTAATTGCCATCCTAGACTGTGAGCTTCCCTAGTGCAGGTACGGTGGCCCATTTGCCTCTGCCATCCATCCCGGCCTGGTGACCGACTAGTGGCAGGGCCTTGGCAGATGCCAGCAGAATGGCTGGGGGCTGAGTAGCTGCAGAGGAAGAAGCTGGATGAGGAGCAGGTCTTGCCATTCTGGGAGTGTCTCCTAACAAGCCCAGGGCTAAGCTCTCAGGCTAATACAAATGGGAAGCACATCCCTTCGGCTTCAGTGAACTTCCGGTCCTGACCGCTGAAAATGAAGATAAAAGTCCCATGGAGACCCAGGTAGGTCAGTGTTCAGGAAGCCCACAGTCTGGAATAGCGTTAAGACCCTTGTGTAGAAGGCTGGAAGGGGAACGAGGAGGGCCTGGTGGGGGCAGGGGAACTGTTGAGCACAGCACAGTAGGGGTCTCATGGCTGGGTCAGGCTCTCTCCCAGTTTGGAACTCTTTTGGAGGAAGGCAGTTTGCTGGTCTACCATAAGCCTGAGGCCACAGATCATCTGCACTGTGGTGACAATGGTTACAATGCTGCCCATTTCTGTGTAGCACTGTAGAGATCACTCAATTTTTTATACTTGAGTCTCACAATCTTTCAGGAGTATTGACCAGTTCATCATATTTCTATTTGGGAAGTTACACTGAATATTAATTTAGCACCTACCCTGTGTGCAGCACTGTTCCAGACACTAGAGAGACATGAGTGAACAAAGATAAAAGTCCTCCAAACCCCTGCTTTCATGGACTTTACAGTCAAGGGAAGAGTGACAATAAGATAAATATAATCGAATAAAGCAAGTAGCATTCAGGAAGATGGTGGACGTTATGAAAGGCAGGTAGGACAGGATGGAGGGATTCAGGAAGCCACACAGGAGGGATGTGGGGTGCAGTTTGGAGGGACCAGGAAGATGCAATGAGAGGGAGCTGAGGGAGGGGCAGACCAGGGGAGGGAACCTTGCCCTGGGCACTGTTGTGGCTGCTCGGAGACCAGGAGTCAGGCCTCGGGCTTCCCTGGTTGGGGTTCTTCCATCTGCATCTCCCTCTGGTCATTGGCAAATGCTCTCCACCAACTTCTTTCTCAGTCTTTCAAGGGAGAGCAACAGAGTGAAGTTATGAGGAGTGGGTCTGAAGCAAGTCTCTGGTTTGACTGATTCCCACACCTGGAAGCGATGGGTTACACTGAGGGCTTCTCCGCTGGACGGCACCACACACTTCACAGGGTCTCAGGGGGATTATGGAAACTAACTTACATACAGCACGTGAGATAGCACCTCACACACGACAGTGCAATTGTAGTCTGTTTAATAATCTGATTCCTTTTGGACTCAATCCTTTCTATTTTCCTAAGGCAAAGAATTTTTTTCTTTTTTTTTTAGGGCATAGAATTTTTAAAAAACATTTACTGGTAGAACAAATTCACAAGCCTGCGTTTAGCAAGAAGAACGTTGTGGACTTTTGTCCCTCCAAAGGGAGCCTTGCAAAACCTGAAAACGGGTACCTTGGAAACAAATGAATGTGAGCTTTGAAGCCTATTTAAGACAGAGCCTAGGAATTTGAGCACCGCAGAACATCTACGCTGTCCACAATGGTTTATTAGTTTTCCTTGCTTGTAAAGGAAATCTCTTCATAGGCCACTGACCAGGGCTACCTGATCTCTTCTGATATTGACAGATCATGCTACAAGACATTCATCCTGAAACCTTTGACCAGGAAAAGTAACAGAGCCTTTTTATGGTCGGAGCAGACAGACCTATTGGTATAATGCACATTTGGAGAACACCCACAGGGCACTTACCCCGATGATAGAGGCACATGCTTTGCTGCAGGGTGTGCTCGGGAGAGGCAAGGCAAAATCAGCTTTCCTCTGCAGTCTAGCAGGCCCGGATTCTCAGCAGGCTCTCGGAGAAGGTGTGGCGTGGGAAAATTAGTCCATCCCTTCAAGATCCACAGCCTGTTATGGCTGGAATTTTGTCTCTGATGCCATCCTCCACCATTTTTGGGGGGAAGGCACACAAGCAGTTCCCCCACCCTACCAAATCAAGTTCCGTGTTGACTGGGAGGCAGCCCAGGGTGTTAGAAATACTTAGTTTACAGACAGGAGCTGTGGGCTTGGATCTATGCTCAGTTATTTGCTATTTTCAACCTTGGCACAAGAAGATAACCATCTGCTAATCAGTCGTTGTGTCTAGAAGTGGAATGGGTTGGAGCTGGTATTCTTCAGGGCCCCCTTTCAATTCCGAGGATCCTGAGAGATGGCTTGGCTCACTGCAAATGTCAGCAGTGCTTGGGAACACTCTCTAGTCAGAACCCCAGATGCATGTCTAGCCTCTGCCATTACCGATTCTGTGGTGGAGGGCTAGTCACTTCTCTGCGAATCTCGCCTTCTTCACCCCTGAAACAGCAGTAGTAATCACCACCCCACCTGGTTCTAAAAAGGCTCAAGGGACATAAAGCAAGTGAGGGATGGACAGACCTTGGGATACTGGGAAGTCTTCTAGGAGCTTCTGTGGGCATGCCCCTCCCACTTTGCCACTTCCTGGATCCATCTCCAGGTGGTGTGCCCAGGTAGAAAGTCGTCAAAGACAGTGAGCACACCTCTGACTGCTCCACTTGTCAGGGCTCTGCTCTTACCAGCTGGTCTGGTCTGTTTGTTAAGTGATTATTACCAATGAAAAGACTTGACTGATTGTTCAAAGCCAGCTAGAGGTTCTCGATCTGTGCAAGTGAATTGAGCATGCAGGCTTGTCTCCCTGGGACTTCAGGAAAACTATGATTAATTTGATTTTTTAATTGGGTTACTCAAATGAAAACAGAAGATGATAACAGACACCGAATACCTTGAGTTTTTGCTTGGATTGGTGTGGCCACTTTTCTTTGGCACAAAACCAAAAAGAACAAGTAATTCAGACTGAGACTAGAGACTGGAAACCGCTCACACTCTCGTTAGATGCATTTTTTTTTCCCTTGGTGAAGAGGGCAGGGTTGAGACCCGAGCTTACTGATGTAAATGGTGATTGCATTTGGGTTTGAAAATAAGTCTCTCCCACCCTGAGCTGGTCCTCCTCTGAACTCGCTGAGCTAGTTTTGTGGTGTCTTGAGGGAAAAGCATTTCTCAGTGAGAAGCCCTCTCCCCTAAACATCTCATTAAAATAATGAAGTTGGAGGTTTCTTGGATGTCTTTAGCTGCAAACTTCTGGGCTGGCTGGGAATACATTTTGTTTGATGCTTCTGGGAGGTTATTTCTCCTGGAGTGTGACCTCATTTGGAAATTCCTCTGGGTAATAAATGTGAACATGTCAATCTGGAGCCTCCATGAGCTTTGGCCGGCTGTGTGGAGGCTGCCTAGTCGCGTGGCTCTGGCTTCTGCTGGCTGGGCACCATGGGAGAACTTCTCTTTCTTCACTGGGACGGACCACCATGTCAAAATGTTGGAGCAAAGAAACAGCATTGAGCTCAGACACAAATTAAGTCCCGGCTTCACTGGCAGGCAGCGTGGATGCTGAGGGCTGGGTAATTGGAGTGGAAACCGCCATAAAATGCTTATTATAATGTTTGCTGCCTTTCCAGCGCTTTCTCCGCAGTGTTTTCATTGGAGGTGGGGACGTCCTTTTGCAAGGATATGGTTTCTCTTTTCCTCTTTCCCTAGGGTGACTGACAGCATCATTTGTCTGTGACTGTCCCAGCTTTAAAGCTGGAAGTCCTGCATCCAGGTAAACAGTCTCTGACAAATCAGGGTGGAGAGTCTGTCCCTCTCACCTCACACCAGCTGGACCAGGCTACCTACTCAGGGGGCTGAAACTGTCCCTGCACCCACCGCCCATGGCTCAACCGGCCCTGCAGAGCAGAAGAGTCTGCCAAGCAAGGAGAGTCAAAAGAACGTAATCTTCATGTCTGACCACACGGAATGGCTAAGTGACTGAGAACAATCACCTTGGGGCTGCATCATGAAGAAAGAGCTCTGGGTTTTTTGGGGGGAGATGTTATTAGCCACAGGGGACAATGAGTGTAAAGGTGGCGGGTCCCACACTGATGCCAGGCACCAGTGGTCTGCTCATTCTTTTCAGGATCTTTCTGAAGTGTGATGATGATGATGATGATGATGATGATAGCATCTCAGAAGCAGGACTGTGAGGCTAGCCTCTGCTGGACTTCTAGTCTCTCTTTCATCTGTCAGGTCTTTAGCACAGAGCTGAAAGGAACAGTTTTCAAATTATCAAACGACCCCAGGCTGTGCAGGAATGGCTGTCCTGAGGCTGAGTCTGGGCTTGCTTTAGGAAACACAGAGTAGAATATTCCTTGAGAGTCTGTGGGTTGCCAGGCAGTTTCATTAGAGGAGGTGCAAGTTCAGGCACGTAAAGATGGACATGGACCTTCGTTCTCTGGGTGGAGGACCCTGTGATGACACTGCTGTTATTAACAGGTCCAAGAAGGTTAACCACTCCCTGTGGTGTTTCCCTTTTATCGGCAGTTGTGAAACCATTCCGGCTGCTCTGTTGGGGCTAAGGGGTTATGTTCCTCAGGGTTTGAAGGTGTGTCCCATCATTTTAAAAAAGGAACAGGATGGAAAGTCAAACAGACTTTTAGGGGCCTTTTAAAAGGACATTTATAAATATTTAGCTTTGGGGGAACCTACAATTAAGTCCCAGTGAACAAGAGCTTATATATTCTGAAAGTCTATTTGGGGGGCACAAGTGCACATCTGAGGATCCTCCTTAGTCTCAGGCCCCCTGAAGGGGACAGAGTCTGTCATGTTAATGGCCTGTGCATATTATTAAGAAAAGGTACAAGGAGCCTGAGAGTGAGTACTGTTGTGGGGACTCTTCAATATGCAGATGACACCTTGATTATACACGGGGAGAGTCAACCCCATCACTGTCCCCATGGAGCATGACTATAGTTTGAGGGGTCCTTTTCACAGATAGGGGACTCCCAGCACACTCTGCTGTCCGCACTCAGAAGGGGTACCCTGTTGCATGGTCACAGAATGTGTTCTGGGGTAGAAATGCAATTTTGGTTTGATTTCTTTGAATTAAAAATGGCTGATTTGCAGGAATGCCAGGCTCCCAATTTCTCCTGAGCCACCTCCCACCCACTCTCCTTTCGTGTGGCTTCTCAGGGAGCTGCGACAGACTCTGCTGTTCCATTCCACCCGTCCATCCAGAGATGGGAGTGTGTGCATGGGAATGAGATGGAGGGAAGTTGTGGGAGAGCAAGGTTGCAGATGACTGCCTGTCGAGTAGGGAGGTAGAGAAGCTGTGAACACAAATACCTTCCAAAGGAAGAGGTGCAGGAGGTGGGACAAGAGCACAGGGAGCCTGTCCCCTCGAAGATCGTGTGCAAGGTGGCCTTCCAGGAGGGATGGGTCCTGCCTGGTGCAGAGACAGGAGGAGCGCTGTGGGTTCAGGGGACAGCCTGAGTGGGCAGTGTGGAGGTATGGGGCATGTGGAAGGCTCACGTGGGTCCAGAAGCAGCAGGTGAGAGGATGTGTTAGCCTAAAGATGGCCCCCAGCCATGTGGAATCCATCCATGGTGTCTGAGAAGGAGAGGGACACGATTAGGTCCTGTGTGACTTTGAGAGCAAATTACACTGATGCATTTAATCCTTGCAGTTTCCCTGATGCTGCTTCTCAATCTCAATAACTAGTAGCATCATGTCTGCTCTTCAGGGGGGCCTACAGAGCACTCCTGGACATGCAGGGTAGAGCTCAGACCTAGGCCCTGAGGGACCTGGGGTCTTGGCTTATTGAAGCCACCACTTAGACTTTCTTCCACCTCCAGCCTGGCTGAGCCTTTCTCTCTTCCCTCCACATATGTCTCCAGTCTTATAGGTCCGAAGCCCACCTGTCTTCTATGGACCAGATGAAGGGCACCTGCTTCACAAAACCCTCACACTCTTCTCTTGCCTCACTCAGTGCTCTCCCCATACTCCTTTGTATTTGAAAAATAAAAATAACTCCCTCCCTCCTTCTCTCATAGTCACTATGAAAAAATTACACAATAAGGAAAAGTATAAAAGAGAAAGAAGATCATTTAGTAACCCAATTTTTAGAAAGAACCATTCTTAAAGTGTTGGTGCATACCATTCTTGAGCTTTCCATAAACACATAAATGGCTATGAATGTGCCTGTTTTGCATCTTTGTTAAGTCATTAACTACTTTTGTTATGTATTATAAGTAATTATATTTGGGTCCTACCTCTTTAGTAAGGGTAGTCTTGTCTTTGTGTGTTCTACGTCTTCTAGAACAGGTTTTGCACATAGTAGCAAGCAGCAGGTGATGAATGAATTGAACGGGTTTCTCTATATCAGTCTTTAAAACAAGACTCTTAGATTGTGTTATGTCTGTCTTTTGTAGTTCCAATAATCTGAAGACTTCTGAGCATTACGTCTCTGACATGGGTAGAAGTAAAGACTCTTCCCATAAATCTGGTTTCTGGGCATGTCCTTCATAGCATTATCATTGTTATGTGCCCAAACTAAAAAGAGATCAAATGATTTCAATGTAGTCGGGCTGTGTCCATACCAAACCTAAGAACAACCTGGTTTAAAGTGGAATCTCACCTTTTCTTATCCAAAGCAAGGCAAACTTGAGATATCAGTTGACACTTAGAATCTGAGCAAAACAAATTGTTTTGAATGCTATGGACTCTTCGTGTATTCTCCCCTGCAGTGCTACTGACTGGCTCTGTGCATCTTTGTCTGGACTGAGAAAGGCTTCCTCCCCTCCGAGACAGGCGCAGCCCCGCCCCGTGTGAATGGCCTGATGAAAGGAAGGGAGCTGGGTATCAGCCTCCTGACCCCTGTATGTGCTCCTTGCCAGGGCACAACCCGAACAATACGGGCAGTCCTTGGGGAGAGTACCTAGAAGAACTGAAAATGTCAGTTAGATGTTTGATATATACGTTCAAGAATATTTATTTTTATCTTTTTCCATTTTATTGAATTTATTGGGGTGACACGGGTTAAAAAAATTATACAGGTTTCAGGCATACGATTCTACAATACATCATCTGTACACTCTCTACTACTGTGTGTTCCCCACCCTAAATCAAGTCTCCTTCCATCACCATTTATCCCTCTTCTGCCTTTCTCCTGCTCCCCCAGCCCCTCCGAAGAGTCTTCTTTAAGCAAATAAGCAAGAATATGTTATGAGTAGTGGACAGTACAGCATTTGTGAGCTCACATGGCAATGCAGTTCTGTAAGAGGGCTCAGACACCCCCAGCCTCTAAGCTTTTCCTCCTGCAGGTCTCTCTGGAACCTACCTTGTCTTCAGCCATTCTCTTCTTAAAATCACCCATTTTTCATAGCCCACCTCAGAGGCTGTTTCTTTCACAAAGCCTCTGTGACCCGTTGCGTTGGAATTCATTGAGATCCCTTCCTGTGCTCCCTCCATAGGTGCTCTGCCTTCTTTTACTACACATTTTGCGTTTACTTTGAGTGTTGGGTAATTGGTTTCTATGCTAGCCACGCCCCTTCTGAGCCTCAAGTCCATCATTCAAATAAAGATGGTAGAGCAGCTCTTCCATGTTCCTCGATAATTACGATGCTTTCTATAATAGTACTATGGATCTTTTATGATCTCTGAAACTCCTAGAGAAGAGACACTGTTTTATTTGGCCTGTGGATGCTGATATACATGTTGGTGCCTGTAGAATTCATTTGAAACCATTTGGAAAGCCTGGAAGGGGAGATGGTGCCATCCACTTGGCCCTAGAGAGTGCCCCATAAATATGTCCTCTTGGCTGTCTCTATAAAGCCATTGGGTCAGGTGTATTTTATTCCTGGCCCTTTGCAATTCTGTAGCTCTACATAGCTCCCCAAGCGTCACAATACAGTAACCGAGAAGGTATTATTGAGGTTGAGAGCAGCAGACTTGAATGCATTCCCCTGGAAAATGGTGGAAGTGAGATTTGAACTTGGGGTTTGTGTCTCACAGTTCAGTCTTTCCAACTCTAAGCACTGCCTCAGAGCACTAAAGGAAAAATGATCTGAAGTCTGCAAAGAACCGCCAACTTAGAGTCATTTACCAATGTTGTTACCTGTCCTGTGTTAGATGTGCCATTGGGTGGAGGAATGTCAAGTTCACCCCTTCCCCTGCAACAGAGCCTCTCCAGGAAGGAGAGCGGTTTGAAGGGCAATGCTGGACTTTTCTGGGGCTCTGGGGTCTGCATAGAAGTTGCCTTCACCAGAGACAACTTACAAAAAAAGGTTCTTTCATTTGCAACCCAATTTTGTCCTTTATAGCCAGGAAATACTGTGAAGCTCTTGGTGAACAGATTAAATGAGGACATTTTCCTTCCCACCCCCACAACTGCACGTCCTATTCCTCCAAGGGAAAAAAAAGTCACAGAGAAGAATTGTTACCATCCTCTGTCTTTAAATATATATATATATATATATATATATATATATATATATATATATATATATATATATATATATATATATATATATAAAAAAAAAAAGAATGCAAAGCCACTAACGAAGAAGCTGACCGCAGCCGGTGAGCAGGACCTGCTTCCCAGTAGGATTCCGCAGAAGTGGACACTGCTCGTCCTGCAGTTTCTCTGTGCATCTTGCCTGGAACTCGTAGGTCAGGTCTAAATGGGCCTAGGAAGATTGGAGCAAAGCGAGATTTTCAGGCACAAAGTCAGTTTTGGAGAAGAGCGTGTCAGTATCCTGGGAACGAGGGGAACAAGAAGGCTCCCACACTGTGTCATCATCAGTCCCCAAAGCCACTGCGAGCTCCCACGCAGCTCCCTGGATTCCCCAATGGGTTCACTTCACAGTTCTGAGCTGTTCTGCGGGCATTCATGCCCCCAACTCCGCTGGAGTGGCCGGGTGGCCACAGGCCCTTGGACGAAAATGTCTGCCTGTGAATCCCCAATTCTTCATGTGGTGCTGTGCCCGTTATTTTCTCTCTTCAGGCCTCAGTTTCCATATTTAACATGTGCTTTGAGGAGTAAATGAGTAATACAGTGACAAGGTCCATTAAAAAATGTAATTAATGTTAGCGATTAGTTTTATAATTTAAAGAAAATCTAAGAAATGCCGGAATAAGCCTAAGCAGACATGGCCAGACCTTCAGATCCAGCTCCTGTCTGGGAACTACTCATCCAGCTCTCCCCACCCCGCTTGGCGGAGTGGTCCAGGGAGAGGCTGGGGATCTCCAGCTGGGGGTCCTGGGAAGATGTGGATGGAGGGAGCTTGCAGCTGCCTCTTCCTCAGCTCTGAGCTGTGACCTCTGGATAATTCTGACCTCACAAGGTTGTGAGGATTCAATGAAATAAGGGACCTCTACAGTTATGTAAACTGTAAAGCATCACTCAAACCCCAAATGCTACTGTTGTTCAGTAGTTCATCCAATTTATACAATCGCCCTGAAGAAAGTAGAATTTATTCCCATTTTACAAATACAGAAACTGAGGCCAAGCCCAGCACAGGGTCTTCTCCTTCAGAGTCCATGCGGGAGCCTGTCCTTTGTGCTCCAGGAGCCCAGTTTGTTAGAGGCAGCCCTGAAGGACCCTCGGGGGCACCCCTTCCCAGGGACCTGGGTGGCAGGATGGGGCCACTTTTGGAAACAGTGCACAAGTCCAACCAGCCTTTGGAGCCGGGCAGCTGGGCCGGGCCAGGCCGGTGTCTCTCTCCCTCGTCACAGGGGCCGGGCCCTAATCGCTTTCTTTAGAGGCCTTTGTGCAGCCCATTCTTTCATTTTGGGCCCGACACAATGCAGGGGTGAGTGGAGGTCAGAGTTTCAACCTTCAGCTCTGGATTTCCTGTCTTTTGTGGGGTGGAGGACAGATGATGCCACCCGGCTTCCTGTCATCTCAGCGTTGGGGGTTCCTGCTCCCTGGCGCCGATCCGCCCTGGGGGACTGGGAAGTGCTCTTGGGAGGCAGAGACAGAGGACCTGCCCCCGGGTCCCAGTCACTCTGGCTGCTGTTGGATGGTGAAGACTTTGCTAGGTCTTTGCTTATTGAAATGCCTTCTTGTGGGATTTGAATTCTGATAGCATCGCCAAGTCCGCTGGCGATACTGTAGGTTAAAATAAATGACCATTCCCACCCTTGCCGGGTAACTCGGTTGGTTAGAGCAGAGTCCAGAAGCGCAGAGATTGCTTGTTTAATCCCCGGCCAGGGCACATACAGCAACAGCTTGATGTTCCTGTCTCTCTTTCTCTTTCTCTCTCCTTTCTGTTCTTGCTAAAATCAATAAATAAAATGAAAAAAAAAAAAAAAAAAAAAAAAAGAAAATACAAAGGACCATTTCCATCAACCAGCCTTGTGTGGAAAGAAACCGAGGCCCCCAGGAGCATAGAGGAGTTAGGAAATGAAGTCTTTCTGAGACGATGCTGGGTTTTAGGGAAAGACCCTGGGATTGGAGATTAGAGAGAGGCGGCTGGGACTGGGAATGTGACAGTTTCTTAGGGCAGCCACAACAAAATGACAAAGACGGGGTGGCTTAAAACAACAGAAATTCATTTCTCATTCTGAAGGCCTGAAGTCTGAAGTCAAGTTGTCACATGGCCCTACCTCGCAGAGGCTCCTGGAAGAGTCTGCTCCATGCTCCTACCCCGGCTTCTGTTGCAGGTGGCAATCCTTAGGGTTCTTTGGCTTATACCAGGGGTCGGGAACCTATGGCTCGCGAGCCAGATGTGGCTCTTTTGATGGCTGCATCTGGCTTGCAGACAAATCTTTAATAAAAAATAATAACGTTAAAAATATAAAACATTCTCATATATTATAATCCATTCATTTCCTACCGCTCATGTTCATGGTTGCGGATGGCTGGAGCCAATTACAGCTGTCCTCCGGGACAACACCAAATTTTTATTGGATAATGCCTAATATACACGGGTCGTTGTATGGCTCTTATGGAATTACATGTTAAAATATGTGGCGTTCATGGCTCTCTCAGCCAAAAAGTTTCCCGACCCCTGGCTTATACAATGACCCTGTCTTCATCGTCTTCTGGCTTTCTCTCTAACCCTGTGCCCTCACATGCCACCCCTCCGTCTGTGTCCACATTTCCCTTAGGAGGTACCAGTCATATTGGATTAAGGGTCCACTCTAGTCCAGGCTGACCTCATCTGCTCATCACATTTGCAATGACTTGTTTCCAAAAAAAGTCACTTTCTGAGGCATTAGGGGTTAACACGTCACATCCCTTTTTAGGGGATACACATCAATCTCATAACAGGGGGGCTCAAGTTAAATAACTGTTATTTGCCATCTGTTCTGTGCCAGGCCCTGGGCTAAGGTCTGGGGCTACAGGGTGCACAAGAGAGTCTTTGTCTTCAGGCAAGGGATAGATGCTATGAAACAGTGTGACCGGCATCAGGAATGGGTTAAACACAAGGTGAGGAGGGCTGTCATAAAAGCACCCACTCTCCCACCAGCTGATGAGGGATGGAAGGCTTCCTGGAAGAAGAAACATCCTACAGAGGAAGGCCAGTGACTTGAGGGTGACAGGGACAAGAATAAGAAAGACACGTTTCACAAATTCCAAGAATACCATGTGAGACCACATCTGCCAACAGACTCGGGAAAACAGCACTCTCAGGAGAGGAGAGTTTCTATCGGTGGGCTAGGCCGTAACTCCCTCTGACACCTGCCTTCTTTGCCAACTGTCTCAGGTGCCTGCCCCACCCCCAACCTTCCCAATACTCGGGCTGGGAAGAATGGTCCATGGGCATGTGTGTGGGCTTTCTTGGCCCCTCAGTACCTGGGTCCCCAGGTGAGAGAGAAAAGCCAACACTATTTTAAACAGTGTTAATGAATTTATTTATTTATTTACAGATTTATTTATTGTGAGCTGTGAATCATGACTTACACTGTGTGAAATTAGGTGGTATGTACATCTTGAAATAGAGCGTGTTCTGTTTAAGGAGAAGGTCCCACTCTGACCTCCAGAGAGCCGAGAGGCGGAGGGAGTGGGTGTGGGGTTGGGAGTGGAGCCCCAGGTTGGTCGAAGCCCGGATGTGAACACTCCACAGCCTGTGTTCCTGACTTGCTGGGCTCTGGCATCTCCTCACAAAGAGCCGAGGGGCAGAGGGAGTGGGTATGGGGTTGGGAGTGGAGCTCCAGGTTGGTCCACAGCCTGTGCTCCTGACTCGCTGGGCTCTGGCATCTCCTCACAAAGACACTGGGAGAGTCTGTGTTTGGCTTGGCCTTTTCCAAGAGTTGTTCACATTTTTCATCGTGAAATCTGAAAGACGAGCCCCTTTACCCAGAGGTGTGCTTAGTGGAAGCAGCCATCAGGTGCCCCGGGGAACCCACGGGAGGAGAGTCTCCTGGTTAAAATTCTGGTTGGTCATT
This sequence comes from Saccopteryx leptura, assembly GCF_036850995.1. Taxonomy (NCBI): domain Eukaryota; kingdom Metazoa; phylum Chordata; class Mammalia; order Chiroptera; family Emballonuridae; genus Saccopteryx; species Saccopteryx leptura. The sequence goes on from NC_089507.1 coordinate 153,105,986, forward strand.
TTCTCTCCCTGTTTGAACGGGTTCCCCTCTCCTCACTTATCCTCCTCTTTGCAGAGACTTCCCTGACCTGGCATAGCATCTATCTTAGGCACAGCATGGCCGGCAGGCTGGGACTTTGTCCCTATTCCACAGATGGGGTACAGACATCCTGTGACTTCCGGGCCCAGATTCACAGCGAGACTCCCAGTTTCCTGCCCAGGGACTTTTCACCCGTGTTGCTGGAGTTTCCTCCCTGAACCTGTCCCACTTGCCAACTTCCTCTCATCTAACATGGTGTCCCTGCTTCCCCTGGTCCCCCTGAACTCTGGCCTGGGTGGGAATGACCAGGAGGCTCCTCTGGCTTGAATCAGCTTGTAACCCAGGGGGCGAGTCACAGACTCAGAGGCCGAGCTGCCTGGATTGGGTCCCACTCTGCCTCTCCCTACTTCTGGGACCACGGGCACTTCCTTAATCTCTCCATGTTGCTGTATTTCCCTCTGTAAGGGGAAGCAAACACTACCCACCTCTAGCATTATTATGAGGATAAAATGAGTCAATTTACAAAGATTTCTTGGGATAATGCCTGACACATAATAAGTCCCACTTCCTGTTCATTAAAACAAAGTCTCTAATGTGATGGGATACTTTAAAGACCAAACCTTGGCAGGTCCAGTGATGGGTCCATAGCCACTCTTCTCTGCTTAACATAATAGGAAGCCAGCAGGTAACTAGATGGCTGTTCAGTGAGTCTTTCCTCATGAACATTTCAGCGTCGCGGGTCCAAAGGCGGGAGCTCTGGATGTTGAAGCCCCATCTCACCATGTTAGAGTTGCTGTCTTCCTCACGCCACTGCTGGTCCGGCTAGAAGGTGCGCTTCTCCAGGGCAGGGCCACGTTTTATTCCCTTTCTGGCTGGTAGCACCTGCTGCAGGGCCTTGGACAGCAGGAAGTGCCCAATCTATACAACGTTGGGATGTGAGACCCTGCACTAGGCCTTAGTTCCCTGCTGTATACGCTAAAGAATTTATGGCTGTGGGCTCTGTCAGCCTACATCTCTGAGAACTTGTCTTCCTTAACAAGGCATTTCTGGAGTGGCTATTTGGACTTGTTGGGCAGATAAAATATGTTATGCTCATTTTGTTAAAGATGGCGCTGCCCAGGTGGAAGCCCGTTGCCCAGGTGATATTAATGTGTGTTGGGGGCGGGCTGTGGGCAGGCTGGATCCTTGTAGCCTGGGGCTTGGTTTTAGGACTAAGCCTTTCCCACCCTTTTTGATGTGGGGTGGTGCAATCCCATCATGCCTCAGATAAGTGACTTTGTATTAGAGACTTCCCTATTTTGTATATTGGATTAAAGGTTTTGATTTCTGCACTATAAAGTGGAGCAGACAGGGAGCATGCTCTCTTGATTCCTGAGATTAGCATTAGAGAGGAGAGCAGAGAAAGGCCATGTAGAGGAGACCAGGAGAAGCAGCCAAGATGGCAGAGTGTTGGGGAAGAAGCCAGTTTGTGCAGAGAGGAGATGAGGAACAGAGGTGAATGAGACTGGTGAGGTTAGAATCCTTTGATTCTAAGAAACTTGGATAAATCAGTGGCTTTGTGAGCATTGAATGAGTGGGTTTTGGAGCCCAGTGTGTGTTTTTACTTGCCCGCTGGGTACAAGCTAGGATTAAAGCTAATGGCCCACCAGTTTTTGGCTCCATTGTTTCATTATCATCTGTCTGAATCTAATGTGAACCTCCATGGGCCGGGTGGCTGTGATGGTGGCTGTGGATTCTGGCTTCACATTTGGTGTAGTCAGCAGGATTTGGAATTCGATATGGAGCCACCACCACCTTTGAGCGGTGGAGTAGAGGACTGGCTGCTGTTATGGTTCCCTATGGCTGTCCTTTTGGGGACTGTAGGCTGGCTGACTTTTACAGCCATGTCTGAGGAACCTGAGAGTTCTGTGGAAGAGGCTGCCAGAGACCTGCCAACCGAGCAGTGGAAGGAGCTGGAGCAAATGTGGGAGAAACAGATGCTGACCCTGGAGCTGGAGGAAGCGCTGGAGGAGGAGGCCGACCAGGTTTGCGAGATTCGCCTGGAAATGGAGCAGCTGCTGGAGGAGGATTCACAGGTTCGTGAGTTGCAGATTGCCCTGGATGTTGTGGAGAGCCAGCAGCGGCAGGAAGCCGGGGCTGAGACCAGAGCTGGGGCTGCAAGTTCTGCGGAGCAGAAGGTGGCGGCAGCCCGGGGCTCGAGCCCGGCAGTGGGAGCTGGTGTTTTCAGTTTCTCTTCAGAGGATGAGGAGAATCATCAGGCTGGAGTTGCAATCCGCAGTCTCCAGAAGATGAGAGCCCAGATGGAAGGAGCACCTACTATGGCCCTGGTAGGTCTGCGAGTTTGGGACATAGGGGTGGTTGCCATCACGCTGTCTGGAGCAGAGATGGAAATGCTGACTGCCATTGCCACGTGCTCCTCCTTGGGACAGTGTAAAACCTGCCAGGATGGCAGGGATGAAGGGGGTGGCTGACGCCCCATGTGCATGGACTGATTTCCTGGACTACGACCGGAGTGGGCACTCACTCTTTTGTTGGGTAGACATACAGATTTTGGACAATGTGGAATACCCTGACGGGGGTAGGGGGCAGCTTTGCTGGAATCACTCCTCTGTCCCGGGAAGCTTTTCCCATGGCTAGAAAGAAGGCTGAGGACATTTTGCACTTTTAGCGAAGTGCTCAGAGACTGGTGAAATGTACTTTAGTAATTGTTGAAATTGTATAATTTGTTGTGTTGTTATATTTGTGTAATATGCCTAATTTCCTTGCATAGGGATGCCAGTGGTGTAGATTGTGGGTAGTAAAGTGAGCATAGGGGTGGATTGTTGGACAGATAAAATATGTTATGCTCACTTTGTTAAAGAAGGCACTGCCCATGTAGAAGCCCATTGCCCAGGTGATATTAATGTGTGTTGGGGGCGGGCTGTGGGCAGGCTGGATCCTTGTAGCCTGGGGCTTGGTTTTAGGACAAAGCCTTTCCCACCCTTTTTGATGTGGGGTGGTGCAATCTCATCATGCCTCAGATAAGTGACTTTGTATTAGAGACTTCCCTATTTTGTATATTGAATTAAAGGTTTTGATTTCTACACTATAAAATGGGGGCAGAACGGGAGCTTGCTCTCTCAGTTCCTGAGATTAGCATTAGAGAGGAGAGCAGAGAAAGGCCATGTAGAGGAGACCAGGAGAAGCAGCCAAGATGGCAGAGTGTTGGGGAAGAAGCCAGTTTGTGCAGAGAGGAGATGAGGAACAGAGGTGAATGAGACTGGTGAGGTTAGAATCCTTTGATTCTAGGAAACTTGGATAAGTCAGTGGCTTTGTGAGCATTGAATGAGTGGGTTTTGGAGCCCAGTGTGTGTTTTTACTTGCCCACCGGGTGCAAGCTAGGATTAAAGCTAATGGCCCACCAGTTTTTGGCTCCGTTGTTTCTTTACTGACTGTCCGAATCAAATGCGAACCTGCATGGGCCAGGTGGCTGTGATGGTGGCCGTGGATACTGGCTTCACAGGACTCTAGAATATTCACACTAGAAAAGAACCCGATTGGATTCAAAAACACAGTAACTGGGGTGGGAGCCAAAGGCTGGGGTCCCTGTGGCTCAGAGCTTCGGGAAGGGTGAAAGCCTGGAGCAAATCCTCATTGACTTGATCGGCAAGATCCTTGGCAAAGGTTGGGAACAGAGAAAGGACAGCATAGGTGCAGATATGTGGGCCCTGAAGCTGATGCAACTTTGGGGATCCTCTTCACAAAATTATAAAGCAAAATTAGATATGAAAAGAGATATTTATTGAGGATAAAAGAAATTGGTAACTGTTGGTCAAATAAGTTTGTAAATGTGATATATATGTTTGCTCGCTTGTGACTTATATTGGGTGTGGGGGACAGGCTATAAGCAGGCCAGGTCGTTGTAGCCTGGGGTTTGGTTTTGGGACTAAGCTTTTCCCCACACCCTTGAATGATTGTATTATCTGGGTGGTGCACTCTCATGAGGAATCCAATTATGCCTTGGATGGGTGACTTTGTATCGGAGACTTCCTTGTTTGTATATTGGATTAAGGGATTTTGGTTTTCTACACTATAAAGTGGGACAGACCAGGAGCTTGGACACACAGTTCCTGCTATCACAATTGCAGGGGCTTCCCTGATCCCTTGCCCTTCATGGGAAGAGCTGGTTTTCTGCTTTTCCCCTGTCTTCTTTTGTGGTTTGCCTGTCTTGGTGAGACACCAATAAATAGGATGGCCCCCCGTCCTCTGACTCCGCCATTTCTTTATCGTCTGCCCGAATCCAATGGGAACCTGCATGTGAATGGCCACGATGGCGGCTCCTGGACTTACAACTGGCGTAGTCGGCAGGATTCAGAGATTGGTATGGAGCCACCACCCTTGATGGGTGGGATAGAGTACTGGTTGCTGCTCTGGCTCCCCATGGCTGTCCTTTTAGGGGCCATGGGCTACATGTTTTTTACTCAAGAGGAAACTGCCTGAGGTCAAAAGCTTCAGTATGAATTGAAAATAGAACGGCAGAAAAGGCTGGAATTGGAGCGAGCACTGGAGAAGGAATTACGGGTTCGCGAGTTGCAGTTTACCCTGGAAGTTGAACGTGTTCACCGGCAGTTGTTGGAGAAACAACTGCGGATTCAAGAGCTCGAGTCTCAGCTTCTGGCCAAAAGCCAGCAGCCACAGGAGCCTAAACGGTCACCAAAGGAGCAGCAGCATCCGTGCCGGTGGATTGGCTTTGAGTCAGCGGGAGCAGGCGCTTGCGACTCCTCTTCTGAGGATGAGAAGGCTCAGGCTGAAGCTGCCATACGCACACTGAGAGCCCGACCAGTTGTCGCCAAGAAGGTAAAAACCCAGCAACAAAGAGTCCCTCAGGGGCAGCCACAGCCTCCAGCCCAGATAATGGAACACTCTGTGGTCCGGCCCTATACCCAGGCAGAGCTGATGGAGTTGGGGGCACAATTTAGGCAGAAACCTACTGAATCCCTGGTAGCCTGGTTACTACGATTATGGGATATAGGGGTGGATGGCATCATGCTCTCCGGAACAGAGATGGAGAAATTGGCCGCCATTACCACACACTCTTCCTTGAGGCAGCGTCTTCAGAACTGCCATGGCAACCCAGGAGACCATACCCTATTAGAATGGGTGATGGCTGCCATTCGTATGGTCTGGCAGAATGCTGGAGAACTGCCCGGGGCAATGAGTCGGTGGCAGTGCTACAGTGAGTTAGTAAAGGTCCTTCGAGAACTAGCTATGAAGAATGCTGTTTTCAACCCTGGGTCTCGTGGGCCAGACGAGGAAGTGTTTACGGCCAAAATGAGGGAATTTGTCCTTGCTAGCGCCCCGTCAGCCCTTTTTGGGTCACTTGTGGCTATCTTGGGCCCCTATGTGGGGCAGCCCATCAATGCAGTTACACAGATGGTAGCAGATTTGGGAGAGCTGGAGGCTGCTCGGGATCATAAAGCAGTGAGGGCTGCTGCCTATGTTTCCCCCCCAACTAACAAGGGAAACGGGCCTGTAAAGGTTACCCGAACACAGATGTGGGTAGACTTGATTGCGGCTGGAGCAGATAAGGGGAAATTGGATGGCCAGTCTAATAAAATTCTTTTGGAGCTTTGGCGGCAGCTTAAACCAGAACAGAAGTTCCAGCCACTGAGACGAAAGGCCCCAGCAGCTACCAATAAAACGTTTGGTGCGCGCACAGCTCGGTTACAAGATTATATGATAGAGACGGCCGAGGGAGAGGGGAACTCCCAAGACCCACTGTACCAGTTTGAATAGGAAAAAGGCCGAGGGACCCGTCTAACGGGGATGGGCGGGGACCGGAGGCCACATGTGGAACTGGCTATCCACTGGTCCCCTTCCAATGTACAACAGGTGTTGGCCTTGGTGGATACAGGTGCAGAATGTTCCCTTCTCTATGGAAACCCAGAGCGGTTTGCTGGGACCCCAGTGGCCATTGACGGTTATGGAGGCCAAACTGTTCAAGTGAAGCCAATAACTATTCCATTGGGGATAGGGAGACTGCCTCCTAAGCCATATAAGGTGTATGTATCTCCTATTCCTGAATATATTTTGGGGGTAGATGTCTTGCAAGGACTGTGGTTGGAAACTACAGCTGGGGAGTTCCGGCTGCGGATCAGGGTTGTGAAGGCAGTATTGTGGGGACATGCATCACATTCCCCTTTGCAATTACCCGTCCCTCGGCGTGTGACTAACACCAAGCAGTACCGCCTGCCAGGTGGTTATGAAGAAGTCACAGGGACAATCCTTGAACTAGAAAAGGTGGGGATCATCCGGCCAGCACACAGTCCTTACAACTCCCCAGTATGGCCTGTGCGCAAAGCAGATGGAACCTGGAGAATGACAGTAGATTACAGGGAACTTAATAAAGTTGTTCCCCCTTTGCACGCTGCTGTTCCTTCGATAGCTAACATGATGGATCGGCTAAGCCATGAGTTGGGGACATACCACTTTGTGGCAGACTTGGCCAATGCTTTTTTCTCTATTGATATAGCCGCAGAGAGTCAAGACCAATTTGCCTTCAGTTGGGAAGGGAGACAATGGACCTTTACAGTGTTACCCCAGGGCTATTTGCATAGCCCCACCTTGTGCCATGGGCTGGTGGCTGCTGACCTGGCTAAATGGAAACAGCCAGAGGTAGTCCGCATGTACCATTATATTGATGATATTATGCTAACTAGTGATTCTCTTTCAGAATTGGAGCAAGCAGTCCCTACCCTGCTATCCCATTTGAAAGCATGTGGCTGGGCAGTTAATGAGAACAAATTACAAGGACCTGGGTTATCTGTTAAATTCTTGGGAGTTGTCTGGTCGGGTAAGACAAAAGTTATCCCTGACGCAGTTATAGATAAGATTCAAGCCTACCCCGTGCCCACTACGGTAAAACAGTTACAGGAATTCTTAGGTTTGTTGGGGTATTGGCGAGCATTTATACCGCATTTGGCTCAGTTACTACGCCCCTTGTACAACCTTATTCGAAAGGGGGTTCGCTGGGATTGGACTGAGCAGGTGCAAGGTTCATTTGCAGCTGCTAAGAGAGCTGTCAAGGTGGCACAGGCCTTGAATGTGTTTGATCCTGCCAGGCCCTGTGAGCTGGATGTTCATGTAACCTCGGAGGGGTTTGGATGGGGCTTGTGGCAGCGGACAGAGCGCCTACGGCAACCTATTGGATTTTGGTCCCAATTGTGGAAAGGTGCTGAAGTTCGTTACTCATTAGTAGAGAAGCAGCTGACAGCTGTGTATGCTGCCCTCCTGGCAACTGAGAGTATTACAACCACAACACCAGTTACAGTCAAAACAACATACCCTATAGCTGGATGGGTGAGAGATTGGGCAACTAAACCACGTAGTGGTATGGCCCAAATGTCTACCCTGGCCAAGTGGGGTGCCTATCTGCAACAACACTGTGCTCTTAGCACCAGCCCATTGAGGGCAGAACTGCAGGAAGTCTTGGGTCCAGTCACCTATGCGACTTTAGAGTCAGGTGCAACTGGGGCTCAGGAGGCAGAACCTGAGGTCAGTCCCTACCAGGAGGGGCGGGTGCCCATCCCCGAAGATGCCTGGTATACTGATGGTTCCAGCAGGGGCCAACCTGCCAAATGGACGGCTATCGCCTTCCATCCGGCCACTGAGACTATTTGGATGGACACGGGTACAGGCCAAAGCAGCCAATGGGCAGAATTAAGAGCTGTTTGGCTAGTTGCCCATAATGAACCTTCACCTCTGGTGATCTGTACTGACAGTTGGGCTGTCTATCGTGGACTGACCCTTTGTATTGCTACTTGGCACATTAACCAGTGGATGGTAATGCACCGTCCATTATGGGGTCAGGCCATGTGGCAGGACTTATGGGAAATAGGACACCAGAAGCAGGTGACAGTATATCATGTCACAGGGCATGCCCCTCTAGCCCATCCCGGGAATGATGAGGCAGATACGTTGGCAAGGGTGCGATGGTTGGAGACTGCACCTGCAGGTGATGTGGCACAGTGGCTCCACCGGCGCCTGCTCCATGCAGGACAGAAAACTATGTGGGCTACGGTTAAGGCTTGGAACTTGCCTGTGTCCTATGCAGAGGTACTTGCAGCCTGTGAGCAATGTGTAGTATGTTCCAAGGAACACCCTCGGAGACCACTGGTGTCACCTGGACAGATCCAGAGGGGTCATGTCCCACTGACACGATGGCAGATAGACATCATTGGACCCTTACCAAAGTTAGAAGGGTACCAGTATGCAGTCACTTGTGTAGATACTGCCACCGGGCTGCTTACTGCTTACCCCGCTCGTAACCCCGACCAGAGGGCAGTCATACAGGCTCTGGACCGCCTGAGTGCTGCATACGGGTGACCGCTGGACCTTGAAAGTGACAATGGTACCCACTTCACTGGTTCAACGGTGAGGCAATGGGCTCAAAAGCTGGGGGTGGACTGGAAGTACCATGTTCCCTACCACCCCCAGGCTGCTGGTATCATTGAGCGTTATAATGGACTCTTAAAGCAGGGACTGCGACAGGAGGGGGGCACCGGCTCTCTTACTGGATGGACACGCCGCTTATGGACAGTACTTCGGATTTTGAATGAGCGACCTCGACGGGGAAGCCCAGCTCCAGTAGAGGCCCTCCTGCATCGGACAGCTGCCCCTATTCAGTTGCAGATACGCACCAAGGACATTTTACTCAAGCCAAGTTTCGGACAGCAGGGCAACGTGCTCTTGCCTGCTCCAACAGCCCTTCTTAAAGGCCAACGGCTTCAATGGACTTGGCCCTGGACTGTACAGGCCCCCCATCTGAGATGGGTGGCCTTGTTGGCACCATGGGGAAAGGGGTTAGAGGTGGACCTCCAGTTAACTCCTTGGGCAACCAGCACCTGGCCACCTAAGGTAGAAGTGTATTATCCCTTGAGTGCTCAAGGGGACAGCATTTTGAAGGGCACCTTTGTAATTTCTTTATGGCCAATAATGAGTTCCCCTATTTTACTACACATAGAACCAGCAGATGCTGGTGTATTGGCCAATAAGATTTGGTATGCCCGCTCAGGGCGGCCTCTGGTGCCAGCTACGGTGCTGTCTGCAGACAAAACTCTGGCCTGTATTCTGCCAGAGGGAAAAGATTTGCCTCTCTTGGTGCCACTGACAGCTCTCTCATTTCGCCCATAGTTTTTGATCTGTTAATCCTATTGCTGTAGTTGGTACTATTTCTGTTTATGCAATGTATCCTACTCCTTGCACAGTGACCATCATGGAAGATGCCTGTGGTTTAGATTGTAAAGCGAGCAAAAGGGGTGGAATGTTGGTCAAATAAGTTTGTAAATGTGATATATATGTTTGCTCGCTTGTGACTTATATTGGGTGTGGGGGACAGGCTGTGAGCAGGCCAGGTCGTTGTAGCCTGGGGTTTGGTTTTGGGACTAAGCTTTTCCCCACACCCTTGAATGATTGTATTATCTGGGTGGTGCACTCTCATGAGGAATCCAATTATGCCTTGGATGGGTGACTTTGTATCGGAGACTTCCTTGTTTGTATATTGGATTAAGGGATTTTGGTTTTCTACACTATAAAGTGGGACAGACCAGGAGCTTGGACACACAGTTCCTGCTATCACAATTGCAGGGGCTTCCCTGATCCCTTGCCCTTCATGGGAAGAGCTGGTTTTCTGCTTTTCCCCTGTCTTCTTTTGTGGTTTGCCTGTCTTGGTGAGACACCAATAAATAGGATGGCCCCCCGTCCTCTGACTCCGCCATTTCTTTATCGTCTGCCCGAATCCAATGGGAACCTGCATGTGAATGGCCACGATGGCGGCTCCTGGACTTACAGTAACAAAAAAGCCACATACTAAGAGACTGAACACGATAATTATCATGAACTCTAGAAAACTCATGATAGTTTTATTAGTTAATTGCCTGTGACACCTCTGTAATACTGTTTCCTATATATATATTTTTGGTTGCCTCTTTATATGACAAAAATCTTACGTTATTCTCTATAGGGAGAATGAAAAATAATTGTCTTTCCTCTAGCATGAAATGGCTAATCTTTAAAAAATTATACTCTGGAAAAGTGTTTGTTTTGCAATTGTAAATTGAGCTGTAAGATTTCAAGACACTCTTGTGCAGTGTTGAATCTCATTAGTCTTTGAATTGGCAACTTTCATTAATAAATTTGTCATCAGTATCTGTTGGGCAGATAAAATATGTTATGCTCACTTTGTTAAAGATGGCGCTGCCCACGTGGAAGCCCGTTGCCCAGGTGATATTAATGTGTGTTGGGGGCGGGCTGTGGGCAGGCTGGATCCTTGTAGCCTGGGGCTTGGTTTTAGGACTAAGCCTTTCCCACCCTTTTTGATGTGGGGTGGTGCAATCCCATCATGCCTCAGATAAGTGACTTTGTATTAGAGACTTCCCTATTTTGTATATTGGATTAAAGGTTTTGATTTCTGCATTATAAAGTGGGGCAGACAGGGAGCTTGCTCTCTTGGTTCCTGAGATTATCATTAGAGGCAAGAGCAGAGAGGAGAGCAGAGAAAGGCCACATGGAGGAGGCCAGGAGAAGCAGCCAAGATGGCAGAGAGTTGGGGGAAGAAGCCAGTTTGTACAGAGTTTGTGCAGAGAGAAGGAGATGGGGAACAGAGGTGAATAAGGCTGGTGAGCTAGAAACCTTTGATTCTAGGAAACTCAGATAAGTCAGTGGCTCTGTGAGCACTGAATGAGTGTGTTGGGCGGATAAAATGTATTATGCTCACTTTGTTAAAGATGCCGTCGCCCAGGTGATATTAATGTGCGTTGGAGGCAGGCAGGATCATTGTAGCCTGGGGCTTGGTTTTGGGATTAAGCCTTTCCTACCCTTTTTGGTGTAAGGTAGTACAATCCTATCATGCCTCAGAGAAGTGACTTTGTATTAAGAGACTTCCCTATTATGTATATTGGATTAAGGGTTTGGATTTCTACACTATAAAATGGGAACGGAGCGGGAGTTTGGCGCTTGGTTCCTGAGGTTAGCATGAGAGAGCAGAGAAAGTAGAGCCAGCAGCGGAAGGAGGCCACGTGGAGTAGGCCAGGAGAAGCAGCCAAGATGGCGGAGTACTGAGTGAGATGCCAGTCTGTGTAGAGTTTGTATCTGGGATAAGGAAGAAAATGGGGAACTGAGGAGAATAAGGTTGGTGAGCTAGAAACCTTTGATTCTAGGAAACTCGGATAAGTCAGTGGCTTTGTGAGCACTGAGTGTGACTGGGTTTTGGAGCCCAGTGTGTATTTTTACTTGCCCGCCGGGTGCAAGGTAGGATTAAAGGTTATGGCCCACCAGTTTTTGGCTCCATGGTTTCTTTACCGACTGTCCGAATCCAATGCGAACCTGCATGGGCCGGGCTGCTGTGATAGTGGCCCCGGTTGTGACTGCTGGCTTTACAGAGTGGGTTTTGGAGCCCAGTGTGTGTTTTTACTTGCCCACCGGGTGCAAGCTAGGATTAAAGCTAATGGCCCACCAGTTCTTGGCTCTGTTGTTTCATTACTGTCTGTCCGAATCTAATGAGAACCTGCATGGGCCAGGCAGCTGTGATGGTGGCCGTGTATACTGGCTTTACAATATCTTTGTGCAGTGATATGCTAAAAGGTTCGGCCTAGATTTGTCAGTATTTCACACCAATCTTCCTTTAGCTGGATTGTGAAAATGCCAATGACCACTGCAGTGCCCCTGGTCACGAAGTGAGAGAGACCAAGGGGAAGTCAGAGCCAGAAAGAGCGTGTTCTTGACTAACGGCTGCTAAAATAGCTACTTTTGTAAGTTTTATAAAACCAGATGAGCCCATTGCCAAGGTCTTGGAAGAAGTCAGTAGATTGAGGGCCTTGAACCTTAACTTTCATTAACTTTCCAGAAAATCCACTTCTGCCAAAGGGCGTGAGTGACCAATGACCAATTAATGACTTTCTTTGCCAACTTGTTCCAATCTGCGGGACAAAGGATAGGATGGAAAAGTGTCATTCCACTTACAGACCTTGAGAGGCTTCCCTTCACTCTTTCCCTTTGACCTTTTCTTTCAATTTCTCCCTCCTTATTCTCCCTGAATCTTTCTGGGATAAAGCCCTCAGCTTCTCTGCTTGCCTTATTCCCAGGTCTCATCAGCCCTGCCACAGCTCAGTGCCTTGGGGTCCAATGTCCCCCCTTCTCTTTCATCTTTATCTGACCAAGTTCAATCTAGCTTCAGCTTTTTCTCCAACACTGCTTCCTATGATCAAATCGTTATTTCTTCTGCCAGTGTCTTTATAGTAACTCATGTGTGTTTCTTTAACTACACCTGTTTGCCCCTCTCTGCTCAGAGCTCCTGGAGGGAGAAGGGACCCTACGTGGGCCCTCTTGGGTCCCCTGAACTCCTCCCACCACTGAGACGTCACACACATGTTGAACATGTATTGTCGGTGGTCTGAAGAACATCACAGCATCATGACTCAGGCAAAAGGATTTTTACTTCAAGTAACACAGTAACCAATTAGGATCCACCAGACAAATATTTACAAGACAATTACTTTCAAAAGCATCATCGTGGATTATAGTATTACCTGTGCCTAAATAAACACCGTGAAAGTACTGAGGGCTTTGAAAAGTTCACTTTAACTGAAAATGGGCCTAGAACTATTGACAGGGTGCTGGAGAAGCTATTGGGAACGAGGAAGGAAATGAAATACAAGCCAAGCCTGGTGTACAAGTGCTCCCCAGACGTCCCCTGTGACCCTTCCTGATGCGATTAGAAACTGATAACAACAGGAAAGACATGGGCACTTCTGAGCTTCCAGATTCCTCTGTGGCCACTCCCATTGCGCTGGGAGTCAAGATATGTATGTGGGCCTTCATCCAAATTCTGGGCTGAATGCACCTTTAGAGGCCAAGCATCAAACTCTCTGGGTGTCACTTTCCACAGCAGTCACAGTCTCAGGCTGTGTCCGTGCCAACTGCTGTGCCAGGCCTGGGGGCTCCAGACATGGGTTCAATGGAGGCCCTGCCCTGAAAAACTGGGTGTCTAGACCTGGGTGGTGGCAAACACGAGGCGGAGGAACTCCCTGAAGGAAGCGGCACTTATCTGCTAGATAAGAAGAAAGTATTCAGGGGAAAAACAGTATTGCAGGAGGACATTCCAGAAAGCAAGAAAAGAACAAACAGAGGTTTGGAGATCTTAAGCAGCTCAGTTTGCGTGGAAACAGGCAAGTTATATGAAAGCAGAGAATGATGGGAATGGGACTCATTTGGAATTACAGTTTAAAAACAAGAAAGGAAAAAAAGGACTAATAACACTCCTATGGCTATCAATGCATTCTATGGAACAAAATAATTGCATGGAAATGAATATGCTTTAAAATTTATAAATGGCCATGCAATCACAATTTATGATTGCCAGCATGCATGTGTATACACACACACACACACACACTGTAATTTGTGATCTGGTGGTGTCAGCAGAGCACTGTCACTCTCAGAAACTTCGTTATTTGTGTATTTCCCATTCTTTCTCTGGGTTACTCTTAGAAACGACTGTTCTTCAGCTAAGGTTCAGCATCTGCTATCATACCCTCCAGTCGAGGAAGGCTAAGGTCTCATGTCTTCCCAACATTGAGTCAAGGAGGTCCTGGTGACGTGAGTGAGGGCAGGGTTTCCTGGAGGATCCCTTGCGAAGCTCTTCCTGAAAGCCATCGTGCCTTTAAAAGGTCTACTGACACAGAGAGACAAGGAGAGGCTCTGCACCACAGTCAAGAGGCAGAAATTCCCCTTTGCATTGTTCTGGCTTCTCCTGGGGTCAAGGGAAGAGCGTTGGGGTGGGCATTGTAAATCTCCGCTTTGCCTGTGGTTTCCTGAGTCGTTTCCTATTTCTGGGCCTCAGTTTCCACATCTTCAAAATAATAGGGTGATGTGATCTCTAAGGTCCCCTAGAAAGAGTTAAAAGTTCATAGTAACCCTTCCTTGCTGAGACTGCTGAATTCATGTCTTTCAAGGCCAGGGCCCTCCACGTAGCTGCCATTAGCCCATGAGTGAGTGTTCACTGTCCCGGGTAGAGGTAGAATTAAGCTGGGCTTGGCAGAGTGAGACAATCTTCTCAACTTGCAGAGGATTCCTCTGAGCTCTGGTTGCTGCTCTAGCCACTGACTCTCTCTAGATCACCTTACGGGAAACTAAAACCTCCGAGTCTCAGTTTCCACAGTTATCTAGTGGAAACCACAAGAACACAAAACTTCTGTCTTTCTTGATTTGCACCTTGAATCCTCTTGCCTGTGTGGCACCAGCATCCAGTAGGCATACCTGGCTTCTGGGTTGGTATTCTTTTTGCTGTGGTTGGCCTGATTACTCCTCATCCTCACACAGCTGAGGATAATACTTTAAGAAGCAGACATTGTATGGAGCCCCATCTGGGGGCTTGGGACAGCAGCGTGACAACCATCCCCTTTGAGATGCAAGGAGGCAATAAAACTTCCACCGAGATCTATTTTCTTTTTCCACTGTTAAGTCACACCCCATAAGATGTCCTGGATCCTGACAACAATATGATTTCAAAGACTCCCACCCTTCCCACCTCCCACTTTTGGCTTCTAAATGTCGGGTGAGGCACTTGACAAAGACCTGCTAGCAGTTTCTCCATTCGACAGACAGACGAAGGATCCATGTTTCAGAGAAGGTAAGTCACTTTCTTGAGGAAGAGATCCTCATCAGAAAGTCTGACTTCTTTCCATTACTCCTGCTTCACCCAGTTGGGAGAAGAGCTGTCTTTTAGACCCTACAAGAAGCAACAGCTCTACCGGGATGCTTTGCTTGGTGCTGTCAACACGGGCCTGGAAAAGTTGGAAATGCATTTTTTTATAAATCTGACCCTATTTTTATTGCCTTAAGGGAGGGTATTCTATAAAGAACGCCTCCAGTGAATTCTTTGGTGAAGTGAGAATTTTTTTTCTGCAACTTTAACAATGTGTATCTAATTTATCTACTTTCTGGACTGGAGCTTTTATACATACTATATATATATATATTTTTTTCAAATGGAGTCCTGCAGGTATTTGTCCTACATTTGATCCTGATCCTTTATAAAATAATAGCAGAGATGATGATTTGAAGATTCGTGTAATATTGCAACAGTACAAATAAAGAAAGGTTATTTTGAAATCATTCCAAGTTGCTAGCCTGGTGTTCAAGACTATTTATGGTCTGGCCAAGCCTCTTTTTCTAGCCTTATTTTTTACCTTCTTAACATACCTTATGTTTCAACCATCGGCTCCTTTCCACAAAGGTCTTACCTTTCCCTCACTGAGCCTGTGCTCGCCAGGACTCCTTCCCGGTGAATTCTTCTCATTCCAACACCACCTCTGCAGCCTGGTGTGTGCAAGCATACATGCACACCACACACACACACACACACACACACTCACTCACCTTACTCCAACACACAGGCATGCCCAGGTTCTACAAATCAACATTGTCCAATGTAGTAGCCACCAGCTACATGAAATTATTTAAATGTAAATTATTTAACATGGACAGATAAATGGCTAAACAAAATGTGGTGTGTATATCAATAGAATATCATTCACCTTTAAAAAAAGGAAAGGAACTTCTGATGCACTACGGCCTGGGTAAACCTTGACCACGTGACGCTACGTAAAATAAGCCAGACACAAAAGAACGCATCTTGTATGATTTCATTTATATGAGGTGCCTAGAATAAGCATTTCCTACAGAGTAGAGTAGGTAGAGAGCACCAGGGGCTGGGTGGGGGCAGGGAGCAGGGAGTCACTGTGTAATGGGTTCAGCATTTCAGTGTGGGATAATAGAAAGAAAGCAGCAATGGCTGCACAACATTGGGACTGTACTTAAGGTCACTGCAGTATACATATAAAATGCTGACACTAGCAAACTTTATGTTCCATGTGTTTTACCACAATAAAAAAAAATATATTGTAAAAATGAAAAATAAATTAAATAGAGGATAAAATGCAGGTCCTTAGTTACACTAGCCACATTTCAAATGCACCCCAGCCATGGGGCTGGTGGCCACAGTGCTGTTCAGAACAGAGGCAGACATTCCTGTCATTGCAGAAGTGCCGGTGGGTCCTGGTGTTTTCTTTTTATTTTCTTATTTTTATTTGCTTTTAGAAGATTAAATTGAATGGGGTAACATTGATCAAGAAGAGTACACAGGTTTCAGGTAAACATCTCTATAACATTTGAACTGTTGATTATGTTGTATACCCATGACCCAAAGTCAAATCATTTTCTGTCACCTTATATTTGTCCCTCTTTACTCCCCTCCTTCCCACTACCCCTGCCCCCCAAGACCCACTTACTTTTAAAAACATTCTTTGAAGCTCTCATCAGCTGTGATTATTTCCTCCTTGGAATTCTTATAACTATTTGCTTTGACCCCTTTCAAGGTTTTATCCAATTCTTTATTGTATTAGAGGCCAATAAGTAGTCAGCTGATTCCTTGACAAAGTTGCCAGTCGGTGGAAGGCAGGGTCAGAGTTGGGGTGGGAGTCGGTGGGGGGTGGTGGTTCATTTATTTGGGTATGCTGGTCCCACCCCGCACTACAAGGTCTCCCATAGTGCCTTGCAAACTCGTCAGTGCTAACCAAATAGCAAGACAAACGGCCGGACAACACACCTTTTCTGTTATGGTCCTCGCTGAGAATGTAATTCCATTTTACATATCTCAGGAGCCATGTGAAGATGACAGTTTTGTCTTTCGTGAATAAATTTGTATCACAGCTCTTGAAACACAAATTAGATGCCTTCCATGTGCTCCTTTGGGGATATGGGGGAGCGTTCTCTGGGAACTTTTGTAAATGAGACAGAATTTGGTCCTATGGATGTGTGAAGTCACTTCTCAGCTAGCGATTGATGCGAGCTGCCAAGTCTTCCAAAAACAAATGGCAAAGTCACTTCGTTTTCTGTAACACAAACTCCTTTGCAACAAATAGAGTCCTCCTCTGCTCATTATCTTGTCGTTAGAACCTCTGGCTTGATGTGGTTCCTATAAAATAAACCTGAGACCTTATTCATAAAGAGGAAAATGCAAACACGGGCTGTGCCACGTCTGAAAGGGACCCAGTGTAAAAGAGCTTTCTTTTGCCTCTTGAGTTCGATGATGAGATCTCGTGGCCAGACAACATTTTTTGACTGGTAAGAGCAGAAACGACCCTCTTGAGTTACTGTTTAGTGAATGAGGGCCTTTGTTTCCTGCAGAAGAATTAAAAACCTATGGGCCTCCTCCCATGCAAACAGGAATACGTTTCACACAGCGGTGTTGGGATTAAATGACTGCATCATGAAAAAAGCCAGAACAATGCCCGCTCACGTTTTAATCATTTACCTGGAATTCCAGTTGAGAAGGCTGCACAGAAAACTCAATGGTTAGTGGGGACAGTGACTTTCTCCAAGGGCTCTGTCTCCAGGGTGTTTCTGCTCCGTTTGGTGAACCCTCCCCCATGGTGGGGCATGAAAGGGGACAGCCCATTTTCTACTAGGCAGATCTGAAGGTAGGAACCCAGACTCCGGAAGCTGGAAGCGGTCCCTGAGAGGGTGTGGCCCAATACCATCATTTTGCAGATGAGTGAAGTTTGGCCTGGAGAGAAGAGGCATCCTGGGGTCACGCACAGAGCAAAGAGCAAGATGGACTTGAGACCGTCCACTCCCGACGCCAGGCGGGCATGTTTCTCTCTTGTAAACATTAGCCAGTTGGACGTTTATTGAGAACTGAGAATGATGTTCTCCTTCTCTAACGTGATTCAGGGCACACACTGGAGAAAAGAATGTCAAACACGGCTGGAGGCGAATGCCGGGAGACTGAGTGGACCAGGGGAAGACTGGACATCTATGAGGCTCTTGCCTTGTTTCGCGGGCGGGCCTGAAGCAGATGCTCACTTCTGTGCCCCCACTTCTGCACTCAGGCAATAATAGCATCGGCAGCGTCCCGGGCCTATCAGGATGAAACCAGCTGCTTGGAGGTGGAAGTACAGTTGTCCGTGTAAAAGCTGCTCTTTGGTACGGTGGGAAATGGGGAAGCATGGTGAAAGGATGAGGAACAATTCCCTGCCGGAGACCTTGATTGCAGCTCCTTGCAGATCTTCGATGTAAGAAACGCCCAAACCTGTCGCTGATGTTTACCAGTTTGTTGGAGCCAAACTGATAACAGCATATGCCTATTCCGGGAGCAAGACCTCAGGGGCTCCCAAGACTGACAGCTGTGCAGCTTCTTCTATGCATTTGCAACGAAGGAGGGGATGGTCATCAGGGTGATTGTGTGAGGTGGGAGAAAGCAAGGCAGCGGTTGAATCCATGGTGTGCTCTCTCCAGGGGGGCCCTGCCCTGCTGCGGTATCACTTTTGGCCTCTCAGAGGTGTGTTCACCTAGACGCACAAGAACAATCCATAGGCCTGGCTTAGAAACCTTTAACTAAGGAAGTCATAGGCCTGGGGCGTGACTACCTATCTTGACCTGCCCAGGTAGAAATTTATGATTAGATCACCTTATGAGCTTACTTTCTGTTGTTTTTTCTCATCCACAGGAAACTGGGTCCTGGAGGTAGACTATCCACAGGTAAACAGAGAGTGCAATTGAGCTGTTTGGCAAAAAGAAGTACCAGCGACAATGAGGCTGTGGTCGGGTATGAGCTGCAGGAGCAGGGTGACCCGGAGAGTGTGCTGTGTCAACCATGGGCAGGAGGAGGGTTTTGAAGCCCGATTCTGTGGACCGGCTGCAATTCTGTGGCCAGGTCACATAACCTCCTTCTAAGCCTTGGTTTACTTTTTTTGTAAAATGGGCCCACTAGTCTTTGCTCTGGGCCAGATCAGAAGCATCTAGCTTTTTGTAAACTGTGGAGCAGTTCATGAAGGTGACAGAGGTCACAGAGGATGGGGACCCAGGTTTATTTTGAGCTCAGCTAGTGAGTAGCTGTATGTAATGTTGGTCAAGGTTCCAAACCTCAGTTTCCTAAGCTTTAAATGAAGGTACATGAGAAGATGGTGTTGATGGAAAGAGAGACAGCAAAAGAGACTCCCTAATTATTGTTTGCTACAGAGTAAGGATACATAGAAGATCTGGACCTGCTGAGCGGTACATTAGTGTTATCCAGGGAGGTTTGTGGGGCGCACTGAGAGAAACCTTCTGGCAGGATGGGTCAGGGAGCATCATGGCCATTGTGTTCTTGTTCCCCTTTTATCAAGCACAAGACACTGGGCGAAGACTCCCCTCTCTGTATGACAGAATGAAGACCACAGGACTTCATGCTTAAAAGGCCTGCAAAGTCATCCAGTCCAGTGGCCAGTCTGCTGCTTGGCGTCCTCTGTGATATGTCCTTGTCAGCCAAGGTGTGGATGTACCCAGGCCACATGGTCTTTGGTGTTATACAGATTACTTCACATGATCATCACAACAGCCCTAGGAGGGGGGTGTTTTACTGTCATCATCTGGAGCACAGAGACGGTAGGTACTTTGCTAAAAATCACACAGCTAGAATGCTCTGGAGTCAGGATTCAAACACAGCAAGCGGAGGGTCTTGAACCCTCTAAGATGAGGCCTCCCCTCCTGGGACTTCAACGCCTGCCCCGCTCTCAGCATTTTCTACCTAATAGGGAGCCTCACTATCTGGGATTTAACTGTTTGGGGTCAACCAGCCAAAACCCCACTGACAGCCCAGCCCCGGGGACAAGCCCATTTTGTGGAGATAGCAATCGAAATAGTGCAGGAGCCCAGCCCAACGAGCACTATTTGCATCTCAAAGAAGCTTTGTGGTTTTTGACTGATTTCAAATACTGTGTTCTAACTAAAGTGAAGGGCCCCCTGGTATTTGCAATTTTGTGGGTTTGCAAATGACTGGAGGCTGATCCCTGGATCTCCTCACCTCCGAGGGCGGGCGCACATCACCTCACTCAGTGCCTGGCACCTACCATTCAATTGAAGAAATCTGTAGTTTAGTAGAGGGTTTGTGGTGGTTGTTTTGGGTTTTTTTTGTCTTATTTTGTTTGTTTGTTTTGCCTACTGTGTGCAAGATGACTACAGATGTTTGATGACTTTATGAAAGACAATTTCATTTCTGAGGAAATCAAATATTGAATCTTGTTGGTTCCAAATGACAGGAGACCTGTCCATCAATTTTTTTTTTTTTTTTGCAGCCTTATCTGCCATGAATCTTGTGACTCACTCACAACCTGGCCATATCTCAGCTTGTCCTTCTGTTCCGGTAGCCACACCTCCCCTCCCTGGGGTGTGATTTCACTCCAGGCTCTGTGAAGAAAATCCAACCCAGCCCCATCACCCCTGCATGCTACACCTTCCATGATGGACCCTGGTCAAACAAACCATGTCCATGTGTGTCGCCAGCACCCTCTCCTGTCCCTCAGGGTCCCTCAGGGTCCTGCTTGCTCGTCTTCTTCCTCCCCCGTGCCTCGGCCAGGGCACAGCTCACAGCCGGTGTTCATTTGAACCGAATTAAATTAAACCTAATTGAAATAAATCTAATTTAATCTTTGTTCCCGAGTTTGCTCTGTTGTAGGACTGTGGGATGGGAAGAAGAGATCATTTTCTGTGTCTAAATTTGAAGCAAACACATTCTTCATTTCTAACTGTTCCCTGGTTTGTCCTGGGAGGGGGAGAAGAGAGTCACCGACCCCCATGGGCTGACGGTGGGAGGAAGAACTCAACGTTCTCTCTACCTGGATCTAGGAAGCCTTTTATAAGAGTTGACACCAGAGTATCTCTGTCCCCCACAAGCCATTTCTTTTCTGTGCCTACAAAGGATAAAGATCTATTTGTTTCTGTGTGTATGTTACAAAAAATGAATGGGGATTTAATTACAGCAGCTCATTTCCTAAAAGGAAGTCCTATTTACGATGCACCATATGTTTTGCCAGCGGCCATACCCCTAAGGGCCCAAGTCTTGTGTGATCTCCTTAGATAAGCAGGGTCAGCTTGCGAGGCCTGGCCTGGGGACCTGGGAGGACAGGCAGAGGAGTCCAGGAAGTGGGGAGGGAAGTGTCAGTGGGCTCCCCTCCGGCTGGCCGAGCACACAAGACCAACCCACCGACCCAAAGGACTAGAGACCCAGGAGCATCACCCGGCGACCAGGGGAAGCTGCCCACCCTCAGAGGATGGCATCAGAGGCTCAGACCATTTGTGATGATTAAAAATTGCCTGGCTTTTTTTCATCTACTAAAATGGCTCTTGAGGGGCAGAAAGTCTCTCTCTGATCCTTCCTTTCGTGGTTTTGATCCCCCCTCTGCCCTTCTGAGCCAGCACAGATGGCTTCCTGGAGCTCCCAGGGCCTTCCAGCGAGGGCGGTGGGTGGGGAGGGGCCCTGGGGCCTGGGTCTGGCTCGTCCCTCCATCATTCCTTGCTCTGATGCCCCATTCTGTTTTTTTCTTGGGTGCTGCCTGCCGTGGTAGGTGCTGGAAGCCGAGGGTGGTCCTTCGGTGTTTCTGGGCTGGGCTTGAACGCAGCTGCTGGAACCTGCTAGGACCTGACTGACTGATGAGATTTATGCCTGGGAGGCGCCCTCTCCCACCCCACTTCCTTTTCTCTCTAAGCCTGCTCCCCCCTTTCCGAGGTATTCTGTTTCTCTTGCCTCCTCTCTCCAGCTCACTTTTTAAACTCTCTCCCCAGGGACATGGTCATCATCTTATCCCTTTTTCTCGTGTTCCCCACCCCCTATGCCCCTGCCAGACGTGACTTTCCCCTTTCAAATCTCTGGCACTGCGCTTGCTGTGATCTCTCAAGTACGTTCTCTCTGAATGAGGGGGCAGCAGAGGGTGACACCGCCATCTCTAAAATGTCCCTTCCAGCTCTCACACTTGATCATGCCAATTAAAATGAGCCAAAGGTCTTGTCTTTCCTACTAAGGGTCTAGCAGGTACCCACCTGCTCTGAAGCAGGAAGGAGTCAGGCAAAGCCACCAGAAATCAAGTCACCTTCCAGGAGGTTAAGAACTTGATGGAGATGAGGATGGAAATGGTTGGTCTTCAGACAGGGGTCCCGGAAGGTTCAGGTGCTCCCGGATCTGGGTTTTCACTGGAGAAACCAGGGTGGGGTTGAAGGAGGGACT
This sequence comes from Saccopteryx leptura, assembly GCF_036850995.1. NCBI lineage: Eukaryota > Metazoa > Chordata > Mammalia > Chiroptera > Emballonuridae > Saccopteryx > Saccopteryx leptura. Next base: position 153,128,079 of record NC_089507.1, read on the forward strand.
GGTGGCCGGTTGGTGAGTGTCCACACAGGGCTGTGTGCATGTTCTCTGTTCTCAAAATGGAGAAGGCTGGGCTCACTGCAGACCAGCCCTCTCCCCAAGGGGTCCTGGGAGCCCCGGGAAGACCGTGCCGCCTTGTTCACCTCTCCATCGGTATGCACAGAGGACAGTCTCAGGAAACGCTGAGCGAGCCCCACACCCAGAGCTACCCCGCTTGCTGCTGCACTGGCCCTCCCGTCCCTCCACGTGCTCTCTCACCCCGTCATGCTGCTGGGCCTCTGGACACAGCTGCCCCCCGCCCTCCTGAGGGCCTGGACCAGGACTTTCTCAGGCTGCCTATGTCTGCCCTGTGGCGGAAACTTTTAGCTTCATCTTCACAGTATCTACAAGGCCCTTGGACCAAGGGGGAACTATTCAGGATTTAGGGCCATTTAAAAAGGCATTCTTCCAATTTCCTGAGGCTTGAAGCTCTAGCAGGTTCTCTCAGCTACCCCTCTCTGGGTATAAGGTGGTTTGATCTTAGATGCCTTTTGCTAATTAGAAACCCCCCTTTACTTCTCCTGTTACACAGGAATCCAGGGCACCACATGATCCTCTGAAAAGCTTGATAGGTTTTTAAAACGTATTTTTAGCTGAAATCAAAGAGAGAGATTTTTGCTTCACTTTGCGAGCCTGGAGCTGTGATGCTTTCCCCGCCTCACCCTCTGCTTCCCTCCTCTCCTCCTCTCCTCCTCTCCTCGCTTTTCCTCTCCTCTGTCTCCCCTTCTCTCTCGCCTGACCCCTGCCGCTTCTCCTGCACGGAGGCCCACCTAGGCTGTGTGTGTGTAGTGTGTGTGAGTGTGAGTGCGTGTGCGTGCATGTGTGCACATGTGTGAGTGCATGCATGTGAGTGTGTGTGCATGTGTGCACGTGTGTGTGCATGTGTGCAAGTGTGAGTGTGTGTGCACGTGTGCATGAGTGTGAGTGTGTGTGTGTGTGGGTGTCAGGTGGGGTGGGGATGTGGGGCACCCCCACAGTGCAAGGCAGCCATGCTGCATTGCTGGCTGCTCATTGTTCAGTCTCCGTCTCCATGGTGACGGGAGCAGCTGCTCCATTCTGGGCCTTGGTTTGGCTGTGTGGGGCGGCCAGCCCGCCTGTCTGCCCTCCCATCCGCCTGCCCAGCCATGGGAGCTGCCAGCTCTTCACCCTCCCGCTGCCTGCCGGCCCTGCCAGGCTGGGCGCAAGAAAGCGTGTTTACTAACACCATCCACACGGCTCCCTGGGCACCGCAGCTCTGCCCAGAAGATGTCAGGCCGAGGGCACCAGGAGGTGGGCCTGGAGCCAGGCTGTCTGCAGCCCAGGGAACATTGTCCCTGTCCAGCTGCTCCCTGGCCTGCCAGCGGCCAGGCGAGGGCTCTCAGCTTCCAGGCGCAGCTTCAGGCACTGGGGGGTGGCGAGGCCCCAGCGAGGTCCTCTCCAAGTTGTCCTTGCCTTTTCTAGAACGCTTTCTGAACATTCCCAGCCTCGGCACCCACTCTACTCTGTGTCTTTCAGAAGCTTTCCCTGACAGCTCTGTTGTCGGAGGCCTTGTCCCTGCCCGGACTCATGTAACTCACAGACAGAAGATTTGGAGATGTCCCCAAAGGTGTCTTAGTCCAGGGGTCTCATGGAACAGATGGAGCAAAGGAGGGCTGGACTGGGGAGGCGGGTGGTGGGCAGACTGGCTGAAATCACAGAACAAATCATAGGCAGCATGGATGTCCTCCCCACCCGGGTCACATCCGGGCACCATGCTGTCCTAGTCCGCCCTCTCGAGATGAATCTTGGCCTTGGCCTGGGCTCCTTGATGTGGTGAGCCCCTTCTCTTACATCACCCCTCTTCCCTCTCCAGTACTCTCTTCTCCTCCTCACTTTCTCTGCCTCTTCCCAGCTTCATGTGCTGCGAGTGTGTATGCATGCGTGTGTGCATGTGTGTATGAAAGTATGACTGTGTATGATGTGTGATGTGTGTGTGTGTGTGTGTGTGGTCTTTGGACAGGAAGGCCATTTCTCCTCTGAATCTCCTCCTTGGCGTCCAGCCCCAGTGGGGTCTCCGATTGACAAGTCACTAAGAACTGAGTCTGAAGTCACAGAGCCAAGTACCCACCGGCCCTAAACGCATGCCCACCCCCTTCTCCACGAGGTGCCCAGGCTCCTGCAGCCTCCTCCACTGCCCAGAATTGTCCTCTCACTCTGATAGGAGTCCCCTCTTTGTGTTCTCCTGAGAGCCCACCGTCCTCTGACCAATGGGGTCTCCCCTCAGAGGGTCAGCAGCACTGCCTGGTCTCTCCCCACGACCTCCGTGGGAGTGCTTGGTGAATGCAGATGTGCGAGTTCTGGGTCGGCTGGCTTCTGTTCCTACCTACCACTGCGAGCGCCCCCGTCTGGGGCAGGTCCCCGGAATTCGGAGGCAGGCTGTGGGGTCAGTCCCTGCCAAGCCACTAGGTCTACACTTAGGCTGCCTGCCGTGTTGAACTCTGACTTGTTGCTGCTGGCTCTTAAAGCACACATTCCACCGGCCCACCCCCAATTCGGAAAAGATCTGAGGTCTGTCACTGGATGCCACAGGGAAGGGATGGGTGCTGTGCCCTATTCCTCAGGGGTTTGCACCCCACATCGGACCTCAGCAAGAGAACTGGGTTCTGCAGGTCACACTGAGCACCCAAGGAAGGTTCTCAGGCCTCAGCAAACACACAGGGAAAATATTTGGGGGGGGGGGGATTTTCAAGTTTTTGTCTGGCTTCCTGCAGTCCCCTTGAGGCCCTGACACAGATCTGGGGTCAGCACAGATCTGCTGGGAGGTGCAGAGGGGGTCCGACTATGGGCAGCCCTGGCTGGGGTGTGGAAGATGGAGCGAAGGTCCAGCTTGGGGAACGGGCCACCTTGGGCTGGGCAGTGCTGCTGGTGTCTCAGTCACTCACTCAGCATCTGCTACAGGTTTGGCCCGGCTGTGGACCAGAACCCAGCTCTACTCAACTAAAAAATTCCTCCTGAATCATCCGGCCTCACTGTATTGTTGGGCATCTCTTCTAAACTATGATCTCTAGAACCAGATGGCTCCCGGAGAACTCAACAAGGGAGTCCCAGGGAAGGTTACCCCATAGCCATTCCAGACTCAGGCTACCCCATCTTTTTCACGTACCCCAATTACAGCCTCCACGTTTCAACTTCCATTCCTTCCTGGCTCTAGCTTTCTCTTTCTCTTTCCTTCTTTCTCTTTTTCCTTCTTTTCTTTTCTTTTCTTTTCTTTTCTTTTCTTTTCTTTTCTTTTCTTTTCTTTCCTTCCTTCCTCCCTTCCTTCTTTCCTTCCTTCCTTCCTCCCTTCCTTCCCTTTAAACATAATTGCTAGAGAAAGAGTCCTATAAAATAAACTGCTTTAAAAAATAAAAAGGAAAGAAATTAAAAACAATAACAGCTTAACATGTTTGATATGACCCCACTTATGTAAAATTATATATATATACTGCATCTATGTCTAAAGAAATTGAAACATACACACTACTGTACTTAGGCAACTTTAAAAAATGCTAAATAAATTTTTAAAAGACCCAAATCTGACGTCCCTTGCTACTTGCTATCTGTTCATAGCTTCTGCTGTTCTAGGGATGTCATCCAAACCTGACATGGTGTGCAAGGCTTTTCCTGTCCTGCCTCTTGCCTACTTCCCGGGCCTCCTTTCACAGTGCTGACCTCAGTCTGTGCTTCCGCTGAGCTAGAGTCCACTTCGTGTCTGTGCTTGGCCTCCAGCCTGCTGTCACTAGAGCCCTGCTTCCCACCCTGCTCCTCCTCTGTGCCTGGGAAAGGGCCTTGTGGCGTTGGTTGTGCTCAGAGGGGACACTGTATCGGGGTGGCAGGAGAGGGTACCTAGGGAAGGTGCTTTACCCGAGGTGACGTCGGAGTTGAGTCTTGGTTATTTCCTTGCTGGAAGGACTGGTCAGCTGGCTGGATAGTTATGGAAGATATAAGTAGAAATGGTATACCAGATGTCCCCAACAAAAGTTCTGAGGTTTTGTTCCTTTACAAGGCCCAGATACTGTTAAATCCCCGCTGTTGAGCAAACCCAAGAACTTGGGCAAATGGCTGCAGGAGAGAAGAGTCAGTGGGCATTCTTGTATTTTTTTGACTGAAGATTTTAAAGGGCTTTTAGAAGAGAAAGAGTATTTCCCGGAAGGTAGAATATCGGTGTTTTCTAGTCTTGTCTTTTTCACCATTTGGCTGATGAGCTTAGGCCTCAGTTTCCTCCTCTGTGTAGGTCTAGATCCTCTGTTAAAAGTTCTCCCATCCCTAAAATTGTTAGACTCTCTCTGTTGGAACTCAAAATGCACCCCCAGTGTGAATAAAATGTTAGAGGCATAGCTGTAATGGAAAAAGATTTTCAATAGAAGAGATTAAATTAAAATAAATAATCTGCACTCTGATATACAAAACAAAATGATCAACAGAATAATACACCATGACAGCAACCTGCAATTTAAACAAAGATGTGTAAAATCCAGAAATGTTGAAAATCATTTCAAAATACTGTAATAATTCAGGGCTGAGGTTACCCAATTCTCTGCACGTGTGTGTGCGTTTCAAAGCACTGGTATTATATATTTTAACTGATACTATTCAAAGGGAACTGGCATCACGTGTAGAATTGGCAGTTATTGTAGTCAGTGTATAAAATGAAAGAAATCAGCTCAGAGGACATGGCTTTCATGCTTATTTATGGGAAAATGCTGTTTAACTAACCTTGAAGTAAAATCTTTTGGGGAAAAAAAAAAATCTTTCTTGTACTTTACAAAGATGTTTCCCTGAAACACAAAATGAAGAAAATGGGATATTTTTTTAAGTTAAAAAAATTTTTATGTGCAGAGAATCTGTCCCCCCCCCCCGCCCCCCCCCATGGTATATTTGAACTTAACATTGTAAGGAGAACTTGTTTAGTAAAGCCGCTGTGGGTGGCGGTGAGGAGGTCTTGTGGACCTGACTCTGGGGTCCAGGAAGCCTTGAGTAAGTAGTGATCCTTTGAGGAAGTTCACCAAGGACTTTTGTTTCCTTTTTTTCCCTTTTTGTTTTGAGGATGGGCAGGTTCTAAATGTAGCCACCATACTGGTTGAGCCACATTCTCAGAAGTGTCTAATACTAACAACCAACTCCAGGAGGTTCTCGTAGCTTCATGCTAGTAGAAACAGGAGGTTGGGAACTGGGAAGAAGCTTGGAAATCACCCAAGCCTTAATTTATAAATGAGGTGACAAGGGCTCAGAGGCCGACGGGACCAGGGCACCGGAGCCTTGCATCGAGCTCCGTCTCACCTCTGTGAGGTCAGGTTTCTGACCACAGAAGGTCCTGGCATCCTCCGCTGGGGACAGAGGCCCCGCTTCTCTCATCGGAGCCCGGGATCAGTGTGCAAGGTGCTTGAAGACAGGGCCCAGGGGCTGTGGCAGCCCTGCCCCTCGGTGAGACAGAAGGTTTTTTGTGGATGCAGAAGGCCCAAGGGGGGACGTGGGGGGGCACAGCCTGCATGGAAAGGGCTACCGAGGGCCAGAAGGCCGTGCCAAGACAAAGCTGGGGTGGGAGGAAGAGGTATCTTTCTCACTCGGAGCTGCGGCTGACAGGTGGTTTCATCAGGTACTCGGGCCAGCCGGCCAGCCACCTCCATTGTCAGCTTCTGTGGCTCCCTCGTGAGTCACTCGTGACCCTCCGCTACAGCTAAAGGACAGGACATCTTGTCACTTTAGCTCTTACAGACAAGTAGATGTCATTTCTCTGATACTTTGTTGTTTTAAAGCTCCCGTTTCCCGATGGAAAACCTGAGAACAAGCAAGGTGAACTGAAGGCCCACGCAGGTCTATGCGGAGCGAGGGCCGGAGCCCACATCCCGACTCCCGCCCAGTGGACCTGCTGGCTTGCCTTTAACACCAAGCCTGCGACTTACGGAGACCTGTCCCCTCCTGAGCACGCTGGTGGGAGAGGACCCTGCCTCTCAGTGTCCGTGTGATGACAGGGTGCTCCGCAGGCCTGGTGGACAGACGGGCAAGGCCAGGACAGAGTCTGTGTAGCAGGGGCTTGTCCAGAGGGCCTCCTGTGTCCCCAGGCCTGGGCCAGGCCCGCAGAGGTTCAAAGCCATGTGGGACAAAAAGCATGATCTTGAGGACCCTCAGGGCAAGGGACTGGTTTTTTCTTACAACATCTTGGAGGACAGAAAGAGAGGACAGAGGGGCCCATGGTTTGGCTCTGGGTGAGCTGGGTGAGCCGCCAGGCCAGGCCTTCATAAACCTCAGGTTTTTTTTGTTTTTTTATTTTTTTATTTTTTTTATCAGAGACTTGAAGAGAGGAAGGTCTTGCTCAGGGGCTGTTGTTGAAAGGATGAATTAGATAACGTGTAACGTGTATACAACAGCAAGCCGGAGCCTGGCACATGGGGGTGAGACAAATACCCAGGGGAGTCCTCCCAGAGAACCTGACTCCCTGACTCCCCCACGCGGTCACAAGGGGACTTACTGTCCTCCACACGCCCTACCCTCATTGGGCCCTGACTCCAGGTCCTACCCATGCCCCGGACTCAGGGGTCAGGCTGGGCCACTGGAGCCTCGGACCAGCCCACACGCCCTTGCTCAAGGAGACTGGGTGTGATCTCTTCCTCAAGGGACTTACCCATCGCCAGGCAGGCCTGCGGCTAGTGCACGGGCTGCCTCCACTCCTCTCCTTCTCCTTGTCTTGTGATGGGAAGGATGGGGCTACAGTTCTGAATGTTGGCTTTTCTACTTCAGAACTAGGTGACCATAGACCACTTACTCCAACATTTCTGTGCCTCCCTGGTACCCCGAGGTTGTTATGGAAATAAGAATAAAGTCATCTGTAAAAGAACACGGCGTCTGACCCAGGTAGTAACTCGGTGAATGGTTAACTGTGATGCTTATTAGACTGTAAGCTCTTGGAGGGTGGAGTCTGTGTCTTGCTCAATGTCTTTTAGCCTCTGTCATGTCGGGTATGGGGTTAGCGCTCAGCACAGGTCAGCTGAACCAAGAGAGAATGATGGTGTGGAAGGAAGCCAGGTCCTGGAGAGAGACACACAGTCTGGCCTCTCTGAGCTGTGGTCGAATCTCAGCACGGACACTGACCCACTGTGTGACCACTTGAGCCTCAGTGCTTAAACGGAGATACTCCAACTTCAGATGGGAGGCACCGGCCCCTCAGCAGGCTCCGTGCAGTGGCAGCTTGAAGGGAGCTTCTCCGGGGGACCCCAGTCCCAGCCGGGGGAAGGGCAGAGCCCACGAGACGGAGGGAACAGGTGAGGTGCCAGCTTTCCTGGGCCAGCCTCAGCACTGCATGTTTTCCCAGCCATATGGCATGAGGGACACGAATGCAGTTGTCTGTGCACAACTGTACCCAACAATCCTCCGATTGTCTGCCCGGGGCACCCCTGCCAGCGACAGGTGGCTCCACACCACAGTGGAAGTACTGTGGGAGGCGGAACAAACCCGATTTTCCTTGGGCCCAGCCTGCCGAAGGGACAGCAGCCAATGCAGCCGATGGCAGCAGGATATTTAACCTTCCTCGCATCGGAAAGCTGGCCATGCGGAACTGGGGACCACCCGGGAGAAGTGTCTGAAGGAGATCATTCTCCTCGGCCTCAGTTTCCTCGTCTCAAGTAGCGAGGCTCTGGAGTGACTCAAGGCAAAGGCCTTTCCGGGGCCACCATGCTCAGATGTACGCACGGTTCTTCCTTCCACATCCGCCAGTTGGCTCTTTACAACTTTGGCCAAAAAAATCTTTTGCAAAGAGGCTTTCGAACGAGACATGCACATCTGACCATGCCACTCCCCAGTTAGAGCCCTTGGTGGCCCTGGGCTGCCCATAGCATACCCTCCATACCCTTGGCCCGGCCTTTCAGACTTCCGTGCTCAGGCCTGCATGTCCTTCCAGCCCGGCCTGACCCCTCCACTCAGGGGTGGCACTTCCAGAGTCCCCTGGATGCCGCCACCTCCGCTCCTGTGCAGATCTCCACTATTCCCACCACCAGAAAGTCCCTGCGGCACACTGCACCTGACCCAGTCCGCTCAGGGGCTGACGCCCCTCCAGGGACATCTCCGCCCTTTCCTGGGTCAGAGACCCCTCCGTTCTGCCCTCCCTGTGCAGACCTCAGCCTGGTTCTTATCTCACTGTTGTGAAATGAAAAGCTTTAAAGCCTGACTTTCCTATTACCCGGGAGCTTATGAAGACTCTTTATTGTCACAGAAGAAAGAGGGAGTGAAAGAAGGTGGGAGAGATAGGGGCAGGGGTGGAAGTTGCTGGGAAGCAGAGGGCAAGGAAGAGAGGGAGAGAGGGAAAGAAAGAAAAGACAGTTAAGGGGACTGGGAGGAGGTGATCAATCATTTCCCTCAGCTGGTACCAATTTCTCAATCTGTAAAATGGGTGTAAACACCTTCCTGCCTCAAAGCTTCAGAGTCAAGATCAGAAAGAGAGTCATGTGAAAGCATTGTGCTACCAAATTATAATGTCGGGGTTAATGTCAGTGATTACAAAGGAAGGAAGCCACCGGATGTAGGCAGTGGCAATCATGGCTTCCTTAGTGGTTGTTGAGGCTGGGAGAGGTAAAGTATATGATAGCCCTGGCATCCTGCCTGACCACAGTAGCTGCTCACTAAGCAGTAGATGATTATTATCATAATAATGACTACTGTTGGCCTGTGGACGGTGTACCTATCAGGAAAATCTGACTTCTAAACGTGGCCCGTTTCCATAGTCTGGACTTCCTTTCTGCAGACCTTGGGTGTCAGACCCTGAGGACACAAAGTCGAGCCAGTCTTTTAGCCTCAGACTCCATCCTCCAAGACCTTACAGTCTAATAAGCATCACAGTTAACCATTCACCGAGTTACCATCTGTGGTCTCGTGAAATTTATACCCATTGAAATCAGAGTCAGGAAATGCCAGTGCTTTCGGGCCCTCGGGACACCTGACCCAGCTGTCCCTTTTTCTAGGTAGAGAGAGTTGAGACCCGGAGAAGAGTAACCAAAGCCACCTCCACCGAGCCCACACCTTCCCTCGGGGCAGAGCCATTTCCGAGCTCCAGTGTAGAACTCAGCCTGCCAAGATATGAGGAAAAAGAACAAAGATGGATAGTTATTAAAGTGGACAAACATGACTGCTGCACTCTGAGGGAGGGGAAAGAAACAGTTCTTCTCATTTTTTTCCTTTTAATTCATTCCCAAGTCGCTTTTTGGAATCAGGTATGTATTTCGGCTTAGCCCTCGTGGTGCTTTGCTTTTGCCATCAACAATGGAAAGATTTATTCAAATTAACCAGAATATACTAAAGTTGTAACAAGCTCTACCGACCTCCTGGAAACCGTTCCGTGTCCTAATGCATAGTCATTACTCATAATATGTTCAAAATGCACTCCTTGGAACCCCAGCTCGAAATACCCAGAGATCAGTTTTAAATAGACTGGCAAATAGATGACATTAAATATTATTCATAGAAACAGTGTTTATTTAATCTTTAATGCTACCTAATGCATTTCGGTCAAAGTCATCAGTTCATGTTCGGGCTTTATTGCGTGGAAAATGGATGTGCTATTAATAAGTCAATACAAACACAAATATGGTTTCAATTGGAAATCATTAGGTTGCATTAAATGGCAAATGAAATCCATAGGAGGATTTGTTTTATTTTGTTTGCAAGGAGGGAAAGGAGCCCTGAGAGGCATTGCTTCACTCGGTAATGAGGAGGAGTGATTGGTTTCTGTGGCGAGGTGGATTACAGTATAGACCTTGCTTTATTCTCCTTAGGACGGGGATTGGGCTGCTGCCCTTCTTCCCGCACAGCTGTTTGCTGCTCTGGGCCAAGCAGAAGTGGCTGTTTGAGTTGGAGAGTCAGCAGGAACCCCCGGGACACAGGAGGTGGAGTCCAGGGGAGGCCCTCCACTCCTCTCTCTAGAGCTGGTAGCCCAGGTGAACTCAGCCCTCTCCTGACGTCGGCCAGCACTGTGAGGGTGCTGATCCGGTCCCATCTACTCTCCAGGCTCAATAGCAGCTCATGTAAAAGAGCGTGCAAAGCTTTTATGTGATCAGAAGCTTATTATGAACAAAACAACAACAACTACAACATCAAACAGCCTTTGGTGGCCAAAACCAGGACCCTTGTTCAAAAGGATATTCTCTTTTTTCTTAAAGATATATTTTATTATTTTTTAAATGTTATTCAGTTTTTTTTTTAGAGAGAAGAGAGACAAAGAGAGAGAAGGGGGAAGAGCAGAAAGCATCAACTCTCCTATGTGCCTTGACCAGGCAAGCCCAGGGTTTCAAACCGGTGACTTCAGCATTCCCAGGTCAATGCTTTATCTACTGCGCCACCACAGGTCAGGCCAAAAGGATATTCTTGTATGATTGTAATACGTAGGTGACCTTTAGGCCTTTCGTTGTGAGACGAGGGTAGAAGTTGCAGCTGAACTAGATTCAAGTTCTGGTCCCCTCATCTATCATCTCTAAGACTGAGAGAGTGACATGGGGATCTGCACCTCAGCACCCTCACCTCGCCGACTCCGTGAGATGAGACGTGTGCCCTGCCTGCCCAGCAGAGAGTAGGGCTCCATCACCGTCTGCATCCTCCCACCAACCCTGGGGAGCTATCGTTCTGTGCTTGGACCTTCTTCCTCCCTTGTGCCCTTTGTCCCTCATAAGTGCAAGGAACATTCAGGCCAGAGCAAACCTCAGTAGATGTTCAGTACCTATTTACTATTTTTAATAACTGACATCAACTATTTTTAATTCTTGCTGTGAGGATAGGTCATCTACACTAGATGGCTGACCTGTCCCTCTTGTTTGGCACAAAGGAAGTGAGGCTTTGCTTGCGTTCATACCAATGGGAGCTCCTTTGCTGAGAATACCCCGTTTCTCTCTGTTTCGCTGAGCAGTTCAGCTGGGACCAGGGGCTGCCCCTCTGCCCCAGATGCCCGCTGTGGAGCCTGCTAGCTGCTTGTAAAATGTGTCTATTGCACAGGCAGTCAAGACCAAGACGTTCCAGCAGAGGTGAGTTTGAGGCTCAGAGTTGCTGAAGAGAGAGCCACCAGTCTGCAGATCATCCTTTTGGGTCCATCTCCAGTGGAGAGGGGACAAGTGATGGTCCCCTGGTGAGCAAGCCGGAGAGTTGAGGAGTCTCTCACCACACTCTCCGTAGTTACTTCTGAGCCATTCGATCCACTCAGCAGTAAATAACACTTGTAGAGCTCGTACCGTGTATCAGGCAAGGATCTAAATGATTTAACTCAGTTCACCCTTACAACTAGCTCCATTTCACAGATGAGGAAACTGAGGCACAGAGATGTTAAGCCACCGCCTAAAGGTCACCAAGGTCATGCAGCAGAGAGTGGTGGAGCAGGGGTTAGAATACAGGTCTTGCTCCAGAGATCAACCGCGTAGAACATTATTTCCCTTCCCATGGTGTGGACATTCATTTCGTCTCAGTGTGGGTAGGTCACATCTTCTCAGAATACTGGTAGATTTTGAACTGGTAGACCTGCCAGTACCCACTGTGAAGCCTTGCCAATCCCTTGGCCTCTTTGAGCCAGGTGTGTTTATTTGAACTAGTTGGTGGGACTGGGTGAGGATTGAGACGGGGTGTAATTTTGTTCAATGTCTACCACATTGCCCAGCATCCTGCAGACACACAGACATCTCAAACATAGGTGCTATCATTATGATTTCAATGCGAGGAAATACGCCCCCCCCCACTGTATTTTCTTGAAGGTGGCATGCACTTGGTTGCATCCTAGTGGTGATTGTCAGGGTAGAAAATATCCCTCGATGGGATGGGTCCTCACACTCACCCTGCTGAATCACCTCTTCATCATGGTCATGAACTTCTTTCCAACCTCACAGGGTGAGGCCAGGAGACCTGTTGAAATGGCTCCTCCCAACATAGAGCTTTGCAGTCAGGTAGACTGGGTTCCAATCTTGACCTTCCTCTCTCTGTGAGCGGGGTCCGATGTCCTGGGTGCCTCCGTTCCTGAAGCTAGGCAGCATGGGTAATCACGTTTGCCTTGCTGAGCTCTGGTGGTGACTAAGAGAAACAATATGCCCAGTGATGCACACAGTAGGAGTTCAGCGAGTGGCAGCTACCCGGGCGTTGTCCAGCCCTTTGGAAACTCTGTGCTATGCCATGCTGAAATCGATCGCTCTCTGCCTTTGGCTCACTGCTTCTTGTCCTTCCCCTGGAGACCTCACAGCCTGAGACTAATCCCTCTCCCACTTGACAGCCCCCAGGCCTGCGACGGCCGGAGAAGGCTCTCTTCTCCCACACCAGCATCGGCCATTTTGCCATACTGTCGTTCCTCTCAGTGATAGTATGCGTTTAACACCTACGTTGTCAGTTTTTATTTATCAGCTTGTGGCCAAATCCTGGACGTTTTCAATCATCCCAGGGCCTGGGCAGAAAGCTAGGATCAAACACTATGTGTGCAGAGGCAGCCCAGGCATACGGAAAAGCCCCGCGCGGAAGAGAAGTGGAGTGACAACCACTCCTCCCGTTTGACCTCTGGGGACCAGAGAGTCATTTAGGGCTTGAAACGTGGGATGAAAATGAGTGTCTGCCTACTCCCCAGCTTCAGGAAAATGGCTTTCAATTTCTGAGGTGATTATAGTAAATTATGCTTGGAAGAGAGAACCCAGAATAATGTCTCAAAGTGCCATGAATTAATCCAAGAGCACTCGACAAACACGCATGTGTCTTAGAATTGGGGGGTGGTGAGAGAAGGATGGAGACAGGGAGAGAGAGTATTTAATACATTAATTAGGCACAGAAAATAGCTTAGCCGTCCCTTTATTGTGACAGTTGCTGAGTGCCTCTGTCTTAAGTATAGGGATAATATAGATAATCATTAGCATCTCTTTACCTGGGGTTTCTAAATTGAATATATTATCCTAACATAACCTTCAAAGATACTTAATAGCAATGAGCTTCTTCGAAGAGTTTCTTCTGAGTCTCAGGACATTTCATGAATTAATTGTGGTGAAGCCAAATGATGAAAATGAACTAGGTGATAGTTTCTTTTCTAAAAAGAAACTGACTTCCAAGGATAAACCTGAAGAAAGAGATGTTATAAGGCCCTAGACGAGGGAAGCATTTTTCGCATTCTTCATCTAGAGTCCAAAAAAGAGCCAGGAAATTGATATAAGGGCAGCAATATAAGTCAGAGGAGGAAAAGTTCAATGAATGAGGATCATTTAACCAAAGAAGGCTGGCCCAAGGAGGGTCTAATGACAGTGTTGGGGGACATGAATGGGTGTCATTCAGCAAAGAGCGAGGCTTTGTCTTTGTAGGCTGAGAACTGATTAGTCAGGAAAGGGATGAAATTGTAGCAGCAAGAACCAAGGTGAGCCGTCAGTGAGGACATGCTGGGAGCGAGGCTGGCCATTTACAAAGGGTTACTTGGGGAAGTCAGAAAATGGTTCTGGTTAAAATCTTTTTTACTTTGGACTCATGCGTTCAGAGCAGTGTAGACGAGTCCCACTGATGAGTAGGTCAGGTGGTTTTGACATGCTTCTCCATGGGATTATTCTACCTTTCCCGGACTAGCCATGAGATCAACCGGTACTTGAGGAGTTTCCTAAGGAGGAAAACTGATTTCCGTTCTTAGGAGCTGGCGACCGTAGGCAGGCTATGCACAAACTCTGCTGAGGAGTTCCTGCCCTGCCTGGGGTCTCCCACAGAGAGGGTTTCAGAACCAGGGTGGCAGGCCTAAGCTTGTTTTGTTTCAAAGGTGGCTCTGTGCTCCTCAACTTCAAGGGAGGTTGTATAACTCAAAGGTTAGGAGGTGGGTTCTTGGGAGGTAGTCACCATTTCCTTATTGATAACTCACAAAGAAAACATAGTTTGCTCCCTAAATGTTTTTAAATGATTCAAAATAATGTTTGTTATTGATAGGAGAAAAAATATGTATATACATATATCTCCTTATATATATACCCATCTACATATATGATATATGATATATGATATATCCATATGTGAGCTCATATAGTTATACAAGATAGTTAGATTCTGTAAAGTCTCTGCAAACATTGATTGGTAAATACTGACCATTGGTCCTGGGGGAAATATGGGCTGAAGTTCCTGTAAACTTCTGGTAAAGATGTTCGTGTTGATCCATCAATCCACAGCCTCCTGCCATCTGTGTTTCTGTTTAAAGACACTCTACTTAAGCATATTGTTGATTTATTCACACTGAACTCAGGACCAACAGCGCTCTAACTCACACCTGAACGAAGCCCATCCAACACAGGTATGTTCTCCATAAGCACATCGCAGTCTTCTCACACTTAGAAACATGAAAAGGCTTTTCAGTGCTATACTTGAGGATCATTTTAAAGAACAAAATCACCGAACAGGCATAAACATGTAAAACCATGGCCCTAGCTAGACCGAAAAAAGGACACTTTATGATTTGAGAATGGAGACAAGAAGGAAGAACGTATCTGCACAGCCTCAGCTGGGGACACGTTCATTGGGTGACTCAAATGTGTCATCACTCTGCCCATGTTCAGGAATGACTGCAAAAGTGCCATGAGTATCAATTTGGGGGTAACAGATACATGAGAGTGAGTAGATGAATTCACAAATACGGAATCCCAAGTAATGAGGGTCAACTATAAAATTGATAGAAAATTGATCATGTATCTACAGAACACATTCATCTAAGAACTGAGAAAAAGGCACTGAGTAAAATCTTCTTGTTGTTTTTGTTTTGGGAGCTAGTCAAAGTGGGAACCAAAGCAAACATGCTTCCCGTAAATACCAACACCTCTTCATTCACTGCTGCTGTTGGCTGGCAGAGCAGTCTGCTTGGCACTGCATTGACCCCAAGACAGGTAAAGTGATGTCCCCTGCAAGGAGCCAGTGATGCAGTTGGTGGGGCATACCAAAGGCATCAGTGCCAAAGGCACATGCATGAAATAAAGTGCTGACGAAGTTATAGAAAGAAAGAAGGGAATTGGCCAAGGCTTCTTGGAGATGGTAAATGAATCAGGCCTTCAAGAAATGGAAGCTACAATGTCAAGTCCAGCATGGGGAATATAGTCAATAATATTGCAATGACTATGTATGGTGCCGGGTGGTACTGGAAATATTAGGGGGAACACTTTGTAAAGTATATGATTATCTAACCACTATGCTGTACACCTGAAAACAATACAAAATAATACTGGAAAAAAATAAATGAAATGTAACTCCAGAGGGAAAAAAAAGATATTGTACTCAAAAAAAAAAAAAAAAAAAAAGATCAGAGGAAAGATGATGTTACATACGGACTATAAAATAAATCACAGCTGGGCCTAAAGAACAAATCAGAAACAATGTTCGAAACTGTACAGACTAAGCCCTGCGGGGATGGCTCAGTTGGTTAGGGCATCATTCCAATCTTCTAAGGTTGAGGGTTCAATCCTCGGCTGGAGCACATACAAGAATCAACCAATGAATGCATAAATAAGTAGAACAACAGATAGATGTTTCTCTCTCGGTCTAAAAATCAATAAATAAATACAATTTAAAAAATTGTACAGAATAAAATTTTTCTGAAACTAAACTAGGTTGACAACCTATGAGTGAATTTTATTAGAAATATTTAATAAAATCTGACAAACATTTTGACACATCCTGTTGAAAATATTAAATTTCATGGATAGCAAAAGAATCTTAGAAAATTTCAGAGAAAAAACAACCAAAAGCAAAATAACCCAATAAATACAGCAGAAAACGTTCCAGGAGCCCTCAGACGTCTCTGTGCAGCATTGGACCAAGGCAACCAGTGGTACAACATTTATAATACCTGGGAGAACTATGGTTCAAAAGTTCTATACCCACTTACAATATCATTGATAATTTTGATAATTAAAATGCATTTTCCCAAAAACTAAACAAACAAACCAAACAAAATCCCCACAAAAACAAAAAGAAAATAAAAAAGAATTTGGAGATGCAGAAATATAAGGTAGTAGGTACTCTCAATATGCATGTGCACGTATGCACGGGGTGTGACTGAGTGTGTGGGCACGAGCGTGACTGTGTGCGTGTGAGCGGCAGGCCAGGGTACTGCTGTGGGGCTGGTTTGAGGAGCTACTGAGGGCCCTGGTTAGTGGTCTGAAGCCAAACTGCCTGGGATGGGACCTTCGTTCTGCCCCTTATCAGCTCTGCCACCTTGGGCAAGTTATTTACCTGTTGTGTGCCTCAGTTTCTCATTTGTAACATGGGGATAATTATAGTACCTCTCTTGGAGAAGTCTAAATGAGTTAATACTTGTAAAATCATTAAGACAGCGCCAGGTACAGCTAACTGCTCTGTTCATGTTTGCTCTGATTGCCTGAGAGGCCAGGAAGACTCAGACGGGGGTCTTGGAATAGGAAGATTTGAGGGTGGGCTTATCAAAGGCAGCCTGAGTGAACCCGGAAGGGAAATCAGAATGGCACAGGTCAAGATGACAAGCCAGGGGTGGGGGTGCTAGAGCCAGAACAGTTGGTGACCTTGTGGATGGGGGAGTCCAGAGCAGGATGAAATGTGGGTGTGAGTCAGAAAAGAAGGTGTCCTTTCGTGTGGATGTCACCATATTTTTGTTGACAAAGAGGGAGGAGCTGCGTCTTAGGAAACCAAGAAATGCCAGGTTGACGTGTATCCACTGATGTGACCAGAGGGCAGGCGGTCTGAGGCCCAGTGTCCATGGAGGCCAGCACGGTCAGAGCGGGTTATTCTGGTGGAAGGAGAGAGAGACAAACTCCTGAACACCATGGCTTGCTGTCTTGGCTTGTTGTCTACTTTGCAAACCACAGACTCCTTCTGTTCCCTCCTTTTTCAGCTCCATGAGGTTATATTCCATTATTTGGGATCTAGATTATGAGAAGGTAACGCTCACGAATGCAATGACAACTGGTAACTACCACCATGGACTAAAGGACCTCCTGCCTCAAAGGCTAGTCAGTATGCTTTTAGAATGAATTGATTGTCTGTTTCTGCCTCTGTCTTCCCCACAAGACTGTGAGACCCCAGAGGACAAGGCCCTTCCCTGCATTTCATTCCAAAACCCATCACTGGGTCTGTAACAGTGTGGGCTCCACAGGTATTTGCTGTATGTGTGGAAAAACTGAGGCTAGACGCATAAAGGAACTAGCATTGCATTTATCCAATTAGTTGGTGGCCTGCTGGTAATGTGGATGGGTTTAGTTTACCGTTCGGACTTTACAAAGGTGTGAAGTTGGAATACTTTGGTCTTAGGAACCCCCTTCATGTTTCAGGTAGTTTGTCTCTAAATTCCCTCTCTCCTGTCTCAGTTCTCCTGGGACATTTGTCTGTCACCATCCAGTTCAGCTGGTAGCCACCTCCTCTCTTATGAAGAAGAAGCCATCAATACTGCTGGGTTCTCTGGACAGTGGGAAAGTCACATTGGCCAGGTGCTTTCAGAACTTAGCCTTTGCTTTGAATAGACTATTTCCTCCCCTGCATTCATGGGGGACTGAGTTCTTATTGGAGGACTTGGAACTGTGACCTCATTGGCAAGATGCTTGCAGTCAGAATGTGGGCCTCACCCCCGAAGTACCCCCTGAGTGCTAATCCTACTGGAACAGCCATCTGGACTCTGTCATTACATCTTGGAGCAGAGCGGGTGCTGGCTCTGGATTTAGCGAGACCTAGGACTGAATCCTGATTTTATTACTTACCTGCTGAGGGGCCTCGGGAAAGTCTTATTTGAACCTCAGTTACTTTATCTACAAAAGGAAGGTCAGGGACAAAATGAGGTTCAGGTGTGGAGGAACAGTGCTGGGTGCGTTTTATTTATCTACAGAAAGAATGAAAATAAGGCCTACCTGTCTTCAGGGCTGCTGGTAGGGTTTTATGATGGAGCAGACATATGGGACAATTTTGAGTTGAGGACCTGATACCCGGTGTATGTCTGAAAGGGCTTCCTCTCCTCTCCTTTTTTCCTTTTCAATCCTTTTTTTCTCTTTTGGTTTTTTAAAAATCAAGCCTCCATATGAAACAGACAGGGTAAACTCTCTCACAGAAAAATTTATGGCTCATCCATGCCAGGAAGCACAGAGACATCAGATTGAGAGGCTGAACAGATGATTAAGCACGTGTGTTTATATCTGCCTTGCTTAGATATGGCACCACCCACGTATCTGTCTGTGTCTGTGCATGTGCAACAATGGCAACACAGAAAGCAGCACGTCTGTCTTCTGCATCTCCTGACGGGGCCCAGAGAATTTGACTGGCATTCTATGCAGCATGGCCGGTTCCTGGCAGGTCTGAACCTAGAACTCGCCTCTGATTCCCAGTCCCATTCCCTCCTATTCCCACACATGCAAGCATGCAAACACTCACACACACCCACACACCATGCTGGTTTCTGTTTTTCAAAAACTGACATCTGGTCAGGAATCACATTGCACAATGCGGTCTTTTTCCCCCTTCTGTGTGTGCCCTGTTACTCTTGCCACTGAAGTGTTTGCACTGTCACCGTACCTCCTGGGTTTTCTCAGAAGAAAGGACCGAGACCAGTGATGAGTGAGGCTCTCAGGCACATGATGGGCATGCTGTGGGGAGCAGAGGTGAGCTGGTTTCTAGGCGGCCCTGGCTTCGCTGCCCCTGGGTATCCAGTTCGTGGCCAGCACAGCTAAGCAGGTAGCTCTGAACCAATGTAAGGATGAGAGACAGGGTAGAGAACCAGTGACGAGTGGGGGTAAGAGATGGGCAGAGGGTCAGGCATGGAGGAACAGTGCCAGGTGCATACGTTATTTAGAAATAAAATCATTTTTGTAGGCTCTGCCCGAAGGTGTTTTGTAGCCAACACAGTACTGGAACGGTCATGTGCAGCTGAGCACACCTTACTGTGTAAAGGGAAGCTCAGCCCTCTCACCCTGAAAGCTCAACGCTGGAGCCAGGAGACCGAGGCTTCTGTCTGGGTCTCTCCTCGCAGCTCACCCTGAGGTCTCGTCTTCACTACCTGTCTCTGCACCAGTTTCCTCCTTTGTCAAAGGGAGGTGACACCTGCTCACAGAACAACTGAAGGAATTCATAAGCTAATACTTCTGGTGAGTGTTTGAAACTGTGCAAAGCCTCCAGACTCTGCAGAAAGATGACAACACAGGTGGAGAGGCCCATCGCCCGGCAGAGTGGTGACCCCAGCCTGTCTCCATGGTAGACCAGAGCGTTTCCCTTCTGAGGACAGATGGGTGCAAAAGCGGTACTTTCCTGCCCTCATCTGGAGTCTGGGGCTGAGGTGTTCACAGCTGGGCTTCAAGACAACATAGACTTGAGGGTAGGAGACACCCAGACCATTGTACTCCAGCAGCGCACACAGTGTGGCCACGCGGGACCAGGCAGGACATGCTCGGTGGTGGGGGCTGGGCTGGTAGCAGCTCTAGCGGTAACTGTGAGTCCCTAAAAAAGAGACTTTACTCATCCCCTGTCGCCAATTCTCTATGTAGCAGTTTTGAATGTCAGATATTTTTCTTTCTTCCTTACAGTGCTGGTGGAGGGCCACGTAGTAGGCACTCAATAAATATTTGCCCAGTGCGTGCATGAGTGGTTGGTAATCTAGCAGTAATCCCCTCTCTGCAGCTCCCCACCCCCAGGAAAAAATAAAAGATGTCCATTTGCGGCTCGGCCACATTCAGGCAAACTTCCATATTGCTGCCAAGTCCTGCCATCTGCACGTCCGAGCTGCAGGTGCCGGGCAGCCTCGGTACCCACAAAGCCCAGCCGCAGGCACAAAGGCCCGATGGGCACTGATAATTGCTGTGTGGATAGCTGGCCGGCCGGCCAGGCTGGGGCAAGTTTTCTGGGTCTGCTGAGATTTGCATACAGATGGCCAGTCCGGCCACAGGGCCGCCTGCCGCCGCCACCTCCGCAGCCCGCCCGCACCCTGGTAGACCGGCCTACAGTCCCTTTAGAAGTGTGCGCGGCTTTTATGGCAGCCCGGCTCGAGATAGGCCTCATTCTGCCGGCCCTGAATAGTCAGTCATTCAAGGGCTTGCTTTGAAATTTGAAAAGAGAGAGAAAGAGGAGGGAGAGAGAGAGAGAGAGAGAGAGAGAGAGAGAGAGAGAGATTGAGATACAGACAGAGACTGAAAGACATTGAGACAGACAGACAGACAAAGAGGGACAGAGAGACTGAGACAGAAACAGATTGAGAAGTGAAAGAGGCTGAGAAATACAGAGAGAGCTAGAGAGACAGAGAGAGACTGTGACAGAGATCGGGCGACTGAGAGACAAACAGAGAGACAAACAGAGACAGAGACGGAGGCAGGGCGAAGAGAGACGGAGAAGAGCCGCGTTGCTTTTTGTGAGACAGGCTGTGGTGGGGAGGGAGGGGCGTCTAAAAGACATGAGGGGCCACCAGGATGTGACGCGATCTCTGTGGGGACTCAGCCTTGAACGTGTGGCATCCGCTCGCTCCAGCCCCTGGCCCTGGGGACGGGCCAGTCGGAGTCCCAGGTGTACCAGACGCAGCGGGGAGGACCACAGGGGAAGAAAAGGCACCGCTACGGCACCGGCACTGGGCTGTTACAGGCAGGCTGCGGCTGTTTTGAAACTGAAAGAGAAAAACCCATGCACAAAAATAAAATTTAAAAGATGCCTGTAATAATAATAATAATAATAATAATAATAATAATAATAAAAACATACTGTAAAGATGAAGCTGGAGGAATAGCCCCTAAGGGAAGCCCTCGAATCCCCCGAACTCTGCTGGTGGGGATGCAGCCTTTGCTGTTTTTCTCCACTCAGTTGGTTTGGGAACAGCTCCTGAGGTGAGTGGCCAGGCCCAGGGACACGGTGGCGCTGGGCATCCCACACAGGGCGGGTGCTCGGCCGCGACTCAGCACTCTCTGTTGAGCAAGCACAGGCGGCTTTAGCCCCGTGTTTGCTAAGACCCAGGCCTGGCCCAGGCAGCTCCGGCCACTGCCTATGCTCCTGCAGTGAATGACCAGAGAGGCTGAAAAGAGAGAGGCGTCATTGAACTGTTGCCTCTCTTGTCCAAACTAAATAAAAGGGAAACAGAAAAGCAACAGAAAGTAGCAATTTCTCATGTTCCTCACTGGACACTTTAAACCTGCTCCCCTCCCCCATCTCTGCACGAGAAATCTGTGAGTCAGCCTTGATTTCCCCCCTCACCCAAGCCACCAGGACCTCATGCTCTCCGACCTCCCCCTGGCTGTCTGGACACCTGTAGGGCTTCTCTCCTCCACCCTCAGCCATTCCTACCCCCCTACCCCAATCTTCCCCCACTGCACCCAGAATGCTGTTTCTAAAACACACTTCTGTATGCACCTCCCTCTCCCTGAAAGCTGTTCAATGAGCCACCAGTGTCATCTGGACAAGAAAGACTGAGCTCTGTAGCTTGACATGGAAACCTCCATGGTCCAGTTCTGGTTCCTGTCCAGCCCTGCCCCTCGCACTCAAGCTCCATTCTAGTCTAGGCTATTTCACACCCCTCTTGGCTCACTGGTCACTTCTGTCATGTACTCTCCCGTCCTGATGAGAAGGCGGAGGCTCCGTCCTTCCTCCTGCCCACCTCCCTTCCTTTCCCAACCCACCAACAGCTACGTTATTGGTGCCATCCCTACACAAGGCATCCGGTGCTGAGGATAAAAGGATGGAGAGAGGGGCGTCTCTGTCTTCCTCCCACCTTTCCCCAGGGTAGTGCAAGGCCACTAGAGGAGGTGACAGCAGAGTCCCCTGCCTTAGTACTGTTTGCTCCCCTTCCCGAGCTGAGACCCTCATTCCTGGCCCTGTGTTTCCAGCCATGACTGCGATTGGATCAGAGGCAGCTGTCGATTGAACTGGAAGACCCTGAATGGCTGAACTGAAGCATCTTCTTCAATATTTGTATCCCGCTTTTCACGTCTGAAACTCTGCCAGGAACTCAGGCAAAGTCATTCATGGAGGATCAGTTCTAAGAAAGGGAAATTACTGACAATTTGAGCCAGACAGGAACATAGCTTTGTATGATTTCTTTTTCCGTCCGCCATTTGAAGAGTTAGAGCAAAATTCACGCGTAGGGCTGTATTTCATTCTTTCAACAAGTGTTTAAGTTGAATGAATGAGGCTGTGCAGGAGGGATCTGTGTGATGGCTTTTTATAAAATTAGCTCCAAAATGTTAATATATTTCATGCTCAGAAAAACATATCCCCCTCGATGATTCTCTCTGAATGACTCTGTGCCTGTTCCCTTCACTCACTGTGAGTCTTGCATGGACTTTGGCCAAAAGCAATACAATCTGGTTTAACCAAAAATGGAAAGATGTGCTGTGTTGAAATAAATGTAATGTGGAATAGACCTCCAAGTAATATGGCTTCTTTTGCGCTGAATGGGGTGGCTTTGGGTGGTGATGACCCTTCTCTGGGCTTCAGCTTATTCCTCTCTGATCTAAAAATCAGCACATCTCTTTCAAGGGTGGGGTATGAGGTTGAGAGGAGTAGGGCATGGGAAACCATAGCTATGAGAAAACAAGCTAAATATTGGTGGTTATTTCAATGTGAAGACGCCAGTCAATTTGATCTCATTTGCAGACTAACTTTGCATGGTTGTTGGAAAGTTGCAGTCATATAAACAAAGAGGACGGACAAGGTCAGAGGAAGTATGAGGTGCGGTGTACACTTAAGTTTGCTAAGCTTCATTTCCATAGTTCTAAAGATAATAACACCTACTTTCTAGGCTTTTTGTAAGGATTAAGCAAAAGAATGTATACTTAATGCAGTATCTGGCAAAGAATAGATGCTTTAAAAAAGAGTAGTTATGATTATTATTTATATTTATTATTACTGATGAAATAAAAGGGGTGAAAGAAACCTGTGCACAGATTGTATCATTTTACCCACAAGCAAGTATAAAACAGAAACAATTAGGGTGCTTTGGCTGCCCTGTTTATAAGCCTACTTCCATTTGTAACATTTCCTCTGCAGCAAGTTTGCAAGCATCAGGTTGTACTAACTTTAGAGTAGGAAATGTTATGTTCTTATTTTCAGGTCACATGAGGAGGCAAGAAACTATTGAAATACATTGTATTACAAACCCTCTTTCGGTTCAATTTAACTGTAATTCTATTTAGCAGTTGTTTCTAGAACATAACAGACATTCCAGAATAGCAAGACACGATGATGTGGGGAATGTGGAGATGAAGAGTATAAGTAAAACCTTAGGAATAGACATGGGTGTCCAGTGCCCCTGACTTTGAATCCTACCCTATAATTTACTGCGTGATATTAAGTAAATGAGCTTCTGTAGACTTCCCTCCCCCCCCAGCTGTAAAAGAGAGAACAATACATTTTACCTTGCAGGATTGTTGTAAAAGGCAAGTAGAGATGATATGCAGATGCCTAGCATTGAGACACAAGACCTTTGCAGGCTATTTCATACTATGGGGGGATGTGCCGAGCTAGCTCCTGAGCAGACAGGGTGATTTGAGGGCGGAGCCCTGGCCGGAATGACCTCTACCATCTAATGGGAGCAGTAAGGTGTTCTCTTCCTAGGAAGCTGGCCCTCATCTTTTCCCTCTGCTCCAGGCCACAGGCCACCAGCTCTGTGGGCTGTGAGCTAGCAGTGGTGACAGGCACAGGGGAGACGAGTGAGTGTTTTCAATGCCACACAGACCTGAGCTGTTTGGAAAATGGGGACCTCTGCGAGCCTCAGTTTCCTCCTTCGATGAATGGGGAGAAAGAGCTCCCTTGAACTATGTCACAGGCTGGGTGGAAGAGGAATGAGAAGACAGACAGGAAATGGCCCTGCACACGGTCTGTGGCTATACCCGTCAAGAAATAGTTATCAGTCCCCTGCAAAATAGGGAGGCTCTGAGAAAATCCCATCAATTAGGAGCTTCCCAAGTTCGGTGGTACTCGTGCAAGGAGATTTAGTTATAACAAGCAGGTGGACAGCAAGTGCCTTCCCAGCGTAGAGCTCTTCTGCTCAAAATGTGGTCTGAGGACCGGCAGCATTACCTGACAGCTCGTTAGAAATGCGGGACTATGGGCTCCATCCCACATCGACCCAACAAGAACCCGCATGTTAACAAAACACCCCATGAGTCCATGTTCAAGTTCGAGAAACTGGCCCTGGTATTAAAATGGAAGAGTAGATAATGTCCTTGGGAGGAAATTAACCAGAGCTAGACAAGAAGGGCTGGGTCCCAGGAGGAGAAAAGACAGGTGACCTGCACACACCTTTGGTGCTTCTGGTTGCTGGGGACAACGTCAGAACTAATTAGAAAAAAAAAATTCTAGTCGGGGGGCAAAGGGGGCCCCGGAGGAACAGCTGTCTCAGCTGAGTCTAAATACTGTCAACGATCCTGCTGAGCTCAATCAATATCACAGAGGTTTCTAATGAGGAGATCGCACTTAGGAACTCTTTGTTATCAGTTAGTTAATCATTAGGTCAACCAGCCCCACTGATGGCTGGGCTACCTAGGCGGAGAGGCACCGTGACATTTTTACTGTTACAAGACAAATCCGAGGAGGATCTCATTGTCTGTCTGCCCAGGCATTTCCACGATTTCTTACCCTTCTTGAAGGGGCTTTCTCTGCTTAGAAATAAACATATTTCTCCTCCATTTTCCTCAATTTAATGCTTAATGATGTACTTATCCTTTAAGACTTAGCTTAGTTCCCACCTTCTCAGTGTGACCCTGATCTCAGCAGGCTCTCAGTCAGTTCGGGGTAAGAGTACACAACGGAAGATGAGGACCTAAAATGGGACTGTATGCCCTTAAAACTCTCAGTGACTCACGTTCTTCAGGGAACCCCCTGGAAAGTCCTTGTGTAGTGAGAAAGGTGCTTAGCATGACTGGGGAGGACCTCCTTCGTGGCTGACAGGGTGATGGATTTCCGTCATCCTGACGAGGACCCTCCTAGGTAGATTTGATCATCCTCATTTTGCACATGAAGAAAACTGAGACCCAGTGGAGGTAGGATTTATACACAACATCCTCCAGCTCCTGCGCTCTCTGCTTCTTCTGCCCTCTGTGGATTTGGGGAGGAGAAGGAGGAAGAGTCGGGGGAGGGGACCCTGTCCATGGGGGGAGCCCCTTGGGTAGCATCACCAGGCTCCCAGATATATGTGGAAGTCCAGTTTGGGTGGGAGTATGAGGCGGTTTCTAATAGGTCATTCAGACCATTCATTCCTTGTCCATCTCTCAGCCTTCCGTGGCTTTCTCTTGAGTAGGAATCAGGATCTTATAACTGTAAACATCTGGATGAGCTAAGATGTGAGGTCCCTTCCAGCTGTAATATTCTATAATAAAGAACATTTCTCCTTTTTGACTAGATTTCATTTCTTTCTAGCTTGTGCTCCCCCCTACACACACCCTGTCCTTTTTCTTTCTCTTTTCCTTTCTTGTTAAAGTGGGTATATTTAGCCATTATAACTGGTTAGAAGCCAGAGATACTTAGGCGTCTTCTGGTTGGAACAGAAATAGCCCTGTTAGCCATGGATAGTGTCCAAGCCCCCACCCAGCCCCCCAAAAGATCTCCATATAAATGGTTCCTTCAGGACTCCCCTTTGAATGCTTTCTTGGTCCTGGGGGTCTGAAATCAAGCCAATTTGAGAGAGTTCCAGGCATCTCCCACAGGGCCTCCCTCCCGAAAGCTTTTCAAAGCAACCCCAGAGGTCCTCACAGCCTCTCTAACTAGGAACTCCCACCATGGTGGGGAGTTAGGAAGACTTGCCTTTCGACCCTGGACACTTCTGCCCCTGATCCTTTGCGAGGGCACTGCCCTGGCTGGTTCTGCTCTAGTGTCTAGCGTCTGGCACACGGCAGTTCTGCCACCAAGTTTGTCAGCTTTCTCTATGAAATCAGACAGCCCGCACCGACAGGGTCTGGAGCCGAGGCATGTGCCCGGCTCCCAAGGACGCTGATGGTGAAAGCAGCTCCTGGTGTCGACTCAGTTACCAGCACCACCTTTCGAATAAATGAAATACTTCTATATGTTCTTTAATGTAGAAGATAATTTCAGCGAACCCACTGATATTCCAGGCTTTCTCAGCGCGGATATGAAGCCTGGGGGTATCATATGTCTGTTAAAATAATATACTACTCACAAAAATTAGGGAATATTTTATTGTTTCATATTCATTTTGAAATATCCCCTAATTTTTGTGAGCAGTATAATAACAATACCAAAGTAACTTCAGCAAAGCTCAGAAGAAAAAGGTATGGGTTTGGCAGAAGGGGGTTTAAAGTCATGCTTTTTTTATCAGCAAGGTGACTTGGATAAGTCGCTTGATCTCTTTGACTTTTTATTTTTTTTAATTTTTTATTTTTCTGAAGCCAGAAACGAGGAGGCAGTCAGACAGACTCCTGCATGCGCCCGACCGGGATCCACCCGGCCTAGCTTAAAAGCCTTTGCCAAATGAGATAATTAATAAGAAAATCCTTTGCAGGGTATGAGCTTAGTCATACTTGCATTTACTTAGGTCGATTTTTTAGAGGCTAGCAAATGGGGCTTAAAAGAAAAAGCCAATTCTAAATGAACCCAACCCGACTTAGTGATATTTTACTGGGTTCTAAATGTCTCTTAGGTGGCGGGGAGCAGCTGAGACCCAGAGAGGGTTAGTAACCATCCAAGTCCTCCCAGCCGCAGCAGCTGGCCCAGAGAACAGTTCTCCCAAAGAACAGCCAGTGGAACATGGCTTTCTTCCCACTAAAGTCACCATTGTGCTGTGTGACATTGGGCAATTCTCCTGCCTTCTCTGGGCCTCTGCTTCCCTTTTTGTAAAGTAAGCATCGTGGACCCGAAAATCCCAAGACTCCTTTCCTGTTCCAATCTTTTAGCATTCTGTTCCCCCAGAAGTCCTTAGAAAGAGTACTCGGCTTCAAAATCCAAACCTCCCTTTTAGATTGTATTGACGTCTATTTCTTCTGGGCTGGTAAAGAGACTTCTTTGTGTTTGGCTATAGCAGGTGTTTGCAGTTGTCTCAAGGGCAGGGGCTATAATATCTCACAAATATTTCTCTGCCTCTTCTGACGACCACAGCACAAAACTGGTGCAGAGTGAGTGTTGAGAAAATGTTTGTTGGACTGAAGACCCATCAGCCAGTGGGTCAGCCCCTTGATGAGCTAGTCTATTGCCACTGACGCGATTGAGCAACCTGTGGAGAGAAGCACGGAAAAGTGACCAGGACATAGGATTGACAGAAACAAGCAGATGCTGCGATGGTCGCAACACTCTGCTTACAGCATATAACGCATACATCTGGACAAAGGGACACTTGGGGAAATATTAATATTATTAATAATAATAATGCCACTATGAATGACTAGTATCTATGGAGCTTATTTGCTTTCTAAGCTCCTCCAATATAGTATTTCACTTCATGATCACAACATCTTCATGAGGAATGAACATTTCTATCTTCATCTTACAGGTGAGGAAATCGAGGACCAGGGAGGTTAAATAACTTGCCCTGGGTGATACTGTCAACGATGGCAGAGAGCTGAGACACATCAGAGTGCCTCCGAGGTGGCAGGCACGATCGGCTTGCCACAGTGGTTTACTTCTCTTGTCTCTACAACCACCTCCCTACGCAGTTCTCCCCCCCCCCCCCGCCCCTTTACACAGGAAGAAATGTGAGACTCAGAGAGGGATTTGGTAGAGCCAGGATTTGCTCTCTACCGACCAGATGGGGATGGACTATCAGCAGTCTCAGGCCAGGGCACGGCCTCCAAGACTGTTCTGCTTGGGTTCCAGTCCCAGTTGTGCCATTGGAAGCTGTGTGAACCTGGGCAACATGCGTCATCCTTCTGTGCCTCAGCTTCTTCATCTGTAAAATGGGGATGTTTTCAGGAAGGGACAAGTGCCTTGAAGAAAATTCAACAGGGAAATGAGATGGAATGGTAAGACCATGCCCAGCATGGGGACGATGGTACCTGAGCTGGGATTCTGTGAATTCAAGGGACGGGGTTGGCCTGGCTGGTGTAAGGACAGAGAGTGTGAGGAACATGCTCTCTAAACAGAGAGTCTGGCTTTAACAAGCTCTAACTACTGTACCACACAGCCTGGGAGATCAACTAATGCAGGTTGTGCACAATAGTTGGTGTCTAAACTTGCCCTTCTCTTATTCAATTGGTATACATTTTAGATGGAATTTAAATATAGAATGAAAGAAAAAAAGGAAATTAATTTCTAGAGCTGGCTGGCTTTCTATGGAATAGGAATTATATTTTTCTCACTGGTCAGAAAACTACTCACTGTCATATTGATGATTATAATGATGATCATATTAACACAATTATTAAAGCCATGATTACCATGGATTGTCGATTTACAACAGTGCTTTATAAACCAGAGACCCTCGTTTATATATAAAGAAGGAAGGTGCATTAATGGGCAGAGTTGCTTGGCTGGTGCTTTGCTGTGTTAATTGCAAACCATTCTTATCTTTTTTTAAAAGAACAACTTCTGTTAGGCAGTGAGCCTATTTATATATACCACATATATTTGGAATCAATTGGACTCCATTAATTTTGAACATTCCTGCATCTACTGGGTCCATAGCACTGTGACTTTTTTTCCAGCAGTTTTAGGTTCACAGTAAAATCTAGAGGAAGGTACAGAGATTTTCCCTATGCCCCCACCTCCACACACCAACTGCCTTCCCACGATCAACATCCTTTCCCAAAGTGGTACATTTGTTACAACTCATGAGCCCATGTTGACACATTGTAATCACCCGCAGCCCATAGTTTACATCAAGGTTCACTCCAGGTGGGGTAGGCACATGCTGTGGGTTTGCACACGTGTATTTGATATGTATCCATCATTAGAGCACGTACAGAGTGTTTTCATTGCCCTAAAATTCCTCTGTGCTCCAAATATTCATCCTCCCTCCCCCTAACCCCTGATCTTGTTACTATCTTCATAGTTTTGTCTTTTTCAGAATGCCATAGAGTTGAAATCAAACAGTATAGAGCCCTTTCAGATTGGCTTCTTCCATTTAGTGATATACATTTAAATTTCCTCCGTGTCTTTTCATAGCTTGATAGCTTACTTCTTTTTAGCACTGGACACTGGGTAATATTTCATTCCCTGCATGCACCACCATTGTTTATCCATTCACCTACCGGAGGACATCTTGGTTGCTTCTAAGTTTTGGAAGTTATGAATGAAGCTGCTAGAAACATCTGCTTGTGACTGTGAGTTATTTTATGTCTTTGAGCTGCAATTTCTTTATCAAATAAAGATAGGAATAGAGGCAGGCTAACAGAGGCTACGCAGTTGGACTGGGAACAGACTAGAATCTGATGGTGGTGCTGATACTTGCCAGATCTTAGACGTGTCACTTGACCTCCCTGTGCCTTGGTTCCTTATCGAGAAAATAAGGATGGTAATTCTTACTGCTTCATGCGTGTGCTCTGGCAGATTAAGTTAGTTAGTAGTGGTAAACACTAAGGGTCTGTTAC
Organism: Saccopteryx leptura; assembly: GCF_036850995.1. NCBI lineage: Eukaryota > Metazoa > Chordata > Mammalia > Chiroptera > Emballonuridae > Saccopteryx > Saccopteryx leptura. The sequence goes on from NC_089507.1 coordinate 153,157,520, forward strand.
CTGAATGAAATAAATAATGCCCCTCTCACAGTATTGCTTTCAAAGTTAAATGAAAGAGTGTATAAAATTACTTACTATAGGACCTTGCATGTAATAGATGTTCAATTAATGTTTTCTCCTAGCTTTGCTCTTGTTTTTCCTTTAAACATACTGTACCAAGAACATTTTCTGCCTACTGTGGCATTAAGAGGTAGAGACCAGTGGTTCCCCAACTTGTCTGCGCATTGGAATTCCTTGGGGGGATATTTCCAATCTCTGAATGCATCCTAGACAAATGAAATCTGATTGGCTGGGGATGGAACCCAAGCATTAGTGTTTTTCAAAACCCGCTTTTTGATTGCAGTGTGTAGCCAAGTCAGAGAACCAATAGGAAAACCCAGCAGGGTCTGGCAGGGTCCTGGAAGTGGCCAGGGAAGTTTCCTTGAAGTTGGTTTTTTTGTTGTTGTTGGTTCATTGAGGCTGTTCCTCAGTTCAACCCACCTCAGAAGCTGAATACACCCCTCAAGAAATTGTTATTGGGGCCTGTGATGGGTAAGGGACAGAGGGTGTATCCTTGAGCAAGACAAGTCAAGTCCTGTCCTCATGGGGCTTACAGTAGAACGTGGAGACGGATACACGTGCAGAAGAATCAGTGCTACGAAGAGGAATGGTAAGTGCCACAAACAAGGGAAAATAGCAGAGGTGTGGGGTGGGTTCAGAGGGCTTCTAGCAAAGTTGACGTTTGAGTTGAGTCCAGAGGGATGATATGGCATCAGTCCTGTGAAGAGCAGTCCAGATTGAGGCCATGGCCTCAGAAAGGCCGTGAGGCTGGCGCACAGACATTGAGAGGAGAGGTATCTCCAGGAGCATGGAGAGGCTGGGACCTGGGCTCGGAGGGCCTGTAGGAGATGCTGAGGGTTTTATCTGAAGTATAACAGGAAGCCACTGGAGACTTTGATACAGGAAGTGCTATGATCTGGTTTACAGGGCAGGTTACAGTTGAGCAGTGGATGCAGGGAGAACAGTTAGGAGGTGACAGGTGCACCCCAAGTCAGAAAAGGCTGTGGTTTGAGCTGGGGTAGCAGCAGCGAAGGAGGACGTGGCCACCAGATTCCAGATGTGCTTTTGTGGGAGAACCGACGAGACTTGCTGATAGAGGGGACTTCGAGGTACAGCAAGGAGGAGGATCACAATGACTTCCAGATGTTGGGCCTGACAACTGAGTGGATGGTGCCATTTCAAGAAGGGAAACTGTGGGACGAACATTTATCTGGATGTTTTGGTGTTGGTACCCGTGGCCAGGCTGGGGTGGAGGGGTTGGTATTAACAGCTCCTGTACAACCTGGGAAGGCCAGGCCTATTTGGGACCTGCTATGTGGCACTTCGGCCCAAGAGCTTTTGGGAGAAGCTGTGCTCTCACCTTGAAACATTCATGAAATTTTCACGAATGACGTTCCAAATGCGATGCCGAGTCGCATCTGGGAATAGGTATTGTGCAGAGTGGTTTACACCATTTTTTTTTCTCTTCCTTTCTCCAGAAGCAGAGCTGAGCTCAGTTGCCTCAGCAGACCCACCTCAGCAATCTTAAAGCTGAGTGGTGGATTTCTTTTTCAGTGGCTGACTGGGAAACAGTGCAGCAGGAGCCCCAGGCTGGAGCCTCGCTGACTGGCTTGGTGACCTTGGGTAAGTCACCTAACCTTTGGGAGCCCCAACATCATCTGAAAATGAGAAGGGTGGGTGGGGTATTTGCAAGGATCCCTTCTAGCTCTAAAGATCTGGTTTCTTAAAACAGACCCCTTCCTCTGCTCCTGTTATAGGAGTGAGGCTGGGGGGTGGGGGTGGGTGTTACCAGCCTGCATCAAAATGTGGCCTTCCAGAGCCCTTGCCTCAGTCTGTGGAACTTCCTCATCTAGCCTTTCAAAGAGCCAGAGGAAGGGGAAAGTGTCATTGGACGACCGTTGTGGATTCTGAGATGGGAACTGATCAGTATTTGTTGAGCACTGACTCAGAGCCTAAGCATGAGTTGGCCACTGGTGAACTAGAAATAACTCATCAAAAGAAAGAAAGAAAGGATAAAAAAGATGATTGTGATGGAATGAGATTTGATGTAGAGTTGTGAACACACAATTAGAAAAGAAGAGATGACCATTTCCTGTCCTCAAGAAACTCATATTCTGTTTGTCCAATAAAGCACAGCATCATTGAATCTCCACTCTGTGCTGACCATCATTGTGAGGAAAACATACTATGTCATTGAATTCTCTTTTAAAATGCCAGATTCTCCTTTTTATCATTCTTTCCAGAATGACTTTGTGCCCAAACAACTTCTAAGGTGAACAATGAGATTTAAAACATCATTATGAATTCATGGATTTTTATATATTTTGTGTTTCATTCCATTTTTGCTATTTTTCTTTTCCATGTTTAAATTGTGTCATTTTTGGTCAAGGGCAACCCTTCAGATGAGCTCTGTGTCCTTCTGATACAGCCCCGCTAATCTCTGAGAGCTCCCTTGCTTTCTGGCACAACATTATTTCATCCTAACAGCAATCCACTACGATTGTTCACATTTTTGCAGATGATAAACTTGAGGACGGCCCAAGGCCACAAGGCCACTGAAGGTGGAGCTAGACTATTGATCTTCACCCTTAACTCCATACTCTTAAGCATTTCATACATAGTCTATTTGAAAAGATAAGATTAATACCAAAGAAATAATTAGTAAATAAAGGAGTGTGTTATATTAGTATAAGGAAGAGGCCATTGCTCTAATGCCTTAGTAGCCTAGTAAGAAAACCAAAACCTGAACCTTCACTGCATCAAGATTAAGAAGTCTAAACCTGGCCCAGGCCGGTTACCTTGTGCGGTTAGAGCTTTATCCCAAAGTGACAAGGTTGTGGGTTCAATTCCTGGTCAGGGCACACCGGGAAGCAACCAATGAGTGTACAACTAAGTGGAACAACAAATGAATGTTTCCCTTCCTCCTCTCCTCTCTCTTCCTTCCTCTCTCTAAAAATCAATCAATTAAAAAAAAAATTAACCGCAACCAGATAGCTCGGTTGGTTGGAGCGTCATCCTGAAACACAGGTGTTGATAGTTCTATTGCTGGTCAGGTCACATACAGGAACAGCTCTGTGTTCCAGTCTCTGATTCGCTCTCTCTAATAAATAAATAAATAAATAAATAAATAAATAAATAAATAAATAAATAAATAAATAAATAAATCTAACCTTAAGGAAAACCAATAACAGCCAACTAGGTTTTCCTAAATAAAGCACACACTTGGGCTACAACCAAACAGATAATTTCCTTACTCTACTTTCATTTATTTATAAAAGTCATGCCCTTAGCTTCTGTCAGTGGACAGTGGATGGCTCCTCACCATTTCTGGTTTGGCAGTCCCGACTGAAATGGATTTTTTTCTCAAATAAACTAAAAAATTTTAGTATGCTTCAGTTTATTTTTTAACACATGACATATAACTTTTTGTTGGTTTATTAATGAGTTCCAGTTGCATGTTAAGTTTTGTGAGATGAGTAAGACAGGGTCCCTGTCCTCAAGCAGCTCCTGTTTTATTAAAGGTTGACCTTTGTGGCCATGGCAACGGGTGTGAGATGAATTCAGTGTGAACTGGGGAGACCTGGGAGGTATTCTGGGATGTGACTGAATCTGTCCTCTGGGAGGTGTTCTGGGATGTGACTGAGTCTGCCCTTATTCAGTGTGAACTGGGGAGACCTGGGAGGTATTCTGGGATGTGACTGAATCTGTCCTTATTCAGTGTGAACTGGGGAGACCTGGGAGGTATTCTGGGATGTGACTGAATCTGTCCTCTGGGAGGTGTTCTGGGATGTGACTGAGTCTGTCCTCTGGAGGCTGGTTAACAACTTTCCTGGGAAAAGCATTTCAGGCAGAGGATGGCATGAGCAAAGACCCCGAGGTAGAAACCAGCCTGGCAGAGGAGATGGCAGATGCTTATAATGTCACAAATCCCTCATCTATAGACTTGACTCCGAGAAGAGGGAGATTGTAGACCAAACATGTGATGTAAATGACTCTTAAGTAGGAATAAAAACTTTTAACTTTTGCATTGTAGGGAAGGCCAAGGATTATGGAAGGATTTCCCTCCCAGTGCTCTTCAACATTGTATTGTAGTTTTTATTAAACTGTTCTCACATGGAATAATAATGATGGCCCACTTTGCAAGGGAATTGGAGTGATGTGTGATATATGTTGTGTGGGCTCTCAAAGGGCAGAGTCCCTATCATATTGGTCTCTGTATCCTCAGTGATTACCATAGAAGTTGGTTTATCAGCATTTAAAAAAAATTTTAAATAAATTTTCTTCCAAAAATTTATACCTGTTAGATAATTTCACTATGTGTCTCTGTGAATCTATTGTCAAGAAATATTCAAGGGCATGAACACAACTTTATGCCTACAATGTTCCTTATAGAAGTATTAGTATCAATAGTACAGGTATGAGAAACAGCCTAAAGGTGAGTATGTCCTTACACAGAGGTTCAGCCTGTGCTATTCTAGGTGTGGTTGCTTTAGAACCTAATGTAGATAGTAAACATCATGTGTATGGAGAGCTTTCAATCTCAATCACATGAGAATCTTCTTAGGTTAGACTTAAAAGATTCAGAGTATAAAATTCCAGACACAAAATGGCCTTAAGTATATAACAATAAATGCATAGAGAGAAGGCTGGGAAGAATACACAGAGAATGTCAAGTAGAGCGCCTCTCCAGGATGGTCATAATTTTTTCCTTTATGCTTTTTTGTGTCACCCCAAATGGGTGTGTCTTACTGTTGTGATTGGGAAAACAAAAGCCCTATGAAGAGGGTCATTGCACTCCTGTACCTACTGACTCAGCACTGTAACAAGTTAAAAGCTGCCCGTTATTTCTGCTCCCTAAAACAGAGCAGGGAAGTCAGAGGGGTGATGGATGCTCTAGGAAGGGTGGGTGGGTAGGGGTGGTCCCTCCAGAACAGTTCAGGAACAAGGGTGAGGTCAGCAAATTAGTGAGATGTAGGGCTGGGTCCCCACTTGGTAGCTGCCACCCCTGCTACACAGCTACCTGAAGAGGTAGCTAGACCAGCCCTGGTGGAAACCCCAATTTCACAGACATTAGGAGCACAGTGGGCCAAGCAATCAGCAGAAGCTTTGATCTGGTTAACCTCGCTGGGGGTCAGGCGGCTCTGACCTCCACAGTGTTCTCACTGTAAAGCCGCAGCTGGGTCAGCGCGTCCACTGTTTTCTGGGTCTCCATTAACTCCCGAGCCAGAGAGCAGGCTTGCTGCCCACCACCCGCCCCCTCCCCCCAAGTGTCCCCTCCCTGCCAGCTCCCAGTGTGCCTGCTCTGGGGGAAAGAGCCAACGTTCATTTCCTTGTCCTAATGGCTCCATCCTCCAGCCCATAAGCATTTTGTCACTGTGACCCCAGAGGTTATTTGGGCCTTTTGATCTTGCCTACCTAGAGCCCGGCTCACCAGCTGCCACCATGGACCTGACCTCCCACCCGGATGGGGAGCTCTGGGTGTGATCAGGCCCCTCGAATGGAGGGAGGAACTTGGCTGACGGGGCGTGGGGACCAGAGAGGGTAGGTTCCAGTGGAAGCATTTCAGTCTTTCTCTCCATCAGAGTCCTCTTTTCTCAAAATGCAAAGCCCAGGGCTTCTTCCCTGGGAGGTTGGGGGACAGCGCTTTGTCTGCAGCCCCAAGCACCCCGGTCTTTCCCTGCTGCCTGAAAGCCTCCCCTCCCACTTCTAACACTCCTTAGGGTTCTCTGTGTGCTTGTTGTCCCCTGGGATGTTCCGGTCTCCCTGATCAGCCACATGTTCTCCAGATCCCACAGTGATGCACCTCTTCCTCCCCTGCAGCGTGGGACTTGCAGTTCTACGACAGCACCTCTGTGACCAGCTGGGCAGTCACTGCTGCTCCCCTCACCTCTGGGTCTGCCCAGATCATCCACATGTTCTCCAGATCCCACAGCGATGCACTTCTTCCTCCCCTGCAGCGTGGGACTTGCAGTTCTACGACCACACCTGTGACCAGCTGGGCAGTCACTGCAGCTCCCCTCACCTCTGGGTCTGCCCAGATCATCCACATGTTCTCCAGATCCCACAGCGATGCACTTCTTCCTCCCCTGCAGCGTGGGACTTGCAGTTCTACGACCACACCTCTGTGACCAGCTGGGCAGTCACTGCTGCACCCCTCACCTCTGGCTCTGCCCAGACTGTGAGCTCTGTGAAGGCAAGTGCCGTGATTTCTTCCTATTGGGACACCCATCCCTTCCCTCCAGCAGTGCCTGGGACAATGAGGGTGATAGGGTGACATCGGACAGTTTTAGAAGGAGCTTTTGGTGACTAGATAGAAATAACTATGGTTTAGAAACCAAATGGTTCTAGATCGGGTCCGAATGGTTTGAGAGGTGCTAGAGGTATTGGAGAAGTTTGGTGAGCTTTCTAAAACATCAGAAGAGTCCGTTCATTTGCCCAGTTATTTCTACCAACAGGCTCTGAGCACCTCCTCTGGATGGTTATCACTATGTTCTTAGCACGGAAATGGAGAAGGGAAAAACACTCTAGTCCCTGTCCTTGGTGGGCTCCCGGTCTGGCAGTGGTCACAGTGCGGAGGTGAGGCTGCATGGCCCATCAGGTAGACCCTTAGGCACGCTGAATTCCCTAAAGAGAGAAGGGGCTGGACCTGACAGGGGAGGTTAGACCTATGGAGATGGATATAAAATGTTCACAATAACAAATTCATTAGGCAACACTGTACAGCCTGGGAGTATGAAGTGACTTCCTCCAACATGAATAATCTCAATTCAAACTCCAATGCAGGACTTTGAGGAAACGACACTGGAGCACCAAACAGCCAGTTAAATACAGCCTCCTCTGTCCGCCTCCAGACAGCTGCGCGCACTTGACTGACATTGGTCTCCGAGCCTCTTCAGGAAATTTGGGCTGGTCCCCTAGGAGCCAGCCAGAATGGCCTTCGCTGCATGCCAACCATTTAGGAATCTACCTAGAATTCCCTCTGTAGAGGGTGGAGTCGATTAGTGCATTAGTTACTCCTTAGCCCAGATAGTTTTTTTAATGGAATTTTATTGGGGTGACACTGGTTAACATAATTATACAGGTTTCAGGTGCCCACTTCTACAACACATCTCTGGGAACCATATTGTGTGTTCACCCCCCAAGTCAAGTCTTTGTCCATCACCATGTATCCCCTAGACCCCCCAAGCCCCTCCACCCCACTGCAGTCATCACACTGTTGTCCGAGTCCGTGAGTTTTTCCTTTTTTTGTGTCACTTTTTGGCTCCATCCCTCTACCTCCCTCATCCAATGCCTACCCCTTAGCCCAGATTTAATACTGTCTAAAAGATAAACCTAAGCTCTTTCTCTAATAGGCTCATCCATTCATTCATTTCTGATCAATAATCTATACCTTGTCAGTTGAGTCATTTTCATTTATTCAATCCACACACACTTTACTAAATGTTGGAACTGTGTTAGGTAGGGTCAGGGGCTGGAAGAGAATACAAGCTGGTTTCTGCCCTCAAGAACAACATTTCAAGGAGGGTAACGTCCAAGGCTACCTGCGAGCTGCCGTGACGAGGGGACATGAACCGGAACCCTGTGTGGGGACATTCGAGGGAGACAGAGGCTTTGCTGGACAAGATGACACTTGATGATTCTTGGAGGTTTAGAGAATTAACCAGGTGAGGAGAGTGGGGGGGGGTATAGAATTGTGTTTGAACTTAGAAGGAAGGTGGGTTAATATGAAAGACAGTGGGAATAACAAGGAGATTGGAGCAGGAGTCCAGGACAACCAGAGTGAGCACTGGTCCTTGTGTCTGAAGGACCCTGAGGCCATGGGAGGTGCACTCCACTCTGCCAGGGCGGTCCCTCTGCTGAATCCTCCAGTATGTCCTGGGTTGGGCTGGCCCTGACCACTACCTCCTTACAGAGGCTGCCTGAGCTCTGGTAGCAACTCTGTGCACGCCACTTTCAAATAGGACCGACCTTTGTCATTCGCAAAACAGCCTGGCAATGAAAACCCCTCAGCACCCTCCGAAATGTGGCATTGTCTGTGCAGATAATTGTTGAGAACATGTACTGCCACAGACAGTTCTGCATTCAGTTGGGTGGCATCCTCCCTCTGCCCCCACCTGGATATGTGGATAGATGCCTCTGAACGTGCTGTCTGGGTCTGAGGCAGAAAGATAATTATTTGCCTTTCTCATAAGGAAAGCTAATTACTAGAAGGAATTCCAGCATAATTACACAGGCTCAGTGTCTTTGTACACGCTGCTTTCTGACAAGACATCCCTGTTAGCCTGTAGCCATCAGAGGGGGAGGGGACGGCCATTCCGGATTCTTTCTAGCTTGTCCGCTGTTGCCTGACCCTGACTGGTGGTCCTTGGGGGTAAGAAGGCGGAGTCAGGTGTCTGGGTAATGGGAAAGGGAGAGCAGTGCCTGACAAATGTTTGCTTGCACAGTAACGCTGTCAGGAATTGCCGGCATGGCCCCCAGTGAGAACTCTGGTGCTTGGGGAGACTGCCCTGGCTCTGGGCTTCTTGGCTAGAAGAGTGAGAGCTGGGATTTGAACCCAGGTCTCTGGCTGAAATGGTTGTCTTTCCCACACAACTGTGTCACTGTTGGGTACTGACCTTGCTGTTGGGGTGCCCCATGCAGAGAGGCCCGTGGTCAAGGAGGGTACAAACCTGCTTCTCAGTGGCACTGGGCTCTAGTGGTCATGACCTAGCACTGCGGGCTGGGCTGGAGCTGGCTCGGTAAAGGAAGAAAGTATTCAGTGTGATCGAACACTTACTGTGGTGCTCACGGGTAGGGACGGCCCAGCTCTGGCTGGCAGGGTGGGCTCAGAAGTGCTGTCCTCAAGGGGAGGAAGTCTCTCAGTGGCCTCTGTATCTCTGTAATGGTCGCAGCAGAGACGGTGACTATGGACAGGGAGGGAGCCCCCACAGAGGAGGGCCTGCAGGCCTGGCGGTCTGTGTGGTCTTCCCCGCAGGAGAAACGGGCCAGGAGGCCATGTGAGGACGTCCCAGGCAGAGAAAAGAGCAAAGGCTTGAGCGAAAGTCAAGTGCACACTGTAACTGAGGTGAGTAAGATATCGGGAGGGGGTCATCTTGTTGAGTGAACGGTGGCTGCTGACCAAGGTCTCACAGACCCACTGGGATTTCTCATCTGGAAGAGGAAGAGGTTGAACAAGGGGATTTTAAAGCTTCCTTCCTACTTTGACACTCTGTGAGTCAATGTTTAAACTAGAGTTAAATATTTATGATGCTGTTTGAACCCCTCTATCAAGGATCTTACACTCTTTGTGGCCTTTGACTTAGTAATTTCTCTTCATGAAACCATTCTGGAGGAAAGCTATAAACAAGCATGTTTGTTACAGCATTGTTTATAATCAGGAAACATTGGGAATAACCTAGAAATCCAACAATAGGGGATTCACTATGTAAATGGTGTCTCATCCTCACAACATGTTTTCATACAGCTACTGAGAGGATGTTTATGATGACTTTATAAAAACAGAGGGAAACGGTTATGTCATCACATTAAGAGGGAGGGACAGGATATAAAATTGTGCATAGTCACAATTATAAAAACACTGTTTCATAGAACAGCAGACATGCAACAATGCATAGAAAAAAACTAGAAGGATGTATTTGTTTTTGATTGATGGCATGTAGGGGATTAAAAATTAATTTCCTTTTTCTAACAGAAGAGACAAAGGTTATTAATATGTTTTAAAGGTCAAACCACAAAACAATGGCAACAAAAACAACACCAAAAACTCTGGTGTGAGGGCCAGACAATTCTTACTCCTTTTCTGCCTTCTGGACCGTGACTGGGTCCACAACTTGGAAGAAGGCAGCTTGGGTTTCAGAAGAGTGCTTGGGCCTTTGTAGGAGGGCTGGCGGGGCAGGGGAGTCCTAGAAATGGCAGGGGGTGTGGGAGTCGGACCCTGGACCACAGGGCAGGTTTCTGAGTGCGATCTACTCTTCGTGTGCTCTGATGGAGGCCCTCAAGGCGATACTGAGTCGCAGGCATCTGTTAGGACCCGCAGTATCCAGCACTGACTTAATGTTGTCAGTGTGTCCTATCCAGAGTTTTGCAAACGTTAAATAGCTTAATTTCTGTCTTTAACCCTCTTAAGAAACAGTGAAGGCGAGAGGTTTCATGACAGAATATAGATTTGGGGTCAGAGATTCAGGCTTCACTCCTGTTTATACTTCTTATAGCTTCTGGGATCTTGGGTTTCATCTGTCAAAGAGAGAGTTATGTCACAGACCCTGAAGCAGGCAGCGCAGAGATTTCAGTGAGGCCCTGTCTGCAGAGTGCCGCCTTGGAAGAGGGACCCAGCCCGACGTCGCTCACTCTCTACGGTTCTTCCTAACTGACTCGTGCCCTGGTCCAGCTGCTCCTCCTTTGTTGATGAAAGATGTGTCCCTGGTTGTGAGCGCTTGCTGTGACAATCCTAGTTCTAAATTGGCCAGTTGGTTAATGACATGGCCTACCAGGCAGCCCTCACTGTGTGACTGAGCACTAAATTAGTCCCACAAAGGAAATTGTTTCACTGATGTCCGGCACTGATACCCATGAGAGGCCCTCCCACCCCTCAAGGCAAAGCCAATGACCAATTGCTTCACTCTGCCAAGCGATTTTACCGGATCTGAGAAGAATAAGAGGCAAGCCTGATGGGGCTCTCAAGAGGGTGACCTTCAGCATCCTCTGCTCTTATCTCCTACCTGCCTCACTTCATCCATTCAGTGAACAGTTTTAGGGTCCATGAAGAGGAGCAAAATCTCCCCATTATTGCCACATGAAGATTTCATGCAGGTCGGTGTGACATACTTTCTGACTTGGAAAAGCCCCAGGAGCTCCAAGATGACCTGATAAGCTGGAGACTGGGGTGGCTGAGATGTGTGGTTTTGTGGGAGAAGGCTGGGTCTAGAAAAACCATCCTAATGCGTGTCCGCCATTCTACCCCGAGGGTTCCAGCTCCTTGGGGCCTCAAAAGGTGCTTAAGCTTCACGCTCCCTCTTAAAAAAAATAGAACCTCTTAGGAAGGCCACATCCTATGTCATTATTAGTAACTGCTATGGGGTCAGGTTATTAGGGACATGTAAGCGTGGGGCACTGGCTAGGTTCTGGGATGTGGGGCCAGGCAGATGTGGAAATGGACAGGAGAGCTGTAGCCGAGACACGGCAGGCCAGCCAGCCCTCCCTGGTCCCCTAGGGTGTAGGCACTCTGAAAACTTTAGATTTGAAACATGCACTTTCAAAACTAGTGTAAGGGAAGCCTAAAGCATGAGGATGACTAAGGTAGGAGAGCATCTAGAGGACATCTCAAAGGAGGGAGGGGAGGGTTTGGGATGGGGTCCAAGAGATCGTGGGGCTCTCAGGCATGATGAATGGGAGGGTGCCAGTGGCTGCTCATCTGGGAAATGGGAGGGGGGGTGGCTGAGATGACGCCCAGAGACACTTTCAACCCTAAACAGTTTGCAGCAGAAACGGGTTTCTCATGCTGCAGTAGGGGAGGGGGCTGCTTTTTATATGTTAATCTCTTGAGATGGCAAGGCATTGGCTGTTGCTGGGGCAGGATATAGCGAAGGGAGAGAATTAAAAACTGCTGCAAAATCAAATTCATTACCTATGACTATTCATTCACTCATCTATGCTGTTGTTATGTGGAGGTCCCTAATCACCAGGCACTGGAAACATGATTCCAAAACGAGAAAACTGAGGCCCAGCAGGGAAAACGACTCACCCATGGCTAGTCCCAGAAAGAATTAGAGTGTGTCACTAAGTTCTTGTTTCTTTGACCTTCAGACCCACGTCTGCTCACTGAGCCACCCACCCTATGATGACAGCCCGGGGCAGAGCTCCCCAGCATTTCCTGCCTCGTGTGTACAATTGTGGGGATGGATTGTAGCTGGGATTTTGTTTCAAGGCTTTAATATGATTAGCAAACATCAAATATCAAAAGCTTATCTAGTAAACACCTCCTGTCCATGCTGTGGAGGCTATGGTCAGCTTCGGATTGAAGTCGAGTCACATTTCAAAACAGATGCAATTTCAAGAGGCCAGAGCGAGGCCGCTCACATCTGCAGGCTGTGATCTTTCGTGTGCAGTAAATGGCATTGTTGGGGAGCTCAGCTGTAAAACATCAGCCTGGTCAGCAGGACCTGCTTACAATGCCTGGAGCTTTCCAGGGGATTTGAAAAGTGCAGGCGAGCACTCTGAGGCTGAGGGGCAGTCTGCTGAGGCAAAGACAAGCTGCCCATTCAGGACTGGGATGTCCAAGTCAAATATTTATTATTGTTGACCAAAACTCAAGTGATGCTATTAGGAGCAGTAGGTTTTCTAGGGATGCTTCTGTCAGGAGTGGAGGGAAAGAGAGGGTGAGCATTTGCAAAATAAAACTATGGAGCCCCCTCCCCACTCTCTCCATTTAAGCTAAAGGAAGCATACTTCCATTGTTGCCCTAGATGAAATTAAAAAAAAAAAATTATTTGTTCCATTGTGAGTAAGAGTGAGGCACAAATTTGATGCACATTCAGTGTGTGTTTCCCTTCGGGCCCAGGTATATTGTGGCTAAATGCAGGCTTTCTGGGGAGTGTCAGGGGTCCACTGAGTGCCCCAGCTCATCTTCATTTGTGTGGGCATGCATGAGTTGGAGCGTGTGCGGATGCCTGTTCCTCTTACTCCTTCCCGTCACTGCAACACAGCCACAGCCCTCATCCGGGCACCTTTCTCTTTCTACTGCTCACATGGGAAGAAGGTGACACTCTATCTGGGGTACTAATGTTTCTCCAGGCGCCACAGTTCATAGATTTGAGTGACCCACTCCAGCTGTGTGCGGCGGCAGCTCGGAAGCTGGCTGTAGCCTGGCGGGTGGCAGGGTGGTTTACACCGTGGAAAATGCGTTCCTAATGGGGCAGCAGCTGCCACCGACCTGAGCTTGAGCAGTCGGTGTAACCAGAGAAATTGTTCCAAGTTGTTGGGGTCTGGCAGTTTTCAACCATAAATGAAGATTTGCTGCTTCCAACTGGGGAGGCACTTGTTTGTTTAGATTCTTAGAAGCTGATGAAGAGGTGGGGCTAACCCAACAGGAAAATTAGCAAGTCCTCCAGCCAGAAACCCTGGAACGACACACTCAGACTTGAGTTGGGTCTGATCTGGGCTGATCCAGGTCCCACCCACAGCCTGGGGTGTTGCTGAAGATGCAAGTCCCCTGGGTCTCTTAGGCTGCATCTCTTTGTAGGTGCTGTGGAATCAGAAGGTAGGAAGGTACGAAGCAGAGGGAGAAAGAGCTTCTCTGAGTGGGACTCCGGAGGCTAGGACTGGAGGGGTTTTCCAGCATGGCTGTTTAGTCATCAGACATCACACTAGCCAGTGGCTCAGGTTGTTGACATCATATGTGGGCTTTTACTCCAGTTCAGTGAGGGTTTGAGTTTTTCTTTGTTTGTTTGTTTGTTTTTATTATTAAAAAAATTTTATTTAGAAAATTAAATTTAATGGAGTGACATTGATGAATAAGAGCACATAGGTTTCAGGTAAACATGTCTATATCTATAGCATGTGAACTGTTGATTGTGTTGTGTGCCCATCACCCAAAGTTAAATAATTTTGTGTCACTGTATATTTGTCGATTTTTTAAAACATGTAAAAATTTTTTTATTTCTATCAAAGTTATACATGCATATTATTTAAAAAAAACTCTGAGAGATTTCTTATGAAAAGTTTCTCCCACCCCCTCCCTCCCATTTCCTTTTCCCCAGAGGTGACAACCTTCAACTCTTCTAGCTGACCCTGTCGTCTTTCTCCACATCTTTCAGTAACATGCTGTTTCTTGGTGTGACAGCTTGAGGAACAATTTATTGGCTTCCCACTACAGAAGATGAAAATTTCGCTTCCTTTGTGACTGTCCTCTTTCCAGCGTCTGTTGACGTAAACATTGCATTCCTCCTCACATCACAACTTTGCATAGAAACGAGGAAAGGGGCACAAGAAGCAGAATGTGGAGCCCAGATGCCCCAAGCCAAGGAAAGATAAAACTAGTTCTCTGTGAATCGCGGCAGATGTAGAGTTTGGGGCTCAACGTCTCCATGGCAAGGACGCTTGGTGCATGCGGACCCCAGAGCCAGATGATGTGTCCCACAAGGCGGGGAATCTCCGGACAAGCTGCATGCCACCTTTCCAGCCCTTGCATTACTGTGTGAGAGAGAACCGGATTAGGATGAAAAACACACTTTCCTCCGAGCTCAGGGGACCTGGGAGAGAGATGTGGGGGGTGCATTAATAATGGAAGAGCCGAGGCAGATGCATTAGAAGTCAGCCATCTGTCCCTGCTACGAAACAGATCCATGAAAATATGATTCTGACCACAAGGTCCCAGAGAAGGAAAGAACATGTTTACATTCATGGCAGCCACCGTTCTGAACACTGTGCTCACCGCCAAAGATGGGTTCCAGACATAGTTGTCTTCAATAATTGAAATGGCTCATTTTGCAGATGGGTACACTGAGGCTCAGAGAATCAAAATGGCATGTTCCAGGTCATACAGAAGATTAATGGCAAAGCTGGCCGAGGCCCCAGGTTCCCGTCCTGCCCCCCCATCTTCCCCTTCTCTCAGGTTGATAGATTATTAATCAGGCCAAGTATTGCCTTAGGTACTAAGGATTAAAAAGACAAAACAAAACAAACAAGCAAAAAAACACACAAAAACCCAGAACCTGAGGATATGTTGCTAAGAGTGTCATTGGGAGAGAAGTAAACTAAAACAATTTGGAAGAGTTTGGATAGAGGTAAACTTCCGGAAGACACTTTGGGAAGATGCAGGAGGGGGAATTCACCTGAATAGGGATCAAGGAAGGCTTCCCAGAGAAAGTGATAAATGAGGCTGATCAGGAAGGAAGAATGAACTTCAGCTGAGAAGAACATAGTCAGTGCTCCATGATGCAATCCCTTGAGAGGATGTGTAGGAAAGAGTCTGGAAGCCGAGGCCAGGAAGGAAACTCGTGCACTGATTCATGAGAGAGACAATATGGGTTTAAGCAAGCAGGACCGTGGCTGGGGAATAGAGAGGGAAGATGGAAATGGTACTTTGTTGCAAGAACAGACATCACCCCATGGTTGGCTGGAATGGGGCGGAGGGAAAGAGCTAGACTGACTCCCATTTTCCTGACTTGATGGCTTGCCTGATTGTTGTACCATTCACAAGGAAAGAGGGCACGAAGGAGGAGAGAGGTTCAGCGTTCTGGTTCAAGCTTGTAGCTCCTGTAGGTGAGAGCTCTAAGTGGCAGTGCTCAGTGGGCAGCTGGGTTTGAAGGGCTGTGAATACAAGGGGAAGGGCTGGGAAGGGGTTAGAGGCTTAGGCTGCTTGTTGAAGCTATTGAAAGGAGTGCCAGCCAGGGACATGGTAGAGGAAGAAGAGGGTTGAGGACAGAGCCCTGGGAGCATGGACACGTAAGAACGGCGAGAAGGGGAAGGCATGCGGGCATCTGCAAAGGAGGATCCAGGGACACAGGAGGAATTTCACTCAATGAGAGTAAACAGATCTCAGGAAGGAGACAATGGTCAATGTGGCTAATGCAGCAGGAAATTCTAGAAAGATAAAGATTGATAAAGCCCATTGGGTTAGGCAATATGGTGGTAGGTGAACTTGGAAAGGGAGGGTAGTGTTGCTGGAATGGTGGATGGTGGAAGGCAGAATTCAGTACAGTGGTGAATACTTGGGCAGCCAACTTCCATGATGTCTAGGAAGTCTTGTTGGCCTTGGGATAAACAAGATCAATCTGCCTTAAGTTATCAGCCTACATTCCTAGCTCAAGAGGTGCCCGAGGAGACTGGAGGATGGCAGATCCTTTCCATGGGGTTCTATCTCAGGCTGAGGGCAAGCCATTGTAACCAGTGGGAGAATAGAGTCCATTTCTGTCCTAGTGACCCTATATCAAGGTCAATGCTTTCTCTTCCAACTCTGACTTGTGTACATGTTTATGAGCATCCAATAGATAGATGATGTTTGCTGCTCCTTCTAGGTGTTCACCCAGAAATATTACAGAACTGGAATCTAGGTGTACCAGTATATAACTGGTATATATAACTCACCAGGGAGGTCTCCTCTTTCTGGTGTGAAGACTAAGCTTTTTATTTTTATTTCTATTCTTTAGTAAATCAATTAGCAAGTCTTCTTGGATGTATGGTCTACAAAGCTTGGCTTGGATGAAGACCTTGCATTTATTCTCTGGATGAGAAAAATGAATAACATGGATGCCAAGTCGACATAAAGGAAGGCCTGTTATAAGCATTTCTGCTGTTTATCTTGTAAGATATTTAGACAGTAGGTAAATAAAATATATGTGTGTTTTCCACAGGTTATTTCCAGATTTCCACTCATTTAATAGTTTCCTCTGAGTTTCCATTGTGGGATGGTTGGAGAGCCAGTTTTGACTTTGGCTCAAATGGTACTTAAACCTTGTCATTCCTCTTCCAAAAGAGGATGGGTGAGAGCTTTCAGTATTCATATCAGTGAAACAAAACCACTCACAAATAAAAATGCAAAAGAAAGCTGTGATTCTGTTATACGGGGAAAAAGAAAAACCTAACAGGTAATTGGGTTAAAGCAATAGCTCTAGGTGAATGCCACCTTTTGCTTTGAACTCTTTGATCCCAAGGCAACATGAAAAGCAAGTAAACTGGATTGCACACTGGTCCATATCAAAATCATGGAACGAAGTGATCAGCAGTGACTTTGGAGATGACATAATTGCGTATTCAGATGGAAGGGTAGTTGTTTTAAATAGAGGTGATGTGGAGGACCTGAAACAGGTCTGGACAATGTGAAGCTCAACTGATTTACTCCCCTTCCCCCACCCCCACCCATGGGTACTGGTGTCAGGCTCCAGGGAAGAGGGCAAGGCACTCATCACATTCAACTACTTCCTTTGACATATGAGGACACTGAGGGAGGCCAAAGAAGTGAATACATTTGTTCAGCGTCATCCAGGAGATTGGGGGGGGGGGGGGGGGAGGTGAGCCAGGACTACATTCTACATCTTCCACTTGTTTTTCTGTCTATTCGTCATTTCATCATTCTTCTTCATTTATATGTATGTATGTATGTATGTATGTATGTATGTATTTTTTTTTTTTAGACAGAGATAGAGACAGAGAGGGGGCAGATAGGGACAGACAGACAGGAAGGGAGAGAGATGAGAAGCATCAATTTTTCGTTGCAGCACCTTAGTTGTTCATTGATTACTTTCTCATATGTGTGTTGACCGTGGGCCTTCAGCAGACAGAGTGACCCCTTGCACAAGCCAGTGACTTTGGGTTCAAGCTGGCGAGCTGTGCTCAAACCAGATGAGCCCGTGCTCAAGCTGGCGACTTCGGGGATTTGAACCTGGGTTTTCTGTGTCCCAGTTCAATGCTCTATCCACTGTGCCACCACCTGATCAGGCTTCATTTATTAATTAAATGGCATTTGATTATCATAAAATTCACTCAAAGTTGGTCCATTTCATTATCCAGAGATTTGTGCTGTTAACATTCAACATGCACATACATACACACTTTATAAATGATGTATCTTTTTAAATATATGCTTATACATGGTAAAGTTTTCTTTTGTCCTTTTCCTTTTAACTTTTGATCTCCTTCACCCATTTCTTCCCCCTTTGCCTCCCACCTCTGGCAACCACCAATCCATTCTTTGTATCTGTGAGCTTTTTTAAAATTTATTTTTATTTTTTTAGATTTCATGTGTAGTAGAAATCACGTGGTATTTGTCCTTTTCTGCCTTATTTCACTTAGCATAATGCCCACAAGGGCCACCATGGCATCCATGTTGTAGCAAATGGAAAGACTTCCTTTTTCATGGCTAAGTAGTGTTCTGTTCATATATATATCTATCTCACAATTTCTTTACGCATTTATCTACTAACGAACAACACTTAGGTTTTAGGTTGTTTACATATCTTGGCTATCACAAATAATGCTACAGTGAACACGGGGTGCATATATCTCTCTGAGTTAGTGTTTTTATTTTCTTCAGTTAAATACTTAGAAGTAGACTTGCTGGATCATGTGGTAGTTCTAGTTTTAATTTTTTGAGAAACCTCCATACTATTTTCCATAGTGGCTGCACCAATTTATATCCTGACCAACAGGGCCTAAGCATTCTCTTTTCTCCACATCCTTGCTGACCCTTGTAATCTCTTCACGTTTTGATAATTGCTATTCTGACAGATGTGAGGTAACATCTCACTGTGGTTTTCATTTATATCTCCCTGATGATTAACGATGTTGAACATCTTTTCATGAACCTATTAGCTATCTTTTTAGTCTTCTTTGGGAACATATCTGTTCAGATCTTCTGCTCATTTTTAAATCAAATTGTTTGGTTTTTGCTATTAAGTTATATGATTTTGCTATTAAGTTTGGATATTTATATGATAAATATCCAAAATTTTATATATTTTGGATACTTCCCACTTAGATATCAACTTTTTCTTGACTTTTAAACTTAATCTATCATATATATTAACAGTGATGTTAGGATTTTTTCTGTGAATGTGATTTTTAATACTTATATAAAATATACGGATATATCCCGAAATGAACTTATTTGAAAGATTGGCTCTGTTTTTTTTTTTTTTTTTTTTCCAGGTTAAAATCTGTTTAAAGTCATGCACATCGGCCCGGTCTTTTAAGGGCAGGCAAAAAACCCTAGAGGAATTTTCTAGTTTGGAAATCTTAACTGTCAATCCCGCATGTAATACATTTGGGCATAATGGACCCATAGTTTTCGAATTCCTTAGAGTGACTTCCATTATTTCAACAATCTCTGCTTCAGAGGAAGGGAAGGTGTCTCCCCAGCGTGATGCCTGCGTCTTTGTTTGCACAGTGTGGCTCTCGGACTTGGCCGGACGCCCCCTGCTCTCCTCAGTCAGCTGAGGAGTGATGGGGAAGCCAGGGGCAGTGTGAGCACTGTCAGCAGAGCCTCTGAAGGGAGTCTGCATTCACCAAAGACAAACAAGATTCTTCAGAAGTTTAGAATGGCCAATGTAAAATCAATTCCCGCAAGACTAAAAAATTAGGGAAGAGTGAGAAAGAAGGCTCAGAGAAATGACTTCAGGTCACTGCCTGGTCGCTAGAGTGCCTTCTGAATCATCAGAGAGGGGCTGTATCTCTGCTAGGATGGTTAGAATGCCGGGTTCAGTTTATTACGTCTGCATGCCTCGAAAATTAATCATTTAAGAAGAAGTATAAATCATTTAAGTATAAATATTGTGTTATTTATTTATGATCTATACCCTGATGACTACAAAAGTGAATCAGAGGGAGCATGCGATGTACATAGTTTTGTTATTTCTTTGTGTTTTTGTTAAAGTAAAAGATGCATTGTTTTTAGTGACCAGAATCCCCTGCTCTGCCCCTTACCTCCTGATCTAGTCCTTAAAGGCCACCACCAGCACTCTAAGTTAGTTCTTCCATGATTTATTTTCACTTTCTACAGGCTGGTATGGTATTTTTAAATTTATTAGTGCTGGGCACGCTCCATATTGCCCGCCAGTGCCCCCCTGGTTGATTGCTAGATGTTCCTGACCCTGATGGAGCACACACAGTGAGATATTAGAGGCAGATTCCAGGAGGAATATCTTTACCCTTCGGGTTCCTTTAGTAGACTCTGAGGATTTATAGCTCTTATAACTACATCTTTTACTTCCTCTCTTTTTTGTCTTACCAGTATCATACCTCACAATTTGTAGTTAAATTAATTGTACTGAAAAAATATTGTTTCAATGAAGAGCCAAGTACTGTATTATAAGTATTTCCTTCTTTTTATATAGTTTTTTTTTCTTTGCAAGTGCTTATATAAAGCAGATAATTGGTCAGTTGCATTTTCCTATTTGTGGAAATCCTTCCCATGACTCCTGTCTTCTGCCTTCAATTTGAACAGCCTGGTACCCAGCTGTCATCCTGGGAAGTGGTAGAATGCATGTTAAAACACGCTCATTGCCCCTTCCTGTGTGAGGATTATATTTCTGAGTCTTACTGATATCGGCTTAGCATTGTAACATGCTTTGGCCAATGACATGTGAGTAGAAATGACACATGTGAGTATCACTTCTGAGAAGAAGCTTTGGAACCAGAGTACGGTTTGCCATGTTATCTGTTATCCTTTGCCAGCATGGCCACCAACATTTCACAGAGAAGATGCTCCACAAAGTCAGATCTGGAGTAAGACGGCATGGAGTAGAGTCATACCCATCTATGATGGGCAAGTAGCGGGAAATAAAGTTCTGTAGTTGTAAGCTCCAGCATAAAACTAAGCCTACATTTTCTGGGACACATGACTTACCATTGCTGCCTTTCTATGTCAGCTGTTCTGTTTCTAGTTTGCTTGTTCTATCTATCTATCTATCTATCTATCTATCTATCTATCTATCTATCATCATCTATCCGTTTATCTCCCACTCTTGTTTAATCCTTTGTTTCGATGGAGCATAACCCATGCTAACTTCCTAAGAAATGACATGTAAAATTTTTGAGGTCTTGCATAACAAAAAAAAAACCCCCTTTTTTTGCCTGGCCTGTGGTGGATAGAGTGGACCTGGAACACTGAGGCCGCTGGTTTAAAACCCTGGGCTTGCCTGGTCAAGGCACATATGACACACAACAAAGAAAGTGATGAACAACTGAAGTGAAGCAGCTATGAGTTGGTACTTCTCGTCCCCCCCTTCCTCTCTCTGTAAAATCAATAAATAAACTCTTTAAATATTTTTTCTTTTTTATATTTTCTAATTATAAAAATATATAGCTTGTTTAGCTGGATATAGAGATCTGTTGAAAATCACTTTCTCTCCAGAAAGTGAAACTGCTGTTTCTTTGTTTTCTAATATTCTATGTTGCTGTTGAGAAGTCTAATGTCATTCCTTTCGATAAAATTTTAATTTTCTTCCCTGGAGGCTTTGAAGATCTTTTCTTATCCTGATGTTTGGAAACTGTACTTTGAGGTCTTTTGTCATTCTTTTGTTTATCTGCTTTTTGTACATTTTCCATCCTGGAGCTCATGCTATTTCTTTCTAGGAAATTTTTTAAATAAGAAAAATTATGTCTTTAGTAATTTTTTCTATTTTCTCTTTCTGTAAATAGTCCTAGTCAGACTTTGAATATTCTGGGTATGTTCTACCATTTCATCTTCCCTGTCTTATTTCCCAACACTTCCTTATTTAAAGAAATTAGAAGATGCTTTACTTTTACTTTTCTATCTTTTCACAGAATTTTCTATTTTAGAAATCGTTCACAGGAGAACACAGAAGAGATGACTTTGGGGATAGAAACCCACAATAGTTCACTTTAAAATCTGTATGGACCTTAAAGTTCAGCGTCTCTCTCCCCAGTCCATGCCCAGTGTGACATATAAAGATGGTCATTTCCACTAAGGGAAAGGACTTATCTAAGGTAACGCAACACCACTTCCCTCTCCCAGGCAGCTGCCTTTCCACTGCATTGTTTTGCTTTGCCACCTTATCATGGCTGTTTCAATGCTAAACAGAGCACCTTGAAATCAGCTGCTGAGTGGGAGCAGACACGGAAGGTTGGCTGAGGCATGGCTGAAAAGAAGGCGTTCAGTGTAAGGGGCAGCAAGTGTCATTTGGAGACCTGAAAATCTAGCTCTTCTTCTCTCTCTGACTTGTCCTCTGATGTAGACAAGTCATTTCATCCGTCTGGACCTCGGTGTCCTCTTCTACCGAGTCAAGGCCTTGTCATTGCTTTTCAGACTGTGTTCCTCAGAGCTCTGGAACTTGCACAGTTGCCTTGGGCCTTGATGGCTTGGGACCCGGGGCTGGAATCAGAAGAGGGTGATAGGGTCCTGGTCTCCTGCTCTGCTTCTACCTGTGCAGTTCCACTTGGATCTGTCTCGTGTGTTTGCTTCTTGCGTAAGCTTTTGTTGAGAAAACAAGGTTCTGTCGACCAAACTTCCCAAGGTTCCTTTTGAGTCATGTGCTTTTCTGCCTCCCTGATTAGCGATGTTATGACAGAGACTCACTCAGATGGATTCCAATTTATATGCTGTCTAGATCTCTGGAGTTCTTGTAAATTAAGATGCACATCGAGATAATTACCGTTCTGGAATTCTAAGCACTTAAAAACAAGTCAATCCTTATCACCTCCTTTTAAACCAATTGCCTCATGGCAGACATAGTCACTCAATATATTTTATTGGATGCCAATAAAACAGGACCCTCGATCCTGCCATTGTCCCGATTCGATAGTACAGACAGGTTGAGGCCAGACTTTCAGCCACTGTTCTGCTGACAGGACCTTGCTTCTCCACATGGAGAGTCAAACTCCCCTTGTCAGGCCGCAGACCCAGCAGCTTCCGTCCCCTGGGCTCTGGCAGGTCACAGAATAGACCAACCTGCAGTCCCTGTTTCAGGCGGAGAAATATGATTCTCTGCTCTGTTCGACCTTGTTTGCTCATTATTGAAAGAAACAATAAATCTAAGCTAAACACTACTATCAAATGGCAAGTCTGGGAGTGAGCAGGTCAGTGTCAGAGCCTTGGTTTGAAGAAGCCAAGGGTCAGTGGTGGGTCCCAGAGGACCAGCAAGATCACTTCTTCAGGGCACATTCTGAAAAAGAGCCTGGTCCTCTGCGGGACTGAAGAAGAGAATGGCTTTCAGGCTCCGGATAATCAGAATGACCTTCCTAGAAAGCCCTTTGAGATGACGTGACAGGCCCTCCTCACTGGACACATGGACATCTAAAGCCCAGATGAGGATACCCCTAGCTCATGGTCACCCATGAGTCAATATTCCATTTTTCTCAGCCTGTGTTTGTGAGTCCTCAGGCATCCCTAAACAGGGGGGGCGCACTTCAGTGAGGTCACTGGCAGGAAGCGTTGCCTTGAGGGGTAGAAGGTGTGGGGATTTGTTTTTTCCACCATGGGCTGTTTCTCAAAAAGCAGAAGTCAGTGCTTCATTAACCAAACCCATACTACATTTATCACAGTGTGAGCCTCTGATGCCAAAACAGACCGGGGACTTGAGAGAGTGTCCAGTGTGCATAGGAACTCCCGCCCCGCCTCCTCTGGCTCTCAGCCCACACTGATCTGTGCTGTTGTTATATTTATCTTGAGTCGAAAATACCACCACACCCCAAGCATTCGGTCCTTGGACCACCTTTTTCCTGACGTGTTTCTGTTGTGTTCATTACTGATGGGGCATCCTGCCTTTCTGAGGTTGACAGTCTGAGGTGCTTCCAATAGGGGCAGGGAGCTCACACATATCATTTCCTTCCATAAATAGTCATTCAATTAATGAGCATCCACAGAGAAAAGAAGGTTTGTTTCCAGCCTCCCGGGTTATATAGGTTTTGGTTACAGGGAAATGCAGATTGAGTGAGAGATGAAATAAAGCCATCGCCAGCCCATAAGGCAGCCCCAAGAAGGGTAACTCTCCCTGTCCTCTACAATTGTGGCCGGAAGCAATTTGCCCTTGAATCCAACATACCACCCGTAAATTGACAATTTCATTTCCCTCCCAGCCTGCCCCCTGCCCCAAAGATCTGCTGAAATGGCGAGTTTCATTTGAGAAGGCGGCAGGCTAATAAGTGGGTTCCATCCATCCATCAGCGGTACTCGTCACAGACACTCACGATGCCTTTTGTCTGCTGTTTCCCTGAGGATGCAGGCTGGGGACCTGGGGTGTTTACATGGCCTTTGTGTGTGCGTGCTTTGAAAATCAGTCCTCTTGTTTACTTTCCTGCCTTTGCCCAGGCTGTTTACTACCTTAGGAGGGGCCAGGCCACTAAGTCAACATGCATTAAGACCCAACATCAAAATGTCATAATGCGAATGAGCAGAATTCAGAAAGGCCAGGGACATTGGCTGCTCTGTTGGGTCCTGTTTAGTCTGAGGGTAATGAAGAGCTCACAGATGACCTGATTTCATTAAACTAGGTCAGATTCAGCTGAAAAGCGGCAATGACTCTCACCCAGTTATCCAGCAACCCCCCCCCCCGCCCCCACCTCGGGGTCTGAATGCTTTCTGGGAATTAACTCTGAGTTTTGTCAATACAGTAGCTAAATCTCCGTGGAATAATTGGACCTTTCCCTTTGGCTTCTGTTTGTGCAGTGGCGGGGCCAGGCATGGGAGAAGGGGGGAGGAGGGATCGGGGAGTCTGAAGTCGCCTTTCGGGGAGACTGCAACGCGGGATGTGTGATTCTGTTGTAGCAAATTTCTCTGGAGCCAGACATTCTGAGTCCCAGCGTCTTATCTCAGGGTTGTATTGACGGAAGCAGCTGAAGCCACTCAAAGGGGAGTTGCCATGCAAACAAGGCTGTCAGTGTGTTCAGTGTCCCCAGAAACACACAGCCCTCCCTCCGCGGCTCCAGGAACCTGGCTGCGGGGAGTGGGACAGGGACCCGCCCCAGTGCGCAGGCGGGAAGAAGCAGTATCCCGGGCCGTTGGGGACAGCAGGGCTCTTCCCCTCCTCTGCACTCGGGAGGGCAGAATGGGTCCATGGCGGTGTGCCGGGCAGGCGGAATTCAGCTCGGCTGCGTAGAAGAAAGCATTTCTGACAGTTAGGACTAAGCATAGATTGGGTGGGCAGTCAGATGACATCACGCGAGTATTGGACTTTATGGACCATCTACTATGTCTTCACCCTGATGCTGGGCCTTTCACCCACCTTTCCTCCGAGTTCCTCAACATCTCAATAGAAGGTGAGAGATGAGGTTTAGCAATTTCAAGTGACATGGAGGGACCCAAGCGAGCACGTGGCAGAATGAGAGTTTGCACCCGGATCATTCTGTGCTCCTGGTCTTCCCTCTGCCCCACGCCCCGCCTGCGCTCAGAAGCAGGGGGTCGGTCCATTGCGGGGACCTCCCAAAGCAGGGTCCACGTGAGCATGCATGGGACGGATGCTGAACTAGAGATCTTCCTTAGTGGACTTTCTCAAGGAAAATGGTAAGACTTCAGAATGGAAAAGTTCAGGTTTTTTGTCCCAAAGAATCTGAGAAGACCTTTGGGAGAAGATAGCAATTTGTGAAGCACCGCCTCCCTCACCTCCGGCATGTCCGGGTTTTCTTGGCCTTCCAGCTCCATCTCCTTTGGGCAGCTTCTCCAGCCACCTCGGGCTTAAGGAGTCTCTGGTCCAGAGAACCCACAGGCTGACTGGCACACTTCTCCCTGGGTGCTGAGCTTGCTGGCCAGTGGGCGCTGTACACACTGCTTCCTGGGCTCGGTCTGGTCTCCCAAGGACTGGCCTACACGGTGGGCATCCGGGTCCTACCCAGCAGCAGGTAAAGTCTTGGACACGTAATTGATTTCTGAGGACAAACCAGGTGCCACCTCTCTACTCCTACAGAGCAGGAGGAATAAATGTTTCCTAAACAGAGCTTTTTATTTTTTTTATTTATTGATTTTTTAAAGAGAGAGACAGAGATACAGAGAGAGAAGCATCAACTTGTGCCACTTATTCTTGCTGTCATTGGTGTTTTCTAAACGGAATTTGGCATTTAGAGACAGGATAGGTTCTAGTTGTAGCTGTAGCTATAGCTATAGCTGTAGCTCAAACTCTAGTTCTAGCTATAGTTTAATCTCTGCTTCTGCCTGTGAACCCTATATATCACTTTTTCTGGACTTCCATTTCTTTTCTATAATGGGGATAACAGCATACATCATACAGAGTTTTGGTCAGGATCATATGAGATTATGCGTGTAAAGAGGCTCAGTGAGCTGTAAAGGGCTGGGTAGATGTGAAAAATACCTTTAAGTTGGGGAAATCAACTTGAGCAAACATGCAAAACGGGAAAATTATCTTAAAGGGGCCGTTTGGAGGCCGCTTTCTCAGCCTCCGGAAGGACTGGACTCCAGGACTTTAAGTCCTCCCAAGACGCGGGCAGTATTCACTCTCTTTCCTTTACCCATTTCCCCTGTGTGTCTGCTTCTTTCTCTTTTTCCATTTGCTACAAGGCCCAGAAGATGGCTTCCCCAAAGAGACTGAATTTACATGTCACAGGACCCAGTCACAGTAGGAGAATCCATCTCCCTCTGTTTTCCTCTCTCAATTCCACACTCCAGAGAAGGGGCTTCTTTTAGCTCAATTTGGTCCAAGTTCCAGTCCAATCATCTGTGGATTACTTTGTATAAGCAAGATGTGTGGATGGAGTGGAGAGAGTCGTAGGTCAGCAGCAGGGAGGTCAGTAGTTCCTGGGCTGGATAAGCATCTCACAAGGAGCCGCCATGCTTCCTCCAGCTGTCCAATGCTGTATAACAAAGCACTCTGCGGTTTAGAGGCTTCCAACAGCCATCTAGTATGGTCTCTGATACTTTGGGTCAGGAATTCTAAGAGGGCACAGAGGGATAACATGTTTTTGTCCCGTGATATCTGGGGCTTGTTTGATCACGTGTCTGGCAGTTGTTCCTGGCTTTTGGCTGGCAGGTCTCAGTTCCTCTCTGCATAGACTTCTCCACGTGGATTCTTTTTTTTTTCTTTTTCTTCTTTTTATCTGAAGCTGGAAATGGGGAGAGACAGTCAGACAGACTCCCGCATGCGCCCAACCGGGATCCACCCGGCTCTGCCCACCAGGGGGCGATGCTCTGCCCTCCGGGGCCTTGCTCTGCCGAGACCAGAGCCACTCCAGTGCCTGGGGCAGAGGCCAAGGAGCCATCCCCAGCACCTGGGCCATCTCTGCTCCAATGGAGCCTTGGCTGTGGGAGGGGAAGAGAGAGACAGAGAGGAAGGAGGGGGAGGGGGTAGAGAAGCAAATGGGCGCCTCTCCTATGTGCCCTGGCCGGGAATCGAACCTGGGTCCCCCGCGAACCTGGGTCCCCCGCACGCCAGGCCGACGCTCTACCGCTGAGCCAACCGGCCAGGGCCTTCCACGTGGATTCTTCGTGTGGGCTGCTTGTGCTTCCTCACAGCATGGTGGTTGGGCTTTAAGGGTGAACAT
Source organism: Saccopteryx leptura (assembly GCF_036850995.1). Classification (NCBI taxonomy): domain Eukaryota; kingdom Metazoa; phylum Chordata; class Mammalia; order Chiroptera; family Emballonuridae; genus Saccopteryx; species Saccopteryx leptura. The sequence goes on from NC_089507.1 coordinate 153,184,499, forward strand.
CACAAGAGAGAGGCAGGCTGGAGTTGCAGCACCTCTTTGACTTGGTCTTGAGAGTCACACAACATCTCTTCTGTGCCTTGTGTCCCACAGTATTTATTAAAAGTGAATCACTAAGCCTGACTCATGTTCAAGGAGAAAAGAGACTAAACTCAACCTTTTGATGAGAGGAGGGCCAAGGCTCTAGAAATATATGTGGGACCAGAAATAGTGCTGTGGCCTTTTGGAGAAAATACAACCTGACACGATATTTATAGTCCTTATTATTGTATTCTGATACTGTTTTATAAGCAAGACGCTGAAAGACCACCTGAGAGGGCTGTAGGCTTAAACCAGAGGTTTCCCAAGTGTTTTGGTTTATGGTGCCCCTAGGCCAAAAGGAATACCTAACAGTCCTGTTAATTAGGTAGTTAATAACCAACAACTTAATAATTACTAATCCCTTAACAAATTAGTAGCCATTTGAAAGAATAATACTAATAAATTGAAAGAAAAAGTACTCTTTTTTTGTCATTCTTAAATAATTGCTACTAACAGGCCATGTGAGTCTGTTGAGGATTAAGCAGTTTTAGATCTTGGACTCTGACACCACCAACTTCATTTCTTGTTTCACATCGATTTTCACACCGCACCTGCTTGTTCTCACTGAAATCACCCCAAAGCCAGCTTTGCGAGGATATAATTTCATTGAAAACAATGTAGCTCAAGCTAATGCTGAAAGCTGAACGAACTTGAGTTCATGGTTTGTGTGTTGTCTAATGGATGTCAGGTATTGCTCCAAATACGAAATACTCTTCAGTGTTCTTATGTGGCGTCTGTGGGCATCTGGGCTCCTGAGCTCACAGTTTAGAATCACAGGCTTAACCGTAAGTAGATCTAGACTTGGGGACTGATTGGTGTGACAAAGGCACAGCTTTCTAACAAGGGCATTCAAACTAAAAAATTTTAAGACACCCTGAACTTGGGTAATCCTGAGTCCTGGGTGGATAAGCTGATTTGACCAAACCTATGAATTTTAAGGAAACTCTTTCTTTCCTGGGTAACAGATTAGAAGCAACAGTCTCCTCCCCTCCTCTCAGGGATGGTGAGCTATGAGTTACCTAGTGTCCTGAAGACATTGGCCATTGCCCTGGAAAATGTCATATATGGAGTCTAGGAGCTGACATAATACGAGGAGGACATCTCTGTGTTGTGAGAATGGCCCGAGCTAGGCCTCACTGGCTGAGCTTAGTTTCATTCCTGCTTCAGGCAATGTGCTCTCTGCACCCCGGAGAGCTGCCCAATGTAATGAGGATAGTACATGAACTATCATTACTTTTCTCTGAAGTTACTTAAATTTCCAACGAAAGAGAACATATACATTTAGCTGGAGAGTGGATCACTTTCCTGAACTAAGAAAAAAAAATATGGCCCAATTTCTCTCCTCTCTCTCTCTCTCTCTCTCTCTCTCTCATAATTCTCAGCCAAGACAATAGGCATCATGCGATGTGACCGAGAAATTGGGCCAGTTAAAAATAGAAGGCGCACTCTATCCAGTTCATTAGAAAGTTGAAGTTCCATTGTTGATTGCTATTAATTTATCTCTACCTGCCACATGTGTGAGGGAACAAGGCTACAGACAATTACCGATTCTGAGCGCTGGAGCACAGGCCCCCGCCCTGTTCTCCGGTGCTGTTTCCTCCCCTGGCTGAGCAGCATGGCCTGGATGAGCTTACCTGAGCCCCGCTACCATCTCTACCCAGCCTCACCAACTCTCTTTTCTGGAAGAAGCTTTGATTGTGAAGAAGGTCGGTTAACTTCTCCTCTCTCTCAAAAGGGATGCCCAATATCAACTTTTCCAAATGGAAATGAGAGTGCCGAGCCTCGTGTATTCGACATATCGCTTGTACCTTTGCACTTGCTGTATTCAAAAGGTGTCTCACGAGCCTCGCAGGAAGGTGTTGGTGGAGTGTGGCCGCAGTGAGACCTGCTTTTGCAAATGAAAGCAGGTGGTTCATGGGCAGAGAGGCCTGGAGTTTGGGGTGGGGGGTTAAGGCTGGGCCCAGCTGCGGTTCTTCCTGAGGTTGAGGTTCAAATGGCGGCACTCACACCCCAGTATTTCTCTGAGTTGGGACCGATTGAGAAGCAGACACTAGAGTAGGCAGACGCAAGTTCAAGTCCCAGCCTTGCTACCGATAAGGCCGGCTTGTGGGGCATGGCCTGGCCCAGTGGTCATTGTCTGCCTCCCTAACACCACCTGCCCCAAGTTTATACTTCAAGACTCCCTGAGGAAATGGGAGGAAATGGGGAGAAGTGCCTGGAGTTTTCCCATTTTCTGGCTATCTCAGACCCACTTGTGTGGAGCTCAAGAGGCGGAGTTCACTCTGGGTGTGCGGGCAGGGGGGACCCCAGGCCCATGCAACACCCTGCAGACTATGGGCACACCATATCAGCTGGCCAGGCTGGCCCCAGGAAGGACTGAGAGTAATCCTTCTCCTTCCAGAGGGGCTGCGTGAAGAGGGTGGAGGGGAGCCCACGTATCTTGCCTCCTCATGGTTTGGGGGAGGGTGCATGGGTTCCTCTCATGTTTCCCAAGTAAGGCTTGCTGCCTCTTTTTTTACCTTTGGTTTCCACTAAGCGGTGGGGCCCAAGGTCATGCGCCTAACAGCCCTGGCACCCCAGGGGGCCACCACACACAGGTGCTCAGTGTGTACTGAATGACCCGCGGGGTTGAATTGAACTGTGGAAGAGGCTTGGACCACAGATGACCCGCAAAGCGAGGATTGCTGAGGGTGCAGGGCCATGACAAGCGGGGCACTGGCCCTCAGGTGGCGGGAGAGGCATTGGTCAGAGAGCGGCCAGCCCACCTGCTTTCTAGGCGGAGTGCCAAGCCTCCGATGACGACGGTGCTGCTCGTCAGTAGGACACACCTCCTTCATCCCCACCTGGTGTTCTTCTGGATGCCTGTCCATGGGCAGCTGAGGTGCAGGAACGGTTAGCGGGGAGCTGGGAGGAGGGCGTGGGCACGGCTCATTTGTAAAGTGTGGAGACACATGTCAGTCACCAGCTCCCTCCACTGCCTGGAAATTAAGCTAGACCAGTGACTTTCAACTTTTTTCATAAACTAATTACTACAATTCTGCGGCATGCCAAAAAGTATATATTTTTTTTGCTGATATGACAAAAAAATAAACAAAAAAACCCCACATATAATTTTGATTCCTTCATACTGGCCAGCCATTGTTGTGTGGGCTGTTGTCATTTTGTTATTTGACAATCTAAGGGAAAAGAGGTCAAGGCGACTGACTAAACAGTGAGGTATTGCATGTTTTAAAAATTCTTGCAGCACACCAGTTGAAAATTGCTGAGCTAGACCAGTTTACTCTTAGATGCTGGGAGGGGGTGTTCTGTTTAGTATGTTTTTCCTGCTGGGGTAGAGAAGAGAATCATAGTGGCTTCACCAGGAGATTCTGAGAGTGTCCTCTTGTTTTCCTTTTACTGCTCTAGGTTATTCATCTCTGCCCATTCTTTTTATTTTTTTATTTTTCCAAAGTGAGAAGTTCGGGGGGAGCAGAGAGACAGACTCCCGCATGCAGTCGACCAGGACCCATCCGGCATGCCCACCAGGGGCGATGCTCTGCCCATCTGGGCCATTGCTTTGATGCAACTGGAGCCATTCTAGTGCCTGAGGTGGAGGCCATGGAGCCATTGTCAGTGCCGGGACAACTTTGCTCCAAAGGAGCCTTGGCTGTGGGAAGGGAAGAGAGAGATAGAAAGGAGAGGGGGAAGGGTAGAAAAGCAGGTGGGCACTTCTTCTGTGGAATCAAACTGGAATCGAACCCCGGACTTCCACATGCCAGGCTGATGCTCTACTGCTGAGCCAACCGGCCAGGGCTGTGCCCATTCTTAAAGGATAGGTTTCTGCTGCCAAACGATTCCTCCCATAACTTGGCCAACCCTATCCTCTCTCTCCGCCCCTCTCCTCTCTTCCCTGCCCTTCCTTTTTCTTCTTCTGTAGACCTCAGGTGAAAATAGGACCCTATGCCACAGGAGGAAAAGATCTTAAAATTCTGGTCTGGTCTCTGCATTTCACGGGTGAGGAAACTGAGGCCCAGAGCAGAAAAAAAGAATTCTTGGACATAATAGGTTTATACTGACAGGTCCAACATGAACGAATTTGTAGACACGCATTTCTGTGTAGTGAGGGAGAAGCATTCTATTAGCTACAGTTTCCTTGTGTAAGGCAATGTGCTGGCATGGTTTCAGTGAAGTTGTGGTATGTACGGCACATACCATGTGGAAGAAGTGGCACGTGCTTCTCTTGTCAAATGGGATTTGCTTATCTGTGTCATGGGACTGTCTCCAGTGTTGAGTGAGTTAGTATATGAAAAAGTGCTAATATTGTACATGGGGCACGTGCATCATAAACATTACTCATTCATTTATAAGGGCAACAGCGTGAGGTGTTAGAACGTGGGTTCTATAGTCAGATTGCCTGGGTTCTGATCCCAGCTCTGCAATTGACTAGCTGTGTGGCCTTGGGCAAGTTATTTTACCCCTCTGGGCCTCAAGTTTTCTGTCTATAAAGTGAAGATGATAATCCTGTTATTTTGTAGGGTTGACATGAAGATAAAACGAGGATTAGGTGAACAGAGTACCAAGAACTGTGTCTGGTGTGTACGCGCTCAATGGACGACATCTGCTGTAAGGAGAATTGTGAACGGCAAGCCGTGGTTGCTCATGTCATTGTCATTCTGACCTGCAGAGTCTCAGGGCCCTGGCTGATGCGGAAGCCAGCGTGCCTACCAAAAGTTAGGACTAGTGAACAATTCCCCCTTCTTCCCACCACGGGGGATACCCAGGGATGACGCTGAACAACAATTTTTTATTTTCCGGAACACTGAAAAATAAGATTCCCGCATGGTAGGAGAAATTAGAGCCAATGTCCCCTTCAAGGACTCCCTGGTTCACAACACTGAGTTTCTGGGGGAATTACATCAACGTGCAAGAAGACAATGCACCTCCTTCTATAAGAAGTTGATCTCTGCCTACTCCCCTTATTCATTCAATGCTTCCAAGACACCTCTTCTGTGGCAGACACCACACAAGTTCTGGTGACCCCACTGTGTACGAGGTATGGCCTCTGTCCAAAGACAGAGAGGCAGACATAAGTGCAGGTTTTCAGGACAGTGTGTTGGGTACAGTGAGTTTACCGCGCGTGGCAGAGGGGAGGCTGTGACTCCTTTGGGGGAGTTTTGTCAGAGGGGTCTTCGGTGAAGAGAAAACAATCGCCCTGGGTCTTGTGGGAGTGCCCCAGGCAAGTGAGTAGTGAAGGTGAAGGTGAAGGACATCCCGGGGCAGGGACACCTTCTTCTCTGCTCCTCCCGGATGGCATCACGACACGGAGGATATTGTGGCTGTAACATAACAAACGAGAAAACGTTATCAGTAGACTCAGCAGCATGACTCTGAGTTTGCAGAGGTCTCTGCCCCTCACTTTGGGTGTCCTTGCCAGATCTGGGCTCTTCTGTTAGCAAGGACTTCCCTGGTGGAGGAGAAACCAGCCAGGGGATCTCTCTGTTTTTGACATGCAGAGCGAATGGAGAAAACTTGCTTTTCCTCTCCACCTCTTCTTCTCTCAGTGTCCAGGGAAGGCCCAACACTTCCCCCATGCCCACCCTCATCTCTGACTCATTTAAATCCTGAGAAGAGATAAAAACTTCCATCTTAAAAAGCTTCTGGAATCTAATAGCCTCTGTCTGTTTGTACCCACGTATCCATTTCTACAGCACAGTCAAGTTGGGTGTGGGTTTCTGCTTCCCTGGGATCAGGTCCCGAAGGTGAAGGGGGCCCACCCATTACCTATATAAAGGCAGGGCCTGGGCCCAGAGAATGCAGGCAGCCCTCACACCAGGCATGTGTGACTACAGGAGAAAGGAACCAGGAATGCAGGGGGGAGACTCGTGGAGAAGACAGGAGAAAGCAGAACCCTAAGAATTACCTGTCCCTGTGTGCTCTGTGAGAGGCTCACTCAAATCTAGTGACTCTGAGACTGTGCCACATTGCTCCGCACACTCTGAGAGCTTCAACCTGTTGCAGCAGAAGGAACAGGGGCCTGGGAATCACTGAGACTGGGCTAGAAGTGTGGTGGTGGCTTCAGTCAGCCGTGCGACTTTGCACGTATGCCTTACTTCAGTCCTTGTTTCCTTTCTGGTAAGAGAAGGCTACTAAGACTTACCTCAGAAAGTAATGTGGATTACACAATATAATGAAAGTCAAGATGCAGATCTGGTGTTAGCTACATAGCACAGAGCAGGTGGTCAGCAGATGTGAATATGTCCTGCAGCAGGCATTTCTTGAACACCTGAGAAGAGCCTTCTATATTGGACTGATGGTCCCTGACAATCATGTCTAAGCTCAAGTCGTCCATTCACTCAACAATCATTTACTTGAGATAAACTATATGTCAGCCTCTGAGATTTGTTCTGCGGATGCAGATGAGAATAAGATGCATAAGTGCTCACGTGGAGCTCATGCATCATATACTCTCTGCAGCATTATCTATATGATCGAAATATTGACAATCTGAAGGCCCACATGAGGGGAGTGGTGAAGTAGATGATTATTATATAGGAGCATTGTTATCTAGCAATACCGACTAGTGTTTATGATGTATTAGTAACTGAAACAAGCAGGAAATGAAATCAACTGTAAGTACAGTCGGTTCTTAATATTCCTGGGAGTTATGTTCTCCCAAGTCACTGCAAACCCTAAATTATTGTTCCTGGGAGAAAAATATGGTCAGGTCCTATGGGCTGCTGGTGATACTCCCATCAACCAATCCACTCATAACCTTATTTTCATGCCCTTTTGTTTGGAGGCACCATATTTAATACACATTGTTGGTTCATTAGCATGGAACTCAGTGCCAACAGCACTGTAGCTTATGCCTGAAGGACTCTTTCCTAACACACATATTTTTTTCTGTAATGTACATCGCAGCCTGCTTGCACTGAGAGACGTTAGATAGTGCTTCAGCTGGGGGCCGTTTTAAATAGTGAAATCACCAAAGGGAAGCACAAAAATGCAAAAAATGTGGCACTAACTGGACTGAAAAGGCCACTTGTTTACAGTATGAAAGCTGGAACCCGGAAGCCGAGGTCACCACCATGCTTGGCCCCAGCTGGCAAAGGCAGCGTTGTACATCTCTGTCGATGACCAAGAAAGTGCTATGATGGTGGGTGTTGGGTTACATATGCATTTTAGCGAGTGGGTGAGTCTGCAGATAAAGAATCCACAGGTAACAAGTGTGTGCACGAGTGTGTAGAATGTGAAAATAGAAGTCCTTGGATTATTCTTGATGCTTTTCTGTTTTGAAGTTTTCATCAATGTCATCAAGGTTTTTTTGCTGTTGTTTTTTTTACCTTCATCATAATAAATACCCCATAGGGAAAGCCAATGGGAAGCCTGAATGTGGCTCCTAAACCCTTCCCTGGCCTCTGCCTTGCTCCCACAGCTCGGCCTGTGGGCTTAGACATAATGGAGATGAGGCTGAAGGGGTTTCCAGACCAATCAATATTTCTGGAATGGCAGCCACAAGAGCAGTGAACTCTTGAAACTGTTGCCCCAAGGAAGCTGCAGTCACACCTGGACAAGGGCACCCTTGCTGGAGGCTCAGCATTGACCAGTTTCTCTCCATTGTGATTGTGTCGTCTCTGTGCAGCCACTGCCATGACTTTGGCCCTGTCAGAAGCTTCAACATTTATTTTTCTGTGTTTTGATGACTAAAACCTGGGAGAACAAAGTAATTAAAATGGTGCCATTTAACAGAAAGAGTCTTCTTCAAATTTTGGCTCTTTGGAGGAAGGATTTTAAAAGATATAGTGTTTTAAATTATGGAAAAGGTAGTCTTTTCAGTTCCTTTTGAAGAGTGTGTGACAAGAAGCCAGCTCACTCATTGATGGGACCTGGAGGCTCTGTTAGATTATTCTAGGGGGCTGTGTGAAGGGGAAGATTCAGAAACTTCTTCATGAATATTTGCAGAGGTCAGAAGGATTGTCTTAATTCCTGACTCTGGGGACAGGAAATTCCAGGCCACAAAGGTTGCTAACATTTTTACCTGATTTGCCTCTGGACTTGGAGTTATGTGAATGGCTTGTTTGTCTAACTTGGGTCTGCTCAAATCAATCTTTCATGGATCCCCCCACTAAAAATCACCTTGGGTCAAAGGTCATAGGTCATCAAGGTTCTCAAATACCTAGCCATTTTGTAAGAATTCCAAAGTGGACAATTACCCAGAAATTAGTGAGGAGCAAAGGCAAGTATTTCAAAAGACCAATTGGGAGAAAATGGGTACAGCATGCGTGATAATATTTCACATACTGTCTTTATGGCTGTCCCCATGAATTTTCAGTCTTTCTTCAACCTAATTTTTAATAACATAAAATATCCTGGAAAGCACCTGCCCTTGACATAGAGTTCTCCTGAATCGTATCCGTTGCACAATGTCTTGACCGTTGTGATACTGACCCTCTGTGTGCCCGTGTGTGTGCACACACAACACATTATCAAACACGTGTGAGTCCAGGCACAGATGTGCAGGGCCCTAACAAAAGGATTTCCCTAAAGTAATTAATTCAGGGCTATCACTGAGAGAGAAAAAAGAACAACCTTAGCAGGACTTTCCAAAAATATCATCTTGTAGTCCACTCTTGATTTCTTAGGATAAAAAGTTATTAATTCTGATAGAATGCAAAGTCAAGGTGTTCACAGAAACAAGCAAAAAATAAGTAGGGGTGTTTAGATGATACGGAGGGGAGGAAGCTGAAAGGTGAACTGAAAGGTGTCACTGGCCGAATGGCAGGTGAGAGCCGGGGGACTGTGTGAACACAGCAGGTCGGTTATAGACATGCATTTTATAAGGGTGGGTGATCAGGCACCCCGCACAGCCTTTGCCTCCTCGAGAGCCAGAGAGTTGCTTTTGGATGAAAAAAGAAATCATTTTTACATGGGGAAGGAGAGAGATTTTAGACTCTTGCTTCTTTGAAGTGTGACCTCCCAAGGTTAACAGCAATGAGCCTAGTGTCTGCCTCCATGCCGTACTTTGAAATCAATCTTTGTCAAATTTTAACGTTTCTATTGTGAATTTTTAGGGCAACTATTAAAAAAGAAATCTGTGGTTGATACGTATTTTTCTTATCCTCTGTCGATCAAAGATTCTTCAGAACATAGCAACTGAAAACAGCAACTTCTTCTGTCCATGTTGGTCAGGGGCAGCTCATGCAACTCAGGCCCTCTTCATTTGGGAAAAGACATTCTAGAAGGAGCAGAACTTGGCAGCTCCTGATCGATGACCTGTCCCTTTTCTAGTCAGCAGACTCAGATTCCAGAAAGTACAGGCATGACTCCAAGGTGCTGAATGGATTCACACCCAATGGTCGTTTATTCCCTTTGCACTGAAGGCGAGAGAGGGGAGGAACTTTTGGAGCACCTACAGTATTGTGCACTAGACACTGAGCAGGATGGCTTTTCAATCTCCTATGGTCTTTCTAATAGTGTTGCGAAGTGAACAGTATACATGCCCTTGTTTAAATGAGGCAGCACAGAGGAGAACACAAGTAATTCACCTGCAGTCACCCAGCTGCGTGGCTGAACTGGGATTCAAATCAGATGTATTTGTCTTTGTGGCTTCTATTGGGTCACATTTCCCAGAAGCCCTGAAATCACCCTCCAGGGGAGATGGCATCCCTGAAAGTCCACCAAGGTGGGGGTGTGGTGGGGGGGGTGGAGGCTCATTTGGGCAGGATAGGGAGGGGAGGGGTGGGGGGCACAGCCAGATGCTGTGTAGCCATCTTGGGTCAAATGAAGCCTGATCCTTTCTCAGCTTGATTTGACCTAGAACTGGGAAACAGATGGGTCCAGGCTGCCTGTGGGTCTGAGGGAGGCTGAGCAGACAAATGCGTCCTGGCTGCCATGGTTTTTGTTCTGAGGGCCTGGGGCTGGGGCTGCTCTGGGGACTCGAGCTCTAGCATGTACCTTTAGATTTATAAAACCTGAGATAGGAATTCGGTGGTGAGGCTGCGAGTCCAGACAGCTCATCCTTTTGGATTCAGGGAGACCCAGGGCAAATCCGGGAGATAAGGCAGATGTCAACAGATACGTTATAAACAATGTGGCTAGTTGCCGGAAGAGATAGCCCAGAAGATAAACAAGAGCCCAGGAAAGGTGCTCAGTGGACTCGACCTTTTGCAATGCAGAGAGGTTGTAATTCCTAGAAATACCCTGCAAATTGGTTGAGTATGGGACCTGGCTCACAGAATTTTACTATATGTGTATTGAACGAATGAATGAATGAAAAAATGGTGATTCATTCACTGCTCATTTTCTAATAGGGAAGTCAGCTGTGCCCATTTGCCTAGCCCTGAGTCGTTTCTCAGATCATGGGGTTTCAGTGCAGAATCGGAGACTGAACTGGGTACACTGGGACTAGTTGTCCTCTACTTACTGAGAAGGCCCTGAGCCATGGGCCCCCACTGGGCATATGAGGCTAAATCAGGTTCAGTCCCTATCCTCCAGCCCCTGTATCGCTGGGACAGGTAAATATGAAATTACAGTAAATGTCACGATAGGGCCACTTGCAAGAACAAGGCCATAGGGCTGGAAGCACCCAAGATGCTTCTAAGAAGAGGATCAAACTCTGGACGGAGTCTTAAGGTGGGGGAGGAGCTCACCAGATAGCTACAAGAAGCTTTGCAAGGGCCTTGGGGCTCAGAGCAGCTGGGACAAAGGCCAAGTAGGGGCTAGCACAACAATGGTTTGTTCGAGAAGCAGCAGGCAACATATGCGTGTTTGTGTATATTGTGGGATGGATGTGCTGGGAGCGTGTGGGGGAGAAAAGGTAAAATCGTGAGATTGGAGAGGTATTTGGGGGGCCAGGTGACAAGAAGGCCATGTGAAGAAAAATGACATTCATCTTCTAGGCCGTAGGGAGCTACTGGAGCTAAAGCAGGCAGAGATAGACTCAGATCTACAAAATAGTTCATCTATTCAGTGACTGTTTACTGAGTACCTACTCTGTGTCATGTGTTGTGCCACACATAGGTGAACAAATGAGTGCACGGCCACCTGCCCCAGAAAGTTGCTTTTCTTTTCCAGTCTCAGAGAAAGGCCTTGGGACCCAGGAGTTAGCTGACGTGGCCTCTGTCAGGAAAACGGCTGTGCAGTGAGCAAATGCGACGAGGAGACCGCCAGCGCTGGCTCCAACCTCCACCCCCTTATCTGTTTTTCTTTTTCCAAAGGACCTGGAGGATTGCAGTTGATTCCACTACAAAACAGTTACACAATTTCCCCCGGAGAAAGCGAATTTCCACCTTAGGGGATGAATGAGCCCTTTCTTTTCTGGAGGGTCGGCCGGTGGAGGCCCAGGCTGGGCACTGCCGGAGAGGCAGTGAGGGAACAGCGGGCCTCGGTGTAATTTGGGGGTGACTGTTTGTTTTCTCATTAAACAAAGTCTGCTGCAGGGGCTGTGGCTGCCTGAGCCCCCGGAGGCCGATAAAGCTGGTAGGGAGAGAGCCTGCAGCCGCGGCCAACGAGCAGCCCCAGGTCCCACTGCTGCCCAGAGAGGCTGTGGGTCCTATAAATGGTGCCTTTGAGGAGCCTGCCCAGCCAGACCCTCCCTGTAGCACCCACTTGGCCATGGGGTTCTGAAAGCTGATTGTCCCTCCTCAAGCCCTGCCCTCCTGCGACATTCCTCATGCTGCCCATTGTCTGCAGAAAGAGGCCATTGTCTGGGGCTCACATATCTGCTGACGGAGGCACATGAAACAAGCCGAGCTTTGGAGAGAAAGAAATCCACCCAAAACAACAAAAAACCTGAGCCCCGCTGGAGGGCAGGGCTTAGACGGGCTTGTTGAATTTCCTGATCTGCTGGTGCTCTTCCCAAGAGGAAATGCCCCCATTATGGGAGGATCAGAGTTTTATCTCTGGGCTGGAATGACACCATTTGTGCCTTTGTGTCAACAGCACTGAGAGGCCTTGTTTAGGGTTATGTGGCCGGTGCTGGGATGGGCTTGTTTGAAGAGAAATAAAAAAAAACCCCAGAACAATGTTTACCCAGAAGGCAGCCCCTGCCAATGCTGCCGGGTGGCCCTAGGATGTCAGCCTGATACCCGGACCGGACCCCGGACCCCGGGGCTGCTGCTTGGCCTGGAGTGCAGCCTGGTGGGCAGGCGGCTAGCGGGATCAGGGGACAGGTGTGCCACACAGGCTCTTAAGATGAGAGTAAATAGCAAAGTGCCCAGCTCTCCTCTCCTCTCTCCTCCCAGCCCCTCCCCTCCCCTCCCTTCTCTTCCCCTCTCCCATGGACCCCTTGCCCCAGAACCATCCCAATCTGGAACTGAAGGGTGATGGGAGAAAGCAGTCATCACCCCTTGGAGCAGCCAGGGTCCTGAGGCCCATTGAATTACTTTGGGGACACATCCTTGGAGATTCTTGCTACTCAACATGTGGTCCCAGGACCAGCAGCCTAACTATGATCAAAAGCTTGTTAGAGATGCAGACTCTCAAGTGCCAACCCCTGCCCCCCGCCCTGAAACTGCCGTATCTGACATTGCAATTTAACAGAATCTCCTGGATGGATTTATGTTAGGTTGAGAAGCATTTGTTTAAATCGGGGCTTCTCAAACATGGCTGCACACTGGACTCACCCAGAGAGCTTTTAAAAATTTCAATGCAGGCAGCATCTCAGGCCGATGCTCTCGGGATCTCTGGGGGCCAGAGAGAAAAACTGTGTTTTCTAAGACTTGCCAAGAGACCCATGGTGTCTCCAGGTTGGTGATAGAGAAGTGAGGAAGATGCCCTCTTTCCCCTAAGGACTGAATCTGTATTGGTCATGGTGCCACTGTTCCTGAGCATCTTCCACAGACCAGGCACAACCTCTGTCTTTGAGGCTTCATCAGTAAAGATGGTGTATGCTCATGAGTGCAACGAACTCCTATTCAAGCTTCAAAACCCAGTCTAAAAGCCTCTTTCTCTGCAATGCATTCCTGAATCTCCGGAAGCAGGAACTAACACTTTTTCCTCTGAATTCCCACTGCCCTCTGTGTATTTCTAATATCTCACTTATCACATTGAGTTTTGATAATCTGTGTACCTGTGACTGGACTGGGACATCTGAGAACTAGAATTGTATCTTACTTATCTTTGCTTATCTTTGTATCTCCAGGGCTTAGGGCAGGGCCTGTGTACCAGGTAGGTGCTAAGTAAATGTTCTTGACTGATGACATGAATACATGGATGAATGCCTGAATGAATACAAGAATAAGTGAATATACATTTCCTATCCTTAAAAAAATAACATTGTTGTGGAAGAGACCACCTTGCACAAAATTAACAAGATGTTAATTTCTGGGGTGGTTGTAGTGTAAAAGCAGTCATAGGCCCCAGGTCAATGATTGCATGTGGCTGTGTGCCAATGAGACTTGGTTTCCACAAATGGCTGGTGGGCTGGATTTGGCTCATGGGTTATAGTTTGCCAAGTGTTAGTCTAGAAGGAAAGACAGGCATAGAGCAAATCATTGTAACCAGCTTGAGGTATCTCTCATGGTGATATTTCTCCCACTTGGATTGACATGGAGACTCTGGAACTCAGAGCAGAGGGTTAAGGGGTTCCTCAGTTCAGGAGACGTTATCTCCTGGTCCATGTCGGCTCCTCTTCTCACTAGTGAACTCCCACCCTCGTCTCCAGCCCCCTCTCTTCCAGTGCATCTACTTTGTACCCTCGGGATGAAAGGCAGCTCTCTAAAGCATGTTGCTTTGCGTAATGTGTACTGAAGTTATATTAACGCCATTGTGCTACGAATGTTCTGTTTCTTACTTACCACCCCCATTCAGCATGGCGTTTTTAAAACAGAATGCTGTGTGTACATCTAGTCCCTTGCTTTTAAAGACTGCACATTTCCCCCCATTGAACCTCACTAAATTTTCCTTATGCATCTCCCTGGTGTTAATGACTGCCTTTTGTGCTGGCTTGCAGCTCCCACAAACATCCTCATATTTGTCCCCGTAAAAAAATGCCTATCCCTGCTTTCTCCTCTTGGCACGGCCCTTTGTCTTAGCAGTTGTCCATTGGATAGGATGGTATATTGAATGTTTGCCATCACCCTGGGTGGTTTTGAGGTCTGTTATCAGATTCACAGCTTTACCCTAGAGCTTAGTCAAGTGTGCTTGACTCTGGAGGGCCAATAATATCTGGTGAGCCAATTAGTCTTCCAGGGGAGGACTCTGCCAGGCTTCTATTGGTCTTCATATGGTCCCACAAAGCCCCTGGGGTAACCTGGTCACTCCCCAATAGCAGACTGAGAGCTGCCCACACCCCAGTAGCACCTTTGCTCTGTGGGTTACCTCCACCCCCAACCAAGCCCATTCCCACTGTTGCTTCTCATTTAGTAACTGGCTGGTTATCTGATGGGCTGGTTTCTTTCCACATGGTAAACTTGGGGAGTGTAATGGTTAATTTGATGTGTGACTATGTGACCTTGGCTAGGCTCTGGTAGCCTGCTGCTTGGTCAAACACCAGTGTAGATGTCAAGGGGAAGATAATTTTTAGAGGAGATCAACATTGAAATCAATAGACATTGAGAAAAGCAGATTACCCTCCATAATGTGGGTGGGTCTCATTTGGTCCACCGAAGGCTTTAAGGGAAAAGCCTGAGGTCCCCCAAAGGGGAGAGACTTTTATCTTAGGAAGGCCTCTGGACTCAAGACTAAAATATCAACTGTTCCCCGGTCCTCCAGCCTGCTGGCTTCCCCTACAGATTTCAGACTTGCCAGCATGCTTAATTATGTGAGCCAAGTCCTGAAAATAAACCTCTCTCTCTCTCTCTCTCTCTCTCTCTCTTTCTCCATCCTATTGATCTGTGTCTTTAGAGAACCCTGACTAATATGGGGAAGTTCAGAATAAATTCCAAAGTATGATCTTTTTTATGACATGTTAGGCCTAGAAGGGACTTCAGGAGATACTCTGTGACAACACTCAGGAGAAGCTCCCAGCAGGGTGCTGTTACACAGACATGCGAAGTGCCAGACTTCGATCCTGAAGTTTGTGTTGAACCAGTGGGCTTTCAATTCAACAAGGACCCACATTAATTCCTCCTTACATCTGGCTGCAGACTGTGCAAACCATCTAGTTGGTCTGGGGACCAGTCCTCTCCTAAGCCTTGACCATTATTAGTCACCCAGCAGGTGGAGCTTAGCCTCAATGCCATGACCGCAGAGGGCTCCAGGGCATGTCCCTCAGTGCAGGGAGAACACAGCGATGGTTCGGGGGAACCAGGCCTATCGTCCGACCCCTACTCTTTCCTGGCAATTTATGGAGCGTCTGTTTCTGTATCCCAGGCATGTGATAAAATACTTTAAATTTCACAACAGCCCTTCAAGGGCGGCCTTATTAAGCTCATTCCACAGATGAGGAAATGGAGCCAGGAGATGCCGAATCCCTGTCTGGGGCGCTCGGAGGTGGAGGATGGGTCTGGGGGGCAGGTGGGAAGCTGGTCATTGGGGTGTGTGTCGGGGGGGCGGTGAGCCTGTGCATAGGGCTGAGGCTGGGAGGGTACAGAGCCGAGGGGGAAGAGGCCAGGAATGCAGGCAAGAGCTTGGCAAGTGGTGCTGAGTGGCTTGGATTCATACCTTATCCCAGGGACCACCTGGGGTTTCATTCAGGGCCAGGACTAGGGTGAAGAGTGAGGAACTCGCCTGGAGTGCAACATGTAAGGGGGTGTCAGAACACTCGGTCATCAAGATGTGTAACATCAGAAATCACTGCAGCAATATCCTTGGTGAGTAGCAGAGCGAACTGTTAAAGGGAGACAGGCTCTGAGCCTGCACTTGGCCTAGCCACCCTCTCCCACCCTGCCTTTATCCTGGCCCTGCTGTTATTAAAACCCAGATTCTCGGCTCCCCCATGGACCTGCTGACTCAGTCTTCCCAGAGGGCGGCCCTGCTGTCTCCCAGAGCCTGGCGTGACTTTTAGGATTGTGGTTCTTCCTTTTAAACTTGTCCATAGTTAATCGCCACCCGGGTCACTTGGTAAGCATAGAGGCTCTTGTGTCACTCCAGACCTGCACCCAAGTTGGTGGTGGAGACCTGGGAAGTTGGAGGTTTAGCAAGGGCTCATACTATTGGGCGAGATGCACATGTCGGTGACTAGCAATGAGTCCCTGCTTTGGACGTCTAGAAAGTCAGGCCACCAGCACTGTTTGGGCTGAGCTTTTCCAGGAGTTCTAGTTTCCGTGAGGGACGATGTCCTGACGGTTACCTGCGGCACCGGTACGACACCCTGGCATAGGTGCCCTGGGAGACTGTGGCAGGAAGCCCCCACTCCTAGCCATGCTGCTAAGACCCAGCATAATCTTCCCTCCCTGTCTCTCCATGCTTGTCCCCTATCTGGGGTGGCCGGTCTGCCACTGTCCCCAAGCGGACTTCCCAGGCATGGCCCTCTGCTGAAGGGCCTCTCCTTCCATCCGAGGGGCTCAGAGGAGTCCCTTCCAGTCCCAGGAAGCCCCTATGCCCCCGAAATGCTCCAGCCACAGCCAGTCCCCTGAGGTCTGTCTCTCCCACTACCTCAGGCAGATACAGTTCTGTTTGTACTTTTACGTTTTCTCGGGCATTCATCAGACCCTGGAAGCCTCCTCCTTCCTTCTGCATTCCAGGGAAGGTTCCTCCCGAAGTTGCAAGATGCTCCAGAAAGTTCATGGGAGGTGGAATATGGACACCTGGCTCCTAGTCTCAGCTCCCCCTCTTCCGAGCTTGGGTGACCTTGGACAAGTTCTCTGCCCTTTGGCTTAGGATAAAATATAGTGACCTCAATGGGGAGTGTGAGTGGCAAAGGAGACCATGTCAGTGACAAGAGGAGCAAACATCATGCTAATGAGGTATTACTATTCATTGTCAACATGGCGGTGTTCACCCAGGGTGGCGAGGGGTTCTCCTAGGCTTCCCGTGAACAGTGGTCCCCAGCGATGACCTCATGGTGGGGTCGCCCCCACCAGCATCTCTGAGACTCGGCTGGCAGCCCTGGGTGTGATCCTAGCCATCGCTCCTTCCAGGACAGGGCAAACCTGGGTGGAAATTCTCCAAAGGGGCTTACTTATCCCTTATTTTAGTCTGAAGATGTTTCCCAAAGATTGAAGGTGATGTGGAGGAAGTGAAAAAAATTCTCTGAAATATTTTGTTTAGTATTCAAGGAGAGTCTGGGAAACGTGCTTTTCCAGAAGGACACCTGGGAGGAGGGGTGTTTTCTACATGGCTCTGCAGCGTGAACACTTTACAAGGGGACTCGACCCTCCTGCCAAGGGCTGTGTTAGGAGGGACAAATGCTGCTGTCCCCACTCAGGCCGTAGTCGGGACATGGAAGGTGCCGGGTGGCCAGTAGGCTGCGTGCGGGGCCGATGCCTCTGGTGAGTGTAACTGGAGGTGAGTGCTGGTGCTCGCTGAACAGACCGGCTGGCAGTTTCATCGGGCAGTGTCAGAGTCAAGGAGGCCTGCTCCTTTGTGTTGAGAGCCTGCTGGTGAGCACGGATGGAAAACTCAATTATCAGGGAGGTTAGGGGCAGGGCGGGAGGTCAGGGCTTCGCTGCCCGCTTTTCCTCTGGGCGCCGAGAGACCTGCTCTCCCCTCTGCTGCTGAGGGGGCAGGAGGCATTGGTCAGGGTCAAGGGTCATGTGTCATCAAAGGCGGCCCAGGAATCAAGGGAGCCCTTCCCAAGGATTCTAGAAGGGCTCCCGAAAACCCAGGGCGGGTCACATCCTTAGTAAGCTCAGATGTGCCTTGCACTCAAGAAGTCCAGAATTCTATTACAACATTTACAAGAAAATGTTGCTTTATCTTAGGACAGCTTTGGGAAGGGGAGGGGTTCAAAGCACGTTCTCTTTCTATCCTTAGCCAAGAATTCAGAACCCTTTGGGAGAGATACTACACGTCTTCCTTTTTTTTTTTTTTTTTTTTTTTTGAGGAAAAACAATTCATTAAAAAGTTCTTTGTATGAGTCTGGACACCTCAAAGATAGGAGCCCAGCCACCCTTGTTTCACACTTCTCTTTTCCCATGGGAATATTTCCTTTCTAGATGGTGGGGGGAGGGGGGCCAGGCCATCCATATGCAGTAATTTCAAAGTTGGAAGTTAAATTGAACAACCACATGACCAATGGATTGTATTAGAAAACCTATAAAGTTAGAAATAAAGAAAAAAAAAAAAGTTTACCAAAAGACAGATGTAAAAAAGAGAGAGAGAAAAAAAGAGACAGATGGAAAAAAATTCTAGAGACAGAGGGAAAGTTTATGCCCTACTCCAAAAGGAAAAAAAGGTACCTATAGGCAGAGACAGCCAGGTCCAATGCTCATCAGCTTATTTAAAATATGACGGACATCCCCAAATGCAAGATTCTGAACCGGAGGGGAGAAAGGTGTTTTCCAACAGATGTAGCTATATATTTTTGATTAATAATTTCTTGTTCTTTACAGTGAAGTGTGGAAAATGAACAAAGGGCCCAATTGTGCATATCTACCTAACTTTTCATTTGTCAAAGCAAATTGAACACAGAGAGGACAGAGGTGATGACAGTGAGAACAGGTTTGCATTTCAGGAGCTGATCAGAGTCCCAGCTGAAGAATGTGGTCGACCGAGGCAAAGGTGCTACTTACAGCAGCAGTCGGGATCCTCTGCATAGGTGTTCTGGTATGTGCACATAGATACACACATGGATGCGTGTATATATGTACACACATTTATATATGATATATTTTATAAATATATGAATATATATATGTGAATCAAAATGTTAACAGGAATCCCTATGGAGAAGTCTGGTGTATCTACCCAAGTCAGCCCACATTAAACCCCAGAAAGCACTTTAGATCACTGAAAAATGATCACAAGGATAATATGTTCCTGGACCTCTCCCAGTTTTACCTTCTGTAGGGTAACTCTAAGAATATGGAGCAAATGCTACCTCTTCTAGGAAGCCCTCCACCACTCTCTCAGTGACCTTTCTGTCCATGGCTCCTGCACAGTTTCTGTCTAGGACCGCCTGGTGCCAATCCCTCAGTGGTGGGTCTGATCAGGTCTTGGTGAGTCCCCTGTCTTGCTTCTCTGTCTAGTTTGGAAGAAGCTCCCAGGCAGGGACTTCAGTGAGGATTTGGGGCCTTCCTGCTGGGCTATAGTAGGTTCTCTGTAAAGACCTGTGGGCTAATTAGAAGAGTCAGTGGCCCCATCTGAGTATCAATAATTCTGAATGAAACCCACTGCCTGGGCCCTGTTTATCTTGTGTGTGGGATAACAATGTCATTTGGACCTATCATTTAGTCATGGAAGGGCTCACATGGTCACTGCCAGCACTCATTCAACATGCTGTTGAGTTCAGCTAGCTCCGTTTTTCTTTTCCTTCATAGTAAGATTTTCTCAATGAAGGAAGTAAGACATTGATTTACGTCCTAGTGCAAGTTCCTTATCCCTTGATAGATTGGCAACGACAATTTGAGGGGCAATGACATAGAACCCTCTTCATTTTGCAGCTGTGGACCTTGAAGTTGAGAGAGAAGTCACTTGCCCAAGATTTCACAGCAAGAAGTAGAGCTGCAACTGGTCCCTGGGCCTCCCGACGCCCAGGTCTATGACTGTAACAAATTGATAGCAGTGGTGATGCTGATAACGTTCACACAATCATCCCACTGCACCTGCAGGGTGATGCTGACGACTCGGCATGGCCGGAGTTCATCTTTGTACATGAGGGAATGGAGGCTCAGAGAGGACAAAGACTTGTTTGAACACACAGAGTAAGGAAGTGGCAAAAGAGGTGACAGGAGACTGTGCCTGCAGCCCAGTTCAGCGTTTGCTCCAACACACGAGGCGTCAGGTGAGGTGAGCTAACCATGTTGGTCCTATACACTCCGACAATGGCCCAAGAGCTGTCAGAACGGGCTCAGTCTCCAGATCTTGTGTAAGACAACTGCAATGTTATGGTGCAACTACTACGTTCAGAAAAAGACTTAGGAATTGGAATGCTTCAAGTTCTTGGCAGCGTCATCTCTAAGAGAACTCCATCTCTATGAGCCCCTGTGCCTGTGTGTTCCATAAACATACCTGCTAGCCACCTCGGTTGCTTTTGGGACAGAATATTGTAAAGAGAAATATAAACATTGAAGTGAAATCTTCAGCCTTTGCACAGTAGTAAGCAAGATCTCTCGACACGAAGCACTTTGTGAATTGTGGACCTCATGCAAATAGTGGGTATTATTCTTATTTCTAGGCCTGGAATAGCCAGGTGTTCAACATTTTCCAGTTAAAAGTGTGGGTTTGGGACACTTGCCCATTAAAATGGTAACACCACCTATAAAATCTCATTTTAAAAAATTTTCACTTTTAAGAACACAAATCAAACCAATTGAATCGTTTAAATGATTTTTTTCCCCTTGCTTTTAAGCAAAGTAAGCCGTACATAGGAACTAATAAGCCTCTTACAAAGATTTGATTTTCCCCCTGGAGCAGATGTGCACCAAAAGGGACAGCCACAAATAAATCTCTTTGGTGGTGTTTATAACCAAGGATTCGCCAGGCGTTCTCAGGCCTCCCATAATCTTCTCAGCGCAGGTGATGAACCTATGAACACTTTACTTCCGCTCCAACTTCCTATCTACATGCTAGTGCTCATTCCGGGGGGTGTCCTCTGGGTCTCCCTGATTCTTGTGGTTGCCTAATGAGGCTTCGTTGGTTATAAAGAAGTAACCTGACCTGGCTCATAGGTATATATTTCCTTTCCTTTTATTCCACCCCAGGGGAAATGAGGACTCTCAGGAATGAAGTCTGGATTTCTGGAAGGACCCTGGCCAAGAAGGATGGGGAAAATGTTTACTTTCCAGACCTTTGTTTTTCTAATTTAAGTGCTTGACAAACACGATCTCTTTAAGAGCCCGTCTTTCACATTCAGTTCAGACAGCAGCCAAAAGCTGAGGGTTCATGGTGGAGAACCCTGTTCTAATTCTAGCACTGCATGGCAAACTCAGCCCATGAGTTTTCATAAAGTTTTCCAGGTCCAGTGCCTTTGAGATGAACTTGAAACTCCTGGGCTGACCCTGAGAAAGTCAGTGCAGCCAGAAGAGCAGGGGCCGAGGGGGCAGCTGAAGCTGGGTCCAAAGCTTGCCTAGTTACTTCTTAACGGAGCCTGATTTCCTCCTCTCTGAGATGGGTTTAACGACAACATCGAAATTCTCAACATGAAGGGAGATCGTGATAAAATGTGGTACCACCCCAAGCACTGATGGCTTCATGCTCACTCCTCCCTTCCTCCTCCTTCTTATTGCCTTCCTTATCCTTGTGAGGTTATACTCAGGGGCAGGCCCTGGAGAAGCCATGCCTTCAGTGTTGTATCCTATGAAGCTCCAGTCTTCAAGGAGCTCACACCTGCTGGGACCCACCGCCATGTGCATTAATAATGTTGTGGCACACAGGGCGTCTATGGGCTCGAGGAGGAAATAGCTAACTCAGGCACCTTCCCCTGTCCCTCCCAGCTGACACCTTCCCCAGCTTTGTGTCTATAGCTATTTTCATATCGATTGCCTTTCTTACCAGGAGGGCGCAGCAGGTGTTTGTGGAGGGGAGGGGTGTGCACACATGGAAGAGAGAGACACTCTCTGTCCCCTGGCCACCTGTAGGCTCATGGTCTCCAAGGAGAACTGAGCAGGATACAACCAGTCTGCTCCTGAACTACGGCCCATGAGGAAGAGCCAGGAGGAAGAACATGTGTTGTCCAGAGAGAGGGACGGGGGCCTCTATAAGTGACAAAGTGCAACCCCAGTCCAGGGAAGAGAGCAAGCAGGAGAGTTATTACCACATTTGGGTCATTTCACAAATTGTTACAAGGGAAGAAGATTAAATTGAGTTCGTCCAGAGGAGGAAGATTCAAATAAGCTGGAGCCATCGAAAGACTCTCTTATTTGAGAGTCTTCAGAAAATCCCAGAAGTGGCTATTTGGGTGTTGGGCAGACAGGGTTTCTCAGCAGGGAGATCAATGGCCGAGATCAGGAGGCTGTCTGTCCACCCTCTTTGCAGAGACTTCATGGGCCGAAGTGTCGGCCCAGCAGGCTCTGCCTGGTGGACGTGGCTTAACGAGAGCCCCCTGCCCCCCATCTCTCTCCCAAGCACAAAAGACTATTGTTTGGGGAGCTCAGAGAGTGGATACAGACCATCCTCTCTTCTCTGTGTCGTTAATGTAATCTATTTGATCTTGAGGGTGGTTTTGTTTCAGTTTCTCAAGGGGTGTGGGGAGGGGATGGGGCATATCTTCTGACTTTGAAGAGTAGATGAAAGGGTTAAGCATGAGAATTAAGCTGGAGAAGGAGCCCCATCTTGGGTCCTCTTTTCCTTGTCAGGAGAGAGCTAGTGCTTTTATCTATGGGAGAGTCACCTCGTCTTGGATTTGAGGTGTTCCGTCATCATTTTTGCTAATGATACTACACTAGTTGTATTTATGTGCATCTTCTCTCTTTTTCAAACGGATGTTCAAAAACTGGTAAAACAGCTTTACAGTGAATAAATAAAGGAACCGTGGCTAAGATGAAAATAAAGACAGAAGAACTAAGGTGATAACAGAGAAAAGATGAGAAGACAAAATTTCCCTCTCAGGGGTCTGGGCAGTGACTGAAGATGGGCTGGGCTCAGTGCTGAGCTTCCTAGTAGCCACGGGAATGAGAGAAACACTCACAGACATGATTTATAGCATCAGTGAGAAACAATGAAAGAAGGCACTAATGATATGTTGAAAAATGTAAACAAACAAACAAACAAACACCAAAAACCCCACCGCCCCCACCCCAAATTTGGGATCAGGAGATAAGGCGCTTCGGGAGCACCCGACTCCTAAGTGCCCCCAGAGCAGCGTCTTCCCAGGTGTGTCCTGTGAAGTGCTGGCTCTGAGACACCGTGTGTCCTCACAGACAGACTCTGCGCCGGACCGGCGTGGTGAGGATCCACACGCATTCAGTGTGCCCTGTTCTCCTGTAGGCTCGGAGGAGACTGCAGGAAAAAACAACAACCACCTGGTGAAATTGGGTCAAACAATCATTTCCCAAAGTTTTTTGACCACAGAACCAGAATTTCTGGGACTCCCTGAATTCATGTGGCAGGACTAATTTTCTCAGGACACAATTTGAGAAGTGGGGCAATTTCTCCGTGGGGCTCTTTTCCACAAGGAATGCCAGGTTCTGTTTCCTCTGGAGAGTTCCTGAGTGCCTGAGAGTCTCTGGGGCTTTTCCATCCCACCCTCCACCCTCCCTCGGGGCCCTGGCTCCACTCAGCTAGAGCACCAGGGTGGCCAGGGTCTGAGCCTAGCTGCAGTGGCCACTGCCAGGGGCAGTGCAGGGACAGGCGGCCTCACAGGGAGAGCCTTCGGAGCTGACTGTCTACCAGACGCACACAGTTTCGGGGCCAACGTGGCCCCCTCTTCTGGCATAGCGACTCCACCCGCACGTGCAGTCTCTGCTGGACCAGACTCCCCAGCACACCTGGATGGGGGTGAGAGAAAGGACGGGAGCCGGGGGACGCTGTCCCTCCATATGGGTACAACATGATTAACACACGGTACATGAGTGTGGGGTCTCCGTTGGGACAGAGGCTGGAGGTTCTAGGTTCTGAGAGGAAGTGACACTTGAACAGACTGACATTCAAAGGGTTGGCAGAAGTTATGTGAAGAGGGAGGTATGAATGGGGCCCCATTTGGGGCCCGGGTGGAACAAATGGTCAGAATTGGCTTGTGTTGACCAAATGGCTGGGGCGGGAGGCAGCGGTGAGCAGCCGCGGAGAGTGGACCTAACACGTCTGGGTTTCCTTGTCCCAGAACCAGAGGGGAGGCATGGAGGGACTGCTGAGGCGGGGGGGGGGGGGGGGGGCTGCAGATGGCAGAACTTTACCGTCAGAGAGCTTCCTGCTGGACTGCGGGGCAGGGAGCCACATATGGGCTAGCGAGCCAGGGCTGTGATCCCAAGCGACCCACCCTGGACAGCAGCTGCAGGAGGAAGGCAGAGCCCTGGCCCCCAGTTCCAGGAGATAACAGGAGTGGGGGACATGACAAGCTGTCCGTGCTCCCTGGAGGGTCGGCGCTCCCCCTGGTTGGATGTCAGAACAAATTAAGGGCACTTGTCTCATAAGTTCCACCTTGCAGGCAGCATGGCCAGGCTGGGCTGGCAGGGAGACGTGCCCCAGCAGCACCCTGGACCTTGGCCGCTGGCCCCAGAGTGGGGAAGGCTCTCAGTGCCCTGCCTGCTCATAAACAGAGCATGGGAGACTATGGCAACCAAAGACCTGTGTCGGGGTCACAGCTGAGATTTTCTGTGCTCACCAATGTGGAAAACAGAGGCCTCTCGCCCCAGCAGCATCAAGGCCACTTTACAGAAGCAGCCGGCAGCTGTGTGAGCAAGAACAGGCAACCACATCCTGAATTTCCATTTTGCTAAGTGTGCTCCCAAGGATTATCTTGTTAGATTTCTGTCTTAGCCTGTTTTGGTCTCTACATGAAAAATAACATAGACTGGAGGGGGGGGGGGTAGTTAACCAATATTTATTTATTTCTCACGGTTCTAGAGGCTGGGACGTTCGTGATCAATGTGGTGTCTGGTGGGGGTTCGGTTCCTGGCTCACAGATTGTCATCTTCTGCTGTGTCCTCCCGTGGTGGTGAAATAAGAAAGACCCCTCTGTGGTCCCTTCTATAAGGGCACTAATCCCATTCCTGAGGGCTCCACCCTCATGACCTAATCACCTCCTAACACCATCACACTGGGGGTTAGGTCTCAACATATGCATTTTGGACAGACACACACTTGTCTACAGCACCCATCACAGTACTTTGTGGCACTGGAATTACATATTATCTCCATTATAAGATTGAGAAAACCAAGATTAACGAAAGGCAGGGATTTGCGCAGTCTGCTTCCCACTGCTGTGCTCTCTCTCCTCCCTCGGGTGGGACGCATCTCGAAGCTGATGTAGCTGGTGGACAGATGCTACATTCTTGCCAGAGTCTTCTCTGAGCTCTGGTGTCAGGAGGGCACAGTCCCTTCAAGAAGGGTGCCTTGGGCACATCCGGGGCTGGCTCTGGAGTCTAGGACCAAAGAACCAAGGAAGACAGGGAGACAAGGGGTCTTATTTTCTCTACCCTGTGCTTGGAAGTTGCCCTGAAATCACAGCTGGGCAGAGTGTAAGGGGTGAGAGCCTTCTGGGTGCTTGAGAAATGCCTAGGCCCATGCTGTTCCCTTCACCGGAACCCTCCGCCCCCATGGTCCCTCATGGGCCTCCCCACCTCCCACACCCGAGCTCACAGATCATGTCACCCAATAGCCGTCCTGAACTACCATCTTCATGGGGCAAGGGCACCCCTCCTGTCCACTCACTGCCTTCGGGGCACCTCCGCTCATAGCGCTTACGCCACTTTCAGATCCGGCTTCATTTGTATTTTAAGATAGAGTGCTTGCTCAGTTTACAGATGCAGTCCCAGCACCCAGCCCTGTGCTGGGCACACAAGGGGCTCAATCAATATTGAATAAAAGAATGAAGGAAAGTTTCCTTTTCCTGTGGTTAAGGAAATGACTGATGCATAGGCCTCGGGAAAGCTTGTCCCACCTCCGGGGCGGCTGGGCTGGTGAGGTAACTAGGAGTAAACCTGAACATCAGGTCCACTCAGCTAGACTGAGGTGTGCAGTGGTTTCTGGTGTCAGTCAGCCAGTGTACTTTGTTGGGATTCTGGGGCAAACACGTTATTTTGTTGAGTTAAGCAGTCAGTTGCTGGAATTCTGTGTTGATCTTAGCCAAGACCTGGTGATGCTTTGAGAGGGGAAAGAAATCTTACTTATTCTGAAAAACGAAATACATGTTTGTTATTTTAAAAAAAATAAATGCAGATAAGCAAAAATAATAAAATGAATCTACAGATAAAACCATCATGCTACTACTTAGAGATGCTGAGAGTTAGCTCTGGGGCCGGTTGGGTATCTTCTCTGTTTCTTCATTGGCTCTCCAGTACCATGGCTTCATAGTGGTTCAACTGCTTACATGAAGCTCGGGGCTCTAAAAGCCATGTCCCAAGAAACAGAGTCTGGAGGAAAATATTATTTCTGGTGACTTGGCCTCAGAGGTCACACGACCTCGTTTCTGCCAGATTGCATTGCTGGGGGCAGTTCCAAAGTTCCACCCAGGTCTGAGCAGAGAGAGCTCAGACCTCACACTCAGAGGGGTAGTGTTAGCCCACAGTAAGAGCAGACAAGAGAGGATTGGGGGAGCAATGATAGGGACACCTTTGGAAAAAGATGACTGCCACCATCACATGTCAGTATTAACTGTTAAAAGGCTAAATAAGGCTACAGTTCTTTAAGTGGGGAGCCCTGTATTGTTATACTAAAGTTAAATAAAAATTCTCGGCCAAATGATGCATGGCCATTTGACACCGTACATACTTCTTGGGTTTGTAACATCTTTGCGGAATACCTCTGATCTGGTGCTTGTCCCCTTCTGCCATGTGAGGGCGCAGCAAGAAGGCTGCCATCTACGAACCGGGATGTAGGCTCTTGCTGGACACCAGATCTGCCGGCACCTCAGCCATGTACTTCCCAGCCTCCAGAACTGTGAGAATAAATTTCTGCTGTTAGAATTTGATGCTCACAATTTCCCGCTGGAGATCATCACCTCATTTTACAGCCATGGAGCCTGAAGTTTGGAAAGGAACAGAAGGGAATTTCTTTCAGTCCCGGAGAGAGTCAGAAGGAGAGCTAAGTCTTTCGCTCCAAGCTCAGGCATCTCCTCTAACCCAGGTTGTGCCACGCAGGATCAGAATCCACTGGGGAGCCACATTCCACTCTCAAAAAGGTGTAACACTGACCCAGCAGGTAAGGTTTTAACTTCTATGTGGCCTTCAGCCTTTCACTCTAGAATGGATTGTGCTGAGTAAATACAAACCCGGTGCTGGACGACCACTGTTTTATTAGCCGCAGGAATGTTTGGTGGAAGGGGCTGGGCAGAAGGGTCAGTCGGCTTGCTCAGTGTCTGGTGATGGTGGCGCCTCCTTCTTGGGTGAGTGGGTCCCTG
The DNA here is from genome assembly GCF_036850995.1 of Saccopteryx leptura. Classification (NCBI taxonomy): domain Eukaryota; kingdom Metazoa; phylum Chordata; class Mammalia; order Chiroptera; family Emballonuridae; genus Saccopteryx; species Saccopteryx leptura. The sequence goes on from NC_089507.1 coordinate 153,211,593, forward strand.
AGAGTCCTTGCAATTTGCTGAGCAGTCTAGCAGGGTGCCTCCCTCTTGGTGAAAAGCATCAGGGCCCATCAGACATTGGTCTGGACTCTTGAAAGCCCTCCGTGGGCCCTTGCGTTCCTACTCTTGAAGGTCCTGACCAACAGCCTATTCAGTAGATTACACGGTACCCTCACACTCCATATTATATCCAACAGGATTTTTGTTGTTTCTTTTGCTATAGAAAAGTTCAAAAGAACTTTTATATTGATACTTTTGCTTTTGAAATGATTTAGCTATGGGTAACAGTCCTTTTTTTTCTCCCCCATCTTGCTGGCTTATACATTCATTCCAAGTGAGAAAATATAACCTACAAACTATTTTCTTTTCTTTTTTTTTTTTTTAATAAATTTTTATTAATGATAATGGGATGACATTAATAAATCAGGGTACATATATTCAAAGAAAACATGTCTAGGTTATTTTGTCATTAAATTATGTTGCATACCCCTCGCCCAAAGTCAGATTGTCCTCCGCCTCCCTCTATCTAGTTCTCTGTGCACCTCCCCCTCCCCCTAACTCTCTCCTTCCCTCCCAACTATTTTCTAATGTAATAAAGTTTTCACGAGTGATAAATTTAACAATGAATGAAGTGGCATATGACATCATGCTAGACTTTATAACATTTATTTATTTATTTATTTATTTATTTTTTTGTATTTTTCTGAAATTGGAAATGGGGAGGCAGTCAGACTCCCACATGTGCCTGACCAGGATCCACCCGGCATGCCCACCAGGGGGCGATGCTCCGCCCATCTGGGGAGTCGCTCTGTTGCAACCAGAGCCATTCTAGTGCCTGAGGCAGAGGCCACAGAGCCATCCTCAGTGCCCAGGCCAACTTTGCTCCAATGGAGCCTTGGCTGCGGGAGAGGAAGAGAGAGACAAAGAGGAAGGAGAGGGGGAGGGGTGGAGAAGCAGATGGGCGCCTCTCCTGTGTGCCTTGGCTGGGAATCGAACCTGGGACTCCTGCACGCCAGGCCGATGCTCTACCACTGAGCCAACCAGCCAAGGCCAGACTTTATAACATTTAATTAAACATTTATCCACTTTGATTTTACAATTTTCCTTTTACGTTTTAGAGGCAATAATTTTTTTTTTTTTACTTCCAGCTTTGTAGGACCGTCTTTGTAGGACCCCAAGATGCTCACAAGCCAGGTCCTACAGCTGTGGACCTCACAGACCTGGTGATTCTGGTTGCGATGAGACCAGTGCTTTCCCAATAAAAATAGCCTCCAATATCCCCACGGTTGTGCCTTCAAAACTGATGCGGCAAGGACAAGCCTTCCTCATTACGAGCTGCCCTTTGGGCCAAGTGTGCCTGTTCACACTGCTCCAAATGCAGGGGTGGCAGGGGACACCAGTGCTCAGTCTGTGGAACATGCTGGACTGGGAAGTTCACCCAGTAATTCTGGAGAAACAGAACTTTCCATCATCAATTGAGATTGATCGGTCTGACCACCAATCCAGATGGAGCTGAAACATCAATGGGACCGAGAATCCAATGGTGGAGGACCTCTTACGGAGGACAGAATGAGCCACAGAAGGCACTTGCCTAAGGTCTCTTGTGAATGGGAGGGGCGGGACAGCCAAGGACATTCACATTGTTAAAAAGCAAAGCAAAACCCAAGGTGTGGCAGAGGCTGTGCTTAATTTCATTGAGCCCTCCAACATCTTCCCAAGGTGACTATTAACTCCACTTTACAGACTGGGTCACCTGGGCTCAGAAAGGCCAATATTTGCCAAAGATGACTCAGGTTTGCCTAATTCCAAGGCTGTGCTTTGCCTTCCTGTCATTGTGACACACAGACGTGCTTGCAATTTTTCAAGGAAATTAGCAGCGTGTTGTAAGGTATGTACTTGGAATACCAGCAGGCTTAAGAGAATTGCAGCAGCAATATCTTTAAGGGTTTTCTGTTTGCAGAAGCCACAATCCTACAACAAACACTCACTATCAAAGAACTGGAGAGAAGTAAGTTCAGGGTTTCAAAAGAGGCAGCCAGGGCTTTGTCCAGAGCAGGAGAGCCAAGAGCCAGCCCAGTGCGCTAAGTTAACAAATCCTCATGGAGCACCTACTCTGTGCAGGAAGCCCTGAGAGAAGAGAACCTCTTGGTCTTGGGCCCGGTGTCACAGATAGAGTAGTGGGCCTGAGCTCTGTCTTGCAAGTTAGAAGATTGGAATTTGCAAACCTCTCATTCACTGGCTGGCTGTGTGGCCTTAGGCCAAGGGGCATACCTCTGTGAACCTCAGTTACCTATTTTGTAAGATGGAGGTGATCATTGTTGCCCAACCCACCTCCCAGGATTGTGACATTCCCCAAATCCTTTGTAAATGAATGCATGGAGACTCCTTACAACTCTGCCTCCTGTAGGCCCAGGTGAAGCAGGCGAGGTATCTAGGTTCTCTGCCCTCAGCACAGGGTAAGCAGGCACTCTGTAAGTTCAGGATGAGTAAGACTGTGAATTTCTTACTTTTTTTTTTTCTGAAACACAACTTTTTCTAATGCAAGTGAACCTTGACCAGACTTTTCCTGCCTTGTTGAGGCTTGAAATCAGAAACACGGTTTCTTCTCAAGAACTCAAACTGTTACTGCCCTGACTGGCAGTCTCTCCATTGATGTACAAAAGACTTCATTAAAACAGCTTTGTTTACCAAACAACTTTGTGGCTTTTTCTTTAAAAGCTGAATGAGTCCTGTGGCCATCTCCCTGAAAAGGAAGTTTCTGCCTTTCTTTCCTCAGTAGTTTTCATAAATAATATTCCTTTTTAACCCACAGGGGCCAATTAGCCAAGGAACCTTTGTCACCCCCAAAAGCCCAGCACCTGGGACTGCAGGCTCTGGAAGGGGGTTTCATACATGCTTCCTCCGAATTTAGAGACGAGTTTGCTGCAGAGAGGAAAGAAACTTGCCCAAGGTCAGAGCCCAGAATCAGTCTTGGAGCTGTGACTACTGCCTGCGGCTCAGTAGAGGAGACTGTCTCCCAAGGCATCTCTGGACTGAGCCCGGTCCTCTCTGGAGCGTTGGGCCACCACGCTGGGCTCTGAGGGAGGAGGACAAGGTGAAGGACTCCTACTCTGCTGGGTTCCCTGCGCTGCGGAGTCTGTCTGCAAATGCTTTCTGATCCAACACTCTGCGCAGGCCCTGCAGAGAGGGGCGCTCACATGGGGGGACCGGAGCAGTCTGACTCGCTTTGCTCTGCAGTGTGGAGAGGGACTTTCCTTCCTTCCCCCAGCCATAAACAGGGCCTGCGGACAGGATTGGTGTCCTGGAGGTCGGCTTGAGAACAGTGGCTGATTGATGGTGACAAGAGCAGTCCTGAATGGCCTGAGCAGTACCCTTGATCTGCAACAGGCCAGGGTTATTGGCTGCAATCGCAGATTAGTCAGATCCCCAGCTGGAGTCTCAGAGCAGGAGCTGTGGTGCAGGGGCCTGTGACTTCCTTCCTCCTTCACTGAAACAGGCTTGGAGGATGAGGCCCTGCCCGCCATGACAGGGGCAGGAAACAAATAACGGAGACGGGGCGCTAAGTGAGGAAGGAAGGAAAACATCCCAGGCTCTGGGGACCCTGCGTCTTCTATTCTGGAGGCACTGCAATAATCAGAACTGCTATCTACCCTTGAATCTTTCCCAACCCTGTGAAGGAGTATTGTTAGCTTCCAGGGAGAGCTCCCTGCGGCTGCAGTGCTAGTGGAGTGGGGACTGAATTCATGGCAATTCACGGCACTTCTGCCTGACGGCAGCCCCGCAGGTCTGTCTCCCTACCTGTTTCATGTGGCTGGCTGGGCACTTTCTCTTGTTAGTGTAGGGTGGCCACGTCAAGTCACGCACGATGCCGGGTCAAGGAGGCTGCATCCGGCCCATCTTCCCTTGCCCCCCAACAGCTGTGCCCCCAGAGACTTCGCATCTGTCTGTCTGCTGGAAGTCCTGCTCCCCAGGGGCTGTGCCCGCCCAGCAGGGGGACTTTCCTCTAATTCACACAGAGGCACTGAATAAATGAGGGCAGGCTTATTTTAGCCATTGTCACAGGAACTTCTGTGGCCTCAGTTTTTTTCTCCTGAGAAGTGGGACTCTTACTCGAAGCATCTATGTACACAAGCTCTCTGAGAGCAGGACCCTCTCCAGCAGGCCACACAAAGTAAGGGTACGTTTGTACCCTGTGGGTGACACAGCAGTGGATCCCTTAGATTCTGTACCCCCGGGTTCATGGTGCTCGGTACCAGGCCTTCCAGCTCCTGGGTGGGTGTCCGTGAACACAGCTGCCGCTGCTGGACCATGTGGGTAAGGGGGGGATGACTCTGGCTGTCACCCCTGGGCTTCCCGTGAGCCTCAGACGGGAGCAGGCTGTGTGTGCGGTGTCTCTGGCTGGGGCACAGGCTGTAGAGTGGTGAGTGGGATGGAGAGATGGACAGCCAGTGCCCTCCCTATCTGAGTGCAGGACCCCAAGGAGAGCGGCCAGGGCCCAGCCCTGCCAGGAAGATGCCCACTCCTCCCTCAGGACTAGCCCTCTTTCCTCCGGCAAGCATCCGTGGACACCAGCAGGTGAGGGGAGTTCTTTCCCACATGGAACCCCCAGCGCCTAGCACAGCATCGCACACATAGTAGGTGCTCTGGTTACGGCTACCGGATGAATGGACAAGTGAAGGAATGGGCGGTTCTGACCTTGCTCAGGCCTCTTGGCTTTGTGACCTAGATTCAATTCGCTTTCCTGCAGCGACTGGGCCTGGCCCATTAAGCTGCCCTCTCCTCTCAACTCATTATCGCCTGGGCCTAGAGGGCCTCCCAGGAAGCTGTGAGCCCCAGGGAGTCCAGAGGTTTCCCCCAGGCCCTCCCACTGGAAGTGGCCCCTGGGAGGCCAGATGGAAAAAACCCAGCACCGAGAGGGAATGTCTTCCCTGTTGGTTTAGAAAGGGCTGTTTTTCTTCAGGCCCATTAACCGCACCCCAGAGAGCAAGGGGAGCGAGCCCAGTGGGCCAAGGCACCTTTGGTGGCCAGGCGAGTCGTCCCAGAGCCTGAGCAGGAGCCTTTATCTCTGCCTGGAAATAGACCCCAGTGGCTTGGCTATCGTGCTGGGTGAATGGGGGAGCAGGGGGTCATAAAGTGGGGGGGGGGTGTGACAGTTCAAGACAGGATTCTGGTACCCAGGAGCTTTGAACTCTGCCCTGGATGGGAGGGGGCTTTTATGGCCGGCTGCTGGAGGAGGGCAGGGTTATTACAGCAGGAATGAGGCCTAGCTGCCCTCTCTGCACCCCGACTGCAGGGAGAGACAACAGAGCCCTGCACGGTGGGCCCAGCAGCAGCGGAAATGGAGCTCCATCCGCTTTATTGACTTGTAAACGACACCATTAAGAGCAAGCCCCACCTTGGCTGCAAACAGCTGTGTGCGAGTCCAAAAGGCTGGTGGCCGGTGGTCCAATGCCAGGCATTCCCGGGGCAGGGACGGCAGGGGTGCCCGAGACCCTATCACCTAGCTGCACTGTGGGATTGGGATTGGGACTAGTCAGGAGAAGGGGGCTGGCTTATTAGTGGAAATGTCAGTGGCTAATAAATTATTTCCCAGAACAATTTTAAAAAGGAAAAAAAAAAGAATTGCAGAAATCTTTGAAGCATCAGTTGTCAAGTCAGACCAGCAAAACGGAGATGGAGAAGAAGCCCAGGACAAGGAGAACTTGTGTGTGGGGTCTCAGGGTCGAATCCAACTCCGTCCCCTGTGCACTGGGGACAAGGTCCCAAGCTGCCTGGGTCACACATTTTTTTAAACGTTAAAAAATGGGTATAATGCTACCCTCCAAGTGCGTGGCTGTGATGGTTGGATGAGGTGATGGAAGGGGAACACCTCACTCTACGAGGCACCCCAAGAAATGGATTCCTTTTTGTGATTCTTTGAATGACAGTACAAAATGGGAATTTGAGATTTGGGCTCTTTTGGCTGCATTCCTTTGGAATTAGCTAGCATTGTAAAACCAGGGACGTAGCTGCTCACTGCCTGAAGGCAGGGACAGCCCTGTCTGGTTCGGTTTTAGTTGCTTAGTTGTGTGGTAGGTAGTTAGACAAACATGAGCAGAGCAAAGACAATGAATGGGTCAGGTACAGAGGTCACCAGGGTGGAAAGTCCCAGGTGCCTAGCAAAGAGCAAAACTGAGACCTTGCCCTCAGCAAACTCTTTCCTCCCCTAGGTATCGCTGGTCATGTAGTTGTACCCTCCCCTACCCCCCCCCCCCCACTTGTTGCTAGTCATTCAGAGGAGGAAGGAGAAAAGGGGGGTGGAGAATAGCCCTTAAGCATTATGCTCCCAGGACAGTGAGGTTCCGATCCACATTAGATACATCCAGGCCTCAGTTGTGTTTAATCTCCAGGGCCAGAAAAGCAGCAAAACCAGACGAGTGACATCACAGCTGACATCAGGACTAGCTGTATTGACTGATGACCCTCTGCCCTAGCACCAACCAATCAGTAGAGACCATGAGCCTGGAAGGACACACCTGAAAAGCTGATGAATATTCTATTGGAATCCTCCCCTGAGCCCTCCAGATAAATACCCTTTAGACTGGGACCCAGGGTGGCTCTCCCTAAGGCAGCGGTTCTCAACCTGTGGGTTGCGATGGGGGGGGGGGAGAATGCCGGAGACGGACAGACATATGGGACAGACGCACGCACAACGGACAGACGTACGGGACAGACGCACGCACGACGGACAGACATACGGGACAGACGCACGCAGGAGAACCGCTGCTCTAAGGAGTCTGTCTGAGCCTGTCCCCTCTTCCTTCTGTGACCTTGCCTCAGGCATGGTTTCCTGGCCTCTCTCTTTCTCCTAAGCTCCAGGAGCCCTTCTGCTGCCTCTGTAACTTGTTTCCTGAGCCCCTTTATGTACCCCTTCTACTACCTCTGTGGCTTTCTAAATAAACTTTCTCTTATAGTGTGAGTCTTGGCCCTGAATTCTTTCTTAGCCAGAATAGTCAGTACTGAGGTGCTGAACCCAGGTCCTGTCTGACTCCAATGGTCTAGCACCTGGAGCTGTTTGTTTACCAGCAGTTGCTAACAAAGAACCTGGTTTGAAATACTGAGAATGTTTTCAATAAATATTTCGTGAATAGATAAAATACTGTAGTAAAAAAGCGAAGGAAGGAAGGAAGGAAGGGAGGGAGGGAGGGTCATTTTCTTTTGGACCAAGTTTAATAGTTGGAATCAGAAGGAAAGAAGGAAGGAACATTTGCTGATTCCCACTTTGAACCAATACACTATAAAATTTGATTCTTACAACCACCAGGAAGACCCTGAGGATAATTATCCAAGTTCTGTCTTTTACTTACTAAATAATAAGTAAATTTGCATTATGGGTATGTTATTAACTTCTCAGTGCCCCCCGTTTTTTTCCTCTCAAGTAGTGAAAACTAAAGGAGATAATTTGGGTAAACCTGTTAACACAGTTATTGGCAAACAATCTATACTCAATAAATGTTGTTTATTATTAAGCTTCAGGGTGGAGAAACAGGCTCAGAGCAGTTAAGTAACTTGGCCAAGTCACAAAGCTGAGACACATTCTAGCCTGGCTTCTAGAGCAAACACTGGGTCACGCCAGTCTCGAGCTGCTGAGACACGGTAAGGGGCTGTGCATGGAATTGCCACTGCCAGGTGGTCTCAGAATTTATCATCAGATGTAACTACTAAAGAGAACTTTTGAGAGATGTAATTTACATGCTGAGCTCTTCAAAACAGTGAATGGCGCCGTTGAGATCTTTATCTTTGCCTCAGGACCACCTTTGTTCATTAGTGAGTGAACAAAAAAGCAAATAAACAAACAAGCAAAAAGGTCAGATCATCACACCAACATTGTCAGAGCACTTGCCTGGGCCTGGCCTGAGCTGGGAGCTGCGGGGAGCTCTATGCTCTGAGACAGGGTCCTTCACCTGGGTGACTCCCGGGCTCAGTGTTGCCTAAGCATGGACTGTCAGAAGTGGAGCATCCTCAGCGTTGTGCATTGGGGGAACACCAGTCACACAAGGTGCAACACTAGAAAGGACCCTGAGTCCAGAAGAACATGGGACATGCAGCCTTGCACACACACGGATTCCTGTTCTGCAGGATTTGCTTGAACCTTTACAGGTTTCCTGCTCTGCAGACTCCAGCGGGGTGAGGGAGCCATGCAGTGCCCCAAGTGAGCCTAGATGACCAGGAGAGCCTTTTAGTCCATATTTTTCACGGAGCACCTACTAACGTGCCAGGGCGCTGCTGGTAGAAGTTGTGGGAGGGCACTGCAGGACGGAAAGATGGGGACAAGTGTCTTGGGGAGTCCTTTGGCTTTGGCTCCTCCTGACCCTCCGCAGGCTATGGCCACAGGTTCCTCTTGCCATTCCCTGGGAGTTAGCAAATTCCTGGTGCTGCCTGGCACTGCACCACCTTCCACATCTGAGCATAAGTTTCTTATTTTATTTACTTTATGTTTTTATTTATATATATTTTTAACCACTAAAAGAGAGGGAAGGAGGCAGAGACAGACTCCCATATATGCCCCGACCGGGATCCACACAGCAAGCAAGCCCCCAACTGGGTGATGCTCTGTCCATCTGAGCCCCTGCTCCATTGCTTGGCAACCGAGCTATTTTAGCAGCTAAGGTGAGGCCATGGAGCCATCCTCAGCATCTGGGGCCAACTTGCTTTAATTGAGCCATGGCTGCAGGAGGGGAGGAGAGAGAGAGAGAGAGAGAGAGAGAGAGAGAGAGAGAGAGAGAGAGATTGAGAAGTGAGAAGGAGAGGTGTAGAGAAGCAGATAGGTGCTTCTCCTCTGTGCCCTGACTGGGAATCAAACCTGGGACATCCACACACCGAACTGATGCTCTTGCCCTACCCTGAGCTAACCAGCTAAGGCCCTAAATGTTAATTTATTCAATGGTCACCTCAGTGCCACAAGGAAGTCATCCTTATTTCCATTCCCTTTTTATAGCTGAGAGATCGCGGCACAGAGAATTCAGTGAACTTGAGTTGAAGCAGCCTGTCCCCAGCGTCCCTTCGCGACTGTGCTGTCTCCTCTCAAAACTGAGCAAAGCAAGATGGGTTTTAAGCCCCCAAATGGCTTTTGATCTGCCAAGGAGGAATGGACTGAATCCAGGAGAGGGAAAGATGAAGGGAGAAAGTAGGCTCATGTGTAGGATGTGGGCAGGAACATCTTGGGCTCCTGGCTCTCTTTTTATTTTGTTTAGGCAAAAAGGAGGGTGTTTGGGCACCTGCCCCTGAAACACTGAGACGTGGGGTTTCTCTGTCTGTGGTCCCTCCCATACTTACCCATCACTGCCAATGGCTTTCTGAGGATCTGCCCAATGCCAGGCACCTCGTTCTTTCTTGGGATGTGGTTGGCAGAGGCCCACCCCGTGGCCCTGTGGGTCCAGCCCAGGCCAGCGGCAGAGAGAACTTCAGGGAGAGTCAGAGCTTCCGCCTCCTCTGAGCCCGGCCCCCACCTGCCACATTCCATTCTTCAGGTCTTAAAAGCCTCCTATTCTTTTACAAATCATTAGTTCAAGCTTAAATTATCCACTAATTGAGCCGCATAGACACCATTTATGCGTAATCTGAGAATATTTTGTCTGCTCTGAGTTGCTTCCAAAAGCATTATTTCTAACCTTCTTTAAGAAACAAATTTGCTGTTGCCATGGAGATCATTTTGGGGGACTAATTTTATCGGGCTTGGGAGCCTGGGCTGGAAGCAGCTCTCTCGGGTTCCCAGGTTCTCTGCTCTCTCAAAACCGAGACCTGGGTTGTCTTTGCCAAAAAGGCTCCCTCCCAGACTCAGCATCCCTTGAACATGATTCAGTGCTGGTCACACTCTGGTTTTGGTTTTCAAAGCCTTGACATTTGTATCGGTGTTCCTGACTGTTTTCCATGAGAAAACACATACAATAAAGATTTGGGGCTGGTACATTTTTTAAATAGTGCTTTCAGGAACCTGTTTCCGAGCTAGAAGATACTAGATTTAGAAGCATAAGAGGTATTTTTTGAGCACCACCCCGCTCTTCCCAGGAGCAGGAGAAGACACCGATTAGTCAAACTCGCAATGGCCTCCTGGGAGTTGGCAGGCTGGTGAATATTAAATTGCTGGGAGGGACCTCAAGTAGCATCTCTTTTAATATTTTGAGTTTACAAATTGAGAAAAAAAATTTTTTTTTTAAATAAATTTTTATTAATGGTAATGGGATGACATTAATAAATCAGGGTACATATATTCAAAGTAAACATGTCTAGGTTACCTTGTCATTAAATTATGTTGCATACCCCTCGCCCAAAGTCAGATTGTCCTTCGCCACCCTCTATCTAGTTCTCTGTGCCCCTCCCCCTCCCCCTAACTCTCCCCCTGTCCTCCCTCCCCCCACCCCTGGTAACCACCACACATTTGTCCATGTCTCTTAGTCTCCAAATTGAGAAATTAATCCAAGTTCTTGGAGCTGGTCCTTGGGGAGTTTAAGCAAGGTCCCCTGGCTCGCCGTCCCTTTGGATAAAGCCTTGTGGAGCTGGATGCCACCTCTCCTTCGGCTCGGTCTCATCTAGATGATGTGCTTGGTTCCCTGCAGACCTTCCTGCCTGCTCTTCCCTCCTTGTGTCTTTGCACAGTCAGGTCCTGCTCTCCGGAATGCACTTTCATCCTCTTGAACATTTTCTTCTCTCCTTCAAAGCTCCCCTCAAGTGTGACCTGTTCCGCATACTCCAGGCCGAGTCAACCTCTTTTCTGCAGCCCACACTGCTGTGCTGTTCATGTGTGTGGTGTGCTGTCCCGTGGACAGGCGATCCTTTGAGGATTGTGTCCTGTTCACCTCTGCATTCTGGTGCCTTGGGCAGAACCTGGCACATAGGAAGCATTAGTGCGTGTTTGAAGAAATCAATAGTCCTAACAGTCAACACATGAGATCCTACTATGCACCCAGCTATAGACAACACTGTACTCATGTATTAACTCTGTCTTAGGTTATTTGGGCTTCTGTAAAAACAGACAAAAAAGTGCCACTGGGTGGCTTTTAGACAATGGGAATTAGTTGCTCACCGTTCTGGAGGCCGGAATTCTAGGGTCAGGGAGCCAGCATAGCACAGTTGTGTGAGGACCTTTTTCCGGGTCACATGCAGGCTGCTGACCTCTGGCTGTGTTCTTACACAGTAGCAAGTGCCAGGGAACCCTCTGAAGCCTCTTTTACAAAGCAGTAATCTCATTTATGAGGGCTCCACCCTCATCAACTGAAACACCTCCCCAAGGCTCCATCACCAAACACCATCATTTTGGGTGGTTCAGGTTTCAACATATGAATTGGGGGAGCACCCAGTCATTCTGACCATGGCAGACTCACTCAATCCTCCTACTGATCCTAGGAGATGAGTGGGATTGTTACCTTATTCTGATGTAGGGGAAACAGAGACACCACAGTCACCTTAGCTACCCACCTGGGGAGTGCTGGAGTCAGGACCCAAACCCTGGCAATTTAGACACCTTTCGAATCAAGGCACAACCCTAGGGGGTAGGTACAAACCTTATTTTATAGTTAAGGGAGTGGATACTTAAGAAATGGTAACAAGACTCTTCCCAGGTCACATAAGCACTGAACAGTGGAACTGGAATTCGAAGCCAGGATGTCTGGCTCCGAAACTGGTGTTCTTGTCCCTTCACCAGACAGCATCAAAATTTCAGTGTGAAACCACGTGGTGCTGACAACCAATATTTAAGAGACCATTTCTGTCATGAGACTTTCTAATTTCCTCTTATACTCCTTACTTTAAATACTCCAATTCAGAGCTGGCTTCTACTCTACGACTCAGAGATCTCCAAGACTTTCCTTTTCTTTGTGTATCTGAGACGTGAGACCAACATGGGTGAGGTGGGAGGTGGCTCGCTTGAACAATGGGAACTTTCCCTAGTACCAGGATTGTGAGCACATGGTTTTTTCTCTTTGTTCTGTTATTGCTATTTAAATAATAGCTGAATGAGGTCCTTTGACTGGAACTTTCCATCAAGGGAATATATGAGAAAGGAAGCTTTGAAGCCTGTCTATACTGGGGTCCCTATGAAGGACTAACTACCTGCTATGTGTCCTAGGTCTGTGGTCTTATTGTGCCCTTCACTCTCACTAAGACATTGGGAGATTCCTGTAGCCTAAAGGTGGGACGCTGGCTGGAGAAACTGTGGGTCCTAGTCTGGCGTCTGGTGGCACTCTTTCCTGGGGACTGCTTGTCCTGGTCAGGCTGGTAACCATGTGCGACAGCAATGGCTTCGGAAGGGAGCTGGCTGTCAGGCTACTCCTACGTTGCTGGCCTCACTTTGCAGATGTATGGCTGAAAAACCAAGGAAAGAGCAACACGCTGATGCCCTTGGTTGCCAGGTCTTAGAGCTACACCGACCAGCAAGTTTCCTGGTGAGCCCTTGCTTTGTCCTGCTGGCCACATTTTGTCATGTGCTCTAGCCTTCAGCTCTCAATGCCATCCTGACCGGGCTCCTTGAGGCCTGTCAATATATTAACTTCTAACCCATCAGATCAGTCAGCCTGCAGTGGGTTGCCACTGGACTCGAGTGAGAGCCCACAAATCCTTCATGAGTGCAGTGTCTGATCCACACTGTTGTGCTGGACCATGCAGATCGGTTTGTTGGGACTGGTCTGGCCCAGCCCATCAGGAGATGGCTAATAGTCACAATGATAGATTATCAGAGCATTGTCTCAGACCACACAGACAGCTGCCCAGAATCTCACCGCTGTCTGCTTTGCTACCTAATCAGTCACCATGACCTCCTCCCAGCTGTTCTGACATTCCATTCTCAAGGCCTAAGGAATGCTCTGTGGTCCAGCAAGATGTTACAGAGTTCAGTGGATTCCCCCAGTCTATGAACTAAAAACCCACATGGTGCCATTGACTCCATTTCAGGGACCCGGTGGGCATGGTCATATTCGAGGCAAGACTAGCATTACCAAAGGAGGCGGGGAATGGGCCGTGTGAGAGGAACGGGGACATCCTGACTGTGTAGTGTCATGAAACCAAGGGATGAAGAAAACTAATATTCAGATGCAGTTACTTTAGGCCAGGAAGCTTCTAATAGTTATTTCTTTCATTCTCTCAGAAACTGGATAAGGTAGGCATTCTCAATTCCAATTTACAGATGACGAGACCGAGGCCCAGGAGGAGCGCCAACCAACCCCGTGTTCTTGCCACTTTACCATCCAGTCAGAATCAACCCTCAAACCTGGTTTACATTCCAAGTAGCTCACTATACATAGAAAGAGCTTCTGAAGCCTGGTAAGCTTGATTTGCATAATTCATTTTTAGAACATTAATTAGCTGAGATGTGTAATAGTTTTGTGCCAATTTGTGTTTCAATTTCAAATGCAAATACAAATTAGAAAATGTTATTCCTGTGGCACCTTAAGGATAAAACATTTGCTGCTTGTTGTGAGTATTAATCTTTACATTTCTGAAACGATGACTGTTAGAAGTGATAATATTCTCTAATTTGGAAGATTGAGAAAAAATCTAGTCTAGTGTGGGAGGTGGGTAATAGGTAATTCTTTTTCAGCAAAAGAAAGCAGCATATTAGGTATTCATCTACCATCTATTTATCTATTCCCTCACATGTTTATTTATCCATCCATCCACCATTCATCCATCCATCTGTTCACTATCCATCTATACACCATCCACCATCCATCCACCATGCATCCACCAGCCATCCATCTATTTCTCCGTCCATTAAATACTATTGAGTACCAACTCATTGTCAGACTTTGTGGCAGGAGACAGAAATGGTTCCAGAAAGCTCATACTAGATGAAGAGTTACATAAATAAACAAGTACACTACATTTTGATCAGTTTTAAAATAAGGCTAAGCTATTAGTGGCGGAACAGAAAGACTAGAAGAGCCCAGGAATGCTTCCCAGGGAATGGGATACTAAGCAAGCAAAGTCTCAAAGTGGAAGTTGCTGAAAGCCAGATAAAGGTGGATTGCTGGTGGTGGGGGTGCTGGTGGCAAGGAGAATACGTTGAAAAGACCTGGATGTGAGATATGGTGTATCTGGGAAACTCCCAGCCATTCTGTCCAGCTGTAACTTACTGTGATTGCAGGTGTGATAGCAGGGATGAGATGAATCATTGTCTTGTCTGCAGGGGGCACTGTTTGAAATTCTCCCTGCAGACCTCTGACTGACATGGACTGCAGTAGCTGGTCAGACTGACATTGTAGAAAGCTCACTCTGGAAGCAATGTGGAGAATGTTTGTGGGGAGGAGACTTCAGATAAGGTGTTAAGAGACTATTGGAATAGAGCTCTGGAAGAGAACTGATGATAACCGCAGTGGCAGAGGAAGTAGAGGGGAGGGGGCCCCGTAAGAGGTATTTCAAGAAGATCATTATTGGGGTGGTAACCTGGGGTCATGTTTAAGGGCAAGGCTATGAATTTGTCTGGTTTTCTCAGTTGTGCTTCTGACCTTGGGCAGGTCTCATAATTGCTCTCTGCTTTAGTGTACTCACCTGTGAAACAGGGATTATAATTACAACCAACACCTATCTCAGAGGGTTGTTGTGCACATAATACACATTCAAGACTTGATAGGTTTGATACTGGTGGCGAGATGATTGCTAACTGATTGTTGGGAGAAAAAGGAGTCAAGACAAAATGCCCAGATTTCTAATCTGGAATAGTGATTAACTTCCAGGAGCATATTAGTGAATAGACACTTTGGTACATTTCGTTGGTAAAAAACAATTCACAGAGGCTATCCACATTCAACGGCGTGAATACAGGAGAGTGTGGTCTATTTAGGGGCCATTGTTGGAGATGATGTGCATAGATTATCTTTGCAATAATAAAATAATAATTTTAAACACTGAGCAACTGTTGTATGCCATTCTCTCTAGTAGGCACTTTATATACACTATTTCATCTTTGCAGCAAGCCGGCAAGCCAGATGTTGCCATTCCTGCCTCACATTTAGGGGAACTGAAGTTCTATGTCATGGTCCCAAAGTTTGTAAACGGTCTAAATCGAATCTGAATACAGTTCACTCTGACAATAAAGCTCATACTTTCTTGACTCCAGAATGCTACCTTCATGACTAATGCTGTAAGATCCTTACAAGCCCAGGTGACAGTACCTAACCCAGATTAGAGGCAACTAGGTGTGTTTCATGGTGGTGGTGATACTCAACCTCTAAGCTCCTTCCCAGTCCTAATATTTCAAGTCATTTGCAGTCTAGAGTAAATGAAGTTCCACTGAGTGTTAAATTTACAAAGGATGAGATAAAGTTATGTTGATACTCTGGGACTCAGGTTAGAATTACAGGCATTTGTGACTGGCAAGCATCTCAGATAATTTCTTCATGCTTAAATAATATATATCTGGAAACCATTACATATCACACACCATGGAAAGCGTGCTGTACCAATCTCCATGCTGCTGAGATGGAGGCATGAAACTCCGGCAGTCCCTTGGTGCAAGGAGAATGTTGGTAGGTTAGTCTTGTCAGGTTCAGCAATGGCTAAAAGTCTTACCTTGTATTGCCCTGCAAAATGTACCAAGTCTAAGCAAATCTGAAAGGAAGTGAAGCTTCAAGCATCATGTGGCAGATAACATGCAGGGAGATAGCTGAGAGAATACAGTATGCCCCTTATCCACGGGGACACATTCAAGACACCCGTGGATGCCTGAAACTGTAGATAGCACCTAATGACATAGATATTTTTAGCCCATGCTTCTCCAAGGGCAGCTGAAACCATGGAAAGCGAAGTTGTGGATAAGAGGGGTCTACTGTACACAATTTCCTCCAGGTAACAGCCGCTCAACTACTGAAACATCAGTACGGGTAAGGCCAACATTCCTTGTGAAAGTTAAAGTTGAGTTATGGGATTCTCCCCAAAGACTGATTGTCTACCTTTCAAGGGAAAATATCAGAATTTAAAGGCTTTGAATACTTGTTTAGAAAGCCAGGTTGAAATACATGTTAAGACAATGTAGCAGCTAGTAGTGACATTTGTCAAGCTAATGACACTCAAGAACTGAGCAACAGAGAACCTTCCTTGAGTGCACCCAATAGAGATGACTTCCGTTTAAGTCTACAGCTCCCTTTTGATTTGGATGGCATGAAGGGAAATATCTAGGGTTCTAATCACAGGGTCTCTGGGACTCAGTTTACCTAACTGTAACTAAGGAAGTCAGATGAAATAACTTTTTAAAGGCCCAGTCTTCTCTGATTCTATGATTTCTTAAAGTTTCCTTGTGGTGAAGATGCTAAGTCTATCAGTCTGTAGTTATTTTATGTTTTATATCATGACAATCATTTTGCATTACAGGGTTTTTCATGGATGGAAAGATAAGGTGTTTCTACAGAAAAAAAAATACCCAAAGGTATTTGATGGATCTAGATCCTCATGTTTACCTAAGGCCATCTAAGTTTACCTGTTCTATCGTCCAGAATTCCACTCTCTCCCAAGCAATGTCATATGTGAAACCTGGCGAGGCTGTGAATTCAATTTATATCGAAATTCTGCAACTCATAGGATTAACTTTTGGGCCTGACTTTCATCTGTATCAAGCTGGAGGCCGTAAGGAATGGAGAGTCCTGCAGGGCCAATGCAGAAGCTTTCTGGCATTCAGTCTGTACCTCAAGCTGAGTGTGTAAGTCAGACCTTGCCATTCTCTCTCTTAAACTCTCCAGGAGTCAGAAGCAGCACCTCTCTTTCCATCCAAGTTCTCATCATTGCCATTTGTGACACCACCAGCAGCCTCATCCCGACCACTGCATCACAGACAACCATGGGCAGTAACTTAAGTACCTGTTTTGTTTCTACACAGCTACTAGTTGTGGCTTCCTAGTACTAGAAAACTGTCTGCTAGTACCCCATTGTCACTAGCTGTCCAGGTAACCAATCTCAGGTGTTCAATCTGGAGAGCTGGTTTCCCAGAGTCCATGAATATTTGTGCCACTGGCCTGCCAGAGTCGTGACTTTTCAGGAAGCCAGAAGCTGGCTGCCACTGACACCACAGGACCTTGGCGGGGGTGGGTGGGGGGAGTCACTGTTGTTGCTTTTGTTTTGTTTCTCCAGAGTCAGGACCCTCAGGTGCCCATCTCACTGAGACAGCTGCCATGCTGCTGCTCCTCCTAGAGCCACAGCCATAAGCGCTGTCCTGCCTGCACAGCGCTGACCCCTGTAGTCACCAACAGAGCCACGCTGCCTGCGCTGAAACCCGGGAGGGAGCCCATTCCTGCCTGCTGCTTCTGCTGATGCTGCCAGAAGGAAAAGTGGGAAAAGCTAAACGGCTCCTCTCTCCTCCTGCCTTTCAATCTCCTGGCTGTGCCTCTTCCCATTGGCAGAACCAAATCTGGAGCCAGCTGATGAGGGGGCAGGGCCTGCACATAGTTTCTAGGCTTCCAGCCTCCTATAATTCAGAGCAGAGCAAGCAATGAAAGGGGAATGGAGCTGTTAGCCATCAGCAAAATGGTTGGTGTGAGTCTCAGCACAAGTCTAGTTACCAGGCACAATACAGAATTGAAAAAAATGGAGCTGGCAGGGCAACAATGGTCCTGGGTGTTTCCTTCCTGTATCCAGGCAGTGCAAGCTTTTAGCTCCTCCATTAAGAAGTGAGGTCTGTTTCTCCCCTGCTCAATCTGGGCTTGCCTTGTGATTTGCTTTGGCTAATAAAGTATAGCAGCAGAAGAGACAGTATGCCAGTTTTGAGCCTGGGCATCAAAGACCTGGTGGGCTACCACTTGCTCTCTTTAAATCCTGTCGCCACCATGACCAGAAGCCCTGGTTAGCCTGTTGGAGGCTAAGTGACTGCACGGAGCAGGGGCAATTTATGCCAACTGAGGCCTCTCTAGACCAGTCAGCCCTCTGTCCCCTTGGCAGCAAACCACAGACACATGAGAGAATTCAGCCAGGAACAACCAATTCCAGCCTCCCAGACAATCCATAGACTTAAAGCCATTAAGCTTTAGAGAGGTTTGTTATACAGCAATAGCTACCTGATACATCTGCCCCCAAGGAGCAAAGTCCAGCAAAGAGGTGACACATCCGCATGGAAGGGAAACAAAAGAGCATCACTGAATCCTGCAATGTGTTGTACCCAACAGATTTCCAAGGGGGATGCAGGTCCTGTGGACCGAGTTTCATTCTAAGAGATGAAACTTGAGCTGGGCCTCGAAAAATATGAGCAGTATTTCAGTTGACTCTGATGCAGCAAATACTTAGAAAAAATATTTATGTCAACCAACCATTTTATACAAAGAAGTATGGTGTGTTGAGTAAAAATTTTAAAGATGTCATCACTATCTTCTCTTTCTCCTACATAAATATTCTTTGTTTGGTTATAACTGAGTTCTGTCAGAGTATTTAAATATATTCACATACATGCATTTTTAAAAACAAGTTAAATTATTACAAATATTTTTCTAACTAGAACAATAATCTATAAATACTGAGGGAAATTTGGAAATTATAGAGAAGAAAAATTTCACATCTGATCCATAATTCTACCAACTGATGGGGTCATTTATAGTTTTAGTGTAATACTTTCTAGTCTTTTGACATATCTACTTATATAGTTGATATCAAATGGTAGATATAATTTTGTGTTATTCTTTCCACCTTCTATTTTAACATAAATATTTTCTCATTTATTAAATTGTCTCAGAAATGCGATTTTAATTTTCATCTTCTGGATGCACCATTGTGTATTTAATTTTTCCCGTTCTGTTGGATATTTATGTTGCTTTCTACTTTGTTCTATGCAAATAAGTAGGAGTCTTTTTTCTATGTAAAACACATTTGAATGACTTCTTTAATATAGTTTTGTTAGAGGTAAGGCAATGTTTATACATTTTTAAAGAGTCTTGTTGGTATTGTCAAATTCCTTCTTTTCCCAGAAAGAATGTTCTTTTTCTCCCATATAAATGAATGATGCTGTTCATTCCATTGCATCTTTCTGTATAGAGTATCCTCTTATATATGTATTTGTTGCTAGTATAATAAATCCAAATTGATAACCCATTGCCACTTTAATTATCACTTCCTTGAGTCTGAGATAGATGGAACATTTTTCATGCCCTTATTGGCTCTTTGTTGCCCTTTTCTTGTGAACTGACTGTTCATGGTCTAGAGAATTGGTATTGACATCAAAGTCCTTTTGGGGTTGAACAGCTGCTCCTGACCTCCCGTGGGATATGGGTTGTGCAGTAGGAAAGCTGTCATCTCCTATAAAAATACCTGTAGAATGGACCGCTGCACAGGGCCATGCTGCAGCTGTCACCTGGTGGCATTGCCAGGGCTCCGCTAGACACAGTCCTTCTCTACAGGGCGACACGGATCCTCAGACCTGAGGTGCCACGTGTGCCATTGCCTAAAGGGTCACGCACTCTCTGCCACTTGTGCCCTAGGAGTTATTTGCTGTAACAGAAGCATTTTGAGAGCTTTCAATCTTCCAGAAGTACAAGGGCCTGCTGCGACAAGAGGAAAGTGGGTGCTGTAAGGCTGTGTTGCTTGGGTGGTTTGAAGGGCGATTGCAGGCTGCTTGGCCTGAACTGTCTCCCCTTTCATCTCTGGCTCCACAGTGTAAAATGCTGGAGGCTCTGGGACAGAGCTTTCGAGCCTCATTACCCATGGAGTGCCACGTGATTCTGTGGTAGCCACCTGTTATTGTCAGAAGAAAACACAGCTTTGTGTGTATTGACTGGAGGCAATGCATCAATGTTGGGTCAGGTGGACAGCATGGGAAGGTGAGTGTTTGAGATAACTCAGAGACCAGCTAGCTGCTGTTCTGTACACCCCATGGTGTCAGGACACTTTTCTATTACAGCATTTAACACTCTATGGGGTAATTATTCATCTACTCAAATGCTCTGCCTTGAGACTCCACCCTCTGTCCGAGATGGGTGGCATCTTACTAATTCCTGGCTCTCCAGTGCTTGGGACAAGGGCTAGTGCAGAGTAGTTGTTCAGTAAATAGTTGTTGAATCAAAGGCATAACATCATTTGGATTCTGAGGAAAAGAAAACCTTATGAAACCTTGTGTAAGCAGGCTATGTGCTTCAAGTTCTCAAAAGCAGCTGGTGACAGATGGGTTTGGTCTCGGGGTCGTGGCAGGCTTTCCCTAGCGTTCCCTCCTGTGCATGACCCGCACTTCACAGCCAGATGGCTGCTGCTACCAAGAGGCTGAGACGGTCCCTGACAGTGGCAAAAGGAGACCCGGCCGAGCTAATCCTTGCCCCACTCTTGTAATAGAAGGCTTCCCATCTGGTATAGTGCTATGGGTTACATTATGTTGCTCAGAAAGATGTACTGAAGTGCTAACCCCCGCTACACTTGAATGTGTACTATTTGGCAATGGTTAGTGCAGATGTCATTAGTGAAGTTGAGGTCATCGGAAGAAGGAACATGACCATGGGAAGACGGAGGCAGAGAGTAGAGTTTAACTGCCAAAAGCCAAGGACTGCTCAGGGCTGAGGAGCTGGGAGAAACAAGGAGGCATGGGAGGCAGCATGGCCATGGGACACCTCGATGTGGAACTTCTGGCCTTGAGTCCCGTAAGACAGTGACTTCTGTTGTGTTAAGGCACCCATGGTGTAGTACTTGGTCAAGCATCCCTAGGAAATGAACACGTGTGCTGTGGGGCAGCTATGCTGCGGCGGCCAGTGTGCTCTGAGTGTGTGTGTGCACGTGCACGCACACGCCCCTCTTCTCCAGTGCTGACCCAGTTGCGGAGAAGTGACTGATAGAACGCAGCTTGCCCCTGCGGCTTGCGCTTGCCGGCATCTGCCCTGGAGTGGCATTTTCTCTCTCTTCGTGGGCCAGACAGAGAGCTGGTTGGTAAGCCAGAGCTGTATTTTTATCATCCAGCTGGGTGCGTGGGAGTCTGGGGTGGTACTTGCTTCACAGGTTTGGCATGGGCCACTGGGGGAGACAGTCGTGGACTCCTGCAAGGCGCGGAGGTCCCAGCTGCAGCCTCTCTGGGCGGAAACACAACCAGCTGTTTCTCCGGACTGAAGGTGGTGCTTAAGGTCTGACACCAGCATCCTCCAAAGGCAGGGAACTAGAACTGCAAGTCCTGGCTCCTGGATCCCCTTCCCTTTCTCCCCATGGGGATCTTGGACAAGTTACACTTCTGCTTTGGACCTCAGGTTCTCCATGGATACAATTGGTCATAACCGGTGTCAGAGTCCTAAGGGGTTTGGCCCTTCTGATGGGTCCAACCAGGGCAGGGATACCTGGGCTTAGGAATGGAAGGCTGAGAATGGTGGGAGCCTAGGACATGGCCTCACACAGAAACCTGCCTTAGGATAATAGTAACAAAAAGAGACCAGAGCTTCATTTCTTAGTGACATTCTTTCAGCTTAAAGGACATACCCAGAATCAGAAGACCTGGCTTGGGCTCTGGTTTGAATACAATCGGGCAATATAGACTTGTATACGTTCCTCTCTGAGTCTCATTGTCCCCACTGGGAAGATACAGGAAGGGTCACTAGCCGGGGCCTCTGGGAACTCAGATGGGAAGTGGGCATGAGCATGCCTGGCAACCCTAAAGCCGGAAAAGGCTGGGGAGTCTGTGTGTTTTCTTCCCTCTGTGTCCCCTTCCCCCATCAGTGGGCCTCTAATGGCTCTGGCATCTCTGCGGTCCATTTCCTGGAGGGTGTAAATTATTTAGTGGATGAACACATCTGCCAGCAGGCGGAGGGCGCGGCCTCTGTGCGTGCCCGCGGGAGGGGGTGTCAAGTGGGCCTGGCCTGATTTCCGCTCCCTGGAGGCTGCCCCCAGCCCGCGGGGTCCTTAGGATGGGGTCCTGCCCTCTGGGGCTGCCCCCAGGCTTCGTCTCCTGGTCTGGCCGGCTGTGCCCTCAGCTGTGGGCTCCTCCCTTGGAAGGAAGCTGGGCCTTTTAGTGGCCATGAATCATTGATGAGCTCTTAGAGAAGGTTCTGGTGAGAAACACGCCTCCTCATTAGTGACCCTGCGATGTCCCAGTGGATGCTCTTCTCTAAGTGGCCCTACCCCGGCACACAGCCTCTGGCTGAGCTGGGTGCTATGAGTGTTGATGGGTGGGGGAAAGAGGCTCTGAGAGCAGTGGGTGCTCTCCCAGGCCCCTCCCCCCTCCCCGAGGGAGAGGTCGGAGTGGACTGTCCACCTACCTGATGGCAATGCTGAGTGACTGCTCAGTAGGGAGATGTGTGCAAATTCCCAAGCGTAGCTGTTCTTGACCTTGGAGGCTGGCAGAGTGAGGTATGTAATGGGTTCTTTTGAGAGTTCAGGAAGCAAACATGCTCTTCTGGAGATCTGCACACATCTACAGACATAGAATCTTGTCAAGTTATTGTGGTTGGTCCCCAAGGGTCCCCTGGTTTCCCTGCAAGTGACCCCTTGTACTGGGAAGAGCCCAGGTTCTGAATTCAGCGGGCTGTTCATTTGCCAGAACATTTCATCTTCCCCAGGCCTCTCCCAACCCCAACCCTCACCTTCAGGTCTCAGCAAACACCTCTCACCCTCCCAAGTGCATTCAGGTCCAGGTCTCTGTTCCTTCCTTCCCCTGACGTTGCTCACCCTGATTCTCACAGCATTATTGTTGGGCTTCCACGTGAGAACAGCAATCACTGTTTTCTTCTTTACTATGTTTCAAGTACTCAGTCCCATGCTTGGCACATGGTAGGTGCTCAGCAAATACTAATCTTAGATACAATGCTTAACCTTTCATACTACTATACTGATAGGAGGAATGAGCAAAATCCATTTTCTAAAATATGGCAAGGTTATTTACTGGGAAAGGGTTTCTGTTTACCTGTAATAATTTAGTATTCTAGGTACGACCCTCTAGTCTTTTCCGGCCTCCTAGTCTTGGGGCTTTATGGATCAGAGATTACTTGTATGGTCTTACCCCTATGACAGAGACAGTAAAAAGGTCCCTATCAAGTCACCAGTGGGTGATTCCAGCAGGAAGACAGAGGTACTAGACACAATAGTTTACCACTCAGTGTAGAGTTAAATCCTGGATAAAGGAGATTGAAGAAGTTTGCCAGGTAGACTTATAGTTTATAGAGAATCTGGGGAAGTGATTTGAGGATTTAAATCCCCTCCTGGGGCAGAGAGTAGGTGGCAGGAATGAGAGGGGAGAGAGGAGGCCACCCTTCTTAAACACCGATCAGGAACCAGGGATGGTGTTGGGCGCTCTACTTATTAGGTCATTCACCTCTCATATGGCCTCGAACAGTAAGTACTGTTATTGTCCGTCTATGAAAGGTGAGACTGAGGCTCAGAGTGAACTCATACCTTTCCTGAGCTTGTGGGTGGGGCAGGTGTTATATTTGAGCATATGATGTGTGCTAAGCAGGTGTATGTTTTCTAAAAGGTCTCAACCACCAGCTCACATGGTGAGCAGGGCAGATCTCATTGTCCCCTTTAGATAGGTAGGGACAATGTGCCTTCTGGTTGAATGGAATCAATCCAAACTCAGCTCTCCCTTGATGGGCTAGGCATAAGGGTAGCTCGGGGGCAGGTGGGCAGGGGGTCTTATGTTCTCCACTTATGTTCAGTTGTCATCAAAGTCATGTCTTCTATAGGAGCAACACTTTCTAATTTCCGAAGCTCTTTTCCATCTACTATCTCCTTTAATCTTCTAAACAGCTCTACAGAGTGGGTATGCTCATGCCCACATCGCAGACGAGGAGCCGAGGCTCTTCAATCCTGTGTGACCTGCCCAGGATCACCGTGCTAGTAGGTTGTGGACTGGGATTTCTGTCGACCCAGCTCCTGGCTGTTCATATTACAGGTCCACCCTTGACCACCCAGGCCCATGACCTCACTGCCCGTCCATTTCCAGCCGGCACCATGCCCAGCTTCTCTGGGTGGAGGAACTGCCCTTCACTTCCTAAGTTTGGCTGAAGAAGGAGAATCCTTTCCCAATGAGCTCAGTGACTTACTTGGGGTCCTGTAGAGAAAACGCCACTTCCCTTGGTGGTCACAAGGAGCCCCTGGGATCTGGGTCGGCTGTCCCGGGTGTGGACAACGGCTATCTGGAAACGTCTGGTGAGCTTCCTGCACCATGCCGGCGCATGGTGTCAACCAGTCACAGGGAGAACAACACAGTCAAGTCACTTGTCCCCCTGTTCAACCCAAGTCAACAGCTGCACAGAATGGAGTGGTTTCCAGGGTATCCTTTTCATGTTCTTTTTTTGCTGCTAGTTCTAACAGGAGCAAGTTCGGAATGTAAGTGACTAAGAGATCCTCTTACCTTCTGATTCATTCTTTTCAGGATTTGCCAGTGAGGATCTGCGTTTGCTACATAACAAAAGGCATGTTAGAGGCTTGGAACACAAAGGTAGGGGTGACTGGTGAGACTGCAGACACACCCCGCTGTGCAGCTATGGGCACAGCTTTTCCCCCCTTGTCTTCCCATTTGCGCAAGTGGGGGAAGGGAGCTAACAGACATGGGCCTGTTTAAGGGAGGTACAGCATTTTATTTCGTCCTCACACCCACCACAACCCTAGGGGGCATCACTGTACTAATGAGAAACTGAGGCTCTGGGTCTTCGTCCCAGGCCCCATAATAGTAATGGAGGCAGGTGGGGGAGGAAGCACTTGGGTCTGTCCGATTTTGCTGCTATGTTCCCGTGGGGGGCACCGCACCCTGTCTAGCTGGTGTTGTATTTTGGCATCACCCACATTTACATTCTCGCTTCTGACTCCTCTTTCCTGACTCAGGTCGGGACTCTATCAGCTCTCAATGTTGCCACTTACGTATTGCTAGCATCTCTCCCCAGCCCGTCCCACCCTCTGGCTTTCAAAGGTCCAAGCCACAGTGTGACCTTACCAGTCCGCTGCTGAAGACCTGAGCTGGCTCTTAATTGACCAGGAATATGCTTCCAAGTAAGCATTTCAAGCTTCCCACTTGGCCCTTGCAGACCTTAAAATACACCTAACACTTGCAAGAGGAGTGCACTTCATAGCAGAGACCTCTCATACGTGTACCAGCAGCTTGCCCTCCTCTGCCTTTCCAGCCAGCACGTCTAGGCATGGTTCTCTTTATATTTCCATGTGCATTCTGACCTGTTGCACTTCTTCCTGCGCATTCTTCTGCCTGGAATGTATTTTTCTTCACATCCACATTTTCTTTTATTTTTGCCTCCCCCAAGAAATATTCTATGATCTCTACCCCAGCCCAGAATCAACCCTTAAATTTCCACAGTATCCTAGAAGGCTAAGCTTTTGGAAGTGAGGAGCCCCCTCTGAGCCATCACTATCTCCACAAGACTCAGAAAAGCCTCCAGAAGGGTTTTTTGTTCCACACAAACACTAAATGGCATTGAATTAATTATTATCAATCAATCAATACTATTGCTTCCTTTATAAATGCCATTTGAGTTGAATTATTACTATGAACACAAAGCTATAAACTACAATGAACATAAAGGGACTGGATCCTGGGAAAAAGTGAACAGTAGAGAAGTGTCCACTTGGGTGTGTACCCCTAGTAAGCACAGGGGAGGGGCAGCCATACTTGCTACTTGAATGAAGGGCACAACAGTCTAGAGAGAAAGTCTATGAGGTAGGTGCACTATACACATACACACAGGCTGAGGGTGCCGTGCACTATTAGATGAACTTTATGCTAACCCCGGTCCCATCTCCCACTGACTGGGTGAATCGGAACCTCAGTGGCCTCAGACGTAAAATGGGTTGGCAATTATAATAGCCACACTTATATAACACCTGTTCCCCTATCCGAGTACCAACCAGGCCCGACCCTGCTCAGCTTCCAAGATCAGATGAGATCGGGCGAGTTCAGGGTGGTATGGCCAGAGACCATATGACACCCACTCTATAGGCAGGAACTATACGTAGGTAGGTGTGTTTATGTATTAATTTAGTTCTCTCCTAAACTCCATCTATTCTGTGCTATAATATTTCCAGTTTACAAATGGGAAACTAAGGCACAGAGCGGTTAAGTCACTTGACACACAGCTAGAGAGAAATGGGTCAGGAATTCAAACTGAGCAGTCCGGCTGAGCCTGCCACTGGACCACCTGTGTTTGGGACCAGGTTAAAGCAGATGAGTGGTGTCAGCTCCCAAGCACCGTCGGGGTTCACAAACTGAACTGCTTTCATGTAGCTATTGCTCATTTCAGAAAAGCAGTGACCTGACTTTCCAAATCATATTCTGTCTTCTCTCACGCCATTTGTCATGCTGACCTCTTTTCTTACAGCTATGGGGAAATTTTAATGATTTTGAAATGGATGGGTCACAAAATTTAGTGTCTACTTCAACCTAGCCTCCTCCACGTGGCATTTAAGGACCCAGAGAAATGGAGAGGACGTGACCAGGCATGGCAGAGACCACATTGCCTCAGGCTGCTGTGTGTACGTGGGGGTCTGTTCGTAGTCCGCCTGTGTGCAGATGCGCCTTTCTTCATAACCCACAGGAGGGTGGGGTGCTCTGTTCCTCCCCTCGTTGCTTACTCCTCTCACCCTTGATGCAGTAAGGTCATTAGCGTAGTAGCTCTCAGTGTGATTCAATAACAAGTCAATATTAGCAAGGCAGTGAATTCGGGATGTTTCACTGTAAAGGGTCTGAAAGATCAGATCCAGCTTTCTGGGGAACCATTTCAGCAGGATGGGGGTTGGGGGGCGGCAGGTGGGGCACCGCTGACCCACCTAGGGATTGGTTCCACTCTGAGACTGATGGCTCCTTACACCCGGCTCCCCAGACGTCTTTCTGGCCTCCCCCAAGTTCCTGGCCCTGAGTTTCAATGCCCCCTGGTGATGAGCAACTGTGGCTCCTTTCCAGATAAAGCCAATACTGCCCTGGCCGGTTGGCTCAGCGGTAGAGCGTCGGCCTAGCGTGCAGAGGACCCGGGTTCGATTCCCGGCCAGGGCACACAGGAGAAGCGCCCATTTGCTTCTCCACCCCTCCGCCGCACCTTCCTCTCTGTCTCTCTCTTCCCCTCCCGCAGCCAAGGCTCCATTGGAGCAAAGATGGCCCGGGCGCTGGGGATGGCTCCTTGGCCTCTGCCTCAGGCGCTAGAGTGGCTCTGGTCGCAACATGGCGACCCCCAGGATGGGCAGAGCATCGCCCCCTGGTGGGCAGAGCGTCGCCCCTGGTGGGCATGCCGGGTGGATCCTGGTCGGGCACATGCGGGAGTCTGTCTGACTGTCTCTCTCTGTTTCCAGCTTCAGAAAAATGCAAAAAAAAAATTAAAAAAAAAAAGCCAATACTGAAGGTCTCTATGGCTTGGACTTTAGAGAGCTCCGGGGGTGGTGGGCATGGGAGGCACTCTGCCAGGGGAAGGCAGAGGAGTCAGGAAACAAGAGGTCATCTCTGTGTGAACCATGCGGTGACTCAGGGGACGGGACACTGTACACGGGATGCCAGTCTCTGTGTGTTCGAGACTGGCCAATAATTCTTCTTGGTGATGCTATACTTGCATTCACTGTCTGACTTTGCAGGCCCTCATAGAAGGGTCACCAGCAAATATAAAATGAAATATTATCCCTAAAATAAAAAATCCAAGCCATGCTTGGCCCTGACAGCCCTGCAATGGTAGCCTGGGTACTGAGCAGGGAAGTCACTGTGCAGGGGTGGAGACCCTCAAACCATGTTCTGTCAGCATCATTTACTAATAATTCCATCGGAGCCACTTCATGGGGAGGAGACGGGGATGAAGAGAAGGTAAAACTTTGAGTTCCCGCCTCTGCTCAAACCCTAGGTCCTTCGGTTTTAGCAATTTTATCCATTAGAGTTTGGAACATTTGATTTAAGTTTTCATTTGCTACAAAAAAAATATTGAAAATCACTATCTTAAGAGATATCTTACTAATTCCCTTTGAGGACACCTCTTTACCTATAAATGGCCTGTTTCCCCTTTATTCTTCCGACCTATTGAGCTCAAATGACTATTTCCCCAAGCTATAAGATACTTGAGACCAGGCTACCACAATCAGATACCTTACTAAATGTCTGTGGAGTAGCAATGGGAAAATAAACATAGAAAAACTTGTATGAAGGTCGCTTGGCACCTGAGATCCAGTTCATTCCCTATACTAGAAGGTTCCATTGGACCTCTTGGACACTGTCTCAAGGGCTACCCAAGAGATCTTACTCCATTTAAAAATATGGCTCTGAAAGAGTGATGCCTGGAGACTTGGAACTTAACGACACACAATTCTCCGCTTTGCACTCAAGACTTGAATTCTGTGTCAGAGTGTCCTGTGAGACCCACCTCCTTACAGGATGAATGACCTGGGAATGCCACTCCTTCCGGCAAGGACCCAGGGGGGTATAGTCTTCGGGACCCCTACAGGGTAATCTTCAGAATACAATCTAGTCACATCCGTTTTCAAATAAGAAGGTCCCTATTTCGTAGTTAATCATCACCAGGGTGACCATAAATCTGGCTTGCCTGAGACAGTCCTATTTTATGCCTGTTGTCCTGGTGTAATTATTAATAGCCTCCCTTTCACTCCTAAGAACCTTATTTTGGGTGATAAATTATATGGTTACCCTCATTATCATTATTATGACCAGAGTCTTTCCTGGCCCTCAATGCCTTGCTGGTACTTACCTCCTCCAGGAAGCCCTCTTGCTATGTTAGCTCAAGCTCATTTTTCATTGCAGGGAACCAACTACCAAAGTGCTTAGGGGTCTTATCTGCCTCACCTGCCATGTACGTGACTAGCCTCTTTCCCACTTGATTCATTCAACAAATATTTCACACCCACCTACAATGAAACAGAGAGTGTCACAAACTCTGAGGAAAGGGGAGAGTGGATAATGTCTATGCGGCCCGGGTGAAAAGAGTGCACAAGGACTGGGGGTACCCCAGGGCCATCTCTTTTCATCTGTGACACAGCAAGGCTTGGCATTGATATGCCCGTCCCAATGGCCTTGGTGGGGCAACACATCAATATGGTTCTCTTGGTCACTGTGGCTCTGGATCAATGCTTCATGAGACAACCTGACTCCAGTCTTGACAGTGTGACCACACTGCTGACCTTCTAGAAGCTTATAAATGTCCCCGAACAATCTAAGTCCCAGGCCATTGCCCCAAACAGTCACTGATGGTGCCTGTCTCTGGGAGGTTCACTCGGCGTTCACAAGACCTCACCGAGAAAGATCTCAGGGGAGTGACCTCCTCACATGATACCATTCTGTATAATTTTATAAAGCCATTTACCAGACTGTGTATCCAGAAGGCGAGGGGTGTGGCCTGTTTTTTAAGAGAAGTCCCCTGTTATATGCTCGCACCAGGCTATTAAATTTGCTTATACTGCATTCTCATTTTTAAGTGTATTCCAGTAGATAATATCTGGGCAGTATAGATTCTGCAGCTGATGGAGTTTCTTTTCTGCACCATCAGCCGGGAAGCTCCTCACCAGCCCTGAGGATCCTGAGTAGATGTGGGCAGGAGCCACCAAGAACTGAGCACACTCATTCTGGCCTCAGTACACCGTTCCACTCTTCCTTTCCTCCTGCCAATTTTTCATCTCAGTGAAACAATTTGAATCTTTTTGAAGTGACCTGGGCTGTCCCCCCTAAGTAAATCACTTTTTCAGACACGTTCATATGTAAATACATTGCAAGCACCTACTACTTGAAAAGTAGCACATTAGCATTGCGGGGGGATGAAGGGAATGGCAAAAAAGTGTGGCGGAGTCTCTGCTCTCAGCTTAAGTCCCCTTTCTATTTGCGTATCAGTTTTTCATGGGTCAGATCTCAGCGAACGCGGGCATTCTATAGAATGAAGAGAGTGACCCTCAAATTCCATCCCTCTAAAGGATTAGTTATTTGCATAATTTACTTTGTTAGCAATGGTGCCAAGCCTAGTACCTGCAGAGAGGAAATAGATTTTCTTTAAAAAGAAGATGGTTGGGTCGTCATTACTTCACCAGGTCTGTGTTGGTGTCTTTGTCTTGAATGTAATTAAGAGCCTTGGTGTGAGTTTTTAAATGTCTGATCAACCATCCCCCACACTTTCACCCAACATGGCCACAAAGGAAGGTTGAGACTCATTCAAACCAGAATTTAGCAGCCTCATACAGTCCTATGCATGAGGGGGGAGGGAGAGGGGTTTGGGGAGAGAATATATTGAGATCTGCCCTTTGATCGTGTTCAATGCGACTTTGCATTTACCTGAGGGATTAAAAGTTCTCATTGACCAAGGCTCCGGGCTTCCTACTCAGCCTTTGACGGGACAAGTGTTAATTGGACAATATAATGGGGACAATGTTAATTCCCCTCTTAGAGTTCCTTTTCTTGTTCAGTCAAATAGAAAGACCCTTTTAAATGGCAGAGAGAGGAAGAAAGAGGCTGGTTTATAAGGGTAATAGACTGCACATCTTCCCCCTTGTCTTAGAACAAGTGCAGTGGAGTCAGCATAAAGCCGGCCCTAAACAGGGAAAGAAAGGGAACGACGTGGTGGTTTGCCTAGAATGTCACCCTGGATTAGGGACAGGGAAATTCAGTCGGTAGGCTCTGTTTTTCTAACAGTGGGGGGTAGTGAGAGTGGGGAGTGAACAAGAGCTGAAGAAGACAGGAGCCCAGGAGACACATGGGTAAGAAAGGGACATTTTGTTGAGTGTAGGAAATGGGGGTGGCGTGGGATGACAAAGATGATCAGAGACCTGGTGGGATTCACTGAGCTTCATTTGGACTGAGCCGGATCCTCCTAAGACCCAAAACATTCACAGTGGTGCTGAGGAAGATGGGCAAGAAAGGGCATTCTAGAAGCAACAGCCCACTTTTAGGGGTTTCTATAATTAGAATCTTCCTCCTCCTCCTGATCTTATTAAAATGGGCTGATGTTCAGCTGTCTGTGGATTCTGGGAGCCACTTCCCACTTCTTTCCAGGGATCCATAGAACTGAACATTTCCCTCCCTGTTTCCATCTCCTCAACACTCCCACTTGTTTCTCTCCTGACAAGGTCTTCTCCTAGCAAACTTCCACCACTACTTGTCCCAGCCCTGGATTTATGAATGGTGACAATGGCCCATTCAGTTTTTCTACTGCAGGACCTCTGTGCCTCCGGGCAAGGCACCTATACTTGCTGCTCCTCCTCCTTTCAGAGATGGGAGCAATGGCCTTGGCTTCTGTCTCCAAGGTCCTCCTTGGGAATCAATGGAGATAATGGGTGTAAATATGCCTTAAATATTGTAAAATATTTGAAGTGAATTGTTCTTTTTATTCTTTTTGTTCCATAGGAAGATAGAAGGAGTGCATTAGAAATGACGAGGACCAAAGACAAGACCATCTTGACTGAAGGATGAGTTTTCCAGGCACGGACAGAGCATGATGCAGGAGACTCACTACCTGAGTGATGATCAGAGCAGGTAGGCTGTGGCTGTCTGAGCCAAACCACCTCTGGAAGGTCCCTGCCCCTTCCCGGTACCCAGTGTTTCTCAGCAAAGTGCCACGTTGAAGTGTCTCACTGTTGGCTCTGCACCGTCACAACTCAAACCTTCTGTGATCCCTCCCGGATTGACCTTTTCCAAGATTGTCTTTGCAGATCTTATAATCACACCAATTTGGGATTATTCGAGAACTCTCAACAAAAACTAAACCAGCAACGTTTAACCCAATCAAACAATACTTTTGGCTTTAAGGTTGACTAAGGAAAGGGAAGTAACTGTCCACCCATTTTTTAAGACCAAATCCTGGAGAAACACCTGGAACTTACGAGGGTCTAATTTTATGGTAAAACAGCAGAAAAAGATGGAGAGGCCAGCCTTCACTTTGATTCTCCCAGGGATCTTTCCCCCAGGTAGCAAGGGGGCTGTGTCTGTTATTGACTCACCTGTGGTTTCCTAGGTTTATACCCAACTTGCACACTCCCGTGGAGCTGGGTGTCTGTAAATGACATTGGTTAGCTTCCCAGTTTCCCTTGCAGGTGGGCTTTCTGTCTGCTTCTGGTGGCAGACTGACCAGGAGGTGGAAGAAGGAAGAATTCTGCTCTGGCTTGGACAGGGTGGCATTGAGGCAGTTACTGCTGGCTGCTGTTGTGGTAGCAGAATGAGAGATTCTGACTTTCAGCATGCTGGCAAGAGTTAGAATTGTTTTCAGCATCTGCAGCTCTGGTTGAGAACTCCCTTCTCTGGTGGGTGCAGCACCAACCGAAACGCCATCTCCAAGAACGCGCAGCAGGGCCAGGCTCCCGAGCACTGGCCAGGGAATGTTAGCAGCATCTGATCTCTAAGTATGGCCCCTGTTCCTTTCAGTTCCACCAGTGCCTCCTCATTCTCATGTTCAGTCTTCCAGCCTTTGCAAGTCCTTTGTAACCAATTTCCTGTATTAAATTTCCTCCCTCTGAAACACTAGACCCAATGATTTCTTACTGATACCAAGACTGTACAAATATTCTTTGTCCATGGTTCTGGGGCTGAAATAATTCCTGCTCAAAGGTGAAGAACTTCATTGACATTGATTGTTCCTGACCCTGAGCCTCAGTTTCCCCATCTCTGAAATGTACACAGTAAGTTCAGGTGGGTATTCTTCCTGGGGGTGAGTTCTTGCTCATGAGCAGACCAGCCCACTGTGGCTGTACTCAGTCTTGGCACTGCGTGGCCAGGGCGTCCAGCGGCACTTGGACCTGGAACACTTCCTCATCAGCCTGTCTTCCTGTATCTGCTCCATCATCCAGCAACCGGTCTTTAGCGAGCTGTTCTCTGCTCTGAGCTGAAAGCTGCACACTTCAGACTCACCAGCCCTTAAATATTTCATAGCAGACTGGCTGGGAATTAATATTTAATCACAGACTCCTTGGCACTTAAATATTTAATCACTGATGTGGCTGATGAGTAATGAATCAGTACCCAGGAAAACTTTTGGTCTCCTGTGCCAGTTTTAAAGGATCTTTGGTTCTGGTCTCAGAGGAAGACACCAACAGCAAGTTTATTTCCACACTAAGTTTCATATTTCTAAGGGCTCAGAAAAAATGGCTTCAATACCAATCTGAGGCTCTAGGTCAGAAAATCTTATTCTTGAAGGCCACAAACACATTGAGAATAATCACAGTTTGGGAGGAGTTGGCTGGATTGCTAAAATAATGAACATGTATGTCAGTCTATAACCAAAGAAAAGAGGAAGGAATATCTTCTGAGGCTCAAGAAGCAGGGGGTCAACTGAGAAGTTGGAATCCCTTGTCTTCAGTGGTGATTTCAGGAAGAAGTGAAGAGAAGGTGTCAGGAAATGTTAGAAATTCTTTGAATGCAATCGGTGCAGAGAACAGAAAAAACAAATTGCAGCTGAAAGGATTCATGGAACACCACATTTAAAATGTGAGAGTTGAAATATAAAAAAGGAAGAAAAAACTGCTGGTATCCACATGCTGTGATAAGAACATCTTCATCACCAGAGTGAAGGGTGTTTCTAGAATTCAGCCTTAAAAGACTTCATTTCTCAACTCTGGTGGGCACTTGTTTTTGCCACCCAAAAGCCATTGTCCCATTTGTATTTATGGCTGAAAGAGTCCTGAATTTGTCTGGGGGTTTACTCCACATGTGCTCAGGAGAGAAGGACCATTCTACTCCCCAGGGTGAACGTTAATCAGCATAAACTGACAACAGGAAAGCCATTGTCCCCTGGCCATTGCTTCAGTCATGAGTGGGTAAAGCAGTCCTGACCAAGATGTTATGGAGAGAAAGTGGGGACATACGGTCAAGGGGCTTTGGGAAAGGTGTTCTTCACCGATAGGAAGAGACATAGGAGGAGGAGTGGCCTCTGGACACAGTTGTGTGGCAGTGACCTGTGGTCATGAGAAGACAGGCTGAAGGCCATAGTTGAGGACGGAGGAAAGCAACACAGAAGGCTTCTCCTAGTGCCACTAAGATGGCCAAATGCAGAGTCACTTTATCTCTAGACTTCTCATTATATGTTTAAACTCCTTATAGCTGAGTGTTGTCATTTGTAGCCCAAAGCACTCTAATTAATGTACCATGTGAGTAGGGGAGGTAGAGTCAGCAGTTAGAAAGAAGAAGAGTAGAGACAAATGACAAGCAAATGAAATTTAAAACAATGAGAAACCTTTCCTGTACCCATTTGATTGGCTTGTGATCACGGCTGACACATGCTGACCTTCAGTGAGGACGGGGAGCCATGAAGAACCTCTCATATGCTGCCAATGGAAGTCTAACCTGCCCCATCACATCAGGGGGCAGCTTGGCAACATCTAGTGAAGCAGGAGATGCACGTAACCCACAATGCTGCAGGTCTCTTTTTCGGCAAATAACTGGAGATACTCTTGTACTTAGAGAGAGATACATGTACAATAATGCACATAGCAGCCTTTTGTAACAGATGAAGCTGGAAACAAACCTTGATGGTCATGAGCTTCAAACCAAATCATTTATCCAGATTTTGGTCCAATGAGTAAATTACAACTACATATATCAACATGATTATATATCAAAAACACAGTTTTGAGTGGGGAAAAAAGTAAATTTTAGAGGGATATATAGGATCTGACACTATTCATATAAAGTTTTAAAACACAAACAATATTATATAGTAAAAATGTAAAGAAATTCATTGAGTTGGAAAACAATGTGTTCAAATGGTGGCTTCTTTTGGGAAAAGAGTGAGGGGTTGTTTCTCCCAAGTGGAGCTGGCTGGTAAGGAGGTTGTGGGGAAAATGGCTCATTCTCTGTGACTGTAGGGATGCAGCCCTCGAGAGCATGTTATTGGGGTGTCGAGAGCATATTATTGGGGTGTCGGGGGATGGTTGATATCTGTAAGCCACAGCCTCTGGGATAAAGGCTTGCTTTACGGCTGGTCATTCCCAGATTGATAGGTAAGGGAAGTGATGGATGCTTAGACAGAAATAAATCCCTACGTAGGCAGGAGAGAGGTCTCAGATAGTCTTTTCTTCAATATTAATTTTGAGGAATTGAGATTTCTACAGAGATCCTCTAAGGTTCTGGGTTCTGGGAGGTTCTAGGAAGCAGATAGGGAGGAAAGAAATAAGCACTCCTCATCACAGTATGGAAATAAATGTCTTTGTTTATAAATCAAATTTTCTCTTTCAGTATTTCTTGTTGTTTTCCCAAAGCCTTTAGTAAAGTTTTGTTTCACTGGTGTAGCCGGGCCTCAGCTGTGTTTGGTAGGGTGTTAAAAGCGGAGTGCCAAGTGACAAAAAGCATTAAGAATCAGTGAACGATTATCTCCGCCTCTCCCGCCCTCACAGCACTGTGAAATTTCTGCACCAGAAAAAAGAAAGCCCGTGGGCCAGTGGGACCGGCCCGTATTGAATGTGGAAGCTGAGACGCTGTTTTCTTTGTTTGTTTGTTGTTTTGAAGGAAAGAGAAATCCTCCTAGAGACACGATGGTATAAACTCAGCGTCCTGGCTGTTAGAGCTACCTGTCCCTGGGGACCGTCCTTTTCCTCCAGCCGAGGGCTGCAGAGATCCTGGGGGTTTTCTGAGGCTACCTGGTAAACCTGTGTTAGTAATCCATTGCCGTGCAACAAATTACCCCTGAACGCTGCAGTTCAGAACAACCACCCTTTATTCTCTCCCCCAGTGTCTGAGGGTCTGGAACTGGCTGTGGCTTAGCTGGGTGGTTCTGGCTCAGGGCCTCTCATGACCCCACTGTCTGGCTGGGGCTGCATTCTCTGAAGGCTTCATGGGCCTGGGAATCCACTTCTAAGCTAAGTTACAAGGCTGTTGGCAGGAGCGTCCTTCCCATGTGGGTCTCTCCTTAGGGCTGCTGGTGACATGGCTTCTGCTAGGGCAAGTAATCTGAGACTAAAGAGAATGACAGAGACAAGGAGCAACAAACATGGACACTTCA
Source organism: Saccopteryx leptura (assembly GCF_036850995.1). Taxonomy (NCBI): domain Eukaryota; kingdom Metazoa; phylum Chordata; class Mammalia; order Chiroptera; family Emballonuridae; genus Saccopteryx; species Saccopteryx leptura. The sequence continues at coordinate 153,247,391 of NC_089507.1, forward strand.
GCCCCTTGTAACCTAATTTTGGAAGTGAGTGACATGCTATCGCATCTGCCCTGTTCTACTTACTGGTCACCCAGACAAACCTTGGTTCAAAGCGTCAGCGGTGAATGCGAGGGGACAGCATCGAAGGACAAGAGTCCAACTGCAAACTTTAAATTTGCTCCAGAGTGACCCATCTCTGGGCATAAGGAAAGTTAGTATTTATCATTCGTTCACCAAGCTCTTCCTAAGCACTTCCTTTGTGCCAGTCACTGTTCTAGGTGCTGAAAATACCATGATGAGCATTATGTTAAAAAAATCCCAATTTCAGGGATTTTACATTTTAATGAGAGAGACAGAGAATGAAGAAATAAAAAAAATTCAGTAGTTCTAAGTGCTATGAAGAAAATAAAACTAGGTATGTGTTTAAAGGGAGAACACATCCATATGGCCTGTTCACTTTCAACTCAATCTTTCTTTATATCAATCTTCAGGGGCGATGTTATTAGAGTCCCCATTTTCGATGTGAGGGAGTCAAATCTCAGAGAGGTGACAAGATTTTCCCAGAACCCCAGTTCATGAGCTGCAGGACTGGGGTTTGAACCCAAGTCCTTAGCCTCTTTCCCAAGCCTTGGTTCAAGACTGTGGGGTAGCCCAAGTTATCATAAGAAGAGGCCTCAGTAACTGGGTTTGTACTTTAGACCACCGCTTGAAGGTCATCTGTAGGACAGATTCTAGTTCCTGCTAGATTGTAGGCCTCTTGGAGGTCAGCCTGGTGCTTTGTCAGCCTCTGCATCCCCTAGATATCCAGACAATGTAAAATGGACTGCCCCAGGCCTCTGCATTTCTCCCCTGGGCTCTCCTCTGTGCATGTTCACCACCAGTGTGGAGTCTGTCCCCGTGAGGGCAACATTCTTTGGAAGCTCTGCTGGCTGTTTCCATTGGATATTATCTATCGGAGTCAGTGTTGGAGCATGGTGGACACTGACAGTCATTTTCAACAAGAGCACTTTGAGAGAGAAAAGGGTTGGCCCTTTGTCAGCAAAAATGGATGGGTACTCAAAACTAAAGTGCTTTCACATGTTATCTCACGCTCAAAACTGACTTGTGAAGTAGGCAGAATGGGTTTTCTTGGCCAATGTTACAGACAAGGACACCAAGATCCAGAGAGAGCCAGCCACCTTTCCTAGGGTCTCATAGCAGCATCTGGAGGAGTGCGAGTCTCCTGCCCCTCCAGCCTGGGTGTCTCCCCCCTCTGTAAAATACATACAGCTCCACATGCACAGTGAGAGTAGCGCTTCTCAACCTCCCACTGCAAACCAGCTACCTCTCACTATATTGCAAGTCCAGTTTCCATAGGTCTGGGTGGTGCCCGAGATTCTGCTTCTCTCACATGCCTTCAGGAATGCCCAGTGGAGGCTCCATAGACCACACTGGAGTAATAAGAGTCACCTCTGTCAGTCTCCATACATCAGAAGCCCAGCTATCCTTTAAAATACAGGACAACCAACCTTGCAGCCATGAAACCAACATGATGTCTTCTGCTGAAAGTGCTACTTCCTCCCTGAATGCCATCCCACAGGACACTGGTTACATGCTACTTGCTCTAAAGGGATCTGTGACCCCAAATGTTCCTCGCTGGGCATGGCCCACACTGGGTTGGGCCCGCAGTGGCTCTGAATTTCTCTCCTGTTTTACCATTGACCTTTTGTAACATGTCAGCATTCTCAGTGGTGAGAAAGAGGGCTTTAGGTTGCTCAGCTGAGCTGAATGTCTTCATTCCCCATTTCTTTTCTGCTGGGGCATTTCAGTAACTGATATAATCTTAGAGTGAGATTGATACGGTCACGCTTTCCAATTGCCGAGCCACCCTGAGTTTAAACTGAAAAGACCATTGACAGACAGACACGGGGCTCCAAACCTTTGGAAAATCTTCATAACTGGTAGATTTTGAGTCAGTTGCACTGCCTTTTGCTTAGGGAAAATCTCAGAAAATGAAAGACCTAGATATGCATTGAGTTTCTTCTTGGTACCAGGTTCTGGTTTGTAGCAGATAGAAGCTTCTCAGGGGAAGGGACCAGCTGATATTCATATCTAAATCCCCATTATTTAGAAGATGAAGACATGCTCAATAAATTTGCACATACCAACAGTGCTGGGCCATGTAGTTACATTATTAATTAAAAAAAACAACAACAACCAGGAAAGTATTCTACACGTGTTCAGAGAATCACAGTCTTGTGAAAGTATAGGATTAAGCTGTTTTCTAGGTGAGGAAGTTGGTTGTTCCTTTTTACTGGACAAATGGGTGTGCAGAGGCTCTGGGGAGTTCCTTAACCCCACCCTGACATTTTTTCAGTCCTGGCTTTGTCTTACAGTGGATCTTGGAACACATCCAAAATATACTTAGACATACTTCTCTGGGAGAAAAGCTTTTACACTTTAGAAACACACACACACACACACACACACACACACACACACACACACACACACATGCACACGCACTCACACACACACTCTTAATTTGAGGTTGAATTTTTCTGCCCTAATTAGCCGCGTCTTTGAGCTTCAAGAGCTAGTTTTACTGTGGTTATTAACGAGGCCAATCTCTGATCACTGGCCTTTTTCAAAAGCATTCCAGCCTGCTAAACAGTGGCCTTTCATGATTTACAAGTTTGGAATCTTTGAGAGTTTTCAACAATTAAGGTGCTAACGTTTCGCACTCGCCTGGTCTCCAAACCCCTTAATCACAAAACCTTGAAAGTGGTTGGTGGTGAGGTGAGCTTGGTGCTCCTGCAGGTTGCTTCTCAGACGTGGGAGGGTCCGCTGAGTGTCTCAGGTTCAGTGGGCATCGCTGCCAGAGAGGATGTTGGCAGGAAGTCGCTGGCAATGCTCATGAGCATGTAGTCTCCATGGACTTGGTGTGAAGTCATGGCCCAGATAGAGGGCTGTCTGACTCCAGGGGCTCAAGTAAACAATCCCTCTCTTTAACTTCGCAAGTCACTGTTCTCAAAGTGCTTGCAAACTTGAAAACTCACTTGATCTTTCCAACAAGGCTGTGTGGTGTACAGACAAATGCTCTTACATTTGAATGGGCAAACTGAGCATCAGAAAGGTGCTGTGATTTGCCTAAGAACACGCAGTCAAAGACAGAAACTAGACTCGAGGGTTTTCTGGTTCCTGGTCCAAAGCTTATTCTAAAAGGTGTACCAACTCCTTCAGTCTAGAAATATACCCCTTACTTAGAGAAAGGATTTAAAGTGCTGGCTGAAAACTTCTCTGTTGTAATCAAGGAATCACATTCTAATTTGCACGACATTTATGGATATTTTAGATGTCTTATGGCCCCATGTGATCTAATGATGAATTCTGATGCACAACACCAGTGAAAAGTTTTTTAAAAATTAATAAAACTCACTGTTGGTGAATGAAAAACAAGCACGTAGATGGCAGGTTATGGAAATATAGAAAATAAAAAGGAGAGGACCATGTATCAACAAGAGGATCCAAAGTCCATGCTATGAATGTGTGGCAGGGTTTATTCCACTAAGACAGAAAAACACCTAGAACCCACTGCGGTGGGCATTCTTATTGATCTGAAATAAAGTGGGTGAGGATGTCGCCTACTTCAGGAAGTGCTGTGGACACGTGAGCTGTTTTCTTACCATGATCATAGTTATTGGTGCCCATCAAGTTCTTGATACACTTGGTAGAATCTTATTAACTGATTAAAGATGTTGTTCTTGGAAGTCTAAAAGATGATGTTTTGACATTAACTTGAATCCTTTACTTTTCCTCAAATCTACCTCCAAAATGTCTTTGCATCTACCTGCTTCTCACCACAGCCGGCTGATTTATCTCCACCATTTCTTGCCCAGGACACTGAGCAGCCTCCCCACAAGGCCACCCCTCTCATTCTTGTCCCAGGCTTGCACTGGCCTTACGCATTCTGTCCGTAGGTCACCACAGCATTAGGTTTTCCTTATCATTCACATCTATGTGGTTTTCTCAGACCACGCTGTCTGGAGTAGCATCTCATCTGGTCTTGTCCTATCGGATTACCTGTCCCTTCTTTCTCTACACCATTCATCCTTATGTGCAAAATGCCTTCTCCTACTAGAATATAAGCTCTGAGAAAGCCAGAAAATGGTTTCTTTTATTCACTTTGATATCACCAGTGCCTCAAACAGAAGCTAGTGTATAGCATGTGCTCAGTAAATATCTGTGACCCAATGACACATGGACAGATGTAGGGTCAAAGACAAAGCACATTTGTTAGGTACCTACTACATGTGAGGTCTCATCACCTTCCTTATCTCGTGCCTTCCAACAACGCTAGCTAACATTATTAACCCACTGGGCACAGTGAGGCAGATTGAGTCTCAGAGAAACTTACTAATGTGTGTAAGGATTTGGAATTATTAACAGACTCATAGGATGAAACGTTGACATAAGAGACACTCCAAACCTTGTGGCTCTTCCACTGCACTCTGTGACCTTGTCGGCAGTGTACATGGTAGCCAGGTACCTCCGTGTCTTTCCACTAGGAGCACATGTCAGTTAGAACTCATTAACAGAGAGAATATATACAAAGAGAAAATGGGACTGTGTTATCTCTGGGAAGACCACCAAGGGTTTGTAATTCAAGTAAACCCATCATAAGAATAAAAATTTAAAAAATGACATGCAGCAGCTCTCCTGACTGGCTCAGTTGGTGGATGCCTCTTCCTCTTGGTTATTTTCAGGGATTTGGATAATTATCATAATTATGAATTAGGAGGAAGGAGAGCAAATCCTCTGATATCACAGTTTTTCTAATGCTTATCTGCTCAGCAAACATTTGGCTCTTGCTGTGTCTGATCTGTTTCTCTGACTAGACAAGGATTGGTGTCACTTTCAGTCCCCTTCCCAGCACCTGTTTATCCCCAGGGCCTGATGCAGGGAAAACACACAGTATGTGCTTATAGAATGACTGTGACATTGTGTCTCATCTCTAATGTCTTACGGAATCAAGAATGGGCGTGTAGTACTTGTTACCTCTTTAAGAATGGGCTAGAATTGAACTTGGGAGGGAGACCCCGTGTGGGAGAGATTATCCTGTGAAGATAAACCTTAATAAATCACTTTAATAAACTCTATGCTCTCTATCCAGTCTGACCTAAAACTCATCTTCCTATTGCCAAATGGCAAGAGATACACTACAGGGGACTTCAGATAAAAGTGCCGATAGTTACATGCTTTCCCAACTCACACTTATGTCATTAGCTTGCAAATCCTATTGTGAAAATTTGTACCTAGTGTTATAGGTTAAATTGTATTTCCTCAGAATATTACTATATTTGAAGATAAGGTCATTGCATAACTTATCATTAGTTAAGTTAACATGAGGTCATACTGGGTAGGGTGGGTCCATAATCCCATATGACTGGTGTCCTTATAAGAAGACAGAAAATTGGACAAGGAAACACAGAAGGAAGAGGGTCGTGGAAAGATGGAGACAGAGGTTGTTGTACAGGCCAAAGAACAGGCTAGAAGAAGTAGGGAAGAATCCTCCCCTCTAAGCTTCAGAGGGTGTAGGACCCTGATAACACCTTGACTTTGGACTTCTAGTCTCCAGAACTGTAAGACAATACATTTTTGTTATTTTAAATCAGCCATTTTGTGATAATTTGTTATGGCAGCCCTAAGAAACTAATATACCTGGAAATAAAATTCTAGAGATAAATATCACCACTGGCTGGCTTGACTCTTCAGGAAACTACATGAAATGAACAAATCAGAGAAAAGAGAGACAAAGGAGGATCCATATTTGTGCAGATCTCTATACCTACTGTGCTCAAGGAAGAGTCATTTCTGTGCAAAATTCCTAGATTTGGAGAATCATGAAGAATGTAGCACAGTCTTCTGTAGAAGCTGAACTCACTGGTGCCAGCTCGCTGGAGTTGGTACCCAGAACAGTTTTACCATGCTCCTGTAAGCATGGCCTCATCGTAGTCCTCTCTGCATATTTTTTTATGATTGTGTATTTTCCTCCCTTTCTACTCACTTGTCCAGTTGCTCCAGTCTGGTTCCACCTCCATCATGCCTCCATGTCGTCTGAATCATTAATCCAAACTACACTTACAGCCATCTTCTTATTTTACATTTTACTAGCTTTTGATAGCATGAGCCACATCTTTCTTCCTGAGTCCTCCCTTGGCATTCTCACCTCCTATCTCTCTGAACCCTCTTTCATGGTCTTCTCAAATCTTATGCTTAAATGATGAGCTCCTTAGGACTTTTCTTTCTACTCTGATTGACTCTTTCTACTCTATCCCTTTGACTCCAGCTGTCATCTAGACACTGATGACTCCCCAAATTTTAAGACCTGTATGTTTAGATACTTATGTGACATCACTTGTTGGGATGACACAAAAGCTCCTCAAACAGACCTGTATGTTCAGATACTTATGTGACATCATTTGCTGGGATGACACAGAAGCTCCTCAAACTCAATCTATCCAAAACAGGATTCAGCAATGTTTTCATTAACTCTAGTCTTTCTTGGAATTTCTTATCTCAGTTACTGTTCCTATCATGCACTTAATTTTGAAAGCCTTAAAGTTCACGGTCATCTTCGATAACTTCGTTTCCTTCTTTTGCCTACCGTTTCCATCCGATCTGTAACCAAGTTCTATTATTTTGATCTGTTTCTTATATCTGGAATTTGCTCACTTATCTTTAATTTTCCTGCCATCACTTTCACCAGAGTTACTTCCACCAGCTCCTGCCCTCCTACTTTTAACTTCAAGGTACACGATGTGTCAGAGTGGCCTTTTAAGAGAACAGATCTTTATAAGTCACTTCTCTGCCAAACCTCCTTTAATGATAATTCACTGTGCTTAGAGTCAGAATCAGGTTCTTACGTGTGCTCTGGGTCTTGCAGACCCTGGCCCTGGAAACTCATCCAGGTTCCTCCCATTTCTTTGCTCTTCCTCTCAATGCTGATGCAAAATGGTGCAGAGGGTTTTTAGGCTTTCTGTCCACCCCCCCTCTGTCCAGAAGGAGAATGGTAGCTGACTTGTGATATCTCCCTTAGAAGAAGGCTGATCCTCTCCCCTTCCTTCAGGAAGCAGGGCAAATCTCCTTTGAGGACTTATTGACAATTCTGGAATGAATTCCTTGGCTATGGGAATGTCATGTACCAATTATATTGGGCCTAACTGATCTGAATGGAAGGATGGTACAAGGAAAATGGTGGTTACCTTGGTTGGGTAAAGTAACCAGGATCCACTCCTGGGTGCCAAGTGAAAATCTTCCTGTCCCCGCATCCTGTCACCACACACAAAAGCCACCACCTAACTTTTCCATCCTCAGGGAGGGAAAAGGCGCTGGAAGGAATGCCGAGGAAGCCATGATATTTAATAAATACCACTGTACTGACCTCCTTTTTATCCAGGTAAGTCCTACTCTTTGTTTGGAACTCAGCACAAACATCACTTACTCAGAGAAACAGAGAAACCTTCCCTGAACCCTTCTCAGCAGCCCCCACAGAACACCAGACCTCTCTGTTATATACTGACACGGCCCCCTGTTTCCTCTTCTCATCATCCACGGCCACTGCTGTGAGTAACTGAGCGGCTCTGATGTCTTTCCCACCCCTACAGAATGCCAGCTCTGGAAGACAGGTCCATGTCTGCCTTTTTTGTGGCAGTATCTTTAGCTACCAGCACAGTGTTTCGCATATTATAGATGCTCATTTAAGTTTGTTGCATAAGTCAATCAAAATAATAAAATAAAATCTTAGATTATAGAAAAGTATGAAGAAATAGCAAACCCTTTAATCAGCATAGCCTCATCTGAAGGTGATCAATGCCAAAAAATTTTCAGATTTGCTTGCTTCCAGTTCTTTTTCCTATGAATATATACATATATACATATATTATTATTCTTTTTCCAATGAATATATACATATATATGTATATATATATGCATGATTAGATTTATACAGCATATATATACTGCTCACAAAAATTAGGAGATATTTTATAGCTTCATATTCATTTTGAAATGTCCTCTAATTTTTTTGATTGACATCTTAACACATATATTTATGGAACTGTTTGCATAATAGTGTATCTATATTAATGAATCTCTATTTTCAATGACTTGATCTACTTTTGACTTATAAGCAACACTGAGATGAACATCCTTCTGCACAAAATCACGTTTGTATTTTAGATTGGTCATATTCTTGAAAATGGATTACAGGAACAGAGAACGTGATGGATTTTAAACTTGTTCTGCAAATGTTAGGGATGCTAACTGATTTTGACAGCATGAGCCACATCCTGAAACACAGGCAGCAAAACTATGTTTTAGGCCAGAGCATGGACCTAATATCTGTATGTTATGTGAAGTAAAATTGGCCTTATATATATTCTATGTGTGTGTGTGTGTGTGTTTCCTGTGCTACACTGGGAATATGCCTCTTGGAAATCTTTCTGAGAAAGATATATATATATATATATACATATACATATTTGTTCAGAAGTAACAGAGACATTCCTTGTATTTAAGAAGATTAAATTGATTCCTAGATTATGCAAATCTGGGATTATTTATTTTGAGATTCGCTGAGACTATTCAAAGATGTAGCTATTCTTTATACAAATGCTAAAAATATAGTTTCTGTGTTGCTGTCTTCAAAAGAGTCTTTCTAATAAGCACCCCACTTGTAAACCATTGCATTCCTTCATGCCACCTTTTCGGTTTTTCTGTTTTCCTTCACTCACTGTGATAAAGCATGGGCTTTCAGGGAGACAGGCATTTGGCTGCATTCTGATTGATTCTTAGGTTAATATCTAAAAAGAAGGCCCTGGCTGGTTGGCTCAGTGGTAGAGCGTTGGCCTGGCATGCAGGAGTCCCGGGTTCGACTCCTGGCCAGGGCACACAGGAGAATCACCCATCTGCTTCTCCACCCCTCCCTCTCTCCTTCCTCTCTGTCTTTCTCTTCCCCTCCCGCAGCTGAGGATCCATTGGACCAAAGTTGGCCCGGGCACTGAGGATGGCTCTATGGCCTCTGCCTCAGGCGCTAGAATGGCTCTGGTTGCAACAGAACAATGTCCCAGATGGGCAGAGCATCGCCCCCTGGTGGGCGTGCCGGGTGGATCCTGGTTGGGCGCATGGGGGATACTGTCTGACTGCCTTCCCATTTCCAACTTCAGAAAAATACAAAAATACAAAAATATATATATATCTAAAAAGAAAAAAAAGATAAAATCTGATCTTCCTATGAAACAAATTAGCAGTTTGTGGGGCTCTGAATCTGAGGCTGGACAAGAGTTTTCTTTTTTCCTTCTGCTTTTCCATTTCATCCCTAGAAAGGGAGCCCATGGAATTGTCACCTTCTTCCTCTGGCTTGTTCTGATCTTTTCTAAGCAGAGCTACAGGACTCTGTGGTCCTTAAAGAATAATGATTTTTCTCAGAAAGATTTCCAAGAGATGTATTCCTGGGATAGCACAGGAGTCATTGCCCCGTCACTCTTTCAAGAATGTCTGCTGTGCACGTGTGCCTGTTACTTGCTGGGGCCCCTGCTGGGCACTGTAGATGCCAGTAGGAAAGATCAGCTACATCCTCAGGAAGCCTGCAGTCTAGTGGGAAGCTGCCCAGGCGAGCAGAAATCAGAATAAGATGCCAGAGAAGGAGGCACTTGGAGTGGGCTGAGAAGCTGTGCTGTTCCTGTGCAGTAGAACCCTTGTGCTCCCTGATATCTGGTCCTGGGCATCTCTGGGCTGCACTGCTTCAGACATAAGTCTTTACCATTGTATTTAGAAGCTTAGCTGAGGGTCTTCTGATCAAAACTTTTTAGAGTTGCAGAGTGGACCTGGAGGAGGCCAGGCCTTGGAGCCCGAGGGCCCCTGTGTTGGAAATTCAGCCTAGCCGTCTCCTCGCTCTGTGGCCTCAATCCATTACCCAAAACTTGTAGAGCCTCAGTTTCCTCCTATGTAAAACGAAGTCTGCTTGAGCAAGGTGGCGCTTGGCGAAGCTCTTTGCTCGGCACTTGGAGCCTGGGGCTCTCCGTATAGGTATTGGGCCACATCTCACCCAGAGCTGTTTTCAAAGCTGCGTGTCTGAACACCGCCGAAGGGGTGGACCGCAGCACATAATCCCACCCTCCGTGAACTGGTGACCTCCTTGGCCACGGAAGCAGACAGGTCATTTAAAAAATGTAATTTTCGCATTGACATTCTTCATGGTAAGCCCGTGGCAGGCGTGCCCATTCCGCTCCGGGAGAGCTCCGGGGCAGTAACCCAGAAAGAAGAGGCAGCCCTCACTTTGCCATTCTGCACTGGGGCTGCTGACAAAAGAATTGTGCAAATGAACCTTTAAATCCGTAAATAGTGCCCCCACAATGCTGGGAAGAATGCAGCGGCGACAAAGGGCAATATTCACAGTTTATCTCAGGGTGATGGATCTGAATGGACGCATGAACACGGGTTTGTTAGAGAAAGAGTGGGCCACAGCCCCCTGCCGGGAACCCAGTGGCCGCAGTCTGCAGTGCAAACAGTCAGTCTAAATCCCGAACAATTAGGGGAAACCAAGCTGCCATTATCTGAACTTCAACTTGTTCTCATGATTGATATGGGAAATGAAAAGTTGTACACGGCTTGGGGAAGGCTCTGCTCGCCCTCACCACACGCAGGGCCTCCAAAAAGGTGCATAATGTGTATTTCATACACACGGCAGGCGTGAGTGGCCTGCACGCCACCCTGATTAGCCCTGGGATGCATCAGACCTGCACATCAGATCACATATCCAGTCAACTATCCCCCTGCAATGGGAGTTGTCAGAAGAGTTTCAGTCAATAACAGTAAATGACCAAATTCTCAAGACTGGCTCTTGAGACAGGGTGGGATTTTTTTTTGTGGGTGGAGGCTGCATGACCTTGGTCCGGTCAGCTATCCTGTGTGCACCTCAGTTTTGTCAGCTACAAAATGAGGATAAGTCCTACTTCACAGAAAAGTATGTGACGGTGAGTTTGGCCTCTGGCACTGATAGGTACTCAATAGAAATGCTCACGTGCATTCATTCATTCATTCATTCATTCAAAAGCTTAGAATCTGGGCATTTGCAGAGTTCCAGTCACTCTGCTTGGCCAGTGTGGAACCAACGTGAATATGAGACTCCTCGCCTTTGCAGGGGTGTGGGGGGTGGGTGGGAGGTGGAGGTGTAAGCAGGAGGAGACAGATTTGTTTCTAATAGCCGGTTTTGCCCTTTTCCAGGGTTCGGGCTGTGACTTCTCTGACTCTCCAGCTTCTCGGCCCAGAGTCAGAGCTGCATGGTGTTGGCTGAGCGGGAGGGAGCCCAGTGCTGTGGGGGGGGGGGCATGGCCCAAGGGGGTGAAGCATTTGAGCTGGGCCTTGCAGGACCATGGATCTGAGAGGCTGCTCTGAGAGAGACTCCCTCCCAAGCTGTGGAAACAGTCTCAGCAAAGGGGAGGCCAGGGCTGTACATGGCCTCGGGGCTGGAGTGTGTGGTTTGCAAAAGGGAAAGATAAGCTTGGAAGCGGGCAAAATAGACCATTGAGGGTCTTGGTACAGCAATAGGGAATGATGAAATGTTCTGGAATGAGGGAGGGATGCCTGTCTCTTGTTCTGGGAAGCGTCCTCTGAGGCCGGCCTGCCTCGGGCCCAGCAATGGGGCAGAAGTGACCTGCAGAAAGCAGGGTCAACAGAGCTGGGCAGCTCATTGGATATGGGGACAGAGGGGTCAAAGGTGGGAAAGGGTGTGTGAGCTTTCCGCTCCTTCTGCTCCACTTCATTAATTAATGAAACTCTTCTTATTTCTTCCCAACAGAAAGGACTGTGAGAACTCCATACCAGTTGCCAGGAACTTATATAATCCATCAATTAATTAGCTGTGCACATGTTCAGGGTGAGGAGCAGAGGAAGTGGGCTTTTTGTCATCATTCAATCCCTGCAACATGGGAACCGTTGCCTCTTTTATGTCACGGATTGAGAAACTGAGGCACAGAGGATTAGTGAACGATTTGCCCAAGTCTGAGCTGAGATTTGAACCGGGGTCTTTCTGATGAGAAAGCCATCCACTTCCCTTTCTGCTGAGCGGCCTGTGGTGAGGCCGGCCCTGAGGCATGCATGCCATTGCACAAAGGGACCCAAACGGGCCACCAGGACAGCGGCTGAAACACAGACTTCCAAGAACCTCTTCAAAGCGGCCAGAAGCATTCAGCAAGGCCAGGCATTCAGGCTGGAAGGATTTCTCCATTGTCTCCACCATCAGAGGTAAGTGACATCTTGAACGCCTCAAGAAGATTAAATAGCCCGGCTCCCTCAGAAAGCTTAAAAAAAGGGGGTGAGAGAGAGAAGAAAGGGCCCAAGTTGGCTATTATAGAGCTGGTCCTTTTTTTTTTTTTTTTGTGGGAGAAAGAGCTTTCAAGGAGCACTATTGGAAGAAGCGGGCCCAGATAGGAAGACAATGACAGGGAGCGACAGAATTCCGAGAGGAACCCGGCTGGCGCCGTGAATGCGGATTACTGCGGCTCCAGCCGCCAAAGAAAGGGGGAACCCTGGTCAGGAGAAAAATGAGGAATTACTTTTTTTCCCCTTCCCCTCTGAGACTCCAGTTCACTGCGCAGCGACAATGCATGATGGGGGGCACTTGACATGCCCCTCTTCCAGGCCATGTTGGTGCCCCATGTGGGGCCCCCAGGGAACAAGAGTGGTGTAAACCCAAACAAAGCTGATTTTAACCCAATAAACTCACCCCACATTCTCGCATAGAAGCGACGAACACTTGGGCTGCTGAATATTTGTCCTCAACCTTAATGCAGAGGACAAATAGGAGCTTGAATCTGCAGATGCTCGAACATATATACACTTCATCTTTTTAAAATAATTTAAACAAATTTTAGTTTTCAATGGGAGGAAGACCAGGGGCACAGACGACACTGTTTGCAACCTCAACAGAGCTTGTTTCCCATAGGCGATGAAGGTGTGGACTGTGGAGGAGGAAGGGACCTAATTTGCTCAGTTCCAGGGAACAAGCACTGCCTTTTAAACTTCCACTCTCCTAATCCGCCTCTGAGGGGTCATATACTGTACATTCCCTGGCTGTTTACGAAATGTGTTCAGAGGGAGGTGGTGGTAACGTCGCCTTCGATGGAAAGCTAGGAGATCTGGGTTCGATTACCAACTTGCTGATGGTTGAGTAAGACATTCAGCTCAGCCACAGTACAATGCTCTGAGCCCCTTGCTGCCTGGGTAAGGCAGCTAGGAGTTGAGACACGCATCCCCCTGCGTGTGGCATGTGGTGGGTGCTCTGTACTGTACATATCTGTGTGGGCGATCAGCGATCCATCCCATCTCCTTCCCCGAGCAAAACCAAGGGAGATGATAATTGCAAAATTGGTTTTGAAATTGTAAGTGCATTTTACAAATGAGAGATATTATATTCAGTGTTTTTTTCCTTGTGAAAAATCAATCATTCAAAAATTATTTAGTAATAAACAGAGTGCCCGAGCCTCTGGATGAAATTCAGTGCAATAAAAGTTCAAATTATTTTCATTTACTCGAGGTCATGAACATGTGGCAGGTGTTGAAATCAGAAATGCGTCAGAAACCCGGGTAATGAACTTGGTACATTTTTATTCCTTTTCCAGTGCTAGGTCAGTAGCTAATCACTTGGTACCTCATGTGTACTGGAATAATAGCTGCTTTTTATATCTAATGTTAACTTGTCTCTTCAAATTTGGTTTCTCTCTCTCTATTTTAATTATGAGAGTTGGCATGCCTCTCCGTATTTAAGGTCATAGTGGAAAGGTGTTTTGGCATCTTCAGGTGCAGAAAGGAAGTTTATATCACTTCAGAATCCCTCCTTCTTTGAACATAAACACACAGGCATGAAGTATAGCGCCTCACGTTGAGGGTCCGTCCTTCACAGAGGGAGGGGAGGAGCCTTCTCACAGCAGCTTCCGTTGGCCATGGATGTGCCCTCACATGAACTCAAGGCTGGTATCATCCTTAAACGGGAAGCCAGTGGAAGGGCAGTGAGCTTTGGCAGAAGGCATACCTGGAACTGACCCCCCCTTTCCCCCAGCCCACATCATCCTTTCTAGCCATGGACCCTTGAGGGAGCTACTGAATTGCTCCGGAGCTTGGTTTGCTTGGATAATAGCAGGAAGGTTTCAGAGTCGTTATGAGAATAAAGGGCTGGGGTCACTGATGCTCTCTATGGGATGCTCTCTGTAAACAAGAGGAGTGTGAGAAGAGCTTGCAAGTGTGGATGGTGGAGTCTGAATCTGGAGCCCGCACTTCCTGGGGACAGAGGCTCCTTGTGCCTTGGGCCCTTCATCTGTAAAATGAGGCTGCCGGTGGCAGCGTCCTCATGGACTGTTACAAGGATTCAGAGAAGATGTAAGGGAAGATCTTAGAATAATGTCTGGCATGTGGTGAGGGCTCAGATGGATTCATTTTTAAAGCTCTCCTGGCCATGGAGCAGAGTGGGAAGTGGGAGAAAGGGTGATTCCAGGGGGAAGATAAGCCGGATGAGTCTGACTGCTCTTGGTTCTGACCACCCTTCCTGAAGAGGGCTTACTCCTGGAAGCTGGCACGTGAGTGACTCTGTAGTGCTCAGAGCAAGGGGCAGCTGCCTATCTGCACTTTCTCCTGTGTTTTGCCTCCCCTCAGCCCCCACCCAATCCTCTGAGACTGCAGGAGAAGCACTCAATGCGGGGAGATCGTGTGCCCGTTCCTGACTTACATGTGATGGGACTGAGCTGTGGGAGAGTTGAGAGGGGACAAGAAGATGGTTACCCGTTAATACTTACAGTGTTGTTTCAACGTGTTCATTGTGAAAACGTCTTTCTCTTTGGTGTGCAGCATGCGGACTTGTGGCTTTCCCTAGGTCAGGGGCTCCCCAACCGCGCGTCGCCCACCAGCCGAGACATACCTCCGACAGAAGCTGCCCTTCAGTAGCTCAGCTTTGCAGCAGTGTCTTTTTCCTTAAAAAGTTCTTTTGAGCAATGAAAGTTTATAAAGGTAAATAATATTCCTCTCATAACTAGAGGATATTGAGCCTTCATGATATAGAAATAAACCCAAGATTCCAATAGTTCCCCTAGCACAACTTCTCACGTAAAACTTTTATTACATTTGATGTTATGGGGAGATATGTTAAATAACAAAAACCAATATACTGTATTTCTGGATTATTTTAGCTCACAACAACAACAAAATAGTCTAACTACATCACCTACAAGTGGAATAAATGGCAGCAGTTAAGTGATAAGGTTCATATTCTGTACTCTACAATGATAATGTGCTATACTAACGGGCATAGCCTATCATGTTTCCATCGAGCCGGAGCGTCAATCCCTTAACAGAGTGTGGCTGAAAGAGACAAAAATCAAAGATGTTCTGGTAGAGAGAGACAAAGGTATTTCAGGTCATTGCTGTTACTCTGGATATTCAAGTAGACTCCATGGAAGATGGAGCAGCTAGGATGGTGACTCACTTCCGTTTTCAGGTGGTGCAGACAGAAAAGCAACTCTAAGGGTGGCGTGGAGATGATCCTTGCTGCCGGGGAAGACCCTTCGTGGACTCTTGGGAAGCTTCATCTGTGCCTTCAAAATAGGGAGAAGCACAGGATGTCCTCTTCTTTGGAGCTTCCTACTGGGATAGCTCTTTAACATCCAGCCTCTGGTCAAAAGACCAAGTGAAGGACCAGAACCTGGGATGCACGCTGTGTTCTGTAGGGTTGAGTCCAAGGAAGATACCGCCTTTCTGTCTGTATAAGAGAAACAGAGATGAGCTGTCCTCTCGTGGATGGCCTGCTGACTCAGGACAGCCCTGGCCAGACTGACTGGACCTGTAAATGGCAGCTGGTCAACCCCGGGCCCTGGGTGCCTCCCCGTCACAGCCTGAAGCTTTTCCTTCTTCAGGGGTCTGGCTTGCTTACAGGACTCCTGGTTCAGATTGCAGGCCTCTGTCAAATGTCTGGTTTGGAACATTGAGGAAGGGCCTTTCCATTCTACCTCAATCAACCTTTGGGAGCCGTGTTTGTTGCTCTGTCTTCTTAAGGGGTTGAGGTTTCTCTCAGCTAATGAGCCCTCATCCCAATATTGAAAACTTTACTTTTGTGGGAAATGAGGTGGTCTGAGATTATCCAGTGATGCTTCTGAAATAATTTTGGCCTAAAATATAGGTATGCTACTCTTCACATGCTTTATTGATGTTTTCATCTGCGTTGGAGAGAGTCCTGTCTGTCTTTATGGGGCACGTTCTCCATAAGTTGGACATGGGGTAAGCATTTCCTTCTTGCTGGTGCTGTTCAGGAAGGACTTGGTGTCTCTGTTGGAGCTTCTGTGTGCCCCTTGCTAACTGGTTATTGTCTGACTACAGTGACACTTTAAGTGCATTGATTGTTTTAGCTTCTTCGGTTAGTTCCGTGTATATTCAATTTCCTTTTAGAGAGTTTTAAAATAAATATTTAATTCTGCCACATAAATCAGTTTCTTCACAGCTCCTTCAATTTATTTTGTATTGATAGGAGATCTCCATTAGATGTCTTCAATACAGCCAGTTCCAAGATATTGTGGTCCATGTTGACTTCACCACCAATGGCAGCTCAATTGCTCGTCCTTTAGGAAGTGCTTACTTAGAAACTGATTCTCTTTGTTGTTGAGAAATTGCTCTATAAGCAGTTTAGAAATTCCTGATTTTGTTTCTCTTGAATAAATCTGTCCACCCCACTTTCGATATTCTTGTGAAAGCAATATGCTTTTCTATGCTTCTGTGAAGATTGAAAATTTCCTCCTAACCCTCTGTTAGTGCTCCTGACACTCCTCTGTCTACTTCTGAAGGGTTTTGAAGGATGTTTTGGTTGCATCTTTTTTGCTATTGGATTTGCTTATTGAGTTTTCTAAGGCCTGAGACTTGTTTATGTCAGCCGTCAGCAGAACTTGCTGTAAACGTTTAGATTTCTCTCCTTTTCATGCTTTTCTATAAGAATCTATTTGAAGACCAAGCAGAGAATTGTGGCTTTCCAGCTCATTGCTCATGGTTTTCACATTTACTGTTTCTGGTAGTTTGTTCTTGAGTCTGACTCCCAAGAGAGTTGATATAAGGTCTCCAAATTCTCTTTGAAATTGGCTAACCCTCTTAAATATTTGATGTCTTTCCCTCAAAAAGACAGAAGCTCCAACAACAAGCTCTTTGCTTCTTCTTGCATAGAGGTATAAAATTTTAAGTATTAAAAACTTCAGTTATGATTATAAAAGATGTCACACAATGCTTGAGGATCAGGGTCTGAACTAAGCTCCCTTGGCAGACCTGCCAACCCCTAGTAGGGTCTCCAGTACCAACACCAAGCAGAGCAGCAAGGTCATTAGGGGACCCTGTGGCTCCCAAGGCCACTGCTATATTGCCTAGTTGCTAAAAACCTGCTGGCCACAACAGATGTCGGAACCCCACAATGAGCATTCTGCCCAGAATCTTCTCAGTATATGGCAACCAGGCCAGAACCCAGTGGAGGTGGAAGAGGGGGCATGAAAAACAGAGTCTTCTAACTTTCCTACATCTTGACCCACAAGGCAAATTATCATTCCATGTGACCTTGGAGAGAATGGTTGGCAGTTCTTGACACCTTAGTTCTTTCCTGGCTGCCCCAAAATCCTAAGGAAATCAATGTCTTTTCACACTGGTAAGACAGTTGGGTCACAAGTTGGAAAGTTCCAAGATGGAGGATTATGGGCCTCTAAACACTGCACCTTTTTCTCCGTCTCCTTTGTGGAATTGAGGTGACATTTATATAACACAAAATGACTTAGCTGCATTTAGTACATTCATAATGTTGTTCAACCATCACCTCTATCTAGTTTCATAACATTTTCATCACCCTAGAAGGAAATCCCATTCCCATTAAGTTCCTATTCCTCTCCCTATCCAGCCTCTTGACAACCATTGGTCTGTGATCTGCCTCTTTGGTTGGATTAACCTACTTTGAATATTTCATAAAAATGGAATCCTATAATAGATGACCTTTCGTGTCTTACTTCTTTCAATTAGCCTAATGTTTTTGAGCTTCATTCATGTTGGAACACATATCAGTACTTCATTTCTTTTAATGGTTGACTCTTGTTCCATTGCCTGTGCATACCACAATTTGTTTATCCATTTATTCATTAAAGGACATTGGGCTCATTTCTACTTTTTAGCTGCTGTGGCTAGTGCTGCTATATATGTGCAGGTACATGGATTTGTTTCAGTATCAATTTTTTGATTTGAGGGTATATATCTGGGAATATACTGAGAATTGCTAGGTCATAGGTAATTCCATGTTAAACTTTTTTTTTAAGAACCACCTAATTAGTTTCCACAGTGGCTGCACCAATTTGACATCCCACCAGCAATATATATTGTTCCAGTCTCTCTACATCCTCAACAGCACTTGTTGTTTTTTATTATTTAAATTATAGCTATTCTAGGGACTGTACGCTGGTGCCTTACTGAGGCTTTGATTTGCATTTCTCTAATGTTAATGATTTCGAGCATCTTTTCATGTGATTGTTGGCCATGGGAAGATCTCCCTTGGAGAAAGTCAAGATGTTTGCCCAGACAAAAAAAAGTTTGTCTTTTTGTTTTTAGTTGTATGAGTTCTGTATATATTCTGGATACTAAATCCTTAGCAGACATATAATTTGGAAATATTTTCTTCCATTTTGTAGGTTGTCTTTTCACCATCTTGGTAATGGCTTTTGATGTATAAAAGTGTTTGTTTTATATTCATTTTATGTATTTATTTATTTTTGTTGTTCATGGTCTTGGTGTAATATTTAAAAATCCATTGCCAAACCCAATGTTTTCTTCTAAGACTTTTATGGTTTAGCTGTTATATTTAGGTCATTTGCCCATTTTGAGTTAATTTTTATATACAATATGAGGTCATTGTATTAATTCCAGGATCAAGGTGAAAGTTGCCGCCCTCTATGTGGGACATGCCATTGTCATGAGAGAGAGAAAAAGACAAAAGCTGAACCATTCGATGGCTTTTCAAAACACACTCCTGCCATGGTATATGGTGTGTCTGCTTTCATTGACTTGGTCAGTGGGGCAGTAAATACTTCCCCAGGAAGTCATTGAAGACACCGTGGCAATGGCAGGAATGTACGTCACTTACAAGGGAGAGAGAAGCTGATAACTGGGGATATTAATACAACCTACTATATATGCCATAGACATTGTATAAAACATGAATCTGAAAAATAGAATTCAGAGAAAACACTTTCTTTACAGGAAATTTTCAAACATTGAGTGTACAGCTCCCTAATCCCTTACCTGATACCGCTGGGGCCAGATGACTTTGGAATTCAGAAGTTTTTAGATTTTAGAATAGAAATATAGTACATATTTTATATAACACCCTCAACTGGATCCACAGCAGTACACTAGTATTTTAATCCCAAAACAGATGACTCCACAAAGTAAAACCTCACTTTATTTTTTTATTAATTTTTAATTAAGTGAGAGGCAGGGAGGCAGAGAGACAGACTCCCGCAAACTCCCTGACCGGGATTCACCTGGCAAACCCCCTACAGGGTAATGCTCTGCCCATCTGGGGCTGTTGCTCCATTGCTTGGCAACAAAGCTATTTCAGCACCTGAGGCAAAGCCATGGTGCCATCCTCAGTGCCCTGGGCCAACTTGCTCGAACATTTGAGTCATGGCTGTAGAAGCAGGAGAGAGAGAGAGAGAGAGAGAGAGAGAGAGAGAGAGAGAGAGAGAGAGAGAAGGGAGAGGGGTGGCGAAGCAGATGGTTGTTTCTTCTGTGTGCCCTGACCGAGAATCAAACCTGGGACTTCCACATGCCAGGCTGACATTCTACTGCTGAGCCAACCGGCCAGGGCCCAAAACCTCACTTTAGATAGTTTAGATCAAATTTTGCTGCCAAATAATTTTAGGTCCACTCAGGTCTTGCTGCCAAGTGAGCTTAAAACAACAACAACAGCAACATCTACTTTTTGAAGGAGCTTTTAGATTTTGGAGTTGCAGCTAAGGTCTTGTTGACTTGTATTTTAGAGAGCTAGACAAATATCTTAGAATAATTTAGGAGGAAGCAATCAACAATCACACACCTCCTATTCTGATTCTCCTAGGTGGTAACCAGACAAGACTTTTCTTAGGCAGCTAGGTGAATTATAGAAGACTCTTTCTTATGTATTTACTTATTTTTTTGTCAGCAACTGGAGATTTTTCAGGTGGCCATGATTGGCAATGTATTGAGTGATATTTCTCTTCTGCACAAAGATCTAAGTGTGGGGGTCTTTGGGGAAGACCAGGCAGCGTATGACCTGGTCCTTGTCCTCGTGGTGCTATGACCTATCTGGAGAGAAGAGATGGTGACAAGCAGGGTGGTTTTGTGGCACACGGTTGTATGGGGAGAGTCCTGGGAAGAGTTTAGGTGGCAAAGGGTCTGTGAGGTCTAATCGAGGCGAGACCCTGGAGAGGCAGGGAGGATCCGTTAAGGGAAAGGAGACCCCTGAGCATTACCAGTAGGAAGAACCCTTGGAGGGAGTCAGAGGCCGGAGAGCGGGGCAGGGCCTCACGGAGAGGCTGGGACTGCAAGGTGCAGGACGTCCGTCCGGGCTCACAAGACTAATTCAGAAGGCTGCTCACCTATTGCCAAAGTTTGTGGTGCTGGTTCCGCTTTAGTGGAGTTACTGTAGAGCAAAAGACGCATTTGCTGGAAAGTTTAATTAAAATGTACTTCCTCAGAATTACATTCAGAGAGCAAATGAGTTTGAGCAGGTCACTTGACATAAAGCAGTTGGAAGGCACTGATCTTCTTATTTCTGACTGTAGGAAGAGGGGAGGGAGGGGACCTAAGGGGGGAGAGAGGAAGTGAGGTGGGGCCCGGGGAGAAGGTGGAGGAAAAGTTCCTGTAGGAGCTTGTCTGGGGTAGGCTTTCCAGGCTGTGGGTAAGCAATCTTCCTCCAGTCTGGGAGCCAGCCTCTGGTGAGGGCTTAAAACGCAGCAGACACCTGCTTTTAGATCTCCAAGGGACTTTTCCAGACAATTGCTCCCTGTCTGCCTGATTATGAGTCAGGTCCTCTGTACTTGTTATCAGTGGTGCCTTCCTCAGAGCTGCAGAAGCCTTTGAGATTTGGAAGTTGCCTTGGGTGTTTTTAGTCTTTGCGTACTGTTGCTTCTGCATGAAGTCCTCCTCTCTAAAGGACTCTGGGACTAGACTGCCTCTTTCATGAAGCTTTCCGGAAAGACTTTTAGGCAGTGTAGGAGACTCAGGCCCCACGGGGCCAGCTCTGCGTTGCCTGCTGACTCTCCTCTCTCTGTTGTCACTCATGCTCAACACTCAGCTTACTGGGGGCTCACAGGCGGGCAGCCCAGTGCTGGGCACAGCGGGTGCACAGTAACTGGAGGTACATCCAGGGGGCCCCGATCTTGTCTATCGCTGTCTGTCAGTGATACACTGTGGGCCCGGAGCTCTGAGCTGGGTCAGGTGGCTCCCATGTGTCTGTGTGTGTGCTGTCAATCTCCCACGGAGCTGCCCGTGGTGGGAAGCCAAGCCAGGTGTCCGCTGGGTCAGGGACTGGGTTTGCGTGCGGACCATCAGCATTCTGGACGAAGAAGAGCACTTCGGGCCTCTTGCCCACACTGCGTTCAGAAAACAGAGAGAGGGGAGAGGGCTAGTGCGTGTCTCGCGTCTCGGTGGGCGGGGGGTGCTGAACTCAGGCCAAGGCGTGTCCCCAGACAGGGCTGGAGGGATGTGAGCCTCTTCTGGGAGAGCTGAGCACAAAGGGAACAGTGTGGGGGCCGTCTGGGCAGCAGGAGGAGCATACATCTGGACTGGGAGCCCCCACAAGGCCCCAGGGTGGGCTGGAAGTCCGGGAGTGAGTGGGGTCCCGAGACCCCGCCCCAGCCCCGGCTGGCTGCTCACTGGCCTCTGAGAGCTTCCTGTCTGCTTCTCATTCCTGCTGAGGACGTGGTTGCCAGAGGACTCTTCATAAAGAACAGAACATGCTGCTCTCCTGCTCAAAATCCATCAACGGCTGCTCATTGTCTGCTGGGTGCAGTGCGTGGGATCTCAGAGCGGAAAGCTAAAGCCAGCTGTGGGAGGTTCTACAGAGGATGAGACACGTGAGCTGGGTCCCGAGAGCAGAGCAGATGTTTATAAGTCAGCGGGGTGGGCGGAGTTGGGGGGGGTTAGGCTCTCCCAGGAATCAGGGTGTGTGAAAGCGTGGAGGTATGGAGCACGGTAAGGGAGCTCTGAGAACTGGGGGGCGGGGCGGCAAAAACCACGGGTGGGTGTCGCCAATGAGCAGAGGACTCCAGGGCAATGACAGAGGCTGGACTATAAGGGGTCTCATATAAGTTCAGAGGTCAGTGGGATGTCCTGAAGGTCTTCTTCTTCTTTATCTTTCCTCCTCCCCCCTCCCCACCCCTCCCCCCTCCCTTCCCCTCCCCCTCCTTTCCCCCTTCCCCCTCCCCTCCCCTCCCCCTCCCCCTCCTCCCCCCTCCCCCCTCCTCCCCCCTCCCCCTTCTCCCCCCTCCCCCCTCCTCCCCCCTCCCCCTTCTCCCCCCTCCTCCCCCCTTCTCCTCATATATCACCAACAAATTTGTTGCGAACATTTTTGTGACCATGTAATAGTCCATCCAAGAGATGTATCAAAGTGTACGTATCGTGTCCTTATTTTTGGATATTTAGGTTGTTTTTATTTTTTAAATACTAAAGATAAAATGGTAATTAGACACCCTATGCATATTCTTTCATTTGCATCTCTAAATATTTCCCAAGAATTGTTCTAAAAAGAAAATTTCTGGATGAAAAGGAATGGACATTTTTTTTTTTTTTAAATAAATTTTTATTAATGGTAATGGGATGACATTAATAAATCAGGGTACATATATTCAAAGAAAACATGTCTAGGTTATTTTGTCATTAAATTATGTTGCATACCCCTTGCCCAAAGTCAGATTGTCCTTCGCCACCCTCTATCTAGTTCTCTGTGCCCCTCCCCCTCCCCCTAACTCTCCCCCTGTCCTCCCTCCCCCCACCCCTGGTAACCACCACACTCTTGTCCATGTCTCTTAGTAATGGACATTTTTTTAAAACTTCCCATCCGTTGTTAAATTGCTTCCCTAAAATGTCACACACATTTCACTCTCTCCCCCTCCAGATGCCACAACGCCCGTCTTGTAACCCTCGTGGGCAATGAGAATGATCACCTGAGTAAAAAATTGATGTTTTGAGAGAAAACAATAGTTAATTACATTAATTAGATTTTCCTTAATATTTGAGGTAAAAAAATTTTCAGAGGTTCATCTGCCTTATGTATCTTTTCTGCAAATTATTTCCTTTTCCAATTTTTATGGAATTATTTCTTTTACAGACTTTAAAAAGGGATTTCATATATTAATCCTGAAAACTCTACATACAGTTTTAACTTTCTCCCAGTTTATATTCTTTTTTTTTTAACTTAATAAATGTAATTTAAATATCTAGATGCTAGCCTTTACAAGACTCAATGACTGCAGATTGTGGGGGGAGAGTAAGGGAGGCAGGGAGGGGCCAGGAACACTGGGATAACTTGTAGGTTCGGGCTTGGAGCCTGGGGACGTGAGGGGCCCTCCGCTGGCTCAGGCAGTGCTGGAGGAGGCCGGGAAGTGCCCACGGAGTGTGTCTGGGGCACACCCAGGTTGAGCTCCCTGAGAAAGAGTGGGGAATGACTTCGGAACCTCATTTCTAGTTGCGTGGCCAAGGAGTGTTTGTTGAAAGAATGAGTAGGTATCTCAGTCTGGAGCTCAGCAGAGAGCTTTGGGAGGGGACACAAGCTATGAGTTTGTTTTAGGGTCAGAACGGGAGCCCAAATCTCCTGCCTCCTGACTCAATGCTCCTTGAGGGGAGGGGTGTGGGGTGAGTAGATCTATGAAGCATCTGATTTTTCAACTTCACTGTCCTTGTTTTGTTTTTTAATGAATATCTGCTCTTCACACTTTCCCCAACCTACAATTGGCTTCTCCTTTCCCACGGGGAGGTGGGACTCGATTTGTCCACCTCAAGCCAAATTAATCTTGGAGGCTGACACAGGAACTTACCAAATGTTTATCATAACGAAGCTGCTCCCCATCTGCATTCATTAATTTAGTCTTTTCTACAACAAGTGGCATTAATATAGCATAATTGACTTTTCCATTGCTCCGGATTAATTAATAGGAATCAATATGGCAGGAACATTAATGAGTATAGAGCCATTACAACCTTCCATAGTTACTCCCTTTCCCTTGCATCTGTGTTCTGTGACAAACCAGCATAGCCACATGCCAACACAGTCCCCTGTGTGAGCAGAGATCTCTGTTATTTCTTTTTAATTCTGCTGTGCAACTTGGTAAAACTGCATAAAACCATGGTATTTCATTTATAGCATGCCTATAGTTTGGCGTCACTGGCATGAAAGTGCTCCTCCACTAGGTAAATCATGCATAATGGTTTTTCCTTGGGGCTGGATCCCAGTGGAAAGGTATTTGTAACGGGGGATTTGCAGCGCTGCGGGGTGGAGCCAGGAATGTGTCTGCGCAGGTTGCTGAGTGAATCTCTTTGTCATCCTGCTGTCTCACAACCTTCCCCTCGGCCCGGCCAGGTGACCGCCCGACATGACACTGGCCTGCACTGGAGAAGGAGCTTCGTGGGGCACTGGCTGTGCAGACCCTCTCGCGGGGAGCACTGCACCTTGCATCCGCTGTGTCACTCAGGGGGCTGCTGGGATCAGAACCCGTGTTCTCTTTACAAAGTCCCACAGTGGATCCTCCCCACCTGGGTAGGGCGTGGGGAGACACTGAAGAATAGAGAGGAAAGGAAGGACTCTGAGGTCTCTCAGCAAGTAGGGAATAAATAAATGCCCAGAAGATCTATTTGCAGCAATGTCTACATAATTCTAAGTTTTGGTTGAAAGATCTCTTCCAGAAAGCAAGGCTGATTCTGGGCTTGCAAAGAATTGTTGCTATTTTCTTTTTTTTAATGTGATGTGTATGGTGGGATTTCTGACATGTGCATTTCCTCTAAGTTTTCTCAGTTATTCCCAACTGTGAAATTATGCTTTGAGACTCCAAGGCACACAGATATGAAGAAGGAAGTCCTGAAGAAATGCCCCATGAGCCCCCGGGCCTGTGGATCAGGGTCTGGGAGGCCTTGGCTGGGACTGTGAGGTGAGGCCCGGCCAGCTGCCGGCTCAGGACCGCCAACCCCGCCGGGGCCTCCAACGTTGCCCGGGAACAGTGCAACAATGCCTCCCGAGTGCCTGAGATGATCCTGCCTGAAGTGGCAGCCCCTTCAATTATTTTATTTCCATTATATTATGTTAATTAAATCAGCTAAAAAAGAACAGAGCACATGCTTGTCCCAAGTGGAGTGGCTGCGAAGGGTTAATCAGCATGGCTCCGGCAGCCGCTGGGTGAGCAGAAGCAGCAGACGGAGCTCGCTGAGATGTCCCATCTTCCCACCAGGCTGGTCCCGGGCAGGGCAACGCAGCGGAAGCACCAGGGACTTGCACAACCCTAGGTTTTGGCATCTGTGTCTATGGCTCTCCCGTGCCACTGGTGGCCATGGTGGGTGCAGGTGCAGCGGGGCCACCTGGCCGGACCTCTCAGAACCGCCCCCCATGACCCTCTGAAGTAGGAGTTAGCGCCACAGACAGACTGGAGAAGCCACCACGCCTCAGTTAGTTGGCAGTGATAAGAGACCTTGTAGATGCCGCCTATAAATATTATCAGGTAGAGGCTTTTTAAAACATCAGAGTGCCTTGCTGAAATAAAATCATGCGCCAAATTCCCAAAATATACTGTTCACAAAAATTAGGGGATATTTCAGAATGAATAGGAAGCGATACAATATCCGCTAGTTTTTGTGAACAGTGTATAAACCTCATACCAGTGAGGCCACTTTGATTGGAGGCAGAGGTAGATGGGGACAACAGTCCTCTTGCCCCCCAAAGATGCCAGCACAGTTTGAAAACCAGTGCCTTGGGGCACCCCAAGGGAGACCAGAACCATCGGTTTTATCTGGACTGGCTAGTGATAGCCATCTAATGCCAGGCGGTTGTCTCATCTGATGTCCCCATGCCCTTAGAAATGGGCATTAGGATCTCCGTGGAGTTCCTGAGTTAGAAAACACAAGGAACTCCCTGCCTCAATTTACTTGTCTAATATTACTGGGTGTAATATTAAATATGGCCTCTGGGGTTCATAAACCTTTAAGGACCGACTTATCATGGTCCTTCCAGGCCTGTGTGTTCTAAGTGCTCCTGAAGGTGACCAGTCTTCCAACTGAAAGGTTTCTGGAGGGGTGTCTTTGTGTCTTTTACAGTGGCGTAGTGTTTGCTACTTTGTGTTCTGTAGAGACCTGACCAGTGAGCCTGGGGACCAGCAACCTGATTCTGGTTTTGTCCCCGGGAGGCAGGAGATGGACCCTCCCTTCTCCGGCCTGTGGTTTCTTCCACTGTGAAGTGAAGACCTTCCCCGACACTGATCTCTCAGATTCCCCCGCAGCTGTGGCATCTTCTCATTTGAATGCCATCAACACAAATAGCAGCGCAAAGCCTTATGTTTAAAAGACGACAGAGCAATTACTCTCAAGTTATTTCCTGCTCCCTTGCCTTTCCGATATTGCAAATCTCCTCGGTTTTAAAATTCAGTTGTAAATGAGATTTGAGTTCCACATCACTCACTTTGTTCTCTCTCCAAGAGAAAGAGTTGAATAACCAGTTCAAAGAAAATGTACACATAACTGAAATTCAAAGGGGGTGGGAGGGGTGTTCTTTCTCCTAATCTCGGTTCCTGGGCTCGACATCTGATTGACCTCCCACAGGCACCGCTGAGATCCAACACTCTTAGTAACTTCTCCCTTGTTTACAGGACAGAGTCCAAGATCAGCAGCACCACCACCATTTCAGAGATCATAGAAAATAGTTATCAAGTGCTTGCTGCGGACCAGGCATTTCACATGTATGGACGAGAAAAAAAATTCTCTCAACCACACTTTGAAGTTGATAGTCTCATACCCACTTTACTGAGTAGGAAACTGAGGTACAGATAGGTTAAGTGACGCATTCAAGGTTTTACAGCTGCTAAGTCATGGGTCAGGACTCCAACCCAAGCTGTCTCCTTTCAGGATCCTTTGCTCTTGATCCCTGAACTTGACTCACACAAGACACCTGGGACAGAAAGGAGGGCCCAAAAGGTCTTCTGGTCAAAATTCCTTTCTGGTGTTCAAATCTTCTGCAAGGTCAGCTGAGTGGTGGTTGTCCAGTCTGTACCGAAACTGCTCTGGTAATGGGGATTTCTTCTCTTTGGGGGCTCTCCGTCACTCGCCCATTTGAGAAGCACATATAGGCCCCATTAGAGTACTGATCTCCGGCCCAGTGCTGGGTCATAAAGATGAACACGTCACAGTTCTTTCTGCTGAAAAACTTGTGGTCCAGAACCAACCTATTAGGTCTTTGAATAGCTTTGGTTGTGAGAGCCCCCTCCAATAGATCTCCCTGTGACTAAAGGGAGTGTATGATAACTGTCCAAACCAGGGCATGGTTGATAATAAATATAGGCTCCTAAAATAATTGTCAGGGTGACAGGCACACGGGACCTGTTTCTGGCAAACGAATGCACAGTTCCCACTCCAGCTATGATGCGAATCCTGGGTGCCTGTGTGGCTTTCAGTCCAGTCCGGGTGAGCTTGCTTCCAGGTATCCGCCCTCCCGACGTTTGGAGCCCCACGTCTGGCTGCTCCGAGCCCTCTCCTCTCCAACACACGCCCAGTTCCTTACATGGGACCTCATGTCCTCAACATTCCTGGCTTTATGGTCCTGTCCTTGATCTGGCCTCAGTTCGGCTGAGCGGAGAGGCAGCCTGGGTCTGCAGTGGACTGAGAATGAAGAAAGCTAATCTTTCCCAGACACAGCTGAAAGCCCGAGGTCCAGACAGGAAAAGGAGACCAGAGGTGAGAAGAGTGTCAGGGTGGCTTTGTGGTTGACGGTGGTGGTGAGTGTGTGTGTTGGGGCGGGGCTTAGAACTCGGAGACAAAACAATCTGGGGAGAGAGGTAAGAGAAACATGTTCCACCAGTATTTCTCAGGCTTAGAAAACTTTAGACAAACATATTTATTTTTAAGTGAGATCTTTTAAACCATCAGCCCAGAGCTCATTCATCTCTTTAGCCCTCAGTCAGTCAGCATACATCTGACTCCCAATTATTTGCAGGGCACAGAGATGACACCATCGCTGCTCTCAAGGAGCTCAAGGCTTAGGAGTGGGGGTGGGGTGGCGGTGAGAGCACAGAAGAGAGAGCGTCGAACCCCCTCAGCAGAGTTGGGGCAGCTTCACAGAGTAGATAATTACTGACTGCTTTCAGAGGATGAGCAGAAATTTTCCTGGCAGAGAAGGGAAGTGAGGGACATTCCAGGCAGAGGGAACAGTATGTGCAAGAGATAAGAGGCAAGAGGCATGGAAGAGTGTCGGGTGTTCAGGTGGCTCATGTGGCTGATTAGGGGAAGAGGGACAGGAGGTGGGCCAGACCCACAGGTGGACTTGGATGCCCTTGGAGGCATTTGGATCTGCACTGGGAGAGACCTGGACATTCGGGGACCACACTCTGCAAGACGGAACACTGGTGGGCGGAATCAGATGTTCCTGCAATTAATTAAAGAGCGCTTTTCATTGAGAGCCGTGTTTTTGCCATGCTGCTCAGCTGCCAGCTGTCTGCGCGCTGGTGGGAACAGCCAGGGATACTCAGCTTCCTTCAAGCTCCATTACTCGGCCTGTGTTTTCCTGCTTCAAATTCCACTTCAAACACACAGTGGCTCCTCAAACTCAAAATGAAATCAATGACTTACAATCCTGTGGGGGGCCAGCAAGTCTCCTGACAGGCGGTTCGAGTGGGCTGGGTTGATCCAGCAGAGTTTCATGGCCCTTCAGAGGAAGATGGTGGCTGTCTTCTGCTCCCCGCTCACACACACACACACACACATGTGCACATGCGCACACACGAGCACACACCTAGCTGCGCAGCCCTTGTCCGTGTTTTCAGTCCTCCCTGTGACCACGTGGGGGCTCCTGGAAGAGCCCAGTGACCCAGCAAAAGGAAAAGAAGCCCCTGTATCTTCTGAGGGTGAGCCTAAGGTTCTCTTCCAACAACTCTTCAGAGGCTGATGACTCTAACAATCACTATTTATGGAGCACTTCCTGTGTGCATGGTATCACATCCAGTACTTTATATGCATCATATCTAAGCTCGTAATATGATGCAGAGCAAGAATGTGTTCTCTCTCTTCTCGGTGAGGAGAAAACTGGGTACAGAGAGGTTAAGTGAGGCACAAGGACCAATTTACATTGAACCAGCCAATATAGGGGAACAAGGATTTGAACCCATAATGGTAGTGGCTCTTTTACTCTACCTGAGGACCACCAAGTCACCTCCTCTTGTCCAGAGTTGGGGTTGGGATGAAAAGACCATTGCCTATGAAAAGGTTTTGGGAATGAGGACGTTGTTAATTCTCTTGTCGCCTGCTGGAGTGGTGGACTCAGAGGTGGGGATGTGGAGAGTGAGGACTTAGCATGGTCTGGGGAGAGGGAATTATAGAGAAAATCCACATGGTACTATGAGCTAGGTGCTGGGCTCTGGCAGCAGGGGCGGGGCCGTGGGACTCTGGCTCAGCCCTTGCTTGGGTCAGAGGGGTTTCCCAGGGAACAACAGCCTTGGAGCAGAGTTGAAGGGTGGGTTTGGTGGCAACCTCCACATCCCTATTACTCAGGCTCAGTCATCTGAGGGGTGGGAGGCTTTGTGGTCAGCCTCAGTGGACAGAGCCCAAATGAGCAAACTTGGAGAGAGGCAGCAAGGGAAGCAGGGGAGTCTTGGGGGAAGCCCCACTCCTGGTCTGCGATGTTTCCTGCTGCAGCTTGGGGAGATATGCTGGGGGCCAGGCTCAGTGCGCCCCTGCGAGCCCTCCGGCTGCCTCCACTTCCCATCAAGCAGGATCAAGTCAGAAGCCATCATAAAGAACCTAGCATAGGCCACACCAGATGGACTGATAGAGCTTAGTCTCCTCCCCAAGAGGTTGGTACAGTGACTGTATTCCCCATCTAAGGATCAGCCACAGTCAGGACCACAAGGACACCGGCACTCTGCCCCTCACTATCCATGTGATGTTGGGTAAAAGACTTAAGGTTTTCTAAATCTCAGTTTTCTCCTTGTGCCGTGGGGTTTCCTCCACAAGTTCACAGGGTCGTGAAGCTCAACGGAGATCGGCAAAATGAACTACTCTGCGCGGAGCAGTTTGTGGGACCAACTTGATAAATGGTAGTTGTGATCTATTATATTTGTCCTGACTGAGGTTTTGTTTTTCTGAAATTCTGTCTATAGGTCAGAGTGTAGGAAGTCAAGATGTTTGCTCCTGAATCCGTGAAAATATCGCCCTTGGGACCAGAAAGCCACTTTTGAGCATTAGCTTCTTTAAAGGGTTGAGAACATTTCATGCCTACCATTATTAACCCTTCAGCTGCCGGGGGAGACTGCGGTGGAACTGGGAGGACCAGCTAGGTGGCCCGCAATTCCAGGCGGCCCTGGGCCAGAGTGCTGTGGGCTGCAGATATCACTCGGAGCGCGCGCTTGCGCGCGTGCGCGCACTATATGGAGCCCTCTTCCTCCCCGTCACTTCACTCCAGTACAGCCTGACTTTCCATCTCTGACTAAGCTAATTGGAAACAAGAAATGTGGCTACTTCTTGCATTTCCATGCTTTTAAACCTTCCTTGTACTTGTTAGGCTAGAGACATGGGGAACTGCGCGTGACCTCTCTGACAGGCACAGGCCCAAGATGTGCAGCAGAGAGTCAGAGGGTCCTTGGAAATGAACCTTTTGGAATAGTGAGGCCAGACTGAGGACATGGGATCTTTAGGAAAGTCATAGATGATCCTCTTTCCCCCCAAAACACCTGCCTGGTGGCGACTGATAGGTCCTCTCCAGGCCAGAGCCTTGGAGAGCACAATCACATTAGGATAGCTACGTTTTCCATTGGGCATCTCACTTCAACTTGCAATGAATCAGCACTTCCTGTATAAAAATCTTATTTTGTTTGCATACCACTTCGTGGGTGAGTGTTGTCAATCCTTTTGCAAAAGTGGAGGGAATTGGGGCTCAGAGAGGGAAAATGGCTATTAAATAAGCTGCGTTTCCAGCCCAAGTTTGTCTTAGTGTAAAGGCTCTGGGTTGCCCAGTGTGAATTTTCTCACTCTGAGCTTGGGATAGGATTTCCACATGCGGGAAGTGGACTTGGGCCTGCTGAGAGGCCTACACTTCAGTCTGAAGTTGATCTTTCCATTGTGGTAACTGGAGAGGATTGTAAATGGCAGAAGAAGAAGAAACAAACATTTGCCACAGGAGTTCCTTTAAAATCCTTTCTACGCCCATGAAAACGGCTCATAAACACACATCACATTCTCATGAAAATATGTAAGCAGTCAGGAAAAGAGAGGGCACTGGACTGAGAACCAGAACACCAGCCGGGCTCGCCTCACACTGCCTGTCTGAACGTGAACCTTTTTCTTTCTCTCACTGAGCCTCAGGGTTTTACTGTGTAAAATGGAGATGATAATCCTAACATGTCTCTCTGGGATGGTGTTGAGGGAATCCAAACGGGCGATGAAGGCCAACACAGTTTGTGAACTCTGAAATACACATATGAGAAGATGGGTCACAGATGTCATGGGTCGTGTGTTGGGGACTTTCTTCAGCAGGTGTGCAGCTGCCGTCTTCATCTGAAATAGTGTCGTGACTTTTGAGACGCTCCCATTGTTTTCCTGTAGGGAGGTGGAGGGAACTGATTTTTGCTAAGACTTTACACAGCACTCAGTGATTATGACCTCCTGAGCAGGTCTCTTTGAACGCTAGTGCTCCTGAAACATATGCCCCAGGAAGGCAGACACTTTGCTTTGTTTACTGCTAAAGCCCCAGCACCTAAAACAATGTTCAGCACATTGGAGACACTCAATAAATATTTATAGAATGAGTTTATCAAATTATTAGCCATAACTCTTAGGGAGACATGAGCGAGGGCAAGGAGCCTGTCTTCTGTCTGTATCCACAGGGCTAAGCACAGCGAAGCATGGCACAAAGCCTGTTGACTGGTTGAAGGATCAGAGGGATCATTATTATATTCTAACCTTAACATTGACCCGAAAGTTCACAACATGGTGGGAATAAAGATTGGTACAGCCACTGTGAAAAGCGGGTATCTCCAAAACTTAAAAATGGAACTGCCTTATGACCCAGCAACTCAAGTTGTGGGAAGAAATTCAAAGAAATCCAAAACACAAATCTGAAAGAATCTATGCACCCCGTGTTCACTGCAGCGTTATTTACAACAGCCAGGATCTGGAAGCAGCCCAGGTGCCCATCAGCGAAGGAGTGGGTAAAAAGCTGTGGTACATCTCCACAATGGAACACTACGTGGCTATAAAAAAGAAGAAAATCTTACCCTTTGGCACAGCATGGATGGATCTGGAAAATATTATACTAAGTAAAATAAGCCAGAAAAAGACAAGTGCCAGATGAGTTCACTTATATGTGGAATCTAATGAACAAAAAAATTAACAAACAAAATAAAAACGAACCAATACCTATGGAGAATGGACCAACAGCTATCAGTAGAGATGGGTGTTGGAGGGCTGGGTGGAAAAGGTGAAGGGATTAAGCAAAGGAAAAAAGAACTCATAGACACACACAGTGTGGTGATTACAAGGGGGAGAGTGGGTGGGCGGAGGTAGAGGAGGGTAAAGGGGAATAAATGGTGACGGAAGGAGATCTGACTTGGGGAGGTGACCACACAACACAATACACAGATGATATATTATGAAATTTACACCTGAAACCTACATGATTTTTATTAATGTCACCCCAATAAATCCAATATAAAAAATAAAAGTCTACAACATGATCATATGCCATTTTACACCAATTATATTTCCTGCAAGTGGTATGAATCAAACCTGTATGGGTCAGGTTTTCCTTGATTATACTGTAGTGATGAACACCAACAAAATTTCAGTGGAAAGTAAACAATTTTTTGCTGGTCCTCATATAACTGAGGCGCTGATTGTTTCTCATTCTGGGACTGGAAGCGTAGCCCCTGATCTTGAACGTGAAGCAGAGGATGAGAAGAAGGTGAGGAATCCAGTCGACGAATCTTGCAGCCTCCGTTGGATGTAGGAAAATCACTGCTCATATTTCAGTGGCCAACCAAGTCACATGACCAAGCTCCATGTCAGTGGGGGTGGGGTGTATATTTTCACGCAGGAGGTCCTGCTTTGGGTAGGTGTGCTCAATCCTCCTGCAGGTGTGGGCAGTATAATCTACTACATGGGCTTTAAAAATGCGTCGTCTTGTTTGCAAGGCTTTCTCTGTTTCACTCCCTGAATCCCAGAATGCCTGGCTAGAAAAGAATGAAGTCACTGTGATTACACATCAGGAACTTGAAATTCAGAAGAGAAAAGACTTCATCCTGGACTCCAGCACATATCATTCCCCCTGCCTCCAGCACATTTGAACGAGAACTGTGGACGTAAATCTTGCTCTGTGAACTTGGTGGACTGGGGAGTGCACACTCCTTCTTCAGCAGGGTCACCTGCACCCCTACTGCGTGGCACAACTTTCTTTTTATTGTCCGAGGGTGCCAATAAGCAGAAACACAGGAGAAGGCCAGGGGACACATGAGGAAACCTACAATGACAACACACAGTGGCACACTCACGAAGTCTGGAAGCACAGAGATTGTCCTCGACTTGGGGTCAGAAGAAAGCTTACCATAGAAGACGGTCGTGAAGGGTTGGCTAGGGTTCAGAGAAGCACAAAGTGTGGTACCTCAGCGGCATGGGAGAGTTCAGACGGGCTCCTATTCAGTGGAAGGAGTCAAGGTCAATGGAGGAGGTTGGAGAAGCGGGCTGGCATCAGCTGGGGAAGGGCCTTGAGCCCCAGGCAGAGTTTGGATGGTGGTAGGGGCCTTAAGGCATCAGAGTTCCTTTTTTTTCAGAAACATCTTTCCGGCATCCTTTCTGGAGAGAATGTGAAGGCAGTGTGGGCTGGCCGAGGAACTGCGCTGGCCAAGGTTATCATTCTCCCATGAGATAACAGTTCCTTTCACGTTCCACTGTGTGCACATCACAGTACCCTCTGTGCTGGGTGGTGGTCCCTGCTTTGCAGAAAAGAAAACCAAGACTCCACACCATGAAGCAACACGCTCGGGCATATGGAGCAGGTAAAGTCATGCTGAAATGTCCCTTCAGGCCTGCTGGACTTCGTTTTCCCCTTCTTTCCAGACTACTCACTGCCTCTGAGGCCGTAATGTAATACCAGAGCTGGGATGGCTAAAGCAATAGAAATGTATTTTCTCACAGTTCTGGAGACTGGAAGTTCAAGATCAAGGTGTTGTTTAGTCTGGTTTCTCCTGAGACCCGCCTCCTTGGCTTGCAGAGGGCTGCCTTTTTGCTGTCTCCCCACCCTGATGACCTCATTTAACCTTAATTACCTCCCAAAAGACCCTGTCTTCAGATCCAGTCACACTGGGGGTTAGAGCTTTAACACCTGAATTGTAGGGGCACACAATTTAATCCCTAACAGGTGATCGAGACAGCCGTTTACTCCCAACATTGATGGTCCTCAATTGCTAAGTTAGCCCTCACACCCAGCCTTTGATTCGACATTAGTAGGGTGTGATTTCATGTGTAAAGGACCCTAGCACCCAGGAAATGTTCAGGAAATACTGTCGAATGCAGGAATTGAGGGGTTACACAGAGCCATGGGCATTAGGACACTTTTATTCCAGTGCCTTTAGCAAGGTGGCCAGTCAGGCTGATGTTTTGATTTTAAAGGGTGCAGTTGTTGTTTAGTTTTAAATTACACTTTAATATCTGGAGATAGTTGTCGATTTACACTACTTGTCAGAATTTCCCCTGTTGCACTGCCTACACGCTGGGTGACCTTGGGTGACCTGCCCGTCTGGTGTGTGCTTCTGGGCTGTCACCTGGAAAGTGGGGACATTAATGGCATCTCCATTATCTGATTATCCCCAGAGCTCCTGTCACATGTTAAGTCGTGCTATCACTCCCTCTAGATGTACATTAAATATTTTTAATAACCTTGTCCCTTTGAACCCCATCTCCTTATAGTGCAGAATCCTCATAGAAGACAGCGGAGGGGAGGGCGGGCACATGGGGTTTGGGAATGAACGAATCTGAATATGAGCCAGGTCCCACTGTCAGCTGTGTGACCTTGTTCCACCTGAACTTCCATTTCAAGACGGTCCTCACACCTTCCTTAAAGGGTTACTGGGGAGAAAGAACAGTTGAAGTATGTTCTGTGCCTCGAAGTGGGAGGGTTGTACAAAGCGGGCAGCCCATTCAACCCCCTGGAGGTGACGTCCCCCCTCCCTTCCCCTCCGCCTTGCTCCTGCTTGGTAAGTCCGTCATTAGTTGAGCTAAGGTGTTAATGACTGACCATGACTTCTGTATGTTAATCAGGGGCTTCCTGTCTTACTCCTTCAGGAAGGCTAAGCTGCCATTTGTGGTGCGAGAGCCATCAAAGGAGGAGGTTTGTCCATGTGTTGTTGAGGGCAGGAGCCCCGGAAGAGGTTCAGTGTCTGTGGGCCAACTCAGCCTCACCAGGGCCTCTGCTGGGCCCATCACACAGGCGTGCGGCTCGGAAGCCGAGGTGAGGTCGACAATTTCCTAACTCTGTTGGGCCCTTGTTCGCTGCACAACCCCGTCAGCTATTCAAGGCTGACCTGCACTGCATGTGGCTCAAGGTGTCCCTCATTTCTCCTGCCCTGCCCCCTCTGACACAGGACTCCCGAAGGCCAGAATGGCCTCCTCTGTCCGCGCCTAGCTAGTCCCTCCACTGGAGATCAGAGGCCTCAGAGCCCTGCCAAACCTTACTTCCAAGCTTTGTTCAAGTGTCTTGTTTCCTGCAGCCTCAGGACTTTCTGGAGCTGAGCAGTCTCAAGAGTGAATGGCAGGCTTTGTCTCTTCCCAGCCTGTCTCCCACCAAGCACCGAGCCCACCTGCCCAGCAGCTGCCGCAGCGGTTGTGCCGTGAAGGTGCCTCCCCCTTCCTCTTCCCTCACACCAGGTCTGGCAGCAAGGGGTGGCACTGGCACCCAGTGGACCTGCCGGGTGACCCCTGGCCTTCCTTGGTGACCTGCTGGAGCGGGCCTCTTGTTCTGCCTCTGCCTGCCTTGCTCAGAGGCCTGCAAAAAAATGCCAGGGAAGTTGCTCGATGCGCAGATGTTTCATCATTTTAACAGCCACGTGAGAACCATTATTTGTTACAGATTCCAGTCATTTAGGCTTTTCCCTTTTAGAACTTCCAAAATTATAGCACAAATTATTAACAAAATTTATAATTACAAGTTCCAAACCACAGAGGGCCCACCAGCGTATGCTGCCCTGTTGTGGGCGCGGATGGCTGGAACGAGGCTCCTAGCAGATGAGATCACAACACTATTGTCCTCAAGTCCTTTCAGAGCCGGAGTCTGCATCTTCCTGGCCATTTCTGGTCCCAGAGGGCCCGGGCCGGGGGTTCTTTCTGACCTTCTACCACCAGGATAGATATAAATTCTAGGTGAAAAAGTATCAGACCCAGTTTTCATCAAGAAGAATAGTTTTGTAGTGCAGTTTTCCTTTGTAAACAGCCTATCAACAATGTTTTCAAACAGCTATGATTTTTATGGTGGTAGCACAGAAAAAAAATATCAGTGAGTCACACATTCACCATCCATGCTGGCCAGTGCGCTCCTTGGGACCTGAATTGATCTGGGTGCCAGGCCTTCGCTCGGCTCGGAGGAGATATGGAAATAAATAATGACAGTTCCTGCCCGTGGGGAGGTCGCTGTCTAGCAAAGAACACAGGATGTGTTCGGAAATGGCTGTAACAGAATTAAAAAGCACTTTGGGAGCAGCAGCTGGGGTAATGGAGGAGGCGTGGGTGGTTGATTATTTTTAATTAGAAGGTTTGGAAAAGTCTTCCTAAGGGAAGAAACATTTGAGATGGGCCTTGGAGGATGCTGGGATTTCAGTAGGTAGGTAGGGGCGAGGTGGGTACCAAAAACATTTCAAAAAAAAGGAGAGATGCTTGCAAGGCGTAGGTGGGGAAAGGCCAAGGCATACTGGGGAATGGTGAGCCTTCCAGGTGGGCTGGAGGGCAGGGCCTTTGGGGAGCCAGAGGGGGCGTGGAGCTGGAGACGGACACTGGGTCCAGGCTATGGAATGAACCCCTCATGCCTCCCTCGTGGTGCAGATTTCGTCCACGTGTTAAGGATTGCAAAGAGAAATAATTCATAGTGCTATCCTGCAAGAGCCGGGAGTTTAGTTGTGGGAGACCAAAACTGAAGAACTTCACTAACAGAATAGTTAAGGTCCGAGGAAGAAGAAGCGACTGTTCTGATCTGGGAGAGTTAGGGAACACTTTATAGAAAAAAAAATAAAGACCACCTTTGCATTGAGTCTTGAAGGAAGACAAGGTTCAACTTAATTTTTCTTTAGTTTTGGTTCATCCATTGGTTCTCCACCGAGGGTGAGTTGGGCTACCAGGGGACACTCTGCAACGCCAGGAGACGCTGGTTGCCATGACTTGGGAGGTGGTGGGGCTGCCTGCATCTGGTGCGCAGAGGCTAGGGTTGTCCCTAAACACCTTGCCCTGCACAGGATGGCTTCCACAACACAGACTTAGGGTCGACAGTGCTGACGTTGAGATGCCCTGTGTTGAGGTTGAATCAGACTGGGAACTGGGAGACTGCTTGAGTGGCTAACAATTTCTTGTGGCTTTGGGCATGTCCCAGGTGGGTCCAGGTGGACCTTGTTCTCAGAACTAGGTCTATGCCCTCCCAATTCAAATGGTAAAGCCTAAATTCCCAAAGTGATGGTGATCGGAGGGGGCCTTTGCGAAGGTTCGATGAGGTCTCAGGGTAGAGCCCTCGTGGTGAGATTAATGTCCTTTATAAAATGAGAGAGAGACATGATCTCTGACTCTGTCTTTCCTGAGAACCCTGCTGAATACAAGGACCTTGGAAAGGTCCCATGCAAATGAGGGGTCCTGGTGCTTAAGATTAGCTTCACTGTGAGCCAAGCTCTTCCCCACGTTCGCCCTCAGCTGTCCCTCCATGAAATGAAGGGGTGTTGGCCCACGAGATCCCTGGGCCCTTTCTATCGTGGATGGTGGTGACGGGGTCTCAGCACACAGACTGGCTGTGTTGTCATGACTCAAGCTTACAAGTTTCTGAGTACCTTCCTCAGTCAGGAAAGGGCCTGGGTCTCTGGGCTCGTCCCTCAGCCCACACAGTGTAATTCAGAACAGAGGGTCACGTTTTCACCCAAGGAGCGAGTGGCTGGCTGAAGAGCCCACGGCTTCCACAGACCAGGCTTTCCTGTTTCTTCATCTGAGTTCCTGTCACACCCTTTTTGTAGCGATGTCACTTGCAATTTGTGGGACACTAAAAAGTAGGATGTAGTGGCTCTGTCCATGATTCTCTGAGAATTAAACACACTGTCAAAGCCCGACTGTGGTCTGCCTGTGCATACTATGAAAACACACCCTCTAAGGAGGCCTTCTGAAGTGGACAGAGCCCTGGGAAGGAGAGCTTGGACTGCTCTTGGGGGTGCTGGCAACTGGCCGTGACCCTGGTCAGCCACTTGTCTTGGAGGGCCTCAGGTCAGAGCTTGGGCTTTGCTATATGAGCTGCGATATTTCTAGTTGGAACATCTATGGCCAGATTTTGCAGCTTTCTCTCCTGTCCCCATGTACTTGGTGACCTGGCCCTTCTGAGAAGACAGCAGGGATAGAGGAGCCTTTGGGCATTAAACGTGGAACTTTTTCTGTGTAGAGTGGACTCAACAAGTAAAACATGCTGAAAAACAAGCAAGCAAGCAAGCAAATGAACATATTTGCTGGACTAAAGTTTTGGTATGGAAGTGCTGTTCTTGTGCTTTGGAGTGTGCGTGTGTGTGTGCACATACGTATGCGTGTGTGCAGGAGTGGGAGTGGGGAGGAAATGACCTTTGCCTGGCTTGGTCGCATTGTGCAGGGACCCCACCCCCCGCCTTTGAGCAGCCCTCCAGCAAGCAGCCCGCTCACGGGATGCAGGAGAGGGTCATCGGGCCTTCATCATCAGAGCAGGAATTCCTTCGTCTGGCTAGAGAGGAGACAGTGAATGAAAAATGGTGGCAAGGGGTCAGGAGGCGAAAGCAAGTGAGAAAACACTTTCATCTATTATTCCGGGGTCAATGGGTTCCCATCAGGGAACCTTGAGGCCGCCCTGCAATGAATGGCCCATTGCAGGAGGTGTAGCATTGTGTGCCTGCCGCCCCGTGGACCTGCTGGGGCACCGCGGGCTGGAGCCCCACATCACAATCCCCCATCTCAGGACAATAGTGCCTAAGAAAGTGGTGGGTGGCTTGCCTCCCAGGAGCCTGCTTCTTCTTATCAAAGGGCTTTCACGGAACGCCCTGCCTGCTCGGGAAGGAGGGAGAGCTGTCTGTCCAATGCGGCAAAGGCATTTCAGACTCATTCCAAAGTCCTCGTCATGGCGATTAGGTGGGCCTGGATTGAATTTCGTCCAGAACCAGTGTGGGTTTCTCAGCTGTTCTTGCTTTTAGAAGCCACACATATACTTGGAAGTGAGTAATTTCTGTTTGACAAACAACACATTCCTGTTTAAAGTAAAGCCCAGGTCCTATGATGTAAAGGAGACACGCACTCCCTTAAAAGAAGATGTCCAGAGGGCCACGCGTGTCCACCCAGCCGTAGCAGGCAGGCGCCACGGGCAGCCAGCCCTGGTTTGGGAGAAACCTCTATCTTGCCTTTCTTCCTGGCACTTTCTTGTCAATAACCCGTGGCTGTTTGTGTGAAAACACTCTGCAGGTGAGTTGTGGTCTGATATCGTCACTCCTTTCATTGAGTTAGGGCTGTGTTGTTTCTGTGCCTATGGAAATAAGTCAGTGTAAGGAGGAGCATACCGTATGCTCACAGTGTTCCTCCAAGGTCCTCTCACCTCAATTTTTGGGACCCGGCCCGGGAGAGAAACGAGCAGTGGTCAGAGATGTGATTTTGTATCACTTTCAACACATCTGGCAAGGAGCCGAGGACATCATATCCCGGAATGAGCATGTGTGGGACTTACTTAGCCAAGCCCCAGCCTTCAGACCCAGGACTGGTACTCACGTGGAGACATTTTGACTGCAGTGACCTTCCTGGCAAGAGTGATTGTCCACAAGCAGGGATTTGGTGTGAAGTGAAATGGTTGGTCCTTGCAGCCCAGAGCATTGCACATGGCTCTCCTGCATGTTCAGTTGAATTATCAACACTGTTGAGAGATGAACCTGCAAGAAGCTAGAGGCACAAAAAGAACTGGGCCTTGGTCCTTGCCCATATTGGGAATAGATGAATATATAGATGAATACAAACTGCTGTGATTAACGTTATGAAAATGGTAAAGATAAGGTGCACACTATATTTTAAGCAGCTTGCAGAAAATATTACATAGAATTTATTTCTAGGGTACAGCAAGGAGTTTAACATAGTATACTGGATTGAATAGTGCCACCCCAAAGTTCATTGTCCATTCAAAATCTCAGATGTGACCTTATTTGGGAAAATGGTTATTATAGGTGTAATTAGTTAAGATGAGGTCATACTGGATTAGGGCAGCCCTAAATCCAATGACTGGTACCCTTATAAGAAGGGTACATGTAGACAAAGGCAGGCATTGAGTGACTCCAATAAGGAGTGGCAAGGACTGCTGGCCACCAGCAGAAGTTAGGAGAGAGGCACGGAACG
The DNA here is from genome assembly GCF_036850995.1 of Saccopteryx leptura. Lineage (NCBI taxonomy): Eukaryota > Metazoa > Chordata > Mammalia > Chiroptera > Emballonuridae > Saccopteryx > Saccopteryx leptura. The sequence continues at coordinate 153,288,245 of NC_089507.1, forward strand.
GGTCCTCCCTACAATACTCTACCAACTTCAGTGACATATTGATTTCAGGGGCCTCCTGAACTGTGAAAGGAGAGGTTTCCTTTATTTTAAGCCACCAAGACTGTGGTCATTTGTTATGTCAGCCCCCAGACAATAAAACACATAGGAAGGGTGTTGCCGATAAACTTTATTGAAAGGATTGAATTAAAATTTCCACAATTGCAGGGAGTAGGAACAGGGCTGAGATTTCACCATGGAGAGAGGTGAGGTTGGCACCACAGGTAAAGGGGAGATGGAAATAGAGAGGTGCAAAAGAGGGCAGAAGCTTAGGCCCAGTGGGCAACACATGACGGGCATGGAGAAGACACGGGAGGGGTGGAAGGTGGAACAGGAGACAGGGCCAGATCATAATGGCCATGTGAGCTGTACTAAGAACTGTGAGATTTATTCCTTTCCTACCTTCCTTACTTCTTCTCCACCAAGGGTGATCTCTTGTTACAAAGACAGTACACAGAATAGCAGTAGGTTGATGGATGTTGCAGGGCAAGACAAAAAGATAGAGCTGCCCACTCCTCCAGAATATAGTTCTGTATAGAAAACAAAACAAACACAGATGCTAGATTACAGTGGTATGGTGTACACGGGCACAATTTTAAAAATAAAGTGGCACATTTTACAGTTGTCTGTTTAACTTTTCTGTAAGACATAAAACAAAACAAACAAACAAACAAACAGACAAACAGGAAACAGTTTTCTCGATTGAGAGGACTATTATACCAAAGGGTCCTGCACAAAACTTTCAGGGACTTTTATTCCAAATAGCGGTACATCTTCTCTGGATCTTTCCAATATGATTCAAGTTATAACAATTTGAAAACCATGAACTCAGAAGTTTTTTGAGCATTGGAAGACTGAGAAGTTTTCCATTAATGAATTAACTAATGTATTCATCCATCCATCCATCCATCCATCCATCCTTCCTTCCTTCTATCCATCCCAAATATCACCTAAAACTAATTCTCAACTTCTGTTTTGGTTTACGCACTGCCCAAGTCCTTTAGAAAACGCAGAGACTCAAGCCATTGCCCTTGCCCTTGAGAATCTCCCAGTGGAACTCAAGGCTTTATGTCATAACTCATGCTTTGTGTATTACAAAGAGAAACAATTTGTCTATACTTTCTAAACTTATATTTCCTAAGATATAAATATTTTTTGGAAAGAGATTTCCCCAAGGTTCTTTTCTTAAATTTATTGGGGTAACATTGGTTAATAAGATTATGTAGGATTCAAGTGTATATTTCTATGATACATATCTGTATATTACATTGTGTGCCCACCACCTAAAGTCAAATAATCTTCAGTCACCATATATTTGGTCCCCTTTAGTCTTCTCTAAGCCCCTTCTCTCTGATAACCATCATACTGTTGTCTGCTTCTATGAGTTTCAGTTTTCTATCCCACATGAGTAAAATCATACAGTTCTTGTTTTATTCTGACTGACTTATTTTGCTTAGAGTGATATTTTCAAGGCCCATCCATGTTGTTGCAAATGACAGTATTTTATCTTTTTTTTCATTGCTGAGTTGCATTGCATTGTATATATATATGCACCATATCTTCTTCATACAATCCTCTATCGAAGGACACTTTCTTATCTCCATGTCTTGGCCACCAGGAATAATGCTGCAATGAACACAGAGGTGCATATATCTTTGTGAATAAATGTTTTCAAATTTCTCAGGTAGCTACTCAGAAGAGGGACTGCTATTCTTAAATTTTTGAAGAACCTCTATACTGTTTCCCCAGATAGCTTAATGGCTGATCCTTCTGGTGCAAGAAGCAGATTCTATTTTTGCCCTGTCCTTTGTTTAAAAAAATAAAAAGCAAACAGGCATGACCCTAAGTAGTTTAGTGTGCCCTACACATTCTCAACTCTGCCCAAAATGCCTTTCCCTGGCTTGTCTGACAAATACCTTGCTGCCCTTTGAGATGACCAGGTGGTCAGGAGACCCTCTTCTGCGATGCCTTTCTGACCCTTGGGTAGAGGCAGATGCTCTGTCTTCTGTGTGATTCCCACAGTCCGCTCAACACTGCACTGGTATGATCTTCTGTTGTCTCGCTCCCACTGCCCTGTGAAGTCCTGAGGAGCAGGGACCTTGTCTGACTCCATGGAGCCCCGGAGAACAAGAGATGCCAGTGCCCCGTGGCATCCTGGGCTGGCTAGTGCTGTAGGGCAGACGCTCCACAGGAGGTGGCAGCTGAGACCCGGGGTGCTCTCAGAGTGGGCTGGAGAGAAGAAGAGGGGAAGGGAACATTCCCGCCAAGGGAATGTCAGAAACTAAGATATGGAGACAGGACGTGTAAGGTACAACTTGATAAAAGAAAGGCCATGTGGCTGTGAGGGTGAGATTCAGAAAGTTCCTTAAGGCCCAGATGGGGAGGGTCATTTAGTGCAGGCAGGGGAGTTTGGGACCCCCCCACCACAAATGGCAGGAGACAGGGACGGCTTCTGAGCAAGACATCCTGGATTAATCCACGTTCTCCGGACTGCAGGACCTAAGAGGTCCAGCTGGTGACCAGACCTTGTGATCTGATGGCCAGTGTGTCAGACACCTCAGTGCTCCCCAACCCCGTGTTCCTCCTGATTATTTACATCCAGGAGAAGCTGGTACCTGTGTTCTCAAGTGCCTCTTCTGAAGGATCTCTAATAGTTCTCCTGGTTAAGACATCACCAGACCTTGCTGCAGCCACCCCACGACAGTTTCTTGCCTCTTCCTTTGCCCGAGGGCTCTTCCTTCTTGGTCCTCAGAGCAGTCAGGATGGTGACAGGCTCCCTCAACCCTCTTGTTCACATGCCCTCGGACACTGAGGCGCTGTGGATGACCCATATTTCCTGCTGCATACTAAGCCACTCAGAACTCAGAGGTGAAAAACAACAGCTTCCATTTTATTACCGCTCATGTTCCTGGGCTCTATGAGGCTGTTCTTGACTGCGGTGATAGAGATTGGAATCATTTGAAGGTTCTCTCACACACATGTTTGATGCCTGAGCTGAAACTCAACATCTGGGGCTGAAACAGCTGGGCTTATGTCATTTTCTTAGGCACTTCATGAAGTCTTGTCAGAGTCAAGTTTCTAATGGTTCCTTTACCCCTCGGTGGAGCTCTGAGGACGGCATGCCTTGAAGCTAATGGTGCAGAATCCCCGTGGCCCCTCACTTGCAGGAACCCTTTTGAAGGCTTCCCTTGTTGTGGGAGCAGCCTGCCCCACTGCAGACTGCTTCTTTCCTGCAGTTTCTTGCAAAGGCAGCTGGATCGTTGCTCTTGAAGTTCAACTATAAGGCATGGTGTTCTCCCGATTTGATTTGATAGGTATTCCAAGAAATTGCCTACAAAGGTCACACACTCAAATGCCCTCAGGCTAGGCAGGTAACACAAAGGTGTGAAGTGAGGAGTGGGGTCTTCAGCTAACTAAATATGCCTCAGAGGTGTTCACATCCCCTTTTTCTTTCTCACACTTGGGTACCAGACAAGCACTGCTGTGGGTCAGATCCAGCCTGCAGGAGGCGTGAGCTTATGACCTTGACCTAGATGAGAAAGAATCTAACACGTCACCTTCACATCCAGGATCCCCTGCAGTCAGCCTTCTCCAGCATCCTTGCCCACTGCCATCCTGTCCCAACTCTTGCCCTGGTTCTGCTTTCTTTCCCCTGAGCCAGTTTCTCACCTGGTCATCCCAGCCCCTCTGGGATCTCAATACCTTCTCTAAGCTCCCATGAGCTCCGGGATCCTCATGGTTCATCTGCATAACCAATTCAACGTGCAGCCTCTGGGCCAGCTCCTCTATGTCTGCCTCTCCATGTGGGAGGCTCTCTTTCCACCTCTCCCTTGTCTCCGCAACTATAGTGCGAACTGAGAGTTTGCTTGCATTAAACCTCCATTTCCCCACTCTTCTAAGGACCCACCACGAAGCCTGGCTCACCAGAATGGACGCGCAGTCAGCCTCATGATCTGATCAGTGTTATCTGGTCGTGTAATTGATGAGTTTCTTTACCAGCTTCCTGGTGAAAGAGATCTGAAGGTTGAACTTGAAATCATCAAAATTGTTTCATCGGCTGAAATTTTTTGAGCTGTGCTTTGGGTGTGAAGGGATCTTGCTTGTCCCATCCCTTGATGTCGCTCTATTGTCCTGACACTGTTGGTCTACAGAGTCCCTTGGCTGAGTCCGCTGCTTCTGGGATTTTTGCTCGTGTCTGCCTCCCACGGCAGCCACCGGCAGCCCCTTGGACAGGCCCTGGGGGTCTCCGTTTCTCACCCAGAGCTGCGTCTTGAAGGTGCCCAGGGGTTTCTGACTTTTGATTTGGACTTGGGTCCATGAAATGAAATATTGATTATCTTTTGGAGAAATTCAAATTGCCCAGCCCCTCTGAGGGGGTGATCCTGGGGCATCTCCTTCTGGCATCTGGATGAAAAGCTACAGCTCATGGGAAAGTTCTGAGCCTGCTGGTCTCTGTGAGTGAGGAGAAAGGGCTCTCTGGACTTCCTCTTGGATGCTTAGAAGGATAGAGATCAAGGCTGGGAGGTCATTGAGCCTCTGTACACCTGCTGTTTTGTTTCAGGTGAAAAAATTATGCTCAGAGACTGAGATGTCTCTGCCAATAGTTTATTTAACACAGGTTCACTGCAGAAATTATAATTTCCCAAGCCATCAATAGCATATAGGATGATGTTTCTTAATAAGTCAATACAGATAGAACATACTCCAAACCAATGACAGATTAATGATACTGTTGTTTCAAACAAGGGAAGATGAAAACAATAAAGTGCACATTTAGTCTGAGGTGTGCCTTTTACAGTTGCTATTCAAGAGAGATGACTTTGCCATCCAAGAGCTGACTTTCAGCTGCCTCTGCGAAAAACTCCAAGTCCCTTGTTGCTAGAGGATATTTCTAGGAAATGACAGTGCTGGCGTTGATGGGCAAACTGATCACCCTGGTGGGTCACTGCATGGCTTTCACCACTGGTGGTAAAACAGTAGCTTTTACCGGGGCAAGAGCTAATGTCCCAAAGCTCTGTGGAGAGCTATTTAAGTGATCAGAGTCATCTTGCCCAGGCTACAACTCTTAGGTATTCCTCACGAACTCTGGTATTTATAGTATAGATGTCTGCTGGCCATAGTTTCTTTCCCACATGTTCTTATCAACAAGCCCCCAGTGGGCCCCCTTAGCAGCTGAGTTACAGAGTGCTTATCAATGATAATAGATGAGATGACATCTGACACAAATTCATTTTTATATCAAAATAACTTTACTTCAAAAAGCAACTTATTTTTTTTCCTTTGTCATAAACAAGTGAATTTAAAATCAAATCAAACCAATCCACTGCCCTAGGGAAACTCAGTCTTAGACAGGAACCATGGCTTCTGTCACTAATTCTTTTATTCCACACACATCTACCGAAAACCAACAGAGAAGCACAGACAGACCTGAGGCGACATGGGAGGTCGATAGAAAATGGGTTATCAGTCCGATAAAGAGGACAGACATCTGTACAGTGGTGAGGTGTCCCTGGGCTCAGGGGGCAAAGATCTGCTCCAAACAACAGGCTATCCATAGAGGCCACTCTGAGAAGGAGACATTTGAGGTGTGACCTGACACAGAGAGAATGTAGGGCAGGGAAGGCGCTGAGAAGAGCCATCCAGATAGAGGACGCACCCTGCGTACATACTTTGGGTTGAAAGGTGCATGGCACATTCTAGAAGCATGGTGGCTGCTAATCAAATAAGGAGACTTAGGAAGTGAGGTTAGAGAAGAAGGAAAAGGCTGGATCCGGCGGGTGTTTGTAGGCCAACGAAGTGAGTTTGCATTTTGATTTTAAATGTAGTGCACAGTTCTTGGAAAGGTTTGAACACGGAATTGATGTTTTAAAATCCTTTGGGGAGGCCTGACCAGGCGGTGGCGCAGTGGATAGAGCGTCGGACTGGGATGCGGAGGACCCGGGTTCGAGACCCGAGGTTGCCAACTTGTGCGCAGGCTCATCTGGTTCGAGCAAAAACTCACCACCTTGGGCCCAAGGTCGCTGGCTCGAGCAAGGGGTTACTCAGTCTGCTGTAGCCCCACGGTCAAGGCACATATGAGAAAGCATTCAATGAACAACTGAAGTGTCGCAATGCGCAACGAAAAACTAATGATTGATGCTTCTCATCTCTCCATTCCTGTCTGTCTGTCCCTGTCTATCCCTCTCACTGACTCTCTCTCTGTCTCTGTAAATAAATAAATAAATAAATAATCTTTTTTTTTTTTTTTTAAATCCTTTGGGGAGGATCCCAGACTCTTGGAGAAAATAGAGTCCTGTCGCCCCTGGGATGCTGTTGCTGTTGTCCAGACGAGGGGGAGGAGCTAAGCACATGGACAGAACTGACAAGACATACGGCAGTCCTGGATGGGCAGTTGGGTGAACAGTGGTGCGTTGATTAAAATGGGAGTGATTAAAGAAAGAATAATCTTGTGACGAAGGAGGAGGCACTAACATCTTTTAGTTTAGAAGCATGTTGAATTTGAAATGCCTATTAGCTCTCCACAGGGCGATGTCAAGTAGGCAGTTGAATGTGAGCCGGAAACTTATGAGAGGGGCCTGAGCTTGTCTTAATTCCTCTCCCAGGAATGAAGACTCTGGGGTAGGGAGGGCACTTCACTGTTCAATATCCACTTCCCTCATCCTCTTAGAAATGAGAACTCTAATCAGATTATAGATGACAGCCCTCAGCTTCCTTCACGGCTCGGCACGGCTGCGTTGGCCACACCGGCCACTGAAACGTCATCACAGGGAACGACCCCGGAGAAGGCTTGCTGTCCTTCCTCCTTCCTCCGCCCTGACGTCAGAACCACAGAACTCAAATCCTAACGCTCTGTTGTTGTTATCTTGAAATGGTCCCCCTTTTTCATTTTCTATGTTTCCTGCAAAGTGGTGGTGGTGGTGGTGGGGCCTTCCCTGTGGCCAGAGACAGCAGACCAAACTAGAAGAGCAACCAGACTTGGTCATCTTCACACACCATGAGCACCCTTGCTGACCAGCCAGACCACTTATTTTAAGTTTCACAAAAATAAATCTTTACGATGTACCTGCCTTCAGAAATTCACTAGGTACACAGTCTACTGGGAGTCACCGGGTGGACATCACCCTCACTACCCTTCTCTTTCTATAGGTGTCTTTGCTTTTATGTAACAGAATTGGAAACATTCAGTTCACAAACACAGCAAACGTGTGCTGATGGTGGTGGTGGTGGGGGATGGATTCCGTCCCCAGAAGCATGTGGAAAGAGTGCGATATGAGATGGAGTGCTGTCTGTCACTGTACTTACTTATATACTTTTATCCTCACTAGAGCCCATTTTAGAGATGTGGGAATTGTGGCCCAGAGAGTCAAGTCATTTTTACAAAGTCATAATGCCAGTAAGTGAGGAAACCCTCATCTGGCTTCAATACCAGGAGGAGGTCTTGCTGATGTTACTTGTTTGAATTCCTGGTTTCCTCTATTGAAAAGCCAGCAGCATTTTAGACATCTTCCATCATCTTTTGGAGACCTCAGGCAACTATTCCTAAGAAAATGATCATTTTGTTTCCTATTGATACTTTGGACATCTTTGCTGCATTGCTAAGTGTCAGTGTTGTATTCAAGAGTTTCACTGTCTCCGGGAGGCATGTCAGAAGGCATGGCATTATCCTGTCGAGTGATGGACACCCACAGGAAGAAACTTACTCATGAGGCTGGGGCTCTCTTTCTGTGTGGAAAAGCTGCTTTGTGCATTCTTCTGCTTTGGCTGCTCATAGCTAGTCTCCAAGCGGGAGGAGGAATCGGGCAGCGGTGATGGGGCCTTAGGTATTCTGGGGAAGAGAAGAGGCACACTGGGCCACATACTGGCCCACTCTGCCCTGCCCTTCACCCAGATTCCTCCCTGCTCCCCTGGCCCCGTTTGGAAACTGGCTTCCGGAGCCTGACACATGTTTCTTTGTCTGGCCCCAACTGTTAGGATCTGTCTTTATTCATTAAAGCAGGAAGGGAGTTCTCAGAACTGCTTTTGCAGTCTGATGTCATGGAGCAGCCACACTTAGACCCTGGCAACTTCAAATTAGAGATGTCAAATAAGTCCAGGAGACATCGCTGAGCACTGCCACCCCCCAGGCCAGCGGTGGATGCTTCTTCTCTGGTGTAATCTCTAGTTCCGTGATGACTTGCACGGTAAATGTCATTATCCTCATTTTCCAGAAAGGGGAAACGGAGGCTCAGAAGGTTGTAGGCCCTACAATGTAGGGCATGTCACGGCACATGTAGAAGCAGCAGAAGCCGAGCCCAAGTTGGCGTGACTTCAGAGTTCTCAGAACACCAGACGCACAGCTGTTCCTATCAGCAGAAAGCAGTAGCCATTTTCCCTGCTCTTAAAAGCAAAGTGTCCGTCAGAGGACGAGTGGATTAAAAAGCTTTGGTACATATATACTATGGAATACTACTCAGCCATAAGAAATGATGACATCGGATCATTTACAATAACATGGATGGACCTTGATAACATTATACAGAGTGAAATAAGTAAATCAGAAAAAACTAAGAACTATATGAACCCATACATAGATGGGACATAAAAATGAGACTCAGAGACATGGACAAGAGTGTGATGGTAACAGGGGGTGGGGTGGAGGGGTAGGGAGGGGGCGAGGAAGGAGAGGGAAGGGGAGGGGGAGGGGAGGGGCACAAAGAAAACCAGATAGAAGGTGACAGAAGACAATTTGACTTTGGGTGAGGGGTATGCAGCATAATCAAAAGTCAAAATAATCTGGAGATGTTTTCTCAGAACATATGTACCCTGATTTATCAATGTCACTGCATTAAAATTAATAAAAATAAGATTAAAAAAAAAAAGCAAAGAGCTCGCCTTTAGGAAATAACCACACTGCCTTTGGGGAGAACCTAATTCTCACGGGTCAGGCTCCTGTCCTGTCCCTGGGCCTGCCTCGCCTCCGCTGGGAGGGGCCGCCGTGTGGAGGGGCGGCTCTGCATTGTCACCGATAATTGTACTGACCCATTCACCAGCGGGAATCCTATTTCAAACAGCTCTCCGACTCTAATGGCATGAAAGACGTGAACTAAGCACAGTTTAATGAATTCTGATCTCACAGACAGAGGCTGCCTGATCGGGGACAACTGTGCTCACACACGAGGCAGGAAAACTCAGAGGCAGAGATGAACTCCAATGATCCTTCCCTTCCTTCAAGGTGGAGAAACGGTTTATCAGCAAACTATGTGAGCTGAGCACTTCTTGTAAGCTGCGACACGCCCTCCTCTTTCTGGGAAAGTGTCTCTCTTCACCTGGAGAGCCGCAGAGCCCTCTGATCTCACTCACGCCTACGGAAGGAAACGAGCTGCTTCACTTTTAGCTTAATGTCTCACATTTTCATAAGATTTTTATGGGAAATCTTAACATCTCAGGACATTCACATGCGCACTCCCATCACCCAGCAGTCTCCAATAAAAAGCAAGGGGGAAGGAGTGCCATGTGAATTTCAGGGCAATAACACCTGGTGGAGGACAGAGCAGGAGCCCAGGGGGTGGAGGACAGAGCAGGAGCCCAGGGGGTGGAGGACAGAGCAGGAGCCCAGGGCCTCCCTTCAGCGATGCTGTCGCCGTCTTCTCAGGGCTGCTGCAAAGGAGCACTGAGGATGGTCCCCAGGGATGGAGCCTTCATGTTGCAGCAGGTGAGGTCTGCCCAGGAGGCTGGAGCAGCTCGGCCCCATAAGTCACCTCATTCACACCGAGTGACGGCTCAGGGTTGGGGGAAGATGGCCCTCGTCTTACAGGTTGTAAAGCCAGCAGCCGTGGCCAGGGCCACCATCACAGCAGCCTTCTGGCCCATGCAGGTTTGCATTAGATTCGGACAGTCGGTAAAGAAACAGCGGAGCCAAAAACTGATGGGCCATAGCCTTTAATCCTACCTTGCACCCAGCGGGCAAGTAAAAAATACACACTGGGCTCCAAAACCCAGTCACACTCAGTGCTCACAAAGCCACGGACTTATCCGAGTTTCCTAGAATCAAAGGTTTCTAGCTCACCAGCCTTCTTCTCCTCAGTTCCCCATCTCCTTCCTTATCCCAGATACAAACTCTACACAAACTGGCATCTCACTCAGCACTCCGCCATCTTGGCTGCTTCTCCTGGCCTCCTCCACGTGGCCTCCTTTAGCTGCTGGCTCTACTCTCTCCGCTCTCTCATGCTAACCTCAGGAACCAAGAGCCAAACTCCCGCTCAGTTCCCATTTTATAGTGTAGAAATCCAAACCCTTAATCCAATATACATAATAGGGAAGTCTCTTAATACAAAGTCACTTCTCTGAGGCATGATAGGATTGTACCGCCTTACACCAAAAAGGGTAGGAAAGGCTTAATCCCCAAACCAAGCCCCAGGCTACAAGGATTCTGCTTGCCTTTAGCCCACCCCAACACACATTAATATCACCTGGGCAACGGCCTCTTTAACAAAGTGAGCATAATACATTTTATCTGCCCAACACAGGTGAGACTACCATGACACAGAGAGGTTAGGCAACAGGCATACGCTCACCCCACTACAGAGGGGCAGGGGCAGAAGACGTCCCTCTGACATTGAAGGCGAGCCCTTTCCCCTGTCATAGCCCCAGCTGCCCCACACGTAAAATGAGAAGTCAGGGCTGTCGGAACACCAGGTGCCTTGTATCACCAGTGGTTCTGTGTCATAAAAGGGCTTGTCTTCTTGTAGGAGTAAACGCTGTACGTTGTGTTCCCCGAGGAAGGGCAGGGAGGACAGCGGAGGAGGCAGGACCAGAGTTCAGTTCTCCCTTGTCCCTTTCGGTGACTCATTGCCATGTGTCTAGCATTGGGTTCGGAGCTTGAGATTCAGAGATGACACAGATGCCATTCTTGCTTGTGAATGGCTCACAGTCCTCTAGAGAAAACAGACATTTAAAAATAAACTCATTACAGTTGGGAGGTAAATGCTCTAATACAGATGTATATAGGGAGTTGTGGGAACAGAGACGGCTGAGCAGCTAACTCTGACTGACTCTAGTAAGTCATTTAAATAACGTTGCAGAGGTAATTTAGATAATAATTGCAGAGGTCCCGGAGACATGCTAAGGTGTGTTTCAATAGACACCAACCACTGTGGGCCCCAATGGTAAAATGGTGATAAAGGCATAGTTCTGACGGGTCTGTTGGAAAGAGTAATGAAATCATGCAAGGTAACTGTTCACACATAGTGGACCCGCCCTCTCTTCTCCATCCAGAAACTTGACGCCTGCTCCATAGACCTGCTGGGTTGTAGATGTTCCACCGCCCAACATGGCCACGTCCTAGAGAGATCCTTGTGTTCAGTGAGCCTTGCTCCAGGCCAGCAGCTTCTCTTTGGGCTTCCAGAGTATTTTTTCCACCAGGAGGACCCAGGGTCTGAGGAGCTTGTCTTCTCAAGGACTATGTGGTGAAAAGTGACACCTGGTTTGCTTGTAGAAGTGAGTCTATAGGGTAAGTCTGCATCTTTAGATAGTGCCTTTTATACAGTTTCTTTCTCTTATGGGGGGGTGTCTCACATCTGTTCTCTGAGTTAGGTATTCAGTAACAACAGAGATGACAATCACTATAATAAGTAATGGATATTGAAGTTTACTCCGTGCTTGTCAGAGCTAAGCGTGTCATTGCCTGAAAAAATGGAGAAAATGGGCTCATGGGGCTTATAACAAACTTCAAGGTAAAATTTATTGACCCCTTTTTTTCAGACGAAGACTGGAAGTCTCCCAGATGAGGGGCAGAGGGACTTCCCCGGAACCTGACAGCTCACACCAGGTAGAGCTGGGAACTCAGTCCGGGTCTGACTTTCTCTTGGCCTTTTGCCCCTGAGGATGCTACGCTGACCTTCTTAGGTAAAGGCTAAAAAGAGATAGGGGACCTGAACTAGAATGGGTGGAAGGGGTTTAGTCTGGTATTTAGGTATACTTCATGATTAATTTATCATTTGTCTTCCTGGATGAGGTTTTTGGTTCCATGTTAACTGGCTAGACTTTAGCTTCTTGGGGCCAATGCCAACTTAGCCCACTACCAGGGCCCATAGGTGTTCACTGCAATCCACAAGCTCCCTGAGGTCTGTGTCCACTCCATCCCGTGACCCACGTCCTCCCCTGTGCCCCATGTCCTCCGTGTTTCACGCCTCCCATGACCCACAGTCTTCCTGAAACCTGCATCCTCCTGCTGCTCAATGTCCTCCAAAGGATCCACGTCCTCCCGGACCAAGCCCTCGCTCTCCACTAAAGCCTGTCCCAGCCACGGCCGGTGGGATCATTGCTGTTTTCTTGGATACAAATCTTGTGGGCATCTGAGGCTGGCTGAGCTCTTTCCAGGTCGCGCGAGAGACCGATGAAGTCTCAGCAGCAAGCCGCTTCTCCTGTGATATAGGCATGCCTCACTTCCTTGTCTTTCCTGTGCTGGTTCCCGTCTGAGCCCCTCATTATCCCTGCCGCACCTGCCAAGTTCTGCTCCATCCTCTGGGTTACTGCCCATACTCCCTCTCTCCAGGAAGCTTCCCCCGGCATCCCAAGTCTGGTAAGGTGCCTATTCTCTGTGCTTTCACAGCCTTGGGACTGTCCTCTTCATCAGACCATGAAACTCTCTGAGGGCAAAGACCTTTGTCGTTCATGGACCCAGACTGTTGAGAACAATAGTTGTGGCTTGTCAGGCAGGACCAGCTATGCTGCAGGAATAAATAAACCCTGGAATCTCAATGGCTTAGCACAACATGGGTTAACGCCTCGCTCACATCAGTGTTTGGTGCTAGACATGCAGTTCTCCCAGACATGTCCTTGTAAGCACCGCCGGGGGGGTGCCGGCCCTTTCATGTGGCTGCGTCATTAGGAGCACATGGCTTCTCTCTCTCCCAGGAACACATGGGATGATGTTCCGTGATCACATGGGATCTGCCTGGAGTGGCACTCATCACGTCCACCCCCTGCCGTCGTCCCAACCCAACCACATGTCCCAGACCGGCTGCAAGGGAGGCTGGGAAATAGGGGGACTTTAATGAGCATGAAACAGCTCCGATGCAGCCCAGAGAGGTTGGCTTCAGCTCAGTTTCAGGGGAAACTCTCAGAACTGGTGATGAAATGAGATGCTGTCCGGGCCCAGAGACTTAGAACTGGCTAGCTGGCAGAAATAAAGTTGCTTCCCTTCACCTTGGCCAGAGACTTGTGTTCAGACAAACACTAGCTTGTTGCAAACAGTGGGCAGGTCCCTGAAACTCCATTTAGCCCTGTCAGTCCTGAAGGAGAAGTGTGGTGTTCCCAGCTCCCAGTGGCCTTTGTTCTCTGAACTCCCGAAGCCTGGAGAGGTGACTTCTTTATTCCCGGGAGCTGCTATTTATAACTTCCAAAGGACCCCTGCTCCTTTGCTTCTGTATGGAGCCTCAGAAAAGTGAATCTTCCCTGCCCAGCAGTCCTCCCCTCGGCAGGCCTCTCTCCCCCCAGAGCAATCCCGTAAATAAAGGATGAAAGACTCTGTAATTATTACCATTCGACAACACAGAGACTGTCAAATCCAGGGGTCCAACAAAAGCCTTTACATAAATCACAGCTGATACAATGGCTCTGGGCTGAAGGGGAGAGGGGCTTCGAGCCTCAGAGCTGCTGCTGAAAGAGGGTTTGTGTCTGGGGGCAGGCTTGCCGGAGTCAGCAGCCCCTGGGGAAGGACGAGGCCTGCCTCTGAACAGGGGACCAGCCCGGGAGCCCGCTCACCGGGCAACAGAAGCCACAGGGCGAGAGGGAAGATCTGGGGCCAGACTCCGTGTGTGACATATGCATGGGGTTGGACGGTCCAGAGACTGGGACTGTGCAGGCCACAGCTCCATCGTCACCAGCTCACTCTCCAGCCTGTTGGAGCCATACGCCCTGGGCGGACAAGCTGGACTTTGGCAGTGCAGGCCAGGGGCAGTGTGCACCCTGGGAATCGGGGAGACATGCAGGGATCTGGGCTCCAAAGAGGGGCGTTGGTCGTGCTGTCAGAGAAGGCTTCCCGAGGGTAGATGTGCCCTGTACAAACAGGTGTTTACTGACAGGCAGAGAGCAGGGCCTCCAGGGTCAAGTGCTGCGGCCGATTCAAGCTCATGCCCAGCAAAAACGCATGCGTAGGGCTGGGAGGCCACAGTGACCCGGTCTAGGAGTCCCGTTCCTGGAGAAGCACAGGGATGCTCTTCAGGGAGAGGCAGAGCCAGAGCAGTGGGGAAATCTGGAGGCGATGTCATGTGTCTGGACACAGCCATGCTTCCTTTTGAATAAGCTATTTGGTGGCACATTAAGAATTCAGTGGCATTTAACAAATGCTGGTGGCCCTCCTGTGTGCCATGCCCTGCTCTACTCCTATGGCTTCTTCCTTTGAAGATGAATGAGACATTGTCCTTGAGATATTTGGTCTGGGGCGGGAGGTAGACACAGTCCCAGGAGCTACAATGCAGGGTGTCTAGTGCAGGCAGACATAGGCCAAGAGGCAGTGTGGAAAGGGGCCAGGGCTCTAGAATCAGACTTTCTGGGTTTGAATTCCAGCCCTGTTGCTTGCAAGCTTGGTGATCTTGGGTGAGTCATTTAACCTCCCCAAGCCTGAATAATGCTCAGTGTCTCATTACTGTCTGTATTAGTCTTACTTTACGTTACTTGGATAGTGAATGATGGTGTATAAAGCATGTTAGCCCCTGTGTTTTAACCTAGTCCTGACCTGAGGGGTGTTAATAGGGTCTCCCTATTTAGAAGAGGAGCTGACCGAGGTTTGGAGAGGAAAGCCAGGTCTTACCCCACACTTTACGTCTTCTGTCCTGAGGTGAATGCCGCACGGAGTTTTGCCTCTTGGGTGCTGGGGTGGTGAGCAGGGTGCTCTGAACTGCCTCAGCATTGCCTGGCGACCCTGAAGCAGGTCACACCTGACCCTTCCCAGAGCAGGGGTCTACGATGAGCCGAATGCATGCCCTGGAGACGTCAGCAGCTTGCTGGGGCCAAGGGGACTGCTGAGGCCCATGTGGCTGATTCTTGTTCCCCATGATGCCCTGCGGCTCTCAGGTGGAACCTTGCTTCTGGGGAGGGAGTAGACCCCACCGACCTCTCTGAGATCCGGGGCCCCGGCTAGCATCTCAGGTAGCTAGCTGTACGTCTACCAGAGCTCCCTCCCTGAAGACACCCCCAGGTTACCCTCCAGGGGTCCTGTGGGAAAGGTTTCCTTTTGATTTGTAATGCTCTGTGCCATTATAGCAAGCCACCACCTGGCATTGAGAGACAGCAGAACCAGGTGGGGTGATGGCCTCCTAACAATGGCCCATGAAAGATGAGGGCAGACAGTGACCCTGTGTGTGTGTGTGTGTGTGTGTGTGTGAGTGTGTGCATGCAGGGCTGCAAATCCTTCATGAGAGCAGAGGTGCTGGGGGAGGGACAATGGAGAAAGCTGCGGACCACCAGGAGGACTTGAGAAACCCCAGGAAGGGACAGGAAAGAAATGTGGGAGTTAGTAAGGGTCAGACTTTAGAAACGAACTTTGGGAGTGGTCATCCCAGTTCATCCCAACTCTGCCCACCAGGAGAAAGCCAGGCTGCAGTCCGGGAGCTGTGGCAGGCTGGTCCTTGGGGGCCTGGTGACAGGATGACCCTTCCATTCTGTGGAAGATCAATCCTTTCAAACAATGGATGTGACTCATCAGTGGGTCCTGATGCTAGGTCAAGATCTGCATTTCAATGTACAGGATAACATCTAATAGAATATAAAAGAGCGTAGGTTGCACAGAGTAAAGTTTGTATTATTTAAGTAAACTGTCCTAGTGGATGGGGAAATAAAAGAGCTGTGGTCCATTTACACAGTGGAATACTACTTGGTCATAAAAAAGAAGGAACCTTTCCCTTTGTGACAGCATGGGTGGACCTGGAGAGCGTTATTTTAAGTGAAATAAGCCAGGCAAACAAAGACAAGTACCATATGATTTCACTCCTATGTGGAATCTAATGAACAAAAAGAACTAATAAGCAGAATAGAGACAGATTCACACACAGAGAGCAGGCTGACAGCCACTGGGGGTGGGGGGCTGGGTGGTGGTGCGGTGAAGGGATTGAATAAAAAAAGGGAAAAAAAAGCAAAAGACTTGTGGACGTGGACAACAGTGTGGTGATTGCTGGGGGGTGTGGAGGAGGGTATGAGGGGTCCCTGTAGTTAAGACCCTCCTCATCTCCACGTGAGGACTATAGACACTATGGTATGGGGTACCACCCACCTACCTTTTCCTGGTGCTCAAATCTGGTGCTTAGGTGTGAGGCAGGAGGCAGGACCGGAATGGGACATCCGTCTGTCCATCTGTCTGTGGCACTGCATCGGCGATAGAACACCCTCTGCTCGCCTGTGCCCTCCCCTTCATGCCACCTGACAGACTTCACAGAACGCCAAGCTTGCCAGACCTGCCCCCCGACTCGATGGCACGGGGGAAGATGAGGGAATTAACTTCTGGCCTGTTGTCAGTGGCACAGCCTGCCAAAGCCGCCCGAGCAATTTGGTTCCTTTCCTTGGCTGACGCCGTGCCAGCCACAAGGACGGATTAGGCAGGGAAATTCTGCATGGAGAACTCGCCCCCTTGGCGCTCCGGTCCCACTGTCTC
This sequence comes from Saccopteryx leptura, assembly GCF_036850995.1. Lineage (NCBI taxonomy): Eukaryota > Metazoa > Chordata > Mammalia > Chiroptera > Emballonuridae > Saccopteryx > Saccopteryx leptura. The sequence continues at coordinate 153,304,908 of NC_089507.1, forward strand.
CTGAGAATGACAGCCCCTGGCAGTGCCAGTGCACACCGCTCCCCTGGCACGTCCCCAGAACAGATCAGCTTCCCGTTCCTGAAAAGAGGGATTTGTTAAAGAACTGGAGTGGAAAAGAGAGAGAGAGAGAGAGACAGGAGAGGAGGAGGCCACACTTTGTTAATGAAAGGAACAAGCCCTCTAATGCTAATGCCGACGCCAGCAAGGGGCACGGCACTCCTCTAACTCAGCTCCTCTGAGGATCTGAGGACATATCAGTTCTGCCCACACACCCTGAGCACCCAGTGGGTGCCAGGCTTTGGGCTTGGTGATGGTTCGTGGGATGGAGATGAACAATTATGCATGAAAGAGTCCTTACTAGTTGCTCTCAAGAACACAGACACTTACGGAAAAAACCCCCCAAAAACCTGGGCTGATAATTGTTAATATTTATTGATTACTCACTACAGGCCAGTCCGTATGGTAACTTTTTATTCACCTCAACTGATTTAATCATTGCAATAATCCAATCAGAATCATTATTAGATCTTCATTTTAATTTTTAATTTATTATTAATTTTAGAGAGAGGAAGACAGAAAAAGAAATATCAATTGTGTTGTTCCACTTATTTATGCATTTCTTGGCTGATTCTTGTATGTGCCCTGACCAGGTATTGAACCTGCAAACTTGGTGTATCAGGAAGACACTCTAACTAACTGAAATAGCTGGCCAGGGCTATATCTTCTTTTTTAAAGACAAGAAAGCATACAGCATAGATAGTAGAGGGCTATAAATGTTACAAATGATTTTTGGAAAAATAAAAATAAAACCAAGCCCTGTTTTGTAGCATTTGCCAATTTCCATGGCATTCATATGCTTACTGTGCCTAATTTCAAGCTACTGATGTGACATCATTAGACAGGGAGTTGAGAGGAGCCACACAGGACTGGCCCATGAACTGGCTCCAACATACCAACAGATGTTAGGAAGCTTGTCTAAGCTTACACGTTAAGGGGAAGTGTCAGGATTTGTATCCCGGTCACCTGGTTGCTGAGCCTACTCTCTCAGTCACTTGGTAACCCAACCTGTGGTGTCTGAGAGAAGAGACTAAATGGAGAAGGAGTTGTTCTGGAGGCTAAATGAGATGAAGTGTGTAATGTGCCCAGGCGACTTTGAGCTCCTGCCACCCAGAGGTCCTCCTTGCCCCTTTCCTTCCTGCTTTGTTGTCCTCCCCACAAGCAATTAAACCCAAACTCCTCCTGGTTCAAGAGACCCAAGTAGATCAATCACAACACATTTGTGATGCAAAGCACTCAATGTTGAGACTGTTTTACGCCAGGTTAAAAAAAACAAAACAAAACAAAATGCTCTGTAACTATTAATGAGGTCTTTAAATACTCTACTTGTACATCATTTTTATATCCCTATCACAGACTGCATGTGAGAAATACAATTAAATTTCATCAGCATATGAGTAAAATAAAATGTCTCCACCTACCAGTTTCCCCTTTAGTGTACGGTATTCTACATGCTGGATTCCAGTTACCACCAGTCTCCTGCTAGAAGTCTTCAATAGCTTCTATAACCTACAAATCAAGTCTGGGTTTTTCAGTCTGGAATTTAAGGCCTGCTGAGATCTTACGCAGGTATTCATCCATCCATAATGCTTCCATTTGTCCATCCATCCATCTAATATATATTCAGTAAATATGAAGTGCTTACTACTGGACAAGAGGGCATTCTACTAACTGAAATATGACCCTTCCAATCTTACTTCTATTACTTTCCATTCATTCATTCATACAGTCAGTTACCATTGAGCATTTAGTATATGCTAGGTTCTGGAGACACAAAAATAAATAAGCCACAGACTCTGCTTTTGAGTTTTGTATTTTCCAGGATAATCTGATTGTTTTTCCAAAACATTTTCCTGCCTCTATGCTTTTGTGCACTCTCTTTTCTCAACTTTCAAGGCCCTCTCTCATTTCTGCCAAGATGCCTCCTTTATGAAGCCTCGCCTAACCCTCCAGTCCACCTACTAGTACTGCTCACACTTTCCCTGAACTCCCACTGCAGTCCTTGCCCCCTCTCATAAGCCTTTTCTTTCTGTCTTGGTTTAAAGCCGTTTGTATCCACTTTCATTCTCTGCTGTTAGAGCTTGACCTCCCGGAGCTCTCGGACTTAGTGAATTTGCACTCATGTCCCCATAGGGAGTAGATGAGCAGAAAGTGGCTGTTGGATGCATGAAGAAGAAAAAGGTTCCCCATAAAGCTGAAAAAATGTTTTCTTCTCTTTGTTGCCAAGTCTCCACTTTTGGCACAAGAATACACCAAAGGGCTTTCCAAATAGAATACTCTAGGGTCCTTTGGGCTGCCACAAATTTCATGGTGTGTCTTCCATTTCTCTCTCAATTTTTTTTTACAGATAGCTTTATTAAAATGACAATCACCTGTGAGTAAACTAATAAATAAAACATAAAGTATAAGAATTTGAAGGGACCCTAAAGACCCTTTAGTGTTAACCCCTAATTTTAGATCTGAGAAAGCTAGACCTGGAAAGGCAAAATAACTTAGCTCACCTTGTAAGTAATCACAGGTAATTGTATAATATGCCATAATCATTATTTATAAAGGTTCATTCATTCATTCCTTTATTCAACTATTCTGCAAGTCAACTATGTATCATGTTAGGCAAAAAGATGATTCTAAACCATGAACAGAAAGGTAAAGTGTTTTGCTGGGTCATCTAATTCTTCAGAAATGTTTTCCAATAAAAACAGCAAAAAAGGAAACTAAGTGACAGCTCACATAAGGTAAAGTTCAGTTGTGATGTGGCCATTTTACATGCTAAAAGCAGTAGGACATAGCCATATGTCAGCCACCATGTTTCCTAGTGTTCAGCGGACAGCACAGTTTCTCTCCTCTGTTCAAGCACAATGAATAACAATGTCTCCTGCATTCTCAGAAGTGTTTTGGCTTGGATAATAAATAACACAATCATCCTATGTATAAAGGTGAGTAGTTTTTGTTTGACGAATGCCTCTACTATTATAAAAATAGTGTTTAATAAATAGTGGGTTCTACGCAGTATGTCCCTGACCTGTTGCAATGAAATCATAGACATTTCAAGACTGGCAGCTTGGGAGGGATGCTGTAGAGAACCCCTCCCAGGCGCCAGAATGACGCCCCCTTTTCTCTCAGAGCCTCTTTGCTGCGAAGACATTCTATGCATAAATCTTATGCCACATCACTTTCAATCTCAGTACAATAAAAGAACCTAGAGAAACAGGTTGATCAGTTTTGCCTATATATATATATATATATATATATATATATATATATATATATATATATATATATATATGGTAGCTCTAAGCAGTTTCAGGGCTGGGAAAGTGGAGGATGTTGATGGAGTCTCATAGGCCAAATACAAGTCATTCTGGGCATTTTTACATTAAAATGCACTTCTAGTCTTCCAACATAAACCTGTCATTGGGTAAATTGCTTCAAAGTAGTAAATGAACCATAAAATTGTCCATTTGGGAATTGCTAAACTTCCCAAAAATGTACTTTTCCAATTTTGTATACTCAAATGTTTTGAATTCTCTTTCGCTGCCCAACTCCCGTTCTTTGGGGCTGATGAAAATAAGATGAGTTGAAAGGAGGCATATGAGGGTATCTCCCATTCAGGGCTCATGAGATGCTCATCAGAGGCCCTAACTGACATAATAACCCTTGTTCTCAATTGCATTTTACAGAAACAGTGATACTGTGGATGAGGTGCCATGGATTATTGGAGAACTACCAGGACCCAATTTCCACGTATGTTTTGCATTATGGTTGTTGTTTCTTACCCAGGCTCCTGACTTCCCCTCTCACAGTCCACCCTCTCCACTGCAGCCTGGGAGATCTTTCTAGAACAGAGACACAGTCAGGCCAGCTCCCTGCTTCCAACCTTCTGGGGTCTCACTGCCTGCAGAAATAATGTCCAAATACAATACTGCCAACTCCCCAACAAGCTGATCCCTGTGTTTCTTTCTTGCTTCACTTTCCAGCATAAGATTGTTTCCTATTGTGCACATTTGAGCCAAAGCAGAAACTAAAGCTTGTGCCAGAATCAAACCTATCAACTCTTTGCAACCACCAATAGAGCATTAGCAGACACTTGTAAGCAAGTATCACTTTTGATTTTAATAAATGGAGTTAAGGAAACACTCCGAGAACTAACTTTTCTATAAGCAAGGGGGCTTCATTTCTTGAGCTTTCCCATCTGTTTGTCCACCCATCCATCCACTTGCCCATTCATTCAACAGTTCATTGATTGCTTGCTCTGTGCAGACTCTTAAGCTCTGTGGTGGGAATACTTTGGGGAATAATAACAGTCCAGGCCTCCTGGAATTCAGAATCCAGTAACAAACTTCTGTTATTCCTCCAGCATGCAGGGTCTGTTGCCTATGACCATGCAAGGCCATCCACCTAGAATGTCATTATTCGTGTTGTCTGTCTGGCCAATCCTTCATCTTTCTTAAGACCTCGTTGAAACACTACTGTCTGAAGCTGTCTACATCTCCCCTGAGCAAGACTGTGGAGTCAGAACCACTAACACCTTTGTGGAGTCAGATCCACAGAAACCTTTCCTCTCTGAGCAAATCACTTCATCTCTCTGGGCCTCAGGTTCCCAAACTAAAAATAGAAATAATAAAAATTGCCCATCTCATCCCACAGAGTAGTTGCAAGGCTTAAATAAATGTTCTAATGCCTTACAGTGGCTGGCATTCTGTTGAGTCATCAATTCCTTGCACATTTACTCAATGCTTGCTCTTTGGGCCAGGCCCTGAGTTCATTCTGGGGACCCAGCTTTAGTTGAGCCCTTCCCCGAGGGAGCTCAGAGTGGGCCATGGCCAGGGGACAGATTCCTCAGTGTGAGATGTGTGATGGGAGAGCCAGCTTGGGGTGCCATGGGAACATGGAGAGAGGGGTTTCAATCAGGAAAATCACATGACTCAATGCGGCTAGAGCAAACGCTCTCATCACACCATGCACTCTGCCCTGTCCTAAGAACTTCAAATGCATTAATCCATTTACATCTCACATTTATTATCCCACTGAAGTAGGTACCTTTATTATCTCCATTATACAGATGGGAAAAACTCCAGCCCAAAGTGACATCGTTAGTAAATGGTAGAGATAAGATATACCCTGGGGACACTGGTGGGTGTGAGTGGCATCACACTAGACTGGGCAGTGAGGGGAGTGTAAGCAGGAGC